>NC_071503.1:5350205-6550205 GCF_028408465.1 Anastrepha ludens | reverse complement strand
ACACTGCAGAGTCACGTTTGAGCCACCTCACCAAAAGCGGATAATCCCTCAATGCACAAACTGCCAAAAATATGGTAAACATAATACTAAACATAATAATAAAATACTTAACTCCAAAATCCACCACTCCTCCAACAAAAATGGAATTTAATGTGCCCCATGCGGAGAAAATCACACTGTAAATTATAAAGGATGCATGGTCTACAAAGCCTTACAAGTAATATACAAAAATTCCCCCTCCGTCCGTAAGAAAAAACTACCAGCAACGCAAACACCAACCACAGACCAGTATCACAACACTAGTGCAAATAAACTAATAACCCCAAGAAATATCGTACACAGAAGCATTTACCAAAAATATGTCTTCATCAACGAGCCATAAACATCATTCTCCCACAACACCTACCCGACACAACAACAAGACGACTTACAAGAATTGGAACAAATGATGAAACTACTAGCTGCTCAAATGACCAACATGATGAATATCATAACCTTGCTTGTAAAAAAACTTGATAAACAATAAATTAATAATTGAAAATATTTTTAACCGACAATGCAATAGATATCATGCTTATTTCCGAAACCCATGCCACTGAGGAGACCTATATAAACATATCAAACCTCGATATTTGTTTTACAAATCACCCTGACAACAAAGCTCATGGAAGCACAGCTATCATAATAAAAGGAGATATAAAATGCGAAGAAATGGATGGCAGGCGACTACAGTCTGCATCAACAGTTTGACTGGCCCAATAAATATATCAGCTGCTTGTCCACCCAAGTATAATATCTCAATTAATCAATACCTCGATTATATTAAATCAATTCGAAACCGGAACCTAGCAGGAGGAGACTACAATGCTAAGCACGTAACATGGGGATCTAAGGTAATCAACACTAAAGAAAGACACCTATATGAGGCCATTAAGGCAAATAACAACACTAAAAAACTTCCTGACTTAATCGACTTCTATATTAAGAAAAACCTGACTCATGAAAACATTGGAATAAAATCATGCTTTGACTTATCATCAATAATAATAACCATAAGACGAACTGGAATATATTTCGCGATGTCATAAAAGAAACCATGGAAACTAGAGTCTCTTTGAAATCCACCACCGAACTGGACTATGCAATTGTATACTTAAACGATAATATAATAAAAGCAGTAACACAATCGACACCAATATTAGACAGTTTAATAACAAAGAAAATCCCTGCTCTTATTTTAGACAAAATCAACAAACAAAAATGCAAACTTAGAAAAGGCTGGCAACGCTTGAAACACCCAGCTGATAAAACTAAACTGAGTAAATTATCAAATCAGCTCAAAAAAATACTCGAAGAACATAATCACAATCAACAGAGGAAGTACCTTAGCAGCCTCGAAACAACTACAGCTACCAAATATTCCCTATGGAAAGCAACTAAAAAACTCACTAAAACGACCATACACAAGCCTCCAATAAAAACGAATTCCAACACATGGGCAAGAACAAGCAAAGAGAAGGCTGAAACACTAGCTGACCACTTTAAAGCAATATTTACAAATAACATGGGTAATAGAAACATTGAGCTGCCAAGCTCAATTGAAAATGCAGACCTCTCAATACAAAACACGACAAAAGAAGAAAGAAAATATTAGTATATATAAACCTAAACACAAAAGTACACAGGGATATGAGCAAATACACGCCACTGTTGCTAGCTCGTACAGACCAATTAGATTGTCGCCTTTCTAAGTTGTTTGAGAAAATACTGCTTGAAAGAATTGATCCGATTGTAAAACAAAAAGACGCTATCCCCTCACCAGTTCGATTTCCGAAAACAACATTCAACTGTGAACAGATTCACATAAGAAGAAATATTGCATTGCCGTGTATTTGGACATCGCGAAAACTTTTGACAGAGTATGGGACAAAGAACTTCTGTATAAGCTAAAAAACATATCTGATAGACACTTCTTCATAAAATACGTCGAAGAGTGGTCTGAGCTCTTGACGGCCACAGTTGGAGAACCTCAAAGAAGCGTCCTGGGCCCCATACTATACTTTGTATACACAGCAAATATACCAACGCCAACTACTCGAGGATAAATGAAAGCTAAATTTGCAGAGGACACAGTTTTAATGTCAGCTAAAAACAATTAAGAACCAGCAACAAAAACATTGGGCATTGAGGTCAATAAAGGCAAAATAAAACATGTAATATACGCGAAGAGAAAATCTGCAAGACATCTAGTCGAAATTAACGGAGAAACTCAAAACTCACATGGAAAAAACACATACTGAACAAGAGAAACGAGATGAAAAAAATTCCGACAACTCTACTGGCTAATAGGAAAACTATCAACCCTAAGCTTATTTAATAAACAAATGATATATAAATCAATAATTAGACCGACTTGAACGTACGGACTAGAAATTTGGGGGACTGTCAGTAAATCAAACCTACAAATTATACAGAGAAGTCAATCTAAGATGCTAAGGACAATCACAAACGCAAATTGGTACATAAGAAATAACCAATGAGTTCGCGGTGAATCCTCGGCATAGACACTGTCACTGAAACAGTAAAAAGAAGCAGCATATCTTGCGACTATTAGAGCACAAAAACTATGGAATGAGACTTATACTGATACTAAAGTGCAAAACACCCACAGATATTGCTCGTACTGTAATATAAATAAAATTATAGAAAACTATGTTGTGTAAGTAAAATTATAACTGAATACCACCAAAGACAATAATGTTCCTTCCAAAGGGAAGGGACATTTTAATTCCAAACCCCAACACCAATTACTTATTGTTACTATTAACAGATTGTAATTTATAATTGAAATAATATAAAAAAAACACAAAAAAATAAGCGCTAACATTTGAAATCAAAGTAACTTTAATGTTCGTTGCTTTAATATAAAATATGTATATAAATTCACATATTTGTATCTGCATATGCTATCTTCCTGTGTACCGGGTAATGAAACACTTCTCTATAAAGGTTTTCATTTGGTTGATACAGCGACATATATACGACATGACATGTATATATACTTTTGGATGATTTGCTCTTTCTTAGTAACTATTGAACTTAGCATATTTATTGACGTGATAACGTCTTATAATTCGATTTAGCCGGCTGCACGCACGAAAAAATGTGTCGTTTTCTTGCTCAATCGTCGTTACCTTGCTCATGGTCGTTACCTTGCTTGAACTGCAAGCGAAACGTAATTGTATGGGATGAATGCACGATGGCACATAGAAAGTCACGGGAAGCGCTTGATAGGACATTACGAGATTTACGTAGTAAAAATTAAATGTTTGGTCGTGCCTTAGTGCTGCTGGCAGGTGATTTCAGACAAACACTGCCTGTTATTCCTCGAGCAACTGTAGCAGATGAATTGGCTGCATGTTTGAAATCATCATATATGTGGAGACATGCTCAAACACTCAAACTAACTACAAATATACGTGTTCTAGTGCAAAATGATCCATCAGCTGCTGAATTCTCAAAGCAATTATTGGATATTGGAAATGGCAAAGTTCCTGTCGTCAATTTAACTGGCTTAATAACTTTACAACCAAACTTTTGTCAAATAAGTCAAACGAAAGAACATTCAAAGTATTTTCCCAAATTTGCCTCAAAATTACAAAAATCATGATTGGCTTAGTGAACGAGCCATCATGGCTGGGAAAAATAAAGATGTAAATGAAATGAATGCGGCTATTTTGGCTAACATACCAAGTCCAGAACAAACATATCGATCCGTTGACACTGTTACAAATCAAGATGATATTGTAAATTATCCCACTGAATTTTTGAATTCCCTTAATTTACCTGGATTACCGCCACACATGCTAAACTTGAAAATAAGAGCACCGATTATTATGTTGAGAAACATAAATCAACCACGACTATGTAATGGCACTCGATTAACAGTTAAGAGATTGATGAATAACGTCATTGAAGCAACAATTTTGAATGGAAAATACTCTGGTGAAGACGTTTTAATACCACGAATACCAATGATACCATCGGATATGCCGTTTGAATTCAAACGTCTTCAATTTCCTGTTCGCCTTGCATTCGCGATTACTATTAATAAGTCACAAGGCCAAACTTTATCAATTTGTGGTAATGATTTAGAATACCCATGTTTTTCTCATGGCCAACTTTATGTTTCATGCTCAAGAGTTGGTAAGCCATCGGTATTGTTCACTTATTCAACAACGCATGGAAAAACGAAGAATATTGTATACCAAAGAGGCTTACAATAAAAAAAGTAATAAAGTATTGTAAATCACATCAAACGTTTTTTAATTGCTACTACTATTTAAAACTTTTTTCATTACTATTCATGCGCAAGAATTTTTATAAAAAACACACAGTATTTTTCGGCTTAATTTAATTAATCAATCTAGATTTTTTTAAAGATGACCAGCGGAACGGGGAGTTTTCGCTAGTACCTTATAAGATATGTTGTATACTAATATATGTAATATATATAAACATGCATACATACATATACTTTGGTGCAATTTTCATGGACTAATATATGTAGATATGTACGCGCCAATTATATATATATATAATATACAAATGTTCTATGCCAATACATATAAAAATGCATACATAAAATTTCGCGCTATTTGCAAACAAAAAGAACAAATCTATATGTAAAGATGCATACAAGTCATATGGACATATTAAATGTACGAATCTATTCTGTACGCAAGCATATGTAAGATACTGTACATTGCTTGAACTGCAAGCGAGAACGCGGAACGAACGACAAAGAGCACAATCGGTCGCCGCGATCGGCAACGTTCGACATCTGGCGCTCTCCTGCTTGAGTGAGCATACATAAATATGTATGTATACTCGTATGCGCATATGTATATAAATTCACATATTTGTATTTGCATATGCCTTCTTCCTGTGTGCTTGGTAATGAACCATTTCTCTGTTGAGAATAGGACGATGAGAGAAAAAGTAGGAAATATGAAAGGGAGTGTTTCGAGTGTAATGTTTCTTGAAAAAGTCCAATCGATGATGGTGCCTCTTCGTGTTGTTGACTTATTAACGTCTGATGCACAATCAAAATTGAACATATCTTTCATGAATTTGATAAATGTTTCGTAATTTTTCACGTTTGTGTAAATGTAACATTTACCTCCTTCTCTATATCCATACAAAATATCTATCAAACAAATAAAATTAAAATTTTGTTTTGAAAATTGCAACCATTACATCAGTATTTTCTTATGACGTTGTCACGTTAAACTATCGTCAGTAAACCGATTTTACAGACAACCTCTTTTTGTTTTTATGATAAAGTGTCATTCCCTAGCTTACAGTTTTAACATTCCTTCTTCCTTCATACAAACGAATTTTACTCAACTGCTGTTAAATTTGACCAGTTGAGTATATTTCTGTTAACTTTTGGTGAAAAATATGTCTGTGGTGAACCACACGCGAGTTACCAACCCAACACCCTTGCCACTAGTCCTCTAGAACGGGACTCAACAACACACAAACACATATACATTGATTCTTTTACCGCAGGGCAAACTAAAGCTACAGAAGTCGGAGGTAGGGTTTAGTACGTAGGTGTACTGTTTCGCAAGTCCAGTTTAGTAGTAATACTGACTGTGCGTGGTCCCGAATGAGGTGCAGCCTTAGCGATCAGTATGAATCGTGCATGCCATCTATATTGACGGTATCTATCATTGATTCTTTGTAAAAACTGAAACTGAAACCAAGAAACTGAAAACACTGAAATAAAAAATTACTTCTGTTTTTGCATTCGAATTGAGCAGACGTTTCATGTACAGCGGCAAAACCCACACACACACATACACACCATCCAGATCCCGATGGTAACTGGCAGCCGGCTCAGGAATATACATATATACTTATAAATACGCTAAGTATCATTATTTTTTTGTTTCATAAGTAAAGTGCAGTAGAAAGTAAAAGTTAACTGTGTATAATATGCATTACCAAATGGAACGAAATCAATCGTTGATAATCGTTACCACAGCAGAACCACAACACATAAACTTAACAAAAAAAAACAAAAAAAACATAAACATACTTGCATACATATTTGTATACAGATTGGTTCTGGTACAGCCTACAGAATCAATTGCTGATAACAGTAGGACAATCATAGTGCAAACCAACATTATTTTTGTAATGTTGTAGGGGGAAATCATACGCTGATAATCGCCGCATACAACAAAGAAAAGAGAAAAAAAAAATAGTACAAAAAAAGTATCTTTCTTTGAATTTAACAACTCGACGGAATCGTTAAAATGCTACAAAACTTCAAACTACATACATACATTTGCGATATTCGCATTGTTTTTGTCACTCTGTTCTCGCTAATGGCGCAGCAGAGCCGACGAATTCTGGCGACACCGTGTTTATACCGACGACGCATTTACAAAGTGTGTGTGCATTGTTGTTGTTGTTCGTTAAGTGACAACGCCCAAAAGTCCGGCGCCACCGATCCGCTAAGCAAAGCTACAACGTGCAGACGGCGCTAGCACATGTAACAGGCTTTTACTGTACGTTCATTTGCGAAAGTGACCTCGAGTGAAAAAAACATAGTTAAATTTAAAGTGTATCTAAATTTTTTATGACACTAAATATTTTAAAACGTATGCAGTTTCCAAACAAATATTGACAACAACATACAAGTAATACATGCAAATGCGCATCTTGGAAAAGCCCCATGAAAGGAGAATCGACACACGCCATCTTTTCGTCGACTTCAAAGCTGCATTCGACAGTACGGAAAGGAGTTACCTGTATGCCGCGATGTCTGATTTTGGTATCCCCGCAAAACTAATACGGCTATGTAAGATGACGTTGCTCAACACCAGCAGCGCCGTCAGAATTGGGAAGGACCTCTCCGAGCCGTTTGATACCAAACGAGGTTTCAGACAGGGTGACTCGCTGTCGTGTGACTTCTTTAACCTGATGTTGGAGAGCATCGTACGAGCCGCAGAACTTAATCGCTCAGGCACAATTTTTTATAAGAGCGTACAATTGCTGGCGTATGCCGATGATATTGACATCATCGGCCTTAACAACCGCGCTGTTAGTTCTGCCTTCTCCAAACTGGATAAAGAGGCAAAGCGAATGGGTTTGGTGGTGAACGAGGACAAAACGAAGTACCTCCTGTCTTCAAACAAACAGTCGGCGCACTCGCGTATCGGCACCCACGTCACTGTTGACAGTTATAATTTTGAGGTTGTAAAAGACTTCGTGTATTTAGGAACCAGCATTAACACCGATAACAATGTCAGCCTTGAAATCCAACGTAGAATCTCTCTTGCCAACAAGTGCTACTTTGGACTAAGTAGGCAATTGAGCAGTAAAGTCCTCTCTCGACGAACAAAACTAACACTCTACAAGACTCTCATCATGCCCGTCCTAACGTATGGCGCAGAAGCTTGGACGATGACAACATCCGATGAAGCGACGCTTGGAGTGTTCGAGAGAAAGATTCTGCGTAAGATTTTTGGACCTTTGCACGTTGGCAATGGCGAATATCGCAGACGATGGAACGATGAGCTGTATGAGCTTTACGACGACATAGACATAGCGCAGCGAATAAAGATCCAGCGGCTTCGTTGGCTGGGTCATGTCGTCCGAATGGATACAAACGCTCCGGCTTTGAAAGTATTCGATGCGGTACCAGCTAGTGGGAGCAGAGGAAGAGGAAGGCCTCCTCTGCGTTGGAAAGATCAGGTGGAGAAGGACTTGGCTTCACTTGGTGTGTCCAATTGGCGCCGGTTAGCACGAGAAAGAAACGACTGGCGCGCTTTGTTAATCTCGGCCAAAATTGCGTAAGCGGTTATCGCGCCAATTAAGAAGAATGCAAATGCGCATCATAATTTAGAAGCACATAGACGTTACATATATCACAATAACATAAATTTTATTCGATTTCAGTTCATTTACCTCAATTAACACATAAAGAAGATCTTATCAAATGTCAAGAAGTGCTATATTCCGAACAACCACAACAAGAACACCTGCCAGACGAATTCTAAGACAAATAAGTGAAAACCCCAGTTTTCTCACGCAGCGAAAACGCAGTGGATCCTGGCAACGCCTCGGTATTACTTCCCAATACTGTGTCGACTTTAAACGGGGCGCCTACAAAAAGCAGCATTGCCAACATCCCAACATTAAATCCAACTGAAATCCTTGCTTTCATCAAAGAGCTACCTACCCTTGACGGAAACCCTAATCAACTGCAAGACTTCTTCGTTAATGTGGAAGAAGTGATCACATTGATTAATGGAATCGACCAAACACCATACGACTCTCTTCTACTAAGAGCTATTAGGAATTATCTGGGATGACATCAGGGCTAAATTAATTCAACATTATGGTAACAAGAAAATTGAAGCTCTGCTTACACACGATTTGCAATACTTTCCTGATAGCTTATCTTTAGCTCAACTTTTTTATGGTATTTTGAAAATAAGATCTCAACTAACAGACATTTCACAAAACGCTAACCAATACTCAACTGGCAAAGCCAAGCTGAATGACGAAATCTGCTTGAATACCTTTTTCATTAATTTGCGGGAACCTCTTAAAACTTTAGTAAAATCCAAAAATCCGCAAAATATCAAGGCACGATAACCGCTTACGCGATTTTGGCCGAGTTTAACAAAGCGCGCCAGTCGTTTCTTTCCCGTGCTAACCGGCACCAATTGGATACACCAAGCGAAGCCAAGTCCTTCTCTTCCTGATTTTTACAACGCAGAGGATGTCTTCCTCTTACTCTACCTTCACCAGCTGGTACCGCATCGAATACTTTCAGAGCCGGAGCGTTTGTATCCATTCGGACGACATGACCCAGCCAACGAAGCCGCTGGATCTTTATTCGCTGCGCTATGTCTATGTCGTCGTAAAGCTCATACAGCTCATCGTTCCATCGTCTGCGATATTCGCCGTTGCCAACGTGCAAAGGTCCAAAAATCTTACGCAGAATCTTTCTCTCGAACACTCCAAGCGTCGCTTCATCGGATGTTGTCATCGTCCAAGCTTCTGCGCCATACGTTAGGACGAGCATGATGAGAGTCTTGTAGAGTATTAGGTTTGTTCGTCGAGAGAGGACTTTACTGCTCAATTGCCTACTTAGACCAAAGTAGCACTTGTTGGCAAGAGAGATTCTACGTTGGATTTCAAGGCTGACATTGTTATCGGTGTTAATGCTGGTTCCTAAATACACGAAGTCTTTTACAACCTCAAAATTATAACTGTCTACAGTGACGTGAGTGCCGATACGCGAGTGCGCCGACTGTTTGTTTGAAGACAGGAGGTACTTCGTTTTGTCCTCGTTCACCACCAAACCCATTCGCTTTGCCTCTTTATCCAGTTTGGAGAAGGCAGAACTAACAGCGCGGTTGTTAAGACCGATGATATCGATATCATCGGCATACGCCAACAATTGTACGCTCTTATAAAAAATTGTGTCTGAGCGATTAAGTTCTGCGACTCGTACGATCCTCTCCAACATCAGGTTAAAGAAGTCACACGACAGCGAGTCACCCTGTCTGAAACCTCGTTTGGTATCAAACGGTTCGGAGAGGTCCTTCCCAATTCTGACGGCGCTGCTGGTGTTGAGCAACGTCATCTTACATAGCCGTATTTGTTTTGCGGGGATACCAAATTCAGATATCGCGGCATACAGGTAACTCCTTTCCGTACTGTCGAATGCAGCTTTGAAGTCGACGAAAAGATGGTGTGTGTCGCTTCTCCTTTCATGGGTCTTTTCCAAGATTTGGCGTATTGTGTATATTTGGTCGATGGTAGACTTTCCAAGTCTGAAGCCACACTGATAAGGTCCAAGCAGTTGGTTGACGATGGGATTCAGCCTTTCACACAATACGATCGCTAGAACCTTATAGGCGATATTAAGAAAACTAATCACGCGGTAATTGGCACAGATTGCGGGATCGCCCTTCTTATGGATTGGGCAGAGCACACTTAAATTCCAATCGGCAGGCATTCTTTCATCCGACCATATTTTGCATAGGAGCTGAGGCAAGCACCTTACCAGCTCCTCGCTGCCATGTTTGAACAGCTCAGTCGGCAGTCCGTCGGCGCCCGCGGCTTTGTTGTTCTTTAGACGCGTTATCGCTATTCTCATCTCATAAGCCGCCGAACTTTCTAGTAGAATTTTCGGGCGTTGTTCCTATTGGCCAGCATCTCAAGCTCCTCGCACTCACGTATTTCGGTTTCTCGTTTCTTCTGTCGGATGATACGTCTCTTTTTCTTTCTTAGCTCTCGGTAGCGAGCCCACATGGCTCGCGTTGCGCCTGACCGCAGCGTGGCTCTATAGGCAGCATCTTTTCTTTCTGCGGCAGCATGACATTCCTCGCCGTACCAACTGTTTTATCGGGCTCGCTGGAATCCGATTTCCTCTTCGGCGGCGGTGCTTAGAGAACGTGAAATGTTGCCCCATTGCTCGTGCATGCCGGTTTGTTGGACAGTACTCTCTGAGAGCAGGAGTGAGAGTCGAGTGGCGAATCTTCTGGCTGTCTGTTGTGATTGCAGCTTTTCGGTGTCGAACATTCTTTGCGTAGTTAGATGTACGCTTTTTGCTGCACAGAGGCGTGTGCGTAGTTTGGCTGCAACAAGGTAATGATCCGAGTCGATGTTGGGTCGTCGGATCGTACGTTCGGAGACAGCCAGGTAGCTTAGTGTATTTTCTTATGCTGGAATCTGGTGCTGCAGACTACCACGTTTCGGGCCCCGGCGAAGTCGATCAGTCCGTGACCGGATGTTTCGTTGTGCTGACTGAATTTTCCGACTGTGGTACCAAATATTACCTCCTTGCCCACCCTGGCGTTGAAGTCGCCAAGCACGATTTTTATGGCGTCGCGGGGGCAACGCTCATAGGTACGTTCGAGGCGCTCATAGAAGAAATCTTTGGTCGCATCGTCCTGCCGTTCTTTCGGGGCATGTGCGCAAATTAGCGAGATGTTAGAAAAACGGGCTTTGATGCGGAATATTGCGAGACGCTCGTCCACCGGAGTGAACGACAGTACTTGGCGAGAAAGTCTCTCGCCCACAACAAATCCGACACCGAATTTGCGCACCTTTACATGGCAGCTATAGTAGACGTCGCAAGGTCCTATGGTTTTCTTGTCTTGTCCCGTCCATTGCATCTCTTGGATGGCAGTGATGTCAGCCTTTACTCTCACGAGGACATCAACCAGCCGGGCAGTGTCACCTTCCCCATTAAGGGACCGGACATTCCAGTTGCATGCCCTCGAATCATAGTCCTTAGTTCGTTTGCAGGGGTCGCTATCAGTGTTGGAAGATCTCATCCGAGGGGAGTTTTTAAGTGGCGGGTCCCAAACCCAGCGCACAACCAGCTATCCTGGAATGTTTCACCTTCCACGTTAACTCATTCCTGAACGGGTGTTCGGAAGCTAGCCATAGGATACTTGGGCTAGTCCCGGGAGTTGTGAGCTGCTTGAACCATATGCAGAATAATCGTCCTGGCCACTTCCAAGTGAATGGCGATCAGTAACTTTCTCCACTTGCGTGGACTTCTACATGTGGAGCCATCCTCCTCCTATGAACATTGCCGTGTAGAAAAGACTTTCTATTCGGAAAAACCAAATACTAGCCGAAATATTAGAGCACAGATAACCCCATATTCATGACCCCAAAATATAAGAAACCAACCAAACAATTAAATACGACACTAATCATGAATATTTACAAAAAACTAAATTTCTACCAATCAAAATTATACCAAGAGGTAAAAGAAATGTTACATGCAAATGCCAAAAATAATCTGGATAAACTTAATGAAGCTAGGAAATCCGCAGCACACTTTTTTATCAATGATAGCATATTTAGGAAAGAAAATCGTTGAAATAAGTTAACAACAAGATCCTCCAAACATACAGTTTTGCAAGATAATTGTAACACACTTATCACCAAACGCTCACAAAAAATCAATAAATCTAAAATAAGACGACAAACATAATAATAACTATTATAATATTTGGTTTCAATATACATATGTTATTCATTGTACTTAAACTCATTGTAAACAAAATGTGACATACATATATTCTTTTGCGTCGTGTTGGTCGCACTAGGACCGCTAATTATGCCTAATCTGCACAACAAAAATCAGCGGTATTCACATGGACACCCTGTTCCTAACCATCCGCTTAATTTTGGGGAGGGAGGAGTTACCAACCCATCACCCTTGCCACTAGTTCCCTGGGACGGGCCTCAACAACACACAAACACACATACATTGATTCTTTGTACAAACACCCAAACACATATAAATGTAAGAAATTGAAAACTCTGCAACGGGACTCAACAACACACAAACACATATACATTGATTCTTTGTAAAAACACACATGCACCTATAAATGTAAGAAACTGAAAACACTGAAATAAAAAATCACTTTTGTTTTTGCATTCGAAATGAGCAGACGTTTTATGTACAGCAGCAAAACCCACACACACACACACCATCCAGCTCCCGGACTATGTGAGTGCAGTGAAAGTAAATTGGTTGTGTTTCAGAAGGCTCTCGGTTTTAGAACCCTCAACGGTCAACTGAAGTTAAGATTTTCATCCGCGATTAGTTCGAAAGTGTAGTGATTCGTTTTGACAAAAGAACGTTCACGTTACCTGGGACACATAAAGGAAGAAGTGCTTAAAAACAAAAAATAACAAAGCGATTTGAAGCTTTAAAAAACTGCGCGCGATCCACGAAACAGCTGTTTAGCATTCAGCAAGTCAGCGATCCACTTTTGGAGGTGTGTGTCCAAACTATCACCCACACTGAAGGTAGGTGTCTTGGCTAAACTAAAGGTGGCGCTACGAATGCAGCAACGGGTGGATCTGCTTCCTCAAAGTGGAAAGTACTCTATCGGTAACCGGTTTGGAATACGTCGGAGGGGACATTTTAAATCCGTTTGAGCGACGACCGCGTTTATCGCACTCTCCTGTGCGCTCACATTCCTTAAGTACTGCGCCCGCTCACAGACCCAGTGGCAACTGAAGTTGAAAAAGAAGATGAAGAAAACGCTTTCCTGTGTCTCGGTCACCTTATAACTGATCTGATGGATATCATTGGCAGTGGCAAACGCTCCATAAACCAGAATCTCAGAGATTTAGTGAAGGCGATTGCAACTTCCTACAATCAGGTAGCAGAAGAGATCGGAAAAGCTAAACCTCGTACAAAAGATACGAAGTATTCGCAGACGACTCCTTCTCTTTGAATAACTGCACAGCATGAGACAAAGCGGACCCATGTACGAGCACCGGATGAGGTATTACCAATAAAAGGACCCTCTAGGAAGGAGAATGAAGCTGCTAAATCCATTATCAATGTCTCCCAAAAGACAGCTATGGCAAATATGGAGGAGAAAAAAGCAGCGGAGGGCGCGTGAATAACGGTAAATAAACGACAGCGCACAAGGATTAAACCTGCTCGTCCCGATGCCATCATTGTCAGAAGCACGGAGAATGTTCTTACGCCGAGAATTTGAAGACATGAACGGGCTGTTTAAAAAAATCTGCAAAACTGCTAAACTCCCAGCTCCTCAACTTCAACGTAGAGCTCTCGCAGATTCGCTCGATACGGAAGGCATATGGCGGTACGCACACGGCACTTGTTTCACTGCCTTCTGAGGCCGCCAAAATGTTATACGAAGTGGGTAAAATTCGCATTGGCTGAATAGTTTGCCGTATTCGTCAGAAAATCCAACCTAGACGCTGCTTTAAATGCCTAGAATTCAGGCTTATATCAAGAAATTGCACCAGCGGAACCGATCTCTAAGGAGTGTGTTTTAAATGCGGAGGAGAAGAGCACGTAGCAAAAATATGCACAAATACTCCAAAGTGCTTATTATGTGAAAAAAGACGTACCAACCGCACTGATCATGCTACGGGCGGCAATAAATGCCCGGTATTTCAAGAAGTGCTTCAAAAGATAAAACAGTTATGAGATTCCTACAACTCAATCTCAACCACTGCGAAGCCGCACAAGATCTCTTGTCGCAAACAATTGCAGAACTAAAGGTTGATGTAGCCATATTGAGCGAACCGTATAGAGAAAGGTCAGCCAACTGGACGCAAGACGTTTGCAAAAAGGCTGCAATATGGTCCTGCGGACGACATCCCTTACATCTAGAGAGCGTAGTAAAAGAAAGAAGCTTTGTTTGCGGCAAGGTCTCAGATATATTTATATATAGCTGCTACATACCTCCAAGCACCCCTTTAGACGAGTTTGAGGAGATAGTAGGGAAAATCGCTATGGATGCAATGTTAAGACAGCGATATATTATTGCAGGCGATTTCAATGCATGGGCTATAGAGTGGGGCTCACAGCGTACTACACCAAAGGGCAGAGCACTCCTTGAAGCATTTGCATGCCTGGATATTGTTTTAGTGAACACCGGCGGGGAACATACCTTCTTCAGAAATGGCTTTGGTTCAAAAATAGACATAACGTTCGTCAGCGCTACCATCTGCAGTGGGTCTAAATGGAAGCTTACTGAGTGCTATACTCGAAGTGATCACTCAGTAATAATATGTGACATTGACTTAAACGAATGCAAACTTCAAAAACAACAACTAAGTTTGAAGCACCGAGGATGGAAAACCGGCACCTTAGATCCTGGTATATTTAAAGAGATGTTGCCAACAAGCGAATATACGGGATGCGCGAATGACTGGCAACCAAAATTATGGTTGATATTCGTAGAGCCTGCGATGAGTTGACAAGAATATCAGCAGACGAGGTTCTTCAAGCAGTGAATAGGATCGAAAATAATAAGTCTCCTGTCCCAGACGGGGTGCCTAACCAAGTACTAAAACTGGCCTTTGCCCAGGCAACATCGAATTTCGTGCGCCTATTCAATTCATGCCTCGCGGAGCGTTCCCATCGATATGGAAGCGACAAAGGCTGGTTCTACTGCCTAAACCCGGCAAACCTCCCATGGAACCGTCTACCTTCAGACCGATTTGCCTGCTCGACTCGGCAGGTTAAGTACTGGAGAGAATAATCTACAACTGCCTCGAGAACGAGATCGATTCTGCCAGAGGAATATCGGACAACCAGTTTGGTTTCAGAAAAGGAAGGTCCAACGTTGACGCTGTGAATACCGCCAAAAAAATTGCACAACAGGCAATAAGTGGTACCCGATGGCTCGAAGGTGCCAAAGAGTACTGCTTAATAGTAACCTTGGATGTAAGAAATGCATTCAACACCGCAAACTGGGGCAAAATACTGGACGCACTGGACGAGATCGTAGTATCCTCTTACCTGCGAGCAATAATACGAGGCTACTTCGAAGACCGCGTACTGTATTACGACACAGCAGTAGGCAGAAAGAGCTATAAGGCGGGGTCCTTCAAGGCTCAGTCCTTGAACCACTGCTCTGGAACATCATGTGCGATGGTGTTTTGCGCCTCAATATACCCAATGGTGCCAACATTATGAGATTTGCGGACGATATTGCAGTAGTTATTACGGCGAAGAGACTGAGCGACATTTGCGAAAAAGCAAATCGGACCATAGCGTCCGTTAATTCATGGCTGGTGCAAAACGGTCTTCAACTCGCTGAGCAAACAACGGAGTCCGTTCTCATATCGAGCCGGAAAAAAGTAGAAGTGGCAACTATACAAGTTGGCAATCACAGCATCACGACAGTACCAGAAGTTAAATATCTGAGAATAATGATAGACAGGAGGTTATCTTTTAAAACTCACCTCGAGTATGAGACCAAAAAAGCATCAGTTACTGTAGCAGCGAATAATGCTAAACGCCCACGGGCCAAAACAACTGCGACGGCAACTCCTAGCAGGCGTGGTGAAGAACCAAATACTATACGGTGCCCCTATTTGGCACATGCCTACGCAAAATTCTTTCTACTTCCGCGGTATAAAGGCAGCGTATCGTTTATGTGTGCTTCGAGTCTGTTCCTGAGTCTGTTTGGCTGACAGTGAAACGCAACGGATTACAGCACGGGAAACTAAAACCCAAACTTGGCAGCAAAAATGGAATACTACAAAGAAGTGCCGCTGGACACGTCGCTGCATTCCAGACGTGCGAAGCTGGATTGAAAGAAACCACGGAGAAGCGGATTTTTATCTGACGCAATTTTTAACCGGGCATGGATGATTCAAAGCATACCTCCATCGGTTCTGACATGAATCGGAACCCACTTGCGATCACTGTGGGGTAAACGCGATAGAAGACGTTCACCACGTGTTCTTCGAATGTAAGCGTTTTTATGGATCCAGATCGAAGCTTCGGCGAATATTTGGAAGAAACTACGACCCAGATACATTCGTGCAATCCATGCTACAAAGCAGGGAAAAATGGACGGCTGCTAAAAACTAAGGACCCTCGAAAGAATACGACGAAGGGTCGGCGACTAACTCGCCCTTCCCCCCACGATGTAATACTTGGCGGTTTTCCCGTGGGGTGCGGAGTTTCGGCGAAACAACAGGCTTGTCCTGGTTTTAAAGGGCCACTTGAGGGTAGCGCGCTACCACAACGCCCATAAAAAAAAAATCCAGCTCCCGAGGGTAACTCGAGCAAAACGAGCACCCTCAAAATTCCATGCGTTCCCGTCAGTGAGACTTCTCTATACATTAACGTTCTCTGCATGGTGCACTGAAGCACCATGACCTACCTCACGAGGCATCGCTTTATCGTATCTAAATGCATTAACTAGGGAGTAAATACCCGAATAATCGAATTCCTGCGTAACAAATGCTAAAACAATTCTCTTTTGCATTTGCATATACCTACATATATGATGTGCGTATTCGGACTCGATGCCCTAGCCTATATACATACATATTTGTATTCTGAACTACCAGCAAAACAGTGCTTATTAGTATACACATATGCATGTACATACAATATATATAACTGCGCTGTAACCCGGAGGCCGCGCTCCCCTGGTTATCGGGTGACTAAGTTGGGCTCTAAGCTATCGTGAGGGTCGGCAGGTTGCGGATAGCTGGACGGCAATGAGCGGCAGGAACGGAGGAAGCGGTATAAAAGCTATCTATTTCGAGATGATTCTGTGACAAAGGCCAATCGACACCGTCTTTAATAATATAAAACATGCAAAGACATGGTGAAAATACAAAAATTCAGAAGCGACTGACTCATATTGAGCGGCGTCTGTCCTCCATGTTAGGGGCGGCTGTTAAACCATCATCATCTGCATTAAGACTGAGCCCAGTAAGGTTTTAATTATGAAATACTGGAATACGTTAGGACATACTGTCATGTGCTGACGACTTTATTATTCTGTTTCGTTAGTAAGCGGAATGATATCTAGCTGAAACGGCATTAAGGCTAATAATCAAGTTGCTCCCGCCCCGTTAAAATGATGACAAGTCTCTAAGAACGCTCCATATCCTGTCGCCATTAAGTTTCGGCGTAGTTTTAGATGCAACATTCCTAATTAACACTGAGTCGGCTCTGAACTTAAGCTCTCATAAGGAGTTTTGTCAACCTTTGCATGCCTCCCTACTTGCAAAGATAAGCATGGAATCAGTTATAAGTGACTTCGCATCAGGATATGGATAACGGCTTATGAGTTGGGACCCACAAACCAGAAATCAATTACAGCAAAATTAAAAAAACAAACCGTGGAATAGATTGAAGTACCAACAAAAGTAACAACACAGGGGTACGAAGTAATTTGGCCAGATTTTTTCCAAAGAACCAATATTGCCAATCTTGAGTCATATTTGCCACCCCACCCGGAAAAAACCAGATCGGCGTCTCCATGCATACAGCACTTTGGCTTCACGAATGCGATGACGGCCGAAGAAATATATCGAGCTATCGGCGATAAAGTTAAGGAACTGGCTGAAATGAACGGAGCTACACTAAAAAGAGAGAGATCTATCCTTGTTCCGAAGAACCTCGCGTCAAGGGGAGCGCATAGAGCACCATCTACTGTCAAAGACGGATCTACCCAAACATTACCTCTTATGCATATAGAATCGACGCCAAAAACGGCAATCGACAACGCCGCTGCATAAAAAGTCCAAAGAAATATGAATAACCGCATCAAAGTCTTGAAAAATACCCCGGTCAAAATGGAAGAGCATGTAGCAACTGAAGAATGGGAGACGGTTAAATCCAAGAAAAACCGGAAAGATCTAACACAGAATACCATCAAATCAAAGGAGAAGGCAAAAAGGAACAACGCTAGAAGAAATCGAGACGGTAGAGGCCACCGCGTAAGGACGCGATTGTAGTAAAAAGCGTTGGCAGCATATCATATGCTGAAATTCTGAAGCGGGCTAGGTCAGAACCAAATTTCAAGGAGCTAAATAACGACATACAAGGGGTAAAAAAAACTGCCAAAGGAGAGTTACTGGTAGTGCTGGCAAAACCATCTGACCCATACACTTTGAAGAGCCATGAAGCTGTTCAGGCGGCTCTCGGAGAAGCGATAGAAGTCAGGGCACTAACGGAGCTACGGCAAGTGGAAATTCGACACCTTGATAAAATCACCACAAAAGAAGAAGTATACGAGGTGATAGCAAGACAGTTAGAACGCAAACTATAGAGACCACTACTACGCTGATTGAAGCATTGCATTGAATATGGGCATGTGACAGCAAGCTGTAAAAACCCAGCTAACTACACTATATTTATTCCTTTTACTCCATAGTGAAGCATAGGGCTACAACAAAACTCTTAAATCTGTCCCTGTCCAATGACATTCTTTTAATTTCATTCCAGTTCATTTCACTTAATGTTATCTCCTTCTCTAGCTGTCTTCTCCAAGTATGCGCTGGGCGTCCCCTTCTGCGTGATCCCTGTGGGTTCCATTCAATGGCTTGCCTCGTGATATCTTGTGCGGGTTTTCTGAGCGTATGGCTGATCCAGTTCCACTTTCTTTTCAGAATATTTGTTTTGATGAGCGTATGGTTCGTCAGCTCCCACAGTCTGTCGTTGGATATAGTTTCTGGCCACCTTATCTTTAGTATACGCCTAAGGCAATGATTTGTAAAAGATTGCATGCGTTGTATTAGCCGTGGCGCAGCATTCCATGTTTCACATCCGTATAGTAAAACGGATATGACGTTGGAATTAAATATTTTTAGTTTGGTGCCACGCGACAAGAATAAGGAGCTCCAGATGTTTTTCAATTGACCGAATGCTTGCAGCGACTTATTTATTCTGTTTTCGATGTCTTCCGCACAGCCGCCAGAGGTTGAGATAATGCATCCTAGGTAGCAGAAACTTTGAACTTCCTCTAAAGGTGTTGAGTTTAGTAGGAATGGGCGCGTGTTGTTTGCATTTATGCGCATGGCCTTGGTTTTAGAGACATTGATGTTGAGTCCCACTTTCGATGCCAGTGTCGATATCGATTTGAGTTTTCGTGCCATGTCGTCGTAGTTGTGCGCAAGGATGCAAATATCGTCGGCGTAATCGAGGTCGTTTAAGGATCCACGAAGACCCCATGTGATGCCTCTCTGATTAGCAAGAGCCTGACCTAAAATGGCGTCAAGGACAATGTTAAAGAGAGTTGGAGAGAGCGGGCAACCTTGTTTTAATCCAACTTTAACAATTATTGGCTCGCTTAGCTGTCCTTCATGTAGGATTCGGCAGCGTGCGTCCGTATATAAGTTTATAATGAGATTAATCATTCTTTCGGGAATGCCTTTGCATCGGAGCGCGGCCCAAATAGCGTCGTGACGAAGAGTATCGAATGCCTTAGCAAAGTCGATAAATATTAAATAAAGCGGTGACCGATATTCCACGCTTTGCTCCACTATTACCCGAAGGCTGTTTACGTGGTCGACACATGATCGGCGTGGCCTGAAACCCGCTTGTTCTTCACGAAATATTGATGTCGAGTAAGCTTCGTGGATTCGTTTGTTTATAATATGGGCAATGATTTTATTAACGCTGCATATAAGTGTAATTCCTCTCCAATTAGTACATTGCGAGAGATCGCCTTTTTTTGGAATTTTTATTATAACTCCTTCCTTAAGCTCGCCTGGAAGGTGCCCGTCTGACCAGAAGCGTTCGATGGTAGGTTGAACGAGCTTAGCGCTAGTAATTGGGTCTGCCTTTAATAGTTCTGGTGCGACGTTATCAATGCCAGGCGCCTTATTGGCTTTTAATGTTGTTATTGCATCTGCAATTTCTTTCATGGAGGGGCATTGCGTCCGAACGCTATCGTTATCAGCGTGTCTATCGCAATTGCATTGTAAATTGCTGCTTCCATCAGTGTTGGAGAGTAGAGTTTTGTAAAAGTTTTCCCAGACTTTGAGTTGGTCGTTACTTGAGCTGGCAAGCGAACCATTCTCGTCTCGGATTGGCTTACTAGTGGTAGACGGGCGGTTCGCTAGCTGCTTCACTGTTTTATACAGGTCCCTGCTGCGGTGTGTCTCGCTTGCGGCCTGTGCTTCTTTAGCAATGTTTTCGATTCGTCTTCTTTTGTCGCAACGCGCGCTTCTTTTAACCATGCGATTTAGTAAGTTGTGTTTTCTCTGCGAATCAAGCTTCGCGCTTCGAGTTCTAGCGGTATTGATTGCGGCTTTGGCAGCTTTCCGTTGTTGAATAAGATTCCAAGTTTCGTCGGATATCCATTCTTTTCGGTTTGTTTTGATGTAACCAATGTGGTTGTTAGCAGCAGTTATAAAAATGTTTTTAATACCGGGCCAGTGATCACGCGACTCACCAGGGTTGTTTCTTTCAGCTGACTTCAGAGCATCAATGTATGCGTTTGCCACTTCGACCACCTTCAACTGCGATATATTGTGCCTTCGCGTTTGTTTATTCTCCCTCTTGACTGCTGCTACTTTAAGACGTAGGGTAGCCAAAATAAGGTGGTGGTCGCTTCCTATATCTGCGCCTCGCTTGTTCTTTACATCGAGCAGTGAGCCTCTCCATTTTTTGCTGATCAGAATATGGTCAATTTGGTTTTCCGTGTGCGAGTCCGGCGACACCCAAGTCACTTTGTGTATGTACTTATGGGGAAATAACGTGCCACCAATAACCAGATTATTAGTAGCGCACATTTCGGTGAGCATACGACCATTTTCAGTTATTCTGCCAATGCCGTGAACTCCCATGACATTTTGTAGCGATGTGTTGTCGTTTCCAACTTGGGCATTGAAGTCGCCTAGAATAATGACGATGTCGCCTTTTCGGACACTTGACAACACAGAGCTTAAGTTGTTGTAAAAATCTTCTTTAATTGACATCTCAGATAGTTCAGTGGGCGCGTAACATTGGATGCATGTTATGTTTCTAGCTCTGGAGCGAAACCTAGCTTCTATAATACGATCGGAGTGTGGTTTCCAGTCCAACAGAGCGTCACGTGCGTATCTTGACAGAAGGAAACCGACGCCGCCTGTCCGCGGTTCGTTATTTTTTTCCCCCTAAGTAGAGGAATGTGAAGTTGTCGGTTGTTTTGAGCTCACCCATGTCAGCCCATCTCGTTTCCGATAAGCCAAGGATATGTAATTTATAATTTGAGCACTCCTTGCACAGTTGTGAAAGTTTCGAGGTTCCCAATAGAGTTCTGACGTTCCAAGTTCCAATTCGTGTCCTTAATTTCATTCCAAAGTTCGTCATCGAAAATTCCGGTCGATTTCTTTGTATTGTTGTGGTTTCAGTAATCAATAAGTTTTAAGATAGGCAACTGATTAGGCTACGCATCCGAGTTCGCCGCTGGGGCTGCCAGCTTAGGTCTGCGAACAGGCCGTAAGGTTTTAAAGGCCGCTCCTAACTTGGAGACAGACGTCTACCTGGGGGCTTTTTGGCTGCCAGAAAGGCTCCAGGATTTAAAGTTGTCGCAGTTTTTTGAAGGTTACACCGTTGGCCTGTTGGTTCGTCCGCTGCGATCCTTGTTGCACAATCCTGCTCCACCAATCGTACACTTTCTCTGTCTGACCCAAGAACACAGATAAGTTGTGGTGGCTTAGAACAGATACCCTCCGTCAGGTTTAGCCCATGAGTCGACATGGTTTACCAGGGTGTGGCGCTTGGAGCCAGAGACGGAGAATTAGGTTTTGGATGAGAACCAGGTCCTTTCAGCGACCGCGTGCACTACGAGGTCCGACTGCTTACGGGACAAGGTGCTATCTCTATCCTCTACCATACACCCTCTAACTACACTAGCGTCTGCTTTAAATACGGCACCAAAGAACACCAGGCCAAAAACTGCTCACAAGCAGCAAGCTCTATAATGTGCACGAAGAAAAATGTAAGCGACACAGGACATTCGATGACCAGCAACAAGTGCCCACAATATCAGAGAGCTCTGAAGGAAATACGACAGAAATGAAGATCCTGCAACTAAACCTTAATCATTGTGAAAGTGCTCAAGACCTACTCATCAAGTCTATACAGGAACACTAAATAGATGTTGCTATACTCAGTGAACCCTATAAACACCAAGAAGGCAACAGCTGGTCCTCTGATATTACAGGTAAGTTTCGATCTGGAACTGTTGGACAAATAGCTCCCGACTGATGAGCGTGAATCCAGCCCGCGGGTTTGTGCGAGCGCGTATCTTCAATACGTCTATAGCTGCTACCTACCGCCCAGCTTAACTCTGTTTGAAGCCACCACCATCTTAGAGAATCTCGTCCAAGATTTTGAGGACCTTAGACGTGTGGTCGTAGGTGGTGATTTTAAGACTTGTACTGTGAATTGTACTTTCACCATGTTAGACATTGTCCTTATGAACACAGGAAACCAGCAGAAATTCCAAATGGAGAGAACAGGATCGATAATAGACCTTACCCTCGTGAGTCACAACCTTGTTTGCTCCACGAAATGGCTCGTTAGCCAGCATTATACGCGGAGTGAGCATCTCTCAATAATTTGCGAAATAAAGAAACACGGCGAATTAAAGCTGCCAAATACGTACGACGCGAGATACAACCACCATGAGTCGGTTGAGGTTATCGAAGTCATGCTGGCAGATGTAACACTCACTGGCGATGCAACTGAGAAAGCTACGCAAGCTATGAAGCACCTAACAAAAGCATGCGGTGCAGGCATGTCTAAAATAATGCCCAACAGGCATAGCAGTGAACCCATTGAAACATTGTTCCCCTGCAAGATGCTCTTCGAGCCCGCGATTTGGAAAGGTCTTGCGAAGGCGACCAAAATATGCAGTTGACAGACAAAGGCGAGCTCCTGATGATCACTAAACGGATCAAAAACAATAAAGCTCCTGGTCCAGACGGGGTCCCCAACTACACTAGGAGATACAATTCGAAGTAATACCGACATTTGTAACTTCAGAGTGACCTATGCATTAATACGCATAATGATGAACACTAGGGGCCCTAGGCAAAACTGCAGGAGACTACTTAATACTGTGGTCTCATCGATTTTGATGTATGCAGCTCCAGCATGGGCGTAAACAACAAATTACAACTGATATTTTAAGTGTATGAACTCAGTGTATCGATTGAGTGCCCTCAGAGTGTGCTGTGCGTTTCGTACGGTATTAGAATACGCCATCATGGTTATTGAAGGACTACCCCCAATAAATTTAATGGCAAAAGAGTATGCTGAAGTTTACAAAAACAAAGCTGCTTCAGAACGGCAGACAATACGCAAGGAAGGAAGATAGCGTGGCTTGCGTTTATGGCAGGCAAAATGGAATTCGTCCCTCAACGGACGCTGGACGTACCGTTTGATTCCCATAATCGCCAAATGGGCTAACCGTAAACATGGACAGTTAGACTATTATCTGACCCAAATACTGATCATTGCTTTAAAACCTTTTTATATAGGTTTAAGCACGAACACGACCCGAACTGTTCTTATTGTGCACCAGCTGTAGAAGACGCAGAACATGTTTTATATGTCTGCCCCCGAATTGCGTTCGAAAGGGGGGAATTAAGCACTAGGGTGGGGAAGCCAATTACGGCTGTAAGCCTAGTGGATCTTATGGTTGAGTCAGAAGAACGTTGGTCCGCTGTATGTAATATGGCAAAAATAGTAATCTCCAAACTTTGTCGCGCTGAACAACAGCGTAGATCTTCATGAAGAGGCAATAGGCCGGTCCCCTTCCCGTCAAGTGGTACTTGATGGTTGACGTCGCTGAACCACACGCTGAACAGTTTCAAATATTGTACAGCACAACAAAAATAAATTCATTGTTGAGTTCGAGCTCATAGTTGTTCGAGCAAAATACTTTCACTCATAATACGAGCCACCCATATGTCAATTTTTCCCCACCATGGCACAAATTTACAATACATCTACGATTGAACATATCAAATTAAAATAGTCAATACTGGAATATTTCTTACAGAAATATTTGCCAATATTTGGTGAATCATGCATTTTTGTCATGTCAAATGGTCGCGGCACATATGTATGTAAATATGTCTTCTAAATGCTCGGCAGCCACAAGTGCGCGCAGGAGCGTACAGTAAGATGCAGAATACAGCATCAAGTAGCTTATAAAAAAGTTCGGTCCGGACATTTCGATACTAGAGAAAATTTCGAAACAATTATTTTTTGACTTCTCATAGTAGGTAGATAATTAATTAGGATGTTACTTTACAATATAGCTTTCTAATTGATAAAAAGAGCACAAAAACTTATGTATGTACATATATAACCGCATAGTTAGAAACTTCACTGGAACTAGAGTGCGACTTATATGGATGTTTCTGTATATACATTCAACCTTCGGATGAAGCCAAAGTGCCAGATATTTAATATTGAAGCTTCTGTGAGCTGTGCAGCGTTGTTCATAACAACAGGGACCAAACCGCTAATTGTTAAACTAATATTTCCAGTCAACGTGGCTTTTGACGTGATGGAAAGAATAATGAGATGGCGCCTATCGTGGTCCCGTTACTTTGCGCTCAGCGAATTTGACAACTAGTTACGTGATTTTAGCTCCAGTATGGCCAGATTACCATTTTCGTAACTTGATTTAGCATTTTTTTTTGTTTTTTTTATTATTTTTTGTCTCGGAGTTTTAGTTCTTCCTTCATGACATTTTTCTAGCTGTTCTAATTAAAATGTCATGTTTATAATTTTTAAAATATACTTTTTTAATAATTATTTAAATAATTCACTCAGTTTTATTTAGCTTTATTTTTTTTAACATCTGGTGGCATTGCCCGCGATTGCAGGTGTTGTTGGTGTTCTTCTGCTTTCGGCAGTGAAATCTCTCTCTCGTTACTGCAGTGTTGCCTAGCTTTGGATATAAAAACGCACTAAACTGCCCATTCAAAGAAAATAACCCAACAAATTTTTATTGAATCACTTAAAGAACTTTGTATGCGTGGCAAATTGTGTTTAAAATGTGCGTTTTCTTAAATAAATGTGTTATGCTTATGTATAATTTAATTTATGAGTTTTTTTTAAGCGAGACTCTTTTGTTAAGGGAAAGACTTTTTTGCTATATTTGAAGTTATGTAACTAGATAAGGTACTCCTTTTGTAAAAATGTCAGTATGGTTTCTTTAGTATTTTCTGGTATTTTGTTGTTTATTTTTACAATGAATATAACTCTTAATGTCCTATGCCTCACTAAGGATTGATGACCGGAAGAAACGATTACACCTCTATGGTTTTAATTCGCATTCAATAAATTCAAAGGCTTTTTAAAATGTGTAAAAAGGTTTTCAATCTTAAGAAGAGTTGAGAGAGGGGCATTTAATATCTTTGCACAACCTTAAATGGAGCCAAAAATTAAATTTGCACTTTCAAATTATCAAATTTTATAAGAGTAAAAAAATTTTCATTAGCACTCAAATCTTCTCAGAGTGTCCTTTTTTAACCTTTTTTTGTTTAATGATATACAATAGTTTGTTTTTTAACCTAAAGTTTCGGTAGCTTTAAATTAAAAAAAAAGAAACAAACACGAAACTTCAAAATTTTCGTATTTTCGGTATAAAAAAGCACTAAATTTATTGCGAAGAGCAAATAGTTGGCAATACTGCACAACTCAGCAAACGTGACGTCACGTACGCTCTGATGGGCGCAATCTGCTTTCTATCATTCTTGTATATGTATGTATATGCATGTATTATATAAATTCACATATTTGTAAAGCGTTTTTTAGTAAGAGCGCTTCAACTTTTTTTTTGAATAAAACACAAACGGTTTGACTTTTTTAACTAATTTTTTTTTTATTATCGAGTTTGAAAATATACATTTAAGTATCAAATTCGATTTCTTTTGCATGACCAACGCGTGCACGTTTTACGAAGTCCAATCGTTGAACCCAATTTTCGACCACTCTTTTACATAAATCGGGCGAAATTCCAGCAATTTCGCGTTCAATGTTGGCTCTGAGCTCACAAATCGTCGCCGGCTTGTTACTGTAGACCAATGACTTCACATAACCCCAAAGAAAATAGTCTAGAGGCGTCAAATCACACGAGCTCGGCGGCCATTCGACCGGTCCATTTCTGGAAATAATGCGCTCATCGAACTTACTCTTCAACAAATCAATTGTAGCGTGTGCTGTGTGGCTTGTGGCTCCGTCCTGTTGAAACCACATGTCGTCTAAGTCCATACCATTCAATTGCGGCCAAAAATAATCATTTATCATGTCGCGGTATCGATTTCCATTCACAGTAACGTGGCGATCGTTCTCGTCAACGAAAAAATATGGGCCAATTACGCCGCCGGCATGTAAACCGTATCAAACAGTGATTTTTTCGGGATGCAACGGTGCCTCATGAATCACGTGTGGATTGCTTTCTGCCAGTAACGCATATTTTGCTTGTTGACAAAGCCATTGAGCCAAAAGTGAGCTTCATCACTGAAGATGATTTTTTGGAAAAAATCTGGATCAAGTAGCAACAACAGAACGATTATTTTCATAAAAAATTTGCACGATTTGCAATCGTTGCTCAAGTGTGTAGCGTTCCATGATGAAATGTATACTAATGAAGTTTACAAATAACAAGCGAAAAATAAAAAATATTGCGTCGTTCGCCCTCCCTATCGGAAAAAAGTTGAAGCGCACCTATTGAAAAACGCCTTATTTGCATATGCCTTCTTCCTGTGTGCATGGTAATGCACCATTTTTCTGTTGAGAATAGGACGATGATAGGAAAAGTAGGAAATGAAAGGGGGTGTTTCGAGTGTAATGTGTCTTGAAAAAGTCAAATCGAGGATGGTGCCTCTTAGTGTTGTTGACTTATTAACGTCTGATGCACACTCGAAATTGAACATATTGTATCTTTCATGAATTTGATCAATGTTTCGTAATTGTTCACGTTTGTGTAAATGTAACTTGATCAATTCCATTACGATTCCATTTACCTCCTTCTCTATATCCATACAAAATATCTATCAAACAAATAAAATTAAAATTTTCTTTTGAAAAATGCAACCATTCCATCAGTATTTTCTTATGACGTTGTCACGTTAAACTATCGTCAGTAAACCGACTTTACAGACAACCTATTTTTATTCATATATATTTTTATTTCTAAAATGTACTACGTTTTTTCCTCTTGCACATTAAAATTCACATATCGAATAATAACACTGCCCTGCAAATTTCAATTTTTCTGATGCAAATAAGATGTGACCTAGTGTTCCCGAAGGGAATTTTCACGCTGAGCACGAATCCGAGTTCAAAAATTTTCCATCGCGTCAGGTTTTCAAAAAAAAGGGGGTTGAAACCCCTAAAAATAGCGTATTTGGCCATTTTTCAAAAATTGTGGAGCAGAACCCTGACGTGCTACGATCTTCGTTATTGTCAGTAATTGAAGGTTGAACTTTGCTCTTTGAAATAAGCCCAAACCCAAATTGTTCGCATGCACCCTTAGAGTAGGGGGTGTACTTATGTTAGGTCGTGTGTCAGACGATGTATTAGATTTGAAAATTTGAATTTGATTTTTTTTATTTCTTTTTAAATGGAATGTTTGACTTCAGATTTGTAATCAGCGACACTAAATACCTTAGGAACACTGCACTTTTCATTATATCTTATCTTGGGTGTGGATAAGTTCCTATGTTCATTTTTTTCTCTACCCCCGTAGACATAAGTACACCACCTACTCTAAGGGTGCATGTGAACAATTTGGGTTTGGGCTTATTTCAAAGAGCAAAGTTCAACCTTCAATTACTGACAATAACGAAGATCGTAGCACGTTAGGGTTCTGCTCCACAATTTTTGAAAAATGGCCAAATACGCTATTTTTAGGGGTTTCAACCCCCTTTTTCTCGAAAACCTGACATGATGGAAAATTTTTGAGCTCGGATTCGTGCTTAGCGCGAAAATTCCCTTCGGGATCACTAGGTCCCATCTTATTCGCAAAACCGATGCAGGGCAGTGTAATGTACTACTTCATAGTGAAGACTTAAAAAGTTGCTGAACACGTTGACGTCTATAGCCGTACTATATCGCTAAATTAATTTTCTGCTAAATCCTTAAACCTTCTTTTAATAATAAATGATGTAATATTGTACGGTAATTGAAATAGTTATATTAGTTCAAAAAATAAATTCAATACGCTGGTAGAATTTAACAACGTGCATAGTCATGCATTCTGTTTTCGTTCCTCTCTCCAATTGTAGGAATTATTACTGTTTGTATAATTGTATATTTTTCCAAATTAGCTATACTTAGTTTTCATTCTCTAAACATTTTATTGTAGTCTCTTTTTGAATGCAGTTGTGGACACTTCACAAATTGTTGCGAAATTTGCACACCTATAATTTGCTTTTGTGCTTTTTTCGTTTTTTTAAGTGTCGTATTTTCTTTGCCTTATGAAACGTCGCGGAAGAAAGAGATTACTAATGAAGGCAACTGAACAAAGTGAAGATATTTTTGTTCTTCGCCATCGACAAAGAACTCCTATAGTTTATACTTCAAGTCCACGAGCTATTTTTAATGAAATCTTTGATAAGAAGATAGTACAAAAATTTGTTGCTGCAACAAACAAATACGGTCAAAATTTAAAGGAAAGTAAGGGACCCACTACAAGAAAATGACAAAAAGTTAAATTCAAAGAAACTAATATAAAGGAATTACGGAAGTTTTTTGGATTGTGTTTATTGCAAGCTCAACATAATGCACCATCAATTTGTAATTTGTTCAGCAATAACCCTTTATACGTTTCTCCAAAATTTGCGAAAACAATGTCAGGACGTCGTTTTCAACAGTTACTACGCGATGTGCATTATGGAAATAAAGAAGTAGATTGTTCCGATTGCATAACATTCTTCCATTACTTAATCCCATTTTAAGAAAATTTCAAAAAGCATATTCTCCTGAGAAAAAAATTTCTCTTAATGAATCAATGTTATTATTCCGAGGTCGACTAAAATTTCGACAATACATGAACTCGAAAAAATCTAAATATGGAACAAAATTCTACGAGCTAACTGCAATCCAGATGCAGTTATCTCAAAAAAGTTAAGAAAAGGCGAGCATATTTGACGTAGAAAGGGTGAAATCTATGTTTCAAATTAGAAAGATAGGCGCGAAGTAATATCTATAACTACAAGGCATCATACGGAAATGATGAAAGTTACAAACAGGTATGGCCCAATTAAAATGAAACCAAATGATATAGCTGACTACAATTCGCATATGTCTGGTGTAGATAGATGCGACCAAATGATCTCGTACTACTATTCTCCAAGAAAGAGCATGCGAGGGTATAAAAAAGTAGTTTTAGTAATTTAGGACCTATGTGTTAATTAATGCTCTACTCAAAACCCATTTTCCGGGTAGTAGAACTCTCTTTGAAGTAGAGAGTAGCATGAACAATAACGGTAGCAACGGTGGAACCTCTAGGTACAGCTGGTATATTGCTAGTCGGATAGTGACAAAAGAATCGATAAGCTTTTCCTTGTCTTCCTTTGAGAACTTTAAGTCCCCTGGATCTGACGGAATATATCCAGCAATGCTTAAAAAAGGAGGAGACAGGCTGATTGAGGCCCTGAAAAGGATCTTCACAGTCTGTCTTGCACTTGGTTATATACCATCCCAATGGCGAGGCGTAAGAGTAGTATTTATTCCGAAACCAGGAAAAGACGACTATTCACTAGAAAAAAGTTTTAGACCAATCAGTTTGACATCGTTCGTGTTGAAAAGTCTAGAACGAGTGGTGGAGAAACATATTCGAGTGCGTGTATTGCCGAGAAGTCCACTTAGTAGAAATCAACACGCTTACCAGAGTGGAAAATCCAGTGAATCAGCCTAACACGATCTTGTTAGCAAGATTGAAGCCAGGCTGGAAGCTGACGAATACACAATGGGCGTGTTCGTGGACATTGAGGGGGCTTTTGATAATGCCACTTTCGGCTCAATATGTTCTTCTGCCGAACGACATAGAGTTAATCAAACCATTGCAATATGGATATATTCCATGCTCTCTGAGAGTCTGTTAACCGCTGGTGAGAACAGTGATGAACTAATCACTGTTAGGACCAAGCAAGTATGTCCCCAAGGGGGTGTTCTTTCTCCGCTGCTGTGGTGCTTAGTCGTAGACTCTCTACTAGCGGAGATGAAGGAACTCGATTTTAATGTCCAAGCATATGCGGATGATGTCTGTGCGCTAACATCCGATAAATCTCTAAGGAGGCTTTGCACGAAAATGCAGAGGATTCTGGAAAAAATCGACGATTGGTGCATGAGACAAGGTCTTTCCGTTAATCCGAACAAAACGAAAATTGGATGGACTTCCAGTCTTCCAACACTGAAAGGTGTGACACTTGGTCTTTCTGATGAAGTTAAATAATGTGAATCGGGCATTCAGGATTTTTCAGCAATGCCGCAGAGCCTTTGGTAAAACCTGGGGTCTGAAACCTGCTGTGGTCCTATGGATATACACAGCACTTATCAGATCAATCATCACTTACGCCTCTGTAGTCTGGTGGCGACGGAGCATGGTTAAGTCCACAATCCGGGAACTATACAGGCTACAAAGAAGTGTATATTTATGCATCACGAGTGCCATGAGTACAACTTCTGGTGATGCCTTAAATGCTATGCTTGGTTTGCTCCCCCTACAATGCAACATACAACAGGAAGCAATAAAAGCAAAGTGTAGACTCCATAAATATGGTTTCTGGCACAAAGGCGGAACTTCGGAACACAGAAAAATCTTTAGGTTGCTATCTAAGCAGTATCCACTGTTTGTGGCACCTAAAGGCGACCTGATACCCACAGTTTCATTTGGAAAGAAATTTGATGTCAGATTTCCCCTGAGTGAGCAATGGGCAATCCAGAATGCATTCAGGGAGGTTTGACGGATATTTACAAGGGCCAGAGCCAATAATCGGAATCAGTTGCGCAGGAATCATGAATTGGCTCAGCGGCTATGCAGGCAATTTACATAAAGAGCGATGGTCCGGTCTAGAACGCTGCAGAACTGCAAAGTGTTTTGTGACAAGTCCGAACAGAAAACTGTCAAACTTTCTATATTACTAAAACTTAGAAGGAAAGACGTTCAGTATCATTACAGGACACAGCCCATGACGTCAACATATGACCACCATTGGAATCATTGACGATCCAATGGGCCTGTCGTGCCTGGAGGAGGCGGATAGCACTGAGCACTTTCTCTGTGAGTGCCCTGCCTTTGCTAGAGCCCGGCTATGAGTTTTGGGTTCCGATGTCATGAGAATGAGTAATATCGGTTCCCTAAAACTAGAGGATATTTACTGATTTGTCAAAGAATCTGGAAAATTCTCACTGAACTAACTATCTCTATCTCTGTCTCTATTCTTTCCTATCTCTTTCTTGTATACTTTTCTCCTACCCTCCTTGACTATCTGCCCCCTTTCCAAAGCTTTAAATACAATGGGCTTTTCAACCTGAGTGGTTTACGAGCCACCAACTCTCCTGGTGCTCCTTGGATCGACCTTTTCAAATTTCAATTTCAAATTAACATAATTGAATTTGCATATGCGATTTATTATTTATATATGCCTATTGTTTAGAATATGGCGCTGTATCACATGCTATGTGAAATCATAAATCATAAGCAGAGAACGTTAATGTATAGAGAAGTCTCAATGACAGGAACGTATGCAATTTCGAGGGGTGCTCCAGAGAGCATTAATGTGTAGAGAAGTCTCAATGACAGGAACGTATGGAATTTTGAGGGGTACTCGTTTTGCGAATACTAATCACCACTGACAAATTTTTCACAAAAAGTTAACAGTATGGGACTGAATTATGTAAATTTAGCAGCAGTCGATAAGAATTTGTTGGTGATTAGAAGCAAAGAATGTTAGTAGCTTTTTAATATGACTATGTATTTGATTTTTTTCCAAATCATCCTATGGCGGTATAACCTTGTCAGCACTTTAAGCTAAGGTGTCGAGGTACCCGTGCCGAGAGCTGCATGGCTGGTAGTGTCCAAATAACCAGTCTTTCACGGTCCCCTTCGATACCCAGGCAACGTCGGTTGTTTTAAGTGCCTTACCACGGCATTCTGGCTCTGCCGTGGAGAAGGACCTCAGGATTTAACTGAGAGTGTGCTGGGCACGCTCTCTGAGGATGATCTACTGGCCTCCAGCCTGCAAACGATTGTCGAGCCATGTACGAGAGGTGCAACACACAGCACCCCGGACCAAGCCTACTTCAGTTGGCTTCCAGGACGACCTCTGGTGAGGTAATCAAGGTGGCCTCTGGAAAGGGTTCCTTGGGGACCTCTGGTAAGGCCGTTAAAGAGCGTTACCTGAGGTCGAAATTCATTCTAGCAAAGATTGCCAAGAATGAACAAGCCTGAAAAGCGCACGAGCGGAACGTCGAGGACCGTGTGAAGTGCAAGGCCGCGATCAGTGAGTATTGTGCCGCGACCGCGGCAAAACTTAACCAGCCACAACAACAACCTAAATCGGCACGGAGCTCGGCTAAGCGTAACCGCTCACAGGATGTGAATGGACGCGAGGCCAAAAAGAGCAAATACTCTTCAGCCCGGGGGGCGGAGGCCCCTTCAACCAGTGCGGCAGCCGCGGCCGCAAGGGCGGCTTGCAGTAAGGTGTCCACTGTCTCAAGCTAAAAAATCTGAGGTTCCTATGGATTACTGGTCTGTCATCAAAGTAGAAGAACCTCAGCAACACAGCTCAGCCGTATTACTGCTGACAATGTAGTTTAAACTTCGCTTTGGTCTCATGCTGGCCAAAGTGAAGGCCTTCCCCGCCTCTGTTGCCCTGGATGATGACTTGGAGAAATTGGGGAACGACACTAAGACACTGCTCGACGATCTGCGGTTGTCTTTTGAACAATTTGTTAAAAGTTGTTCAAATTAACCTTCGTCATTTCAAACTAGCCACTGATAACCTACGAGTCACCCTCCGGAAGGAGGACATCAATATCTGCCTGATACAGGAGCCTTGGATCTGGCAGCAAAAAATCATGGGACTGAGGGACAGATCCTATGACCTAATTTATGTCCAAACTGATGGTAAGCCTAGGGCCTGTATCCTAGTTAGGAACACAATTAATGCCATTTTGCTATCAAATTTCAGTTCACCGGATGTGACTGTGGTCAGGGTGGAACCATCCAGGGGCAGTTGCGTCTGCCTACATGTCCCACGACAGATCGGCGCCTCCAGAGGAGATGCAGCATCTAGTGGATACTCTCTAGCCCAAGAAAGAGAACATCCTGATCGGATGCAACGCGAATGCCAGACAAACCATTTGGGGCAGCAGCGAGATCAATGAATGGGGTGAGTCTCTATTTGATTTTATACTTAGCCGTAATTTACTTATCTGGAACAAGAACAACACCCCAACTTTTGTTTTCCCGGCATCGGAAACATCAAGAGGTTGGGAGGAAGTTCTTGATATTTGTCTTTCGACAAACGTATCTGCTGATAGGATTGAAAATTGGACGGCCTCCCGGAAGAACTCTTTTTCGGACCACAGGTTGATCCTCTTCGAAATCGATTTCGTTCGAGAACCTTGCTACCCCGTAGGAACCCTAACAGGACTGACTGGTCTCTTTTCCACAGGGTTTTCCGCAAGCAGCTGAACAAGGATGAGTTTTTGACTACCACTAGGGAACAACTGGACATGCAAGTTAGACACTTAGAGAAGTTCTATCAGACTGCCTTCAAAGTGGCCTGTCGAGTATCCTTTAGCAAGAAAGACTTTCTTTCCAGGTGGAGCAAGGCGTTAACCTGCTTTGAAGAGGACGTTAGGAGAGTATTCAATAAATGTTAGCAAATAAAGAACTCTTAAGATTACCGGGAAATTTTGAAACAGTAAAAGAAAGCTATTAGAGATGCGAAGCGCAGCTCTTGGAAAGTGTACTGCGAATCCATTGAATCCGTAAAATACTTGGCCAGACTCAGCAGGGTCCTATTCAAGGGCCCCTCTTGTAAAACTCTTGTCAAAAGAGAGAATGGGGAGTGGGCTGAATCTGCAGGCTAGTCTTTTAAATTCTTATTGATGCCCATTTCCCGGAAAATTCTATTGCTCCAGTCTGTAACGAAGGCACGAACCGGCAGGAGGACACCTGCGATGTCCCTGACACATGTCCTGTCCGTCAACAGAATAAGCTGGGCAATCGAGACCTTTTCCCTTTTCAAGTCCCCAGGTATCGATGGTATCATGCCATTAATGCTTCAGAAGACTAAAACCTTGGTGGTTCCCGCTCTTCATAAGATCTTTTTGGCGTGTATCTCGCTAAACCACGTTCCTGCTAGCTGGAAGAAAACCAAGGTGGTCTTCATTCCTAAGGCAGGAAGGAGGGGCCACGTCCTGGCCAAGGACTCCAGACCTATAAATCTTACCTCCTTTATTCTCCAGGTGTTTGAAAGAGTGATCGACTATCATATTCGAGAGCACTTTGAAACCAGACTTTCTCCAGCCCAACACGCTTACCTGAAAGGGAAATCTACCGAGTCAACCTTACATGAGATAGTAGGCACCGTAGAGAAATCTCTGGAGGGAAAACAATTCCCTTTGGAGGCCTATATAGACATAGAGGGCGCCTTTAATAATATTATGGCTGAGTCAATTGTCACTGCTCTAAATAGGCTTGGGGTGGAAAGACCTATCTACCTCTGGATCTCGTCCCTGCTTGGTGGTAGGGAAATAAATGCTGTGGCAGGAGGGGCAAGAATCACTAGATTCGTAAATAGGGGTACACCGCAGGGTGGGGTCCTCTCGCCTCTCGATTGGCTAGTAGCTGTGGATGAAGCTTTAACTCGCTTAGGCAGGGGTGGCGTAAAGGTGGTAGCATTTGCCGATGACTTGGTCCTAGCGGTCCCAGGTCCCTTCCCATCAGTAATGGCTGAAATTTTGGAAGGTTCACTGGCTACACTCAGTAGTTGGGCCTCCAGTTGCGGTCTCAGAGTCAACTCTGACAAAACGGAGTTTATGCTATTCACCAGGAAATGCAGCCTCCGCCTTTTAAGCTTTCACGGTTAAACAACCACTGTCTTACACTTGCATCGGAAGACAGGTATCTTGGTATAACACTTGACCCCAAGCTCCACTGGAAGCTGCACACAGAAAGTCGAATTAAGAAGCCTAATATAGCCTTCTACGCGTGTAAATCTATATATGTTCGGCAAAAAATGGGGTCTCAAGTCACGTATCGTAGTTTGGATGTACAACATACGTTGACATACGGTTACCTAGTTTGGTGGGGAGCTCTTCAGAAGGGCTACAACACCACTAAACCAGAGAGAGTGCAGAGAACTGCATATGCGGGCAGCACTGCACTTACTTCCTGTGGATCTGCAGGTTAAATCCATTGCTGCTGAGAGTGCCATTAGGTTGAAGGAGATTGGTCTTTGGAGACAACTTCCTGTAGGACATAGTAGCATCTTGAAGCAGATCTGCCCTTCCTTCTCTGTTATTCGCACTGACCTCCCCATCCGCAAAATGTGCTTCGACGGTTGTGTTAAGGCTATCTTTCCGAGCAGGCAAGGTTGGAAAGAGGGGAGAGTCGGAACGGATATAGATACCTCTGTTTTCACTGACGGATCCAAAATGGAGTTTGGAGTGGGAGCGGGGCTTTACTCTAAATCAGCCAGCATTTCGGTCTCCTTTAAACTGCCTGAAACAAGCAGCGTTTTTCAAGCAGAGGTCTTCGCGATCCTGCAAGCATGCAGGGATCGCTGTTGGGAGGGAGACATTAATATTTTTTCCGATAGTCAAGCTGCGATCAAGGCCCGGTTGTCGCCGTATTGCAGCTCTCTTCTGGTGAACTCCTGTAAGGAGGAGCTGTGGGGATCCTGCAAAGAAAGAGACTGTGGAACACTTTCTCTGCAAATGTCCGGCTCTGGCGGCTAGGCGCTTGAGATTCCTTAGCGTGCCTTTTGGGGATGACTTGAAGAAATTCTCCATCCTAGATCCCTTTTCTGTCCACCACTACATCAACAGCAGTGAATGGCTGTAGACGGGTTTTCCCCCCTTAATCTTTTCGAAGGTGGTAGTCTACATTATGGTATCAAAACGGGACGTAAGTGCTACTTGAAGTGTACCTGGGGTACACTTGCAATCTTACCTACCTACCTTACTCCACCAAGGAGGATATGATTTTTTGCTATATTTAATTGTACACGACGTTTTGTAGGCCCTGCTCAATGTCTCTTCCATTGTTGTGACCCTACTCTCAATGTTTTCTGTGAGAGTGATTTGATGGACCGAAATCCTTCTTATCCTGTTCCCTACTGCATTTTTGAACCGTTTCCAATTTGTTCTAAGTGGGTTTCGATATGGTAAGGGTGGATCTACCTCAAGAGCTAGGTGATAGAGGATCCAGCTATGGTCCGAAAAAGACTTTTTGCATGAGATCCTCCAATTTTCTACCCTCAGTAAGGTTATTTCTGTGACTTCCGCCCATCCACTAAAGCTTTCCGTGCTTGGAAAGGTGAAAGTCGGGGTATTACCCCTGTTACATACAGTTAGGCTAGTATTAATGCTAAATTCATATAGGGGCACTCCTAGCTCGTTCGTTTCGGTACTCCCCCATAGGGTGTGCCTCGCATTGGCGTCACATCCTAGTAACATGATACTGTTTTTGCTGTCAAGCACAAGCCTACGAGCCTCGTCAGGCGGTGCTGGTTGATCGTGTGCCATATAGATGAGCTGTAGGATGGGATTAGAAATATGTTTAAATGTTGTTTTGCTACAATACATGCCCTGGGGTTACCCTGAGTCCGCTTATAGTACAAGTTGTAGTTTTTGAGAGAGAATCCGCTTACCTTAGTGCTCCACACTCCGGTTCCTGTATCAGTGCTATGTCTACGTCCTCCTCCGATAGGAGAACGGTAAGGTTGTCCGTTGCAGTCCTGGAGTGCTGCAGATTGATCTGGACAACCGTGAGACCCATACTTATTGATCGTTTTTAGGGGCGTCAAGCTGCATGCCCGTTGCATGCACATGAGCAACTCATTAGCGTCGTCAACCTCGTCCTGCTCGTCCTCCGGATTTGCAGAACGGAATAACTTCAGATGCGCTTTCCTCACCGCAAATCGAAGATTGTTGTCCACTCTTCCCAGTGGCTCAATTCTCTCCTCCGAATTTGGAGAGGGAAGGACACACTGTTCTTTTGCGGAGCCCCCGCTTTGATGATGCTCCAGTCATCCATTGCAACAGAGCAGTTGTGTGCTTGTAGATATGGTATTAACTGCTTAGCTTCGAACCTTGCTGATACATGCATATGTTTTTGTGCACCTTTTATCAATTGAAAAACTACATACGTAAAGTAAAATATTAATTAACTAGTTAGAATGATGGCCGCTACGGTTGCGCCTATGAGTGCAAATGTCACACACAAATAAAACAAGCCCGTGTGCACATAAGTGGACAAATGGCACTATTAAGCAAACCATTTATTGGGGAACTTAAAGAATTGTTCAAAAGCCAGTCATCATTGTGGAAAAATATTGACAGAAATGTGAAATTACAATCGAGGCAAATTTTATTAGAAAATATAAAGAAGTAGGCAAAAACGCTAATATAGGAAGTGTGGAAAAAAAATGTATATGCAAACACGCATTTCGCCTTTTGAACAAGTCCTGCATCCTTGTTCGTCATCCTCTCCTTCACAAACAAATTATGAAATTTATTTCACGTCTGTGCCCTGCTTAACACATGTACAAATAACACCAACAAGTCACCAACGCCAGCAATAAAAGCAATTGGCGATACTGTTACCAGAGGATAAAAAAAAGTAAAACTAAATAAAAAGTGAAATAGTGAACTAACTAAAAAAAAAATATTGGGTATGGGAATAAGGTTCCGTCATTTCTTAGCCAAAGTTTGTTAAGGAATGATTTCATTCACAAATAATAAATAAAAATAGTTAAGTAAATTCTAAGTATAATCATGCAGGGCTGAACAAATCCAAACATATTTAAAAAAAAAAAGATAAACATATGATTAACATATGTAATTTAAGAATAATAAAAGATAAACATATTGTAAGAAAAACAAGAGATAAACATGTTTTTCCTAAACAGTGTTGTCATGCAGCAAAATCAGTTTGTCAAACCTACCGTCCCATTCCGGCCACTTTTCTTTGAGAGCTCGATTCAAACGCATTAACTGCAGTCGGTTACGATCGCCAGTGATGAATTCAGATGCTTTTATAAGTTCATAATAGTTGGCACGCTTCAGATCCCACCAGATGTACAACATAAGAAGAATGAATATTTTTTTTCGCTGCCGATGGACCTTTATTACTCGCGTCGAAATTGCCACTTTGGATGGGTCGAAACCACGGCACGTTTCGGCGACACTTTTCTTTAAAAGGTAATAATGAAGCATGATGTTATTTTTTTTGGGGCGGAATTGGAAATTTTTGACGTCAACTACTGCGATCGAGACCTCACATTTCCACCTTCAAATCACCAGTATGTTACTAGAGCGAACGCAAAAATAGTATCAGCAGAGACACCTCTTTTACGAGGGCGGAAACTTATTCCCATTCCCAATATATTTTACATTACTGTAAACTTCACATTTTTATTAGAGGAGGCTAAAAAAATGTCAGGAAGAAAGAACTAAAATATAATTCATCTATTTGGAGTCCTTATCGCCAATTTGCTATCACGAGTATAAAACGGGTATAAAAAACAATTCTTAAAAATGACTGGATTAAAGTCGTTTTATTGCAGAAGGCTGATTCTATATTTTTCTTTTGTGTTTAATTTAATTAAAGTTGACATTAATTGTGCGTTTCTTTTGCAACGCATTAACTTTGCTTATTCCGGCGAGAACTTTATCAAGCTCATATCTCAAGATATTTAAAACGGATTGCGAGTAAAATGCACTTATTGCTCGGACGCGAATTCAATGCGATCTCAAATTCTATATCGTTAGATTTTACAATAACTAAAAATAACTTTTCTTCTTTTATCATTTAATTCGCTAATATAATTGTATTCTTTTTAGTTAAATTGTTTTTTAGTTTTAGCGTTATTTGTTAATCTATTAATATTTTGCTTATATTAGCACTAAGTCAATAAGGAAAATAAATAAAAACTCCGAGACTAGAGAACAAAGAAAAATGCTAAATCAAGTTACGAAAATGGTAATCTGGTCACACTGATCACGAATTGTGCTAGTGTGACGTTACTCAAATTGCCAAATCCGCTTAAACCAAAGTAAGGGGGCCACGATAGGCGCCATCTCATTATTCACTCCATTGCGAGCCAATCCCAACATGGGATGCAAAGTTCCCCTCAAATTTTTTCTTTCACCATACCTAACGAGCAAACCTGGTAGTTTATCATCCTTGATTATGAACCTCTAATTCGATGTGGTGAATTTTTAAACGATCCGCGCCATAAACAGTTAGACAAGAGGTTTTTTTCGTTTTTCGATTGGCGGTATAAAATATTTTGTGACTTTTGTGGATGGTTACTCCAGAAGATCTTTCGTGTATTTTATACGTGAGTGGATTATACCAAAGTGGATTAAAAATAAAAGCAGTGCGCAGCGACAACGGCCGTGAATACATAAACAATGATTTCGGCAGATTTTTCAAGGAAAAAGGCATCAAACGCGAACTTTCGGTTGTCTACATACACACCAAAACAAAATGGCATGGCCGAACGCCTTAATCGAGCTTTAACCGCGATGACTAGCAGTGTCCGGTTTAAAGGTGCTTGTAGAGTCCGGTTTAAGTGAATATTTGTGAGCTGAAGCCATTTGTACACCTTCTTATATACGCAACCAATGTCGCTATAGCGCTAAACAAAACGCAGTCAAATAAGTTGCAGCCGAAAGGCGAAGAGTGTTATATGGTGGGTTATTCGTTATGCTCAAAAGCCTATAGCCTTTACCATCCAAAATGTCATCAAATAATTCAAAGAAGAGATGTATACTTCGACGAACGTAAGTCAAAAGCCACGCGTGAAAACAACACAGCTCATGAAGATCTACAGCTGCTGGAAGATGACCCCCTGAAAAATAGTGATGTTTCAAGAAGTTGCGACGAAATTCTTAACGATAAAGAACCAGTAAACAACGGCGAAGAAGACAACGATGAAGACCATTACCACAGAAGCATCGATAGCGCTCAAAAGCGGCCAGGAAGGCCGAAAATCATTAGATCTTGGAACCCAGGGCGGCCCAGAAAACAGCGTAATTTATTAAATGCGATGACCAACGACCCCGAAATAAGAGTACCAGAAAAGTTCGACGACAGCAAATATAATGAGTATGCACAAGAATGGCGTGCGGCAATGCAGAGGGAGTATGACTCTTTAATCAACAACAACACTTAAACGCTTGTGGATTTACCAGAGAGACAGAAACCAATCAGAAGTAAATGGGTTTTTAGTTTAAAGACTAACAAAGATGGCAGCATCGAAAGGTTTAAAGCAAGATTAGTAGCTAAAGGCTGTAGTCAGGAACATTGTGTGAACTATTTCGAAACATTTTCTCCAGTCGTCAGGTATGCCACGATCCGCATGATACTGGCGTTAGCAGCACAGCGTGGACTCTACTTACATCAACTCGACGTTACTACCGCTTACTTAAACAGTGCGCTGAAAGAAGTGTGCTACATGCGACAACCCCATGGCTTTATAAGCAGCAATCACCCCGGAGGCGTTTTAAAGCTGAACAAGGCAATCTATGGCCTAAAGCAGTCCGGCAAGGAGTGGAATTCTACCTTGGACTCCGTTTTAAGGAAAATGTGTTTCGTTTCCTGCAAGAATGAACTATGCCTGTACCAAAGGCGAAACTCAGGAAAGTTGGCATTAATTGTGATTTACGTTGATGATCTCATTCTAGGATGCTCATCACAAGACGATCTGACGACAATCAAACGTGAGTTAGCAAATGCGTTTGATACTGTCGACAAGGGGCCCATAAGTCATTTTCTCGGTATGGAGGTGGAACGCGATGGCGCTATTACGGTTGGCCACAGGCAATATATCCTCAATATGTTGAAGAAATGTGGAATGACAGACTGCAGGCCGGAATCAACTCCCCTCGATGCTGGGTACCAAATCAAACGTAGCGATGATACTGAGATCCCATCCGACGTTCTTTCAGTATCTCATTGGCGAATTAATGTACTTAGCTGTAACAATTCGTCCTGATATTTCACATTCGGTGAGCAAGTTGGGGCAATGCAACATCAATCCAAAAGCTGAACACTAAATAGGAGCAAAGCATGTCCTACGTTACTTGGCCAATACCATTGACTACAAGCCTCGGTACTATGCTGACAACTCTGAAGTCTGTGGATATGTGGACGCAGACTGGGGCGGCGACCTCAATGACCGAAAATCATACTCCGGTTATTTGTCTATGGTGGCAGGCGCTACTCTTTCATGGGAATCAAAGAAGCAAACGATTGTTGCTTTAAGTACTACGCAAGCAGAGTACGTCGCACTTTCAACGGCGGCTAAAGAAGCAATTTATTTAAAAAATGTACTAACATAATTAGGATTTCATTCCAAAGATAAAGCAATATTGTTACGAGGCGACAACATAAGCGCGCAGCATCTAGCCAAGAATCATTTGTATCACGCCCGTACCAAACATATTGACATTAAATTTCATAATGTTAGAGAATCAATTGAAAGTGGAGATATTGTACCAAAATATATTTCAACTAATATACCTCTAATCTGGCAGATGTATTAACTAAAAATTTTACGAAAGCAAAACATTTTGAACTTGTTAAATTTATGGGGTTATATTGAAAACCATTAACTTTTGAATTGAAAGAATTTAAAATTTTTTGCTTTATTGAACGAATGTATTGAACAAATGTAAAATTATGAATTATATATTCGGGTTGAGAGGGAGTATAGGAAAATAATGAATATGTAACTAGTTGGCAACCCGAATTCCTACTTAATTTCTTTTTTACTTCAATTCCTTTTACTTGTATAGATTTAAGTTTATATAATATATATCTATAATTGGCGCGTACACCCTTTTTGGGTGTTTGGCCGAGCTCCTCCTATTTGTGGTGTGCGTCTTGATGTTGGTCCACAAATGGAGGGGCCTACAGTTTCAAGCGGACTCCGAACGGCAGATATTTTTATGAGGAGCTTTTTCATGGCAGAAATACACTCGGAGGTTTGCCATTGCCTGCCGAGGGGCGACCGCTATTACAAAAATGTTTTTCTTAATTTTGGTGTTTCACCGAGATTCGAACCGACGTTCTATTTGTGAATTCCGAATGGTAATCACGCACCAACCCATTCGGCTACGGCGGCCGCGATTTAAGTTTAGTGTGTAATAAAACGTTGAAGCGAACATCACGTGTTTCTTTCATCTGGTTGTTTGTCCCACAAATTTGATATGCTTGAAGAATTTAAAATATTTCCTATGCTTACATACATAAACATTAAAGCGGTCGTTAAAAATTAACATATTTGCGGCGCCTGAAAAAATCCATCCTTTTGAAGAAACTACGGGGAAAATTTTGCTTTTTGGAGTTAAACAAAGATAACACGTGCCGACGACCAATTGAAGTTAATTTTTCGATAAATTTTTTTTTTTTTAATTTATCAGTGTATTTAAATGTGGGTAAAAAATCATGAAATCATCACATCATTGACTTTGATGTGGTGACATGCAATTTATTTCTGTGTTTTAAGTTTAATTTCTGAATCGAGGCATTGAATTATGTGATTGTATCTATCATAATGAATACAGTGTAAAATGTGATTGCTGCAGTGTAACGTCATTCGCATTTGTGAGGTTTTTAACTGAAGCAAAGTCCAACAATCCGATTAAAATCTGCTGATCATCTGTTATAAAAGTTGCACATAAAACATTCATAAATCATCATGGCGATGCAAGTAAAAGAAAATATATTTTTAAGTGGAGACACTCTTTCTCAGATTCGCGGTAACTAATTTAAAAGTTTTACAATTTGTATTCCATAACTTTCGAGTATTAAAGCATAATTTAATTGATAGTAAGAATCTAGTTTATAAACAATTGATTACCTTTTGGCAAAAAGTGAAAATACTAACACAGCTCAAATCTCGATGCATTACAAAAATTGGCAAATTATATAATGAGTGGCGCAATTTGCAAAATAGCTGTTCATTGAAAGGAATTGCCGAAAAAAGTAACGAGGAATCTTTTTCATCACAGCTCAACAACTAATTTGACATTGCTCATAATAATGCTTTGACAATGGTTGATGATAAGACTAAAATTTGTTTATTAAATCAACATAAGCCTTATCGTGTTGGGTTTATTTAAGAGGTTGAAGATCCAATTTCTGGTAAATATTGAAATAATTTCTGTGCTCTATGGTTTATATTTTGAAATTACAATTTTTTTAATTTTTACTTTAGAGAGTTCTGAACCTAGTTCACAAATCGAGTCGTCAGAAACAAGTTCTTTCAGGCAACGAAGTCTTCAGAGAGATCCCAGTTTTGTAATAGAATTAGATGAAACACCACCATTGAAAAAATCCCGTGGAACAATCGATATTTTCACTCCAAAGTTATGTACAATGTTGGATACATGTAAAATCAGCGATCGTAATGTGACTGGTTTAATGATAAGTTTTCTTCAAGCTGTTAATCTGGATGCTAGCCAATACGTTGCTAATAGAACTTCAATAAAACAGAAACGTGAAAAATTTTGGGAAAGAAGAGCTGCGGAAATTTAGCAGAGATTTAAAAATTTAGAACTCAGCAGATTAACTACACACTGGGACGGCAAACATTTACCTGACATTACTGGTAGAAATTTTGTAGGGCTTCTTCCCATTATAATTTCAGCAGAAAAAGAAATTAAAATATTATCGATACCCAAACTCGAAAATTCCACCGGTCGTGGGATGGCCGATGCAGTTTTCGATGCTTTACAAGAATACAGGATTAGTGAATTCGTAGTTGGTTTGTGTTGTGATACGACAGCTTCAAGCACGGGACAATTCAACGGTGCAGCAGTGTTGATTGAACAATCATTGGAACAAAATCTCATTCTATTACCATATCGACACCATTTTGAAGTAATACTGAAGCTGCAGAGAACGTTAATGTATAGAGAAGTCTCAATGACAGGAACGTATGGAATTTCGAGGGGTGCTCGTCTCGCGAAGACAACTTCACCACAGACACATTTTTCAACAAAAATTAACAGTAAGGGGCTGAATTATGTAAATTTAGCAGCAGTCGATAAGAATTTGTTGGTGATTAGAAGCAAAGAATGTTAGTTAGCTTTTTAATATGACCTATATATTTGAATTTTTCCAAATCATCCAAAATTATATAAATATGTAATGTCTGTCTGTCTGGTGTCTGTAAAACTTTGTTGAATTCCCTTCACCTGAATCAAAATCCTCTATAGAAAACGCTTCATTACCAGGCGCACAGGAAGATGGCATATGCAAATGTAAATTTGTGAATTTATATACATTTGCGCATATGTATATGCTGTGTGTATGTATGCTCACCAGCCACAGCTCAAGATAAAACGGAAAAACTTCTCAAGAAATCTAGCGCGCATTCATATGCGCAGCGCACATTCATTGGCACAGCATTGTATATACAGTAAGGTTGAAATGTTTACAGGCATCTTCAAATGCTCTGATTTCAGAGTAAGGGTGCGTGCATGTCAGAGATGCGATAAGCGATAAGAGCGTCGATAAGAGCAGCGACAAAAGCATAGCGTCGAGCTTTAGTTTTGTGTGGTGTATAAAACAGAGCTGCGCTAAGAGCGTTAGTTGCATTTGCACTTTAAGTTTTGAAAAGTGAAGAGCTATAATATTTATAATAATGAGTGATTCAGAGGAAGAAAATATGTTGTTGTTGACGCCTACTGCTGCATATTATCATCTACATAATACTGTAAGGGAAAAACGCCAGTTTTCGGCGCATCCTATAAACCAAGCAAGACTAGAACTCGGAGAATTTCACCATCTCTATAATAGTTTGAGACAGGATTCAAAAAAGTTTGAATCAAAAGAATGACAAGCCAGACATTCGATTATATTCTGTCTCAAATTTCGGATCGACTGCAGCATAATTGACAAAATGCCACAACAGACCAATCTTGCAAGAGGGGCGATTTATGCTTACAATAAGGTATATACATACGAATAATTTTATTGGAGAAAAATAAACATATTCATTGGTAAATAACAAAACAAATGAAATATTTGAAACATTTAGAATATTGTGAATCTAAATCGGGTATTCATTGTTTTGGGCATTGTCATCACATCTAGCCGTGGTGTTTTCAGTGTTACATTCAATATAAATAGGTATTGATTTATTAACCAGTTCATGTGTCAGCTACAATACTTTGCCACAATTTATCCAAAATGAACCTGTTGTGGTGATTTGGATCTTTTTGATCCCGAATTGCAGGTTTTAAAGATACTGCACTTATAAAATCTTCTGTGTCCATCATCGATAATAGCGAAGAAATTACTAGCCTACAATTTCTACGCTCTTATCGATGATAGCGAGCGAAGAGTGAGTTAGCGCGCTGCTCCGACATGCACACTTCTATTAAAATACATGCATTAATTTTCTACGCTTCGCTCTTATCGACGCTCTTATCGCTAATCGCATCTCTGACATGCACGCACCCTAAGTTTCAAACTGCAGGCATATGCATATGTTTTGTGCACTTTTTATCAATTGAAAAACTACATACGTAAAGAAATCTACTAATTAACTATTTGCCTACTATCAGTTAACATAAAATAATTGTTTCCAAATTTTATCTTAGTATTAAAATGCCCGAATCAGACCTTTTTTTTAAGCTACTTGATTTCTTCTGCAACTTACTGTATGCTCATGCGCGCACTTGACGCACAGCAGCTGCGGGTGTCGAGCATTTAGAAAGACATATTTACATACATATATTTTTGCATGCACATGTACGATGCCGCGGGCACTCGACTTGACAAAAATTGAAGATTTATCAAATATTGGCAAATAATTCTACGCGAAATATTCCAATATTGACTATTTTCGAATTGTCGAGAAAATTGACATATGGGCGGCTCAATTTATGAATGAAAGTACTTGCTCTTAGAACTATAAGCTCGAATTTATCAATGAATTTTTTGATGATGAGTTTTTGTTGCACAGTACAATAGTTGAAACTGTTCGGCGCCGCCGCGGCTGTTCAACGCTATGTCAACTAGAATGATGGCCGCTACGCCTGCGTCCATGACTGCATTTTGTTCTTGTAGTCGCTTGGCATAGAATTTTAGCTTTGAACGACATACGCATTTTGAGGAATAAAGTGAGTGCCCTGTGTGTGTGGTTGTATGTACATGCATATGTGTATATTAATAAGCATTGATTTGCTTGAATTCAATTCACATATTTATATTTGCATATGCCATCTTCCTGTGTGCCTGGTAATGAAGCGTTTTGTATACAGGATTTTTTGATTTGATCAATTGAACGTACATATATATATAGTTAGGACATCAAGTGTGCATATACGCACATGCACATACGTCGATGCATATGCAGAAGAAGTTGTTTTAGCATTTGCAGGAATTCGATCATTCGAATATTTACACCCTAATTATTGCATGAAATATGATAAGGCGATGCTCGTGAGGTAGGTAATGTTGCTTCAGTGCATAAATATGCGTGCAACACTATATTTATTAAAGATGCAATTGTCCCATATATGTATGTTTGTATGCAAATACGTTTCTTTGAAGTTTTCTTTTATTTATTTTAAATTTCAAAGTTTTATACTATCTATAAAATGCATACATATATGAATTTTTCCCTGTAATATACATATGTAAATTGAAAAAAGTTTCGTTTGACAAAGGAATAAAAAATGCATATTCAAATGTACATAAATATGATAAGGCAATGCGTCGTGAGATAAGTCATTATTGCTGCAGTGCGTGTGCACATACATTTGTAACACTATAAGAATTGAAGATGCAATTGAACTTTTGCACAAATATAACTATCATAATATATGTATATATACATATATTGATATATGTACATATATATTCATCAATATACCAATATGCTCTTTGAATTCTTGTCGAAAATTAATTTCGACTCGAAAAATTAGTAAAAATTTTCATCAAATTTACTAAAACGAACACAACAAAATGTGAGGTCGTTTTATAATGTATTTTGTTTAAATTTTTCTTTTAAAATTAAAGCAACAAACATTAAAGTTACTTTGATTTTAAATGTTGTTAAAATCTTTATTTGGTTATATTTGTTTGAAAATATAAATTGAATAAATTTTCGTTTATCAAGGGAACATAGAAATGCACAAGCAAATGCCTTGCAAAATGCCGTCGGCATTCGTCAATTTGATTTCATACAGAAACCAAAAACTGAGCAGAGCCAATGTACTTGTACATAATTCACTGTAATCAGCTCTGTTAAGAACTTCCCCGCTGTCGAGTTACAAAATTCTTATCTGGAATAAATGATCCGATGATCTATAATGTGTTGCAAAATGATATTCTCAACATTCGTGAGTTTGTAGAGATTCAATTAACTCTGAATCATAATAGCGACGATTATTTAGAATTTCTGAAGTTGACATTGATATTCATTGGAATAGTACCCGATAATTTTACGTTTCATGTTCCTGGAGCTATGCATCAAGCAAGATGGATGGCAAAGGCTATTTACTCTCTAACAATTTTTCTTTTACGATCTACGTTTAAGCTGAATTCAAACAAAAGAAAAGTCTGCGTATGATTTGCGTTTTCATTGTAAAAATTTATGTAAAAATATGGTTTATCGCATCATCATCCGTTAAAGCTCCCAATGCTGATTTTATTAATTATTGCTGAAATACTGCTAATTCAAATTAATTATGGCTGAAAAAGATGTAACAAAATTATTCGAACAAGGATTAAAACAGTTTATTAATCTAAAGAAGGATTAGAAGAATCAGTTTCTTTCTTAAACTGGGTTTGAATACAAGTTGGTTGAAAGAAGATTGCGATAAATCGCAAAAAAATAAAAATTACCAGAGCTGTTTGGAAATTGTAAACAACTTATCCGTTGTAAACGATGCTGCTGAGCGTGGTGTAAAATTAAGGGGTTATATACCTTGTGGTCCGGTGAAATTAGCGAAAGTTGGGTTTTTTTTAAAGATATGTAGCAATAATTTTATTGTATAAAAGTTTTTATTATTGGATATTACAATGTATAAAGAAAAAAAAAGGCTTTGTTTGTGTAAAAATATTTAAAAATGGCGGAGTTATGGCGTTTTCCCCCAAGACCCTTTTTTTGGAAGAGGCTTGCGGTGGACGCGATTCAAGTCCACCAAGTCAACTGAAATCAAAAAATCGAAAAGATTTCATTAGTATAGGGTTATATCTTCTTAGTGAACGATCAATATATTAAATATTTTGATTTTTGTGAAAATAGGAACATGTTTTTAAAAAACTCCACTTCTACAGTCCTAAAATTGGCATTAAAAAATTCATATCTGCAAAATAAAAATTTATACATAAAAAGTTGATCGTTCACTAAGAGGCGACATCAATTACGAACAATTTAAAAAAAAAATTATAAAAATCGGTTGAATACTTTTTTTGCAATCGCGTCCACCGCAAAAGCATTTTTGGAAAAACACGTTTTTGAGATAATCGCGTTTAAAGTTTCAAGCGCCGCATGAGGCCGTACGCTCAGGACGTGACGATGCACAATTTAAAACGCTGTAACTTTCGATCTATTGCTCAGATCTCTATGAAATTTTTGGAAAATGTTCTCAAGGAATTGTACTTTACGATAAAGAAATAAAATTTATTTTGATTTTTTTGAAAAACACAAGGTATATAACCCCTTAATGCAAGAATACAACGATTTGTTTACAAAAGATGAAGATAAGAAGTAGTTTATAATTCAAAGTTTGGATGATTACAGAGCTCGAAACATAAAAAATACAAAAATAAGTTTACTTAAACCTTGGGATTGATAAATTAATTCATAGAAAATAACATTGTCCTTTTCGTTCTTTAAATAAATTATTAATATCAAATATAACTTGATAATTCTTATCAAAAGGATGGATTTTTTCAGGCGCCGCAAAGATTTTAATTTTTAACGACCACTCTAATAATCATGCATACATACAATTTCGCGCAATTTTCATATCAAGTCATATGGACATATTAAATGAACAAATCTATTCTGTACGCAAGCAAATGTAAGCTAATCAAAAATGATAGAAATAAGATTGCCATTTTGCCAAGTCGTGCAGTGTTGCCCACCATTTGATCTTCGCAATGAATCTAGTGCTTTTTTATATATCAAAATGCAAAAATTTTTAAGTTGGTGTGCGTTTCTTATTTTCAATTTAAAGCTACCGAAACTATTAGATAAAAAAACTTTATTCTTAAACAAGAGAATGTTAATAAAGGTCACTCTGAGAAGATTTTAGTGTTAATGAAAATTTGTTGGTTCTTAAAAAATTTGATATTTTGAAAGTGTAAATTTATTATTTTGCTCCTTTTAGGTTATGCAAAATTATTAAATGTCCCTCTCTCAACTCTTCTTAACATTGAAAACCTTTTTACACATTTTAAAAAGCGTGTGAGTTTACCGAAGGCGAATTAAAACCGTAGAGGTGTGATCGTTTCGTCCGGTCCTCAATCCGTAGTGGGATATAGGGCATCATGAGGTGTATTCATAGCAAAAATAAGCAAATACTAGAAAATACTGAAAATACCATAACGACCTTTTTACAAAAAGAGTACCTTATCTTGTTACATAACCTCAAATATAGCAAAAAAGTCGTTCTTTTAACAAAAAACTCATAAATTAAAATGTCCACAACCATAACACATTTATTAAAAAAACACACACATATTTTAAAGACAATTTGTTACGCACACAAAGTTTTTTAAGTAATTCAATAAAAATTTGGTGTTTTATTTTCTTTAAATGGTCATTTTAGTGCGTTTTTATATCCAAAGCTAGGCAACACTGCGGCAGCGCGAGAGGTTTCATTGCTGAAAGCGGAAAACAACAACAACAACTGCAATGCGGCCAGATGTAAAAAAAAGTAAAGCTAAATAAAACTTAGTGAATTATTGAACTAATTAAAAAAAATGTATATTTTACAAAATTATAAACATTACTTTTAATTACAACAGCCTTGAAAAATGTCATGAAGAAAGTACTAAGACGCCGAGACGCGTGGAGCGTAGTACACATAACAGAAGTGACACTTTCAAGGCCGACAAAGAAAGACGGAGAGACCCTTCCCAACATTTCCCAAAAATAAAATAATGGTTTAAGAAAAATCAACACTTACTTTATGTTGTATTTCAATTTATAGTTTATGTATTCGACGGTAAATTGCATATGTATGTAAGTACATTTGTATATGAAAAACAATAATGCACAAGCGCAAGAAAATCATCTTCTTTTCATACGTACATATGCTTGTATGCCTAAATAACCTTGACTATTTATTCACATGTCACAGCACATCACATTCCTACAAAAAATCAGATACACATACGCACTAGTGAACGAGTTTCTTCCTAATAAATGCAAAAACAATTCTGCTCTAAAGTCTATGTAGGTGTGTGTGTATATATACCCACTTTAAGTCCTAGCATGCATGCATACACACATACCTACTTGCCTTCTAAGCTTCCTACAAAATAATTGTATTCATATGTTCAAACATACTATACGTGCACATATGCGCGAGCACAGCGCTCCCTTCTTGCTTCCGTGTACTTTTGTCTTCTACCAGTCCATATTCCGAATATTGGACTTACAAAAACAAAATACCTTGATTGACGCAAAAACAGGAGCAAGCGCAACGCGCAGGCCGTTTTGCCACAACGCATTCCAAAATGTTGTAGAACACAACAAAAACACAGCGCATTCACTTCATGCTTCAATATGCGTATGTCGTCCAAGCCCAAAATCTAAGCCTAGCGACTACAAAAACAAAATATATTCGTAGACGCAGTCGCAGCGGTCATGGTTCTTTTAGTCGCGATGGCGCTGAACAATTTGGAATATTATATGGTACAAAAACAAAAAAAGGCAGACGTTAAATTCGCTGAGAAAAAAATAACGCTAACACGAGAAGCGCCATCTAAATATTCTTTCCATCATGCAAGCTAAAGTAAACTACATTTTTTCATACTTGCGTGTCATTTTCTCCCTCTCATTTCTCTCCGGCAGCCATATTAAATAATTCTCTACTGTTAACTTGTGGGGAAGTAATTTCTGAGTTGAATTTCTTACCCTTGTATTGTTAGAGCGCAAAATGAGGAACAGACCGGGACTGAACCTTCTCTAAGAATTTACGTTCTCTGCGTTTTCTATAAAGGATTTTGATTTGGTTGAAGGGAATTCAACTCAGTTAAACAGGCCGACATATTTTTTTCTTGTTCACTCCTCTCGGGAGCATAGGGCCTCGACAAGACTTTTCCATCGTACACGGTTCTATGCTGTTGTTTTTGCACCGTCCCATGAGATATCGGCATCTGCTAGTTCGCGAAGCATCGACCTTCTCCAAGTGTTTTTTGGTCGACTGCGACCTCTGCTCCCTTGCGGGTTTCAGTCAAGTGCCATCCTCGTGATGCTATCTGGTGGTTTTCTCAGTGTATGTATGTATATGTTTTTGAATGATTTGCCCCTTGAATTTAGCATACTTGTTTTAGAAAAAATGTATATACATATGCTTTGCTAACCAACAACGTTCTTTGTTTCTAATCACCAAGAAATTTTAATCGACTGATGCTAAATTTACATAATTCCGTCCCTTACTTCTAGCTTTTGGTGAAAAATATGTCTGTGGTGATTACTCTTCGCGAGACGAGTACCCATCGAAATTCCAACCGTTCCTGTCATTGAGACTTTTCTCTACATTAACGTTCTCTGCTTGGTACAATGACGGGAGTTTTGAGGGGTACTCGTTTTGCGTGTGTAATTCACCACACGCAGAAATATACTCAACTTAACAAATTAAACAGCAGTTGAGTAAAATTCGTTTGTATGAAGGAAGAAAGAATATTAACGCTGTAGGATAGCTACAGGCACTTTATCATAGAAAACAAATATATTGAGTTCAATAGTGACTTAGAACAACAAATTACTTATTATAAAACGTTTTTCAGTAAGAGCGCTTCAACTTTTTTTTTGAATAAAACACAAACGGTATGACTTTTTTAACTAATTTTTTTTTTATCGAGTTTGAACATATACATTTAAGTATCAAATTCGATTTCTTTTGCATGACCACCGCGTGCACGTTTTACGAAGTCCAATCGTTGAACCCAATTTTCGACCACTCTTTTGCATAAATCGGGCGAAATTCCAGCAATTTCGCGTTCAATATTGGCTCTGAGCTCACAAATCGTCGCCGGCTTGTTACTGTAGACCAATGACTTCACATAACCCCAAAGAAAATAGTCTAGAGGCGTCAAATCACACGAGCTCGGCGGCCATTCGACCGGTCCATTTCTGGAAATAATGCGCTCATCGAACTTACTCTTCAACAAATCAATTGTAGCGTGTGCTGTGTGGCTTGTGGCTCCGTCCTGTTGAAACCACATGTCGTCTAAGTCCATACCATTCAATTGCGGCCAAAAATAATAATTTATCATGTCGCGGTATCGATTTCCATTCACAGTAACGTGGCGATCGTTCTCGTCAACGAAAAAATATGGGCCAATTACGCCGCCGGCATGTAAACCGTATCAAACAGTGATTTTTTCGGGATGCAACGGTGCCTCATGAATCACGTGTGGATTGCTTTCTGTCCAGTAACGTATATTTTGCTTGTTGACAAAGCCATTGAGCCAAAAGTGAGCTTCATCACTGAAGATGATTTTTTGGAATTATTTGGATTTAAAGTAGCAGCAACAGAACGATTATTTTCATAAAAAATTTGCACGATTTGCAATCGTTGCTCAAGTATATAGCGTTCCATGATGAAATGTATACTAATGAAGTTTACAAATGTCAAGCGAAAAATAAAAAATATTGCGTCGTTCGCCCTCCCTATCGGAAAAAAGTTGAAGCGCACCTATTGAAAAACGCCTTATATTATATCTGTCTAAAGCATCTCTGTTAAAACTTTGTTGAACTCCCTCCCTTCAACCAAGTCAAATCCTTCATAGAGATTTGATTGATTACCAGCCACACAGAAAGATGGCATATGCCAATTTAAATATGTGAATGTATATATGTACATATGCGCATATACATACACACAGCAAAAGATATTACCAGAGAATGTTAATGCAATGAGAAGGAGCAAATGTTAAATGAGCTTTTTTCGAGTTCTAATTTGTAGATTCATAATAAGGTCATTTCAAATTCAACTTTGCTCACGAGTGGCGAATTGCAGATATTTACCACGCGAGTGACGCGAGTGGAGGGTTTCTATATTTACTTACCACGCTAGGACAAGAATTCAGATATTTTCTGCGTTTACCAGACTACTGAGGAAGTTCATAAGATTTTTCGGCACACTACTAAGGAAATCGAAGCGAATAAATTTGCGATTAAGAAGGCCGCGCGGCAGTTAGTTTGTGGTGCAGAAGCTAAAGTCGGCGGAATTATTCGTTTTGTTTTTTGGCACGTATATAATTCAGGTTCAAGTCCTGAAGTCATATTTTTTTTCTTGCACATTTTTTTTTTACAATTCAAACCAGGAAAGTTTGGTAAAATTTTTGAGTTTATTTTAATTAAAATTTCTTTAAAATACTGTTTTTTTTGTATTTTATAAATGGAAATTTCTTTTCGGTATAAAATAGTTCATACTGGATATGACCTGACTTTTATATAAATCAATCAAAACAGAAAATATGTACATATATCTATAATCTATTTCATCAAATCTAAATTATATTGATGAGAAAATATCATTCTAATATCCGTCCAGAAAGCCAAACGCGCATACACACATGCATATTCATATAATTACGCATACAAACTTTCAACTAACGCAGAATATGTGCATATAAAACTGCGAATCGAATAAATGAGTGATTTAGAAAATTTCATTAGTAATTGTAGTTTAGCGCAATCGTGAAAGACGTGTCGTGTATGCAGTACATCGTCTCATATTTGACTCAGGTTCAAATCCTGTGCACAGTTTTTTGTTCGATATTTTTATTTCATTTTTTATATTTGGTTTAATTAGAATTGATTTATTCAGGTTTTTCTAATACCTGTTATTTAGAAATTTATTTTCTATATAACATTATTCATACTTCATTTGAATTAATTTATATGTAAAACAGCCATAAAGCCAATCATATGAATATGCATTCCTATATTTAATCTCTTCAGTCAAATCTGAACTACTTACATACACATATTGATGAGAAAATATTCTAATATCCATGGATGCATCCAGAAAGCCAAACGCGCATACACGCATATGTATACAAATATATACAAACCTTCAACGAACGCAAAATGTATGCATATAAAAAACAACAACTGCGACCGTCTTCTTGTCGTCAGTGAAAAGATGGGATATGTATACCCTATGAGCAAAAAGAACCGGGAAGGTGATGTTTACTGTTTTCTTCGATTGCCAAGGCATAGTCCACCATGAGTACCTTCCATCGGGCCAGACAGTCAATAAAGAATATTATTTATCCGTTTTGAAACCTTAGAGAGATGCTGTGTGGATTTTGAAGGAGATACTATAAATTTGCCTTAAATTTAACTCTGTTTTGTTTAATTTAAACATTCCCGGTACTTTCTGATCATAAGGTACATATATGCGGCTTTGCGGACAGCAATGTGTGATTCGCTGGAAGTCGCATTAACTCGCGACTGTCGCACAGTTAGAAGACATATTTACATACATATAAGGGTGCATACATACATACGGAGCCGCGGCCACTCGACATGACAAAAATTTAAGATTTATCAAATATTGGCAAATAATTCCACGCGAAATATTCCAATATTGACTATTTTCGAATGGTCGCGAAAATTGGCATATGGGCGGCTCGTTTATGAATGAAATTGAAATATGAGCTCTAACTTATGAATGAACTTTTTGTTTTTGATCTAAATTGTTCAGCGCCGTCGCTGATAGAATCATGGCCGCTGCGACTGCGTCTACGAATGTATTTTGTTTTTGTAGTCGCTAGGCTTAGATTTTAGCTTTGGGCGACATGCGCATGTGAGGTATGTGTTTTTGTTGTGTTCTAGAATATTTTAGAATGTGTGGTGGCAAAGCGGCCATCGCGTTGCGCTTGCTGTTGCTTTTGCGTCGATCAAAGTATTGTGTTTTTGTAAGTATAATATTAGGAATATCGACTGGTGAAAGACAAAAGTACACGGAAGCAAGAAGGGAGCGCTGTGCTCGCGCATATATGCATGAATGTATGAACGTGCATGGATGTAGTAACATATGAATGCAATTATTTTGTAGGAAGTTTAGAAGGCTAGTAGGTATATATGTATGTATGTATATATGCTAGGACATAAACTCGGTATATATGCATACATAGAGCAGAATTGTTTTTGCACTTGTTAGGAAGAAACTCGTTCACTAGTGCGCATGTGTATTTGATTTCTTGTAAGAATGTGATGTGGTATGACATGTGTACATACATAAGTCAAGGTTATTTGGGCATACTTGCATATGTGATATGATGTTCTTGCGCTTGTGCATTATTGTTTTTCATATACAAATGTACATACATACATATGTATGTAAATGCTGTCGAATACATAAACTATAAATTGACATACAATATAAAATAAGTGTTGATTTATCTTAAACCGTTCTTTTTTTCTGAATGCAAATACCTCCTATTGACATGTACATACATATTATGTACTTATGTATATTTCATATACCATCATTTATTTACATATAAAGTATACGTTCATTTATGTACATATGTGTGTAATGAAAAACTTCATGAATTACTTTCAGAACTTTATTAAAATTTATTCGCGTCGCGCGCATGCACAAAACCTTTTGTTCACAGGCGCAGAAATAAACGCTCTGCGTATTTATCCTCCCCACGTGACTCGCCATCAATTCTCGGCACATATTTTTTTTTTTCGTTTTCAAATTTTTTTTTTTTAATGTAATCGTAAAAAAATTTGTAATACATTTTATGTATCCGCTTATCATTTCAAAAGTAACAAAATGGTAAAAAAATAAGCAGTCGAAGAAATAAACGCACCGCCTATTTTTCCTCGCCACATGTTAGACTCGAGTTCAATTCCCGGCGCAAACTTTTTTTTATAAATTTTTTTTTTTAAATCGTTTTTTTTTTAATGTAATTGAAAAAAAAAATTATGTAATAAATTTTACGTATTCGCTTATTATTTCAAAAGTAACAAAATGGTCAAAAAATAAGCATTCGAAGAAATAAACGCACCGCCTATTTTTCCTCGCCACATGTTAGACTCGAGTTCAATTCCCGGCGCAAACTTTTTTTTATAAATTTTTTTTTTTTTTAAATCGTTTTTTTTTAATGTAATCGTAAAAAAATTTGTAATACATTTTATGAATCCGCTTATCATTTCAAAAGTAACAAAATGGTCAAAAAATAAGCATTCGAAGAAATAAACGCACCGCCTATTTTTCCTCGCCACATGTTAGACTCGAGTTCAATTCCCGGCGCAAACTTTTTTTTATAAATTTTTTTTTTTAAATCGTTTTTTTTTTAATGTAATTGAAAAAAAAAATTATGTAATAAATTTTACGTATTCGCTTATTATTTCAAAAATACGAAAATAGTAAAAATTTAATTGGTTTAATGTCGAGGTGAGAAATGTGTTGTGTGTTGAGGTGAAAGATATGTGGTGTTTCTAATTTTTGTGTGGGCAAAAGTCAGTGAGGTGTGTATAAACTCGGTGTGCTAAATGACCTTATTACAAATCTTTCAAATCTCAATTGTACTAAAAAAAAGCTCACAGTAACATTTGCACCTTCTCATTGCATTAACATTCTCTGGTACAAGTACATTGGCTCTGCTCAGTTTTTGGTTTCTGTATGAAATCAAATTGACGAATGCCGACGGCATTTTGCAAGGCATTTGCTTGTGCATTTTTATGTTCCCTTGATAAACGAAAATTTATTAAATTTATATTTAAATCCAACATTTAAAATCACTTTAACTTTAATGTTTGTTGCTTTAATTTTAAAAGAAGAATTTAAACAAAATACAATACATTATAAAACGACCTCACATTTTGTTGTGTTCGTTTTAGTAAATTTGATGAAAATTTTTACTAATTTTTCGAGTCGAAATTAATTTTAGACAAGAATTCAAAGAGCATATTGGTATATTGATGAATATATATGTATATCAATATATGTATATATACATATATAATATTTTGTTAGTTATATTTGTGCAAAAGTTCAATTGCATCTTCAATTCTTATAGTGTTACAAATGTATGTGCACACGCACTGCAGCAACAATGACCTATCTCACGACGCATTCCCTTATCATATTTATGTACATTTGAATATGCATTTTTTATTCCTTTGTCAAACGAAACTTTTTTCAATTTACATATGTATATTACAGGGAATAATTCATATATGCATGCATTTTATTGATAGTATAAAACTTTGAAATTTAAAATAAATAAAAGAAAGCTTCAAAGAAACGTATTTGCATACAAACATACATATATGGGGCAACTAAGTTCTATTGCATCTTTAATAAATATTGTGTTGCACGCATATGTATGAACTGAAGCAACATGACCTACCTCGCGAGCATCGCCTTATCATATTTCATGCAATAATTATGGTGTAAATATTCGAATGATCGAATTCCTGCACATGCTAAAATAACTTCTTCTGCATATGCATCGACGTATGTGCATGTGCGTACATGCACACTTGATGCCCTAACTATATCTATGTACGTTCAATTGCACAATCAATAAATTCTGTATACAAAACGCTTCATTACCAGGCACACAGGAAGATGGCATATGCAAATATAAATATGTGAATTGAATTCAAGCAAATCAATGCTTATTAATAAACACGTATGCATGTACCTACATACAACTGCACACACAGGCACTCACTTTATTCCTCAAAATGCGTATGTCGTTCAAAGCTAAAATTCTATGCCTAGCGACTACAAGAACAAAATGCAGTCATGGACGCAGGCGTAGCGGCCATCATTCTAGTTGACATAGCGCTGAACAGTCGCGGCGGCGCCGAACAGCTTCAACTATTGTACTGTGCAACAAAAACTCATCATCAAAAAACTCATTGATAAATTCGAGCTCATAGTTCTAAGAGCAAGTACTTTCATTCATAAAACGAGCCGCCCATATGCCAATTTTCGCGACAATTCGAAAATAGTCAATATTGGAATATTTCGCGTAGAATTATTTGCCAATATTTGATAAATCTTGAATTTTTGTCAAGTCGAGTGCCCGCGGCTTCGTACATATGTATGCATCAATATATGTACGTAAATATGTGTATATGTACAATGCTGTGCCTATGAATATGTGCTGCGCCATGAGTGCGCGCTGGATTTCTTGAGAAGTTTACCGTTTTATTTTGAGCTGTCGCTACCCAGCAAGAAGAGTGGCGGTCAGGTTACCCTTCACGTAACCGCCACGCGTGGCCGTTAAACTGTCACTAACCACACCCCTTTACAATCACGTTGTTAAAAGCGTTGGGAAAATCGTGCCAAAAATTTTGTGTACGTGTGATTTTTTATCCCTTTCATACATATGGATTCGTTTGCCAGTGCCAGTTTCATATAAACGTAGCGACGAACAAAATAACTTTTAGGCCAGCGCCGGCAGCACAGCGCGATAGCCTAGCGGCTAGCAATGTGGGCTTCCGATCCAAAATCCTTGGTTCGAATCATAAAAAAAAAATTTTTTTATACATTTATTTTATTCTGTTTTATGATATGTTCATGAGGAGAATTTTTTCATGGCAGAAATACACTCGGTGTTTTGCCATGGCCTGCTGATGGGCGACCGCTATTAGAAAAATGTTTTTATTAATTTTGCTTTCACCGAGATTCGAACTGACGTTCTCTCTGTGAATTCTGAATAGTACTCACGCACCAACCCATTCGGCTACGGCGTTTGTTTACTTTGACTGATGCAAAAATGAGGAAAAATATTTGAATGAAGTTTGCTTACTGCTTACACATTTGCCAAAGGTTGACAATTTGATTCTCGGCCTACTTTGATATCAAAAAGAGAGAAAAGATATCGTTTTGACTTATTGCTTTGACAGCCACTTGCCGTTTTTTTTTTCTATTGATGCAAAAATGAGAAAAAATATATGAATGAAGTTTGCTTACTGCTTACACATTTTCCAAAGGTGACGGAGAATCAAAAAAAAGTCGATTGTGTTAGAGTTTCGGTGACGCCCCAGCAAAACCTGCGTGCATATGTGTTTGTAACAAATAAAAAGGTGTAATTGTGTTAGAGTTTCGGTCACGCAGGTTTTGCTGGGTAGTGAGCATACATACACACAGCATATAGATATGCGCATATGTATATAAATTCATAAATTTACATTTGCATATGCCATCTTCCTGTGCGCCTGGTAATGAAGCGTTTTCTATAGAGGATTTTGATTCAGTTGAAGGGACAAAGTTTTACAGACACCAGACAGACAGACATTACATATTTATATAATTTTGGATGATTTGGAAAAATTCAAATATATAGGTCATATTAAAAAGCTACCTAGCATTCTTTGCTTCTAATCACCAACAAATTCTTATCGACTGCTGCTAAATTTACATAATTCAGCCCCTCACTGTTCATTTTTGTTGAAAAATGTGTCTATGGTGAAATTGTCTTCGCGAGACGAGTCCCCCCCAGAAAATCCATACGTTCCTGTCATTGAGACTTCTCTATACATTAACGTTCTCTGTATATGTACAGTAACCTTCAAATACTCCGATTTCAGAGTAAGGTTGCAAACACAGTGCACGCTGAGACGAAGACGAAGATGAAGACGAAGCTGAAGACGAAAAACAGTGCAGAACAAATCGTATGAATTCGCTTGCTCGTACGCATAGTGCGCGCTGTGACGAAGACGAAGATGAAGACGAAACGCAAGCAATCAGCTTCAAACGCTGCTGTACTGAATTTGAAGACGAATCGCTTGCTAGTTACCGTGGTTTTTGGTTTGTGGTTTGTTCTGTCTATGCTTTGGCACGTTAATTGAGTTGAGACAGTCGATAAACAAGTAATTAAATGAGAAGTACAATAATAATCAATAAAAGGCATAAAACTAAATATATTTTAAATTATTTTTTACCTTAACGTCACAATTAGCCTTTCAGCACATATAATTGGCGTTTTATTAAAATTAGTCCAATTTTTAATAATAAGTGGCTCAATTTTAATTAGAACTAGCTTATACCCGTGGGTTTCACCCCACATTTCTATCAAAAAGTATGCAATGTAAATAAAACAACTTTAACTTTTTTAAGCCAGTTTAGGTATTATTTAAAACAATTGGATATACGACATTTTTTGTTATATTATTTTGAGTATAAATAAAAAGGTTTTTCGGTGCGCCAACTCTGGAGCAGGCTACATATAATTGGCCATGGGCAAAACATGAGTTGGTTAGATTGACTCCTACTACAGCTAATGATTGTCCCTGAGCTTTATTTATGGACATTGCGAAAGCCAGTCTAATAGGAAATTGGAGGCGTTTAAAATTGAAAGGCATATCCGTCGGGATCATTGGAATTCTTGGTATGAAAACTTTGTGGTTTTCAAAATTTCCTGATAAAACCATAGCTTCTATAACATTCGGTAAAAGTTTTGTGATGATTAGCCTTGTGCCATTGCATAAACGTGGAGGATCCAAATTACGCAGCATAATTATCATGGCCCCCTTTTTAAGCATCAGTCGATGAGGAGGAATTCCTGATGTTCCATAGGAGTTAAGAAACTCAACGGGATAATGAACAGCCTGGAATTCTTCGACGACTGTGTCAATGGAATGATAAGTTGTGACAGTTCCTGGTAGTATTTCTTGAATTTTGGAATTAATGACATTTACATCGTCATTCTTAGGTGCCAAAATTGCCCTTTCTCGAAGCCATCTATAGTTTGTGTGATTGGCTGAAATATTTGGAAATACCCTTTCTATCAAAGCATCGACTGATAACATAAGTTCACAAAAACCTGGAGGAAAAGAAATTAAATTTGGTGGTAAAGAAACTGGTATTTTTCCATTGCCTATTGTAAGTAGTTGTTCAGAAAAAACTTCTGCTGAAGCATCTCCTCCCAAATGTGCTCTCATATTTGTAGAAAGAGTCAATTTTTGAACGTAGTCCCATAGGTATGACGATTTTAAGCAGGCATTCACTTCATCTGCGGCGGTAAGCTTTTCAATTCATCAATACCTCTATCGTTGATAATATAAATTCGTTTCTATATCAATTGGTCTAACCCCCATTTTTCTCTAAGCTCATATTTTTTCTAGGATTACTAAATACTAACATCATTCAACTTTTTACCAATTTTTGGTATTCTACCATAAATGCGTCCAGTAATACGCAGTATGAAAAATCCCATTTGTACAGGAGGTGTCACACCCCATTTCTAACTATCACCAGTTTATATAATCTCTTACCGAATTTCAGTTGTCTAGCCCAAATACTTCCGGAGATATGGACAATGAAAAATTGTATTTATATGGGACGTGTCAAGCCCCCTTTTTCGTTTTTCTCAGTTTTCTTGGAGGTGTTAGGAATTAACCTCATATAACCCCTTCCCAAATTTCGTTGGTCTAGCCTAAATACTTCCAGAGATATGGACTATAAAAAATTCCAGTTGTATGGGAGGTGCCATGCCCCCTTTTTCGTTATACGCAGTTTTTCTGGATGTGGTAAGGATTAATCTCATATAACCCCTTACCAAATTTCAGTAGTCTAACGCAAATACTTCCAGAAATACGGACTGGTAAAAATTCCATTTGTATGGGAGGTGCCACTCCCCCTTTTTAGTTATACGCAGTTTTTGTGGATGTGGTAAGGATTAATGTCATATAACCCCTTACCAAATTTCAGTAGTCTAACGTAAATACTTCCAGAAATACGGACTGTTAAAAAATCCATTTGCATGGGAGGTGCCACGCCCCCTCTTTAGTTATACGCAGTTTTTGTGGATGTGGTAAGGATTAATGTCATATAACCCCTTACCAAATTTCAGTGGTCTAACGTAAATACTTTCAGAAATACGGACTGTTAAAAACTCCATTTGTATGGGAGGTGCCACGCCCCCTATATATATCAAAATATTTTTTAGCCTATGACCATCCCGGTAATATATCCAGTTCGTGTTTCAAATTTGGTTACGATCGGTTTATGCGTTTAGGACGCAAGTCGATCTATAGATACATACATAATTTGAATTTTATATATATAGATATAATCAAATGTGCTAATTGTCATTCTGGTATATTCCACAAATGTCTTTTCATTGTGGCGCAGCTCATCATACAAATGATGAAATTCACCAAATTTTAATTAGAATATAATCAAATGTGCTAATTGTCATTCTGGTATATTCCACAAATTTCTTTTGATTGTGGCGCAGCTCATCATACAAATGATGAAATTCACCAAATGCTTCTCTTCCCAAATGTATAGGGTGTACTTTTTTATTTACTTTTATACGTTTTAATTTAAAATATAAGCTTTGCTCAATCAGCAGGTCATCATCTGATGAGGAGTCCATTGCGACTAACATAACAAAAGCGCAACCAATTCGTCTTGCACTGTGCAACCTATTCGCTTACTCGCAACGCAAGCAATTTCTCTTCAGCTTCGTCTTCATCTTCGTCTTCGCCTCAGCGTGCACTGTGTTTGCAACCTAAGTTTCTAACCTTGCAGATATATGCATATGTTTTTGTGGACTTTTTATCAATTGAAGAACTACATACCGTCAATCGAATTAAAATTTATTATGAAAATGCTTCCGGACTAAGAAGTAAGTCAAAATAAGTGCGATTGCTTAGTTCTTGTTGTGAGTATGATGTTGTGGTTATTACTGAGACTTGGCTCAACTCAAACTTTTTTGATGCTGAATTTTTCGATCCAAAGCTTTACGTTCTTTTTCGTAAAGACAGAGATGCTGTTAAAACTGGATGTAGCAGAGGAGGCGGAGTCATGATTGCAGTTCGCAGTAATCGTCACGCATCACTCATTCAATTACTTGAGACTAATACTGTATTAGACCAGCCATGCGTGCGAATACGTGGTGCGCATAGTTTTCTTTATATTTGTGTGTCATATATTCCACCCTTAAGTAATGAGTGCTTGTATAAGTTGCATGTGAACAACGTGTTAGCCCTTCAGGAAGTTATTGGGAATAACCAATTATGTGTCTTAGGGGATTTTAACTTAAGCAATATAAATTGGTCATATTTAGATAATAACGTATATCTAACGCCCTCAAACGTCAATGGTCCTACAGAATCTTACTTTATTGATAATTTCCTGGGTATGGGTCTAACTCAGATTAATGGGTTAACTAATAGTATGTGTCGTTTACTAGATTTGATTTTTATAAGCGACAACATTAATTCTGTCGTATCGCAGCCTTTTTCTTCTATATCGCCGATCAACGTTCACCATATTCCTTTAAAGATAGACTTGGAATTTTTAGAATTTTTTGAATTCAGTCCTGATAGTGCTCATCCTTCCTTTAATTTTGCTGGGTGTGATTTCCAAACTCTTGATAATGCCTTACGTGAAATTGATTGGGAAGTATTTCTAGGCAATATTGAAGTTGCTGAATGCTTTAGGATATTTAAAACTTTAGTCCTAGATATATGTTCTCAACATGTTCCAATTTTTAAGCGTGTAAATTATAAGTTTCCGTGGTGCACGAAAGAACTTAAACATCATCAAAATTTGAGAAATAAGTTTTTTAAAAAGTTCAAGTTAACTAACGAAACCCGCTATTATGAGTCTTTTATCCTCCACAGGAATAAATTTCGTACTTTAAATAAGTTTTTGTATAAGGAATACATTCACAAATTTGAGCTTAATATAAAAAGTAATCCGAAGAATTTTTGGCGATATATTGAATCCATTAAAAAGGCCTCTTATATTCGTAATTCTGTTTTTATAGGAACGTTACTGCCGGCTCTGTCAGTGAGGCAGCGAATTTATTTGCCGATTTCTTTTCATCAATCTTTGTGTCTGATGAAGATATTCAGGAAGTACATTTGGCAGCCATTCGCCATAATTTCTTGGGGAAAGTGTCTTCTTCAGTAGACTTCGGTACACTTGTTGTATCAGATGATGATGTCATTGAGGGATTGTTAAAGATTAAAAACTCTGCTCATTCGGATGTAGATAGGCTCTCGGTAACTTTGCTTAAAAATTGTCGCTTTTTGGTACAACCACTTAAGCTAATTTTTAACAAATCTTCGGCCGCGATTTACACGGATTTCCCTAAAGCCTTTGACAAAATCTCCCATTCGATTTTAGTAACTAAATTGGCTTGTCTCGGTTTTCATTCTTCGTTCCTTGATTGGGTTCCATCCTACTTAATAAAGAGATGCTGTACTGTAGTTATCGATGGAGTTTCTTCGAAACAGTACACTGCCACCTCTGGTGTACCTCAGGGTAGTATTTTAGGACCTTTGTTATTTGTTATCATTAATAAATATTTGTTCGTGCTTTTCCTTCGCTAATTTTCTTCTCTATGCTGATGACCTAAAAGTGGACGCTGAAATAAGAAATTCTAGTGATTCAGCCGTCCTACAGTCCGAGTTGAATAATTTATTTTCCTGGTGCCTTACGAATCGTATATTTCTTAATATTGAAAAATGTCATAAAATCTCATTTTCTAAGCTTCAAAGCCTCCTCTATACCTCTTATCATATCAATTATACATATCTTGCTTCGTCTGATGTGATAAAAGATTTAGGGGTCTTCTTTGATTCTAAACTTAATTTTATCTGGCACCTAAATTGTGCCATTTCCAATTCACTTGCTATGCTCGCTTTTGTTAGACGTCACTCATCGCACTTCACTGATCCATATACTCTTAAGATTTTATACTCTGCCTTTAGGCGTTTTTTTAGGCAATTAAAAAATTTGTTCATTTGTAAGAAATCTAAATAATTACCTAGTATATATTTGTTAATTTAGTTTCCTAAGCTTTAATTTTGTTAATTACTTCTATATACTTAAATACTCTTAGTTCTATGTAGTCTGTAAGAAACTTTGTATTTCTTGACTTACTAAAATGAATAAATGAATAAATAAAGCACTATAGTAATTTACTATTTACCTACTATCAGAGAACATAAAATAATTGTTTCGAAATTTTCTCCTAGTATTGAAATGTGCGACACAGAACTTTTTTATAAGCTACTTATGTTGGTTTCTGCAACTTACTGTATGCTCATGCGCGCACTTGACACACACCAGCTGCGGTTGTCGAGCATTTAGAACGACATATTTATATACATATATGGGTGCAAACAAATGTACGAGCCGCGACCATTCGACATGACAAAAATTCAAGATTTACCAATATTGATGATTGCTGCAGGGCGTATGCACATACAGTGAATGCCACTCAAAATGGCCCACATGTAAAAAGTTTACAAAACGTGGTATAATTCCAAAAACTTAGATTTTCTTCTTCAATTTTTTATTTTTCGTAAATTATAGATAATAGCCAACAAAAATACGTAAACATATTTCATTAATAAAATTAAGTTTTCAAAATTTACGAGAAAGGAACAAAACACATGAAAAATGCCGCGCCACTCAAAATAACCCTGTTATTTAAATTTAGTTATACACATACAAAAATCATAAATTTCCTTAAAACTAGTATTTTGTCGGATAACCCCTGTGATCTATTACCGATTTCAACCTATTAGGATGGATCCCACCAATTTTTTTGCAAAGTCTGGATATATTTTCTCCCACTCCTCCATTAGGGCCGCCTTGAGGTCGTTCATATTTGATATTGCTTGCTTCCGAATTTCAACTTCCAATTTTTCCCATAAATTCTCTATTATATTTAAATCGGGAGGCTGTCGAGGTATTTTCAAGACTTTAGGGCAATTATACAATAACCATTTTTTGACGATGGAGGCAGAATACTTTGGGTCGTTATCTTGATACAAGTGTAATGTATTCTCTGTTCCCAGCTTTTGTGCATTTTGTTTTAGATTTTCTCGCAAAATTTGAAATATTGTAATTCATCCATATTCCCCTGCACGAAGCACAAAATTTACCAGAGACCAACCGCCAGCTGGCCCAGTAGCGGTGGATACGTGCGTGGGATGCTGCGAAACGTGTCGAAAAAAATGTTTAACAGCTTATTTAATACCGGCTGATATTTTTTGTGTTTTGTTGACATTTAATATAGTAGAATAAAAAAAAATAGTCAGCTGCGCCTTAGAGGGGGCAAAATACGTCAGCTGAACAGGCGAACTTGTAAATTAAACGGTGTAAACGCTGACGGTCTTCACACCGCTATAAACGTACCTGACTATCATTATTATATTTTCACATGTGTCCAAAATTATAATGGTAATTGTGTACTGGGATAAGCTTTCATATGCGCCTTAATTTACCTGTAAATTTTAGGTACCGTTATCCACGCTTTGCTTTGTCTTTGATGCCAGCGAAATTTATGTCACAAAAGTTGGTATACAGCAAACGATTGTTCAGTTAGCATAGCATTTATTTTTACGCATTGATTAAAAAAGTTAAAGCTATTAAGAGGAAATAATTAAAATGAGCATAAAAGTTTATGGAAGTACGTTTGGTATTAATTTTTCCGACATTTTTAGTAATGGCACCAAGAGGAAAAGAGCTTTCTGATGATTTAAAAAAAACTGATTATAAAACATCACAAGGAACATAAATCATTGCGAGAAATCGGTCGTTTGATAGATAGGAGTTTTGCTACAGTTCAAAAGATTGTGAATAAATATAAAAGTGCGGGAAGCACCACTAATAAAGAGCGTTGTGGGCGTCCGCCGCTCTTAAGTCCCAGAGAAAAAAGCTTAGTCGTACGGAAAATCAGAACGAACCCCAAAATGAGTGCCCCCAAATTGAAATCTGAAGTTGAAAATGAGCCTGGGGTTTTGCATAGTGCTAGTTATCATGGGAGCAATGTTAGGAAAAAACCCTTCGTGAGTAGTGTTAATCGGTGTATACGGATTTCATTCGCCAAAGATCATGAAAAATATGACCAAACGTTTTGGAACCAAGTCATATTTTCTGATGAGTGTAAGTTAAGTATCTGTGGATCTGATGGCCGTGAAAAAGTTAACGCGGAATTGGAGCCAAACAATGTGACCGGCACTGTGAAGCATGTAAGAGCCCCCTGCGATAGATTGGGGATGTATGGCTGCAAACAGGGTTGGAAACTTGGTATTTATCGAAAATATTATGGGCCAACATGGTTATTTAAATACTTTGAAAAATAATTTAAAATGAAAGTGCTACGAAATTAGGCCTCGGAGGAACGTTTATCTTCCAGCAGGATAATGACCCGAAGCGCACATCCAACATTGTACGAGAGTAGCTGTTATACAATGTGCGAAAACAGCTGAAAACACCGCCACAGTCCCCGGCCACCAACCCAATCGAACTTACATGGGAACATTTAAAGCGGCAAATGCGTAAACATCCGATTAGAAATAAGGAACAACTGAAAAACGTCCTTCAAGAGGAATGGAATAAAATACCACCAGCTGTAAGTGAAAACTTGGTAAAATCAATGCCATCACGACTTAAAGCGATTGTAAAGTCTAATAGTTAACCTACCAAATACTAGGATTTGATTTTAATTATGATTTTGATTTAACAAATTAGTAATATGATGAGCTGTATACTTACTACTTTTGAGACAAACATTTTTATAAAGTTTAATATAAAAAGCTATAATTTTGTTGCTTTTTTAAATTTTGCCATTATTTGGATTAAATATGATTTTTGTATTTCATCCATGTAAATAAAACACAATTTTGAAAATTTTGTTTGAAGGAATCGATTGGGGGAAAATTAAAAACCTGTCCGGTGTATACTTACTCCTGTTACTAACTGTATGTACGCATTTCCACATGTACGTAAAATGTCTTCTAAATAGCGCGACAGAATGGCGATAGTCGTAGCGAATGGTGATTGTTTAGCTGCTGTGTGTCAAGTGCGCGCAGAATCATACACTAATGATGTAAAATAGCCGTCGTTAGCTTAAAACAAGTTTCTGTCTTCGACATTTCGTATTATAGAAAATTTCAAATGCATTCCTTTTTGTTCTCTATAGATAGATAAATACTTCATTAAGATATACATATGTATTTCGCATATGGAACTATCCAATTAGCAAAAACTGTACGAAATAAGTAATGTAGCCGTGAAGTTTACTTTGAATTGAGATTGCTGCTTTTTTCCCTGTAGTGTTTCTATGTTTACATTTATCTACATTTTGCCTGCTATTGCTTCCACGACATGCTCATTTTTGACACACGTACTTGCTTCGTGACGCACACACTTGTTGTCGGCCTTTGCATGATGAAAATAAAAATTTGTAGATATTAGCGTCATGCACCCGACACGCACACGTATAAGCTGCTGGACAGCAAATGCATGGGCGTGTTGCGGAAGCATATCGGCTGAGTCGCACAGTGTCTTTTCAGCGGGCATAAATACAATAAAAAATTTTGTTGTCCGAAATATAGACGTATTTTGATTGTTTGTTGTTGATTTAAATAAAAAAAGCATATTAACTCTCATTTTATACTTAATTTCATCGAAAATATAAAAGCTATGAAAAACCAAAAAAACAAAAGCGTGGTCTAGCCCACTAAAGGACAATTTTTTGTCAAAAATGCCCACTTTTTATATTGAGCGTTTACTCCTTGTGGTTACGAGCAAAGCTTTATTACTCGACACAATGATTTGCTTATGTTTATGTAAAGGAGTGGAAAAGTGACACCCCCCATACAAAATAATTTTTGTTCGAGATTGTGACTCTCCTTAACCATAACCAGTTGCATGGTGTTGCGTTGTGTTACGTTGTGTTGCATTGTGGTATACTTGTTGTTATGTTATGTGATAGTATATGTAAAGGTTCTGCTAAGCCACGCCCTGTTCGGCGCCTCGACCAAAAGTCCACCATAACTGCCTGCCCGGCGAAAATTTCGTCAGTGGAGGATGGCGAGCTGTACTTTCGTCCGAGCACATCCAAGGGTGTGGCCAAGAGATCCTATAGCGAGTAGGCTGCTGGCCCACGACCTAAGGCTGTGATCACTAAACTGGGTCTTGAACATCAACTGACGCATGCAGAAAGAAAATACTGCAAAAGTCGGCTGATGAGCCAGGTTGTTGCCTCCGGTCCTGAAGGCAACCCGAAGGGTTATGAGACAAAGGACGGCACCATAAGGGTGGCGTGTGCGTCTCTGTTCAACTCCGAGTGGATCAGGATCGCGGTCAATAACGTGCCACCCATGGGGACCACTCACTTCGCGGTCTACAGTGAAGAGAGCGCTCCCCACAGGAAGCCCGTCTACTGGATTCCGGATGTCCTGTCCTGCCTACGTGCCCAGAATCCGGGCATCAGTGCAAGGCGTTGGCAAGTCCTTTCGCACACCTAGCTACCGGGAAGGAAAGGAAGAGTTTGCTCTTGTGGTGTAAGTAGATGAAGCCAGTGCTGATATAATGGGCTCACTGTACAGGAACTGTCTGAGTCTCTTTTTTAGGACTGTTAGTTTCCACGTCTTGCCCATATAATTTGCTACGACAGTTCCTGTAGCTACCGTCACTTGACGGTGCCACAGGTTAACTTGCAGCATTCTAAACCCGCTATCGCCCATCTAAGTAGAGGGCTTACCCAGCTGCACACATTACCCCATATAACAACAGTGGAAGAGCCCTGGGTCTTTAGATGCCGCCTCTGTGGCTTTAGGGCGTTGAAAGGAGTCACGTTATTATATGACAGGAATTCAAGTAGATCTAGGACCGGTCTTATAATTTCAATCCATCTAACTGTGACGGGTCTTGAGCAATTCAGTTGCCAAGACCTGGTGGCGGCTGAGGTGTGTTGTAGGGGTAGATGCGGGTGGTTGAGGTTTGTGATTGCATCTGCTTATTTTCCGGACAATAATCTGGAAAAACCACCACCTGGGAAGGCCACAGTTCCGTGAGGTTCCATGAGCGGCACAATTTGAGCCTTGTTCCCTATTCCGATGCTAATGCCCAGCATACAATCTGGGGTAGCAACAAACGTTACTTGTTTGGTAACAGGCCCTTCGTTTATGAACATCTGTTGAAAAGTGCAGGAAACTCTGGATATGATTTAGACTTAGTACTGTGCGAATGGACAGCCTTCTGGCAGTGCAAGTGTCTTTAGAAAAACGTGGGGTCTTTCTCCGTAGTCTGGATGAGTAGACTCTCTCTCATGGGAGTCACGAGGACCTTATCGAGACTACAACGCACTGTGGCCATCTGTTGCACCGGAGCTTTTCCGACTACTTTGGTCATTAGATGCTCTGACTGGCTTACCACCACTTGATGCTTTCATCCAAGGAGCGGCCTTGAAGAACATCTGCAGGATAAAATACATTATTCAAGAAGCGATGAACTTTGTTGTTTAAAACAGATGGAGAGGCAGATCTATATGTGTCTGCAGCGACAGAAAAGCTGCGCTCATGGCCTGAGACAGCCATTCAACCATATCAAGAGTAGTTGAGTACTGTAAACCCTGGTTGAACTATGTCGGCAGACATAATATTCTGATGCTAAACTGAGTCCCGGGACACGTGGGTATCGCGGCTAACGATATCTCTGACTCTTTAGCTAGAATGGGCTCTGAGGCCAACCTTCTTGGCCCGAGCCCGTTCTGCCTCTCGCTTCTGCAGCTATCGAAGGCACGGTTAGCAAACGGGTTACTCTAATCCACAAACGAGCTTGGCAGGCTGAGAGACGCTGCAAATGGCCAAAACTGATGTTACCTGTCATGTCCGACTGACATACAAATCCTCCTGCCATTAAGCAGAAGGGACTGTAGGCAGCTGATTGGACTGACGACCGGCCACTTTCTATGGGCAAAGCACGTGGAAAAGGTAGGCATCTCAGACAGTGCACTCTGGTTATGGCAGCTACCTATGGTTATGGCACCAATAATCGATGACATAATATCGTTATGGTTAATACTATAGTTAAGGATGTGGCATTATTGTATGGCACCTCTACTTTGAGCTTTAGATTACCAAACGAAATGATCGAAAGAACGCGCAGGCTTTTAATAGGCAAAGGCAATACTGTTATAAAATATATTATCAAATTCAAATTTAGAAGTGGAAAAGAGACACTGCCAAATTAGGAGAAGCTTTAAATTCAATCTTTACAAGTAGAAGGTATTGCCATATAGAAATATATACATACATATGATAATAATTTACAATATAGCTTTAGAATATAAGTAGCTACAATTTATAATGTACTAAATAGTTTAATTATAATGAGTCAAAGAAAATGTAACATTTCTTATACTTTACAGAAAAAGAATATTAGATAATACTAACAATTTAGTTCAACAATTCATAAATCAAATTAAATTCGATAAAAGTTCTAGAAATAGGAGCATTGGAAGAATTATTAGTTCTAATAGTGCGCACACTGACCAACGTATCGTAGTCCCTTACCGCAGGCCGTGGAGAACGCTTAATTGAGCAAAACTTATCCGGTAGAAAACAAGTGCGTTCTTTCAGTTATATAGTTACACAACACATCGGTTTGTGTGGGTTTTTGTATGGTTGTATCGACACAATGTTGCCATTGATATTTTTGCTTACATAAGTACATTTTCACACACCGCGTTATCAGTTACAATTTTTCATTGTTTAATAAACCAAAGCCAAAAACCAACAAATGCAAATAGTTCATTTATCTATAATTAACATTATTCAACAGTATTTTTAAGCTATTTTAACAAAAATTATCATTTTTCTAAGTTTATTTTGTAAATAATTTCGAAATGTAATGCTTGGCAACACTGTGTGGTGAGAGAGCAATCAGCTGAGTCCGCATTACGGGATTTTTTTAACAATCGTGAAATAAAATCTATGGTATTACGATACGGAAGGAAGGACTTTTTCATTTACATGGGGATCTCATTAGTTTGATCGGAAGAGCTGAGTCGGGATTGCGTTTACGGTAATCACTGTTTTCAGCATAAGCCTATCTACTTCATTATCACTCATAACGCAATTCTGACATAGCAATACGACTATTTTCTTGATATGTCTCTCTCTGGTCATCAGTGCGGTTAGCACGTGAGGTAGCTCTTCGCACATTTGATTGACTGCGACGACCTAAGTCAGGTCGGCATCGTAAATTGGAAGTAATCAAAGTGAAGAAATGTTTCGCTCGCTTAGCAGTAAAGTGTCGCAATCACAAAATATCTATGAATATAAATAAAGTTCAAATTGACTCTAAATTTCTCACCTTTTAAACCTTCCCTAGATCTCCACGGACATTTCAAGACCAAGATAAGATAAATCCGTTCAGCCGCTCTCGAGCTTAAGCGATACTAACGAACAGCAATTGGTTTTGATACAGGGTGGGCCATGTAAAATTTGCTTTTTGAATCGGCTATAAAAAAAAACTAATCAATATTTTTTCAAACTTTTTTTTTAACTTTGAAGATTGAACATTACCATTTATGAATGAAAAATAATATCGGTCAAATGATTGCCACGACTGGCTTTACAGTAGGCCATTCAATCAACCCAATTTTTAAGCACGTTTTCCATTGTTTGGGCTCCAATTTCATGAATAGCAACTTCGATTTCGTGTTTTAAAGCATCAATCGTCTCTGGATGGTTCGCATAGCACTTGTCCTTAACGCCTCCCCGCAAAAAATAGTCCAACGGGCTTAAATCACAGCTCTGAGGCGGCAAATTGATATCGGAATTTCGGCTGATTAGTCGGTTTTCAAAAGCGGTAGCCAAAAGTTCGAGTGTAACTTTGGCAGTGTCAGAAGTTGCACCGTCCGGTTGAAACCAAATGTCGTCCATGTCATCCTCTTCATTTTTTGAAAACAACTCGTTGAGCATGTCACAGTAACGCTCGCCATTTACTGTAACCGCGGCTCTTCGCTCATTTTCGAAAAAAATGGCCCGATGATGCCGCCAGACCAAAATCCGCACCAAACAGTGACTCGTTGTGGATGCATTTGCTTCTCTACAGTAACGTGTGGATTTTCTGAGTCCCAAATCCGACAATTTTGCTTACTGACGTAGCCACCGATGTTAAAATCAGAAAAGAAGAAGAAGACTCACCACTTTGGAAATAGGTTTCCAATATTTCCCAATTTTGTTCAAACTTATAGCGTCCCATTTCGTAAATATCAGACCTTTAAGTAAATTATGAACACATTTGACATGTCATGTGTGTTACCATTCTCAAAAAAATAGGTGGTTCAAAAAGCAAGCGTTATATGGCCCACCCTGTATATTTATATAGATTTGAAAGTTTTATACTATCTAGAAAATGCATACATACATATATTAATCCCTGTACTAAAATGTAAATTGAATAAAATTTCGTTTGTTACAGTGAAAATAAAATAAATGCATATTTAACCCTTTCGCTCCGACTTTTGCAGGGGATTTGCTCAAACTTTATTTTTGAATTTTTGGATACCCATTGGTACTTTATGGGCATAGAAACTAGATGAAGCTTGTAACTTATGTAAATAACGGTATTTTGAGGTGGGACATATGTAATAACATATGATTTGTACTTTTATTTATTTTATGAATGTGATGAAGCGAAACATTGTATACAGAATGGCAAATTACAAGCCCGGCAAATAATTTTTATTTTTTTCTGAACTTTTCGATTGGCGCATGCTACGCACCGACGTCTTTTAGACTGCTCTATGAGTAAATGATCCCCCACATTTGTCATTGATTTATACCTATTCGATGATCTTCCAGACCGACGGGATCGTTTATATACGGTAGATTCCTTTCCTTTTTCAATTAGCGACTCAGCAATCTCGCCCAGCACTGGTAAGAAGGCAGGTTTCTTCCTATTCAGCTCCGAATATATAACCCAAGTGTTTACAGCAGCCATCATCATGCCACGATAAAATACTTTTTTCCACCATTTATCTGATTTTCTGTTTATATCATACAATCCCGACATTTGATCTGCCAAGTCCACACCGCCCATTATTGCGCGTCTTTACGATGTCAGGGCATGGAAACTCTGCCTCAGTTCCATCTTTCATTTTGCGTCTAACAGTGCTCATTTCAGAGTGTGGTAGTTACTGAGCAGCATTACCTCTTTGACGTCCTGCCACTTTACCGCTATGGTACCTGCAATCAAGAAAGTTACTTAAAAAATTAATTAAAGGGTTTTAGTTTGACTTCGTACCCGCCGAATTAACTTTGAAAATAGCTTCGCCTCGCTGCAATTTTTCTGGTATTTTCGGAACATTCTTCCGGTTGGACATGAATGTTCCTAAAGCTGGATATTGTATGTTGTTAATAAGATTAACAGTGGTGAAAAAACGATCAAAGCAAAGTGTCACGTCAGGGTTAGAAATCGTTGCTGCAAGATCATTCACAACTCGTTCGCCGAGTATCCTTTCAAGGACAGATTCCTCTTTTCCACAATAGATACTCGTGTCATAGGTGTCTCCAGTCAAAGAATCGCAGCGAAGCCACATTTTGATGCCCCGTTTCACTCGCTTGAGTGGCATATATTGCTTGGGCAATGTACAAAGATATGCTTCTTGGAAACAATTTGCGAAAAATTTCGTAGGGGGTTGAGTGGCGCCCACTATTTACTGCAATTTTGCATTCGCGGTGGTTACTAACCGATTTTCTTGAAACAAATGACTCATTCGGTGTGCTCCAAATAACCGTGCCTGAGGCTTCCTCACCTCGTGCAGGTTGATCGTCTATGCCACCATTCTCGTCACTCAATCCGGTCTCCTCTGAATCGCTGGAAGAATCGTCATTGCCAGTGGTTTTATCTAACTCAGGACTATAAATATCATCACTTTCGTCCCTAAAATCAGTTCCTGATTCCATGGATTCATCATCATCTTCTTAAAGTAATGCACTAATTTGATCGCGATTTAATTTCGACATTTTTGCTGTCTACGAAGTTGCAAAAATAAAAAAATTAGCTGTGTGATACATTATGTACAACGTACTGCTGAGACATATATGCCCCTATATAAAGCCCTGCTGGGACACATGCATCCCAAAATTAATTTTCGCTGAATATTTTTCACAAAACTCTTATTAAAATATATATTTGTACTTACCAGTAAAAGGGCAATGTTTTTCTTTAGAAAAATTAACACTTCTTATAAAAATACGTATTATTTCACCAAAATTACGCGTAAATTTGATGCAATATTAGCGACTGCTCACAAACAACTGATCAAAACTAAACACGATTGAAACAGTGTGGAATGCGGATAACGATAAATTGTAAGTATTGTTCGCAGCTACTGATTAGGACATTTTGGTTCAGTTTCCTATGAAATTTGCAAGTTTCAGGGTGAAGTGAAAATGCTGTGGGATATCAGTGTCCCAGCAGTAGCGAATGCCGTCGGCAATTTAATTTCATACCGAATATGTACTTATACAGAATTCACTGTAATCACCTCTGTTAAGAACTTCCCCGCTGTTGAGTTGAATGAGGTGAAAAAGTCTTCGCGGTTAGACTTCATTTTTGACAATTCACACGATTCGTAGCTCGGCAGATTTCTCTATATCATTAATCGTTCTCTGCGATGTCTTTGTTCGCATACACAAAACGGAAAGGGCACGAAAGATAGAGAACGTCAATAGAAAAGGCTCAATGACAGGAACGCATGGAATTTTGAATGGTATTCGTTTTGCGCACATGGTTCACCACAGACATATTTTTCAACAAAAATTATACTAAAAATTGAGACTAAAGTATGTAAATTTAACAGCAGTCGAGTAGAGTTCGTTTGTAATTAGAAACAAAGAATATTTATATGTATTTAAGTTTTTTCTAAAACAAGTTTGCTAAATTCAACTATATAAGTATGTATGTATATACAAAGTGAAGTCCAAAATAAACAAAACTGGCGTCATAAAATTTTTTTGATGGCACCATCTTTTTAAGGAGTAGTGCGTTGAAAGTTACATCTCTAGCTGACTTCCAGTGAAAGACACTCGGTTCAGTGGAAGCGAAGTTATTGCGTCTAAAGCAGTGTTTCCCAACGTGGGGCCCACGCCCCACAGGGGGGCAGTTTTAAAATGGACTCGACACGACTTTAACCCTTTCGCTTTGGGTTATTTAAATGCAATGCTAAATATCGGTGACAAATTTAACAAAAAAGGCAAATTCTTAAAAAAATGCTGTAAATAATTATTAGGTATAATTTCGTTTGACGTTACCAAAATATCAACTGGGTAATTAGAGTCGTCAAGTAAACTTCGTTGGGGATTCACCGTGGAGTGCGCCACCTGTCGCGGGGAACCCCGGACGTTTTAAAACTCGCTAAACAACGGCGTTGTTCGCACCTAATTGGCCCAACTCAACTTCTGCAGTGTTTCACATCATTCAGTTGGTATTAATTTGAAATAAGTATCCGTCAAGTAATCGTTGATTTAACAAATATATTTAGATATATTGTAGCAGTTACGCTTATGTCGTATTACTCACATGCATACATAACTCATGACTGCGCAATGCGCATCATAACACGATCAGTAATATAGTCGACATCGTTCGCTCAAGATACACAACCAGTTTTCAATATATAAAAGCATTTAAGTTGTTATATTCTAAATAAATTTATATAATTATTATTTACTTATTGTTATTTTAACACCCACCAACAACAATATTGTATAGATATAATTGGTAAGTATTTGATTTTATTTATATTTATTTTAATTTTAGAAGCACTTAACTTTCCAGAAATTTTTGTCAAGTGAAAAAAATATCGGTAATCGTATTATATATTGTACATTTAAATAAATATGTTTCTTTGCGTCATACGTTTACTCTGTCATATTGAATTAATTTTAACACATATTTTATTATATTGTTTTTTAATTGATTTTTTTTAGCCCATAATAAAATGAGTGGAACAAACAAGAAAAAAACTCGTCAATATTCGGAGGAATATTTAAAATTTGGGTTCATACCCGCTGTTCACGATGAGCGGATGCCGTTTTGTCTTTTATGCCAGCAATGCTTGACCAACGAATCAATGAAACGAGGTCGTCTTGAGGCGCATTTGAAGGCGAAACATAGTGCTCATATAAATTCAGATTTGAGTTACTTTAAAACTTTAAAAGAAAAGTTTGAAAAAATAACAACATTACAGTCTCTATTTACTGCTCGTTCTTTAACAAATAATCGTCTTTCTGAGGCTAGTTATCAAATTTCTTTATTAATCGCTAAAACTGGAAAAAATCACACTATAGGAGAGAATTTGATAAAACCGTCAATATCAGCATTTCTTAAAACGGTTCTGGAAAAAGATGACAAAGATGTAAAAGCTATGCCACTCAGTAACAATACTGTTAGCAGAAGAATAAACGAAATGAGTGAAGATATTGAAAAACAACTTGTTGAAAAGCTGAAAACAAGAAATTTCTCAGTACAAATGGATGAATCAACTTTGAGAGACAGTGAGGCAGTATTGATAACCTATGTAAGATATATTGATGAAGGGCATTTTACTGAAGAAATGTTGTTCTGTAAAAGATTAGAAAGCACCACTACCTCCAAAGATATATATAATAAGTTAAAAAACTACTTAGATGTCAAAGATATACCAATGAAAAATATAACATCTTGTGCTGCAGATGGCGCCCCTAATATGATGGGCAAGAAAAATGGCTGCTTAAAATTGATGAAAGATGCGAATCCAGAAATGATTATTGTACATTGTGTTATTCATAAGGAAAACTTGGTAGCTAAAAATATCTCGCCTGTTCTAAATGAAGTACTACATACAGTAATAAAGTGTGTTAATGCTATTAAAGCTAGTGCCAAATGTGAACGTCTTTTCAAGTTATTTTGTGAACAACAAAATGAAGACCATGTTAGACTTTTACTTCATACTGAAGTAAGATGGCTATCCAAAAGCAACTGCTTGAAAAGATTTATGCAACTGACACTCTTAATGATTTTTTAAGCGACAAACCTGAAATGAAGTATCTGTTAACAATCGATGGTAAAGCATTTGTAAGTTATTTAGCCGATATCTTTGAAAAACTAAGTATATTAAATAAGCAACTTCAAGGACCAAATAAAACACTTGTCGATGCAAAAACAAAGATATTTGGTTTCATTACCAATATAGAGTTATATCAGAAACACAATAACAACAAAAACTTTGAACAATTTCATTGGCTCCAAAAATGTGAAGTAACTGATACCGCATTACTTGTTATTGTCAATCATTTGAATATTCTATCCGCTGATTTAAAAGAAAGATTTTCTGATTTAAAACAAATTGATTTCCCAACATGGATGATGCAGCCAATATTAGTGGATTTGTCTGATATATCAAATATGCAGTATCAAGAAGAACTCGCAGAATTGCAAAATGATGAATCCGTAAAAACTTTATGTAATATAAAAGGAGCGATGGCATGGCTTTGTGAAGAAACTGAAACTAAATACCCAAATTCAACCAAATGTGCAAGAAAACTTTTACTACCGTTTCCATCTTCATATTTAGCTGAATGTGGATTTAGTGCTGTAAATGATTTACTGATAAAAAAAAGAAATCGACTTGATATAACACAACGTGGAGACTTGAGATTAAAGCTAAGTAAATTGGAACCTAATATAAAATTTCTGTGCAGCAAGCATCAAGCGCAAGGATCGCACTAAATGAATACAAAAAAATCAATATTAAAATTATTTTGAATTTCAGTTTTTCATTATATGTTTTGAAATTTTACTTACGATGTTTTGATAACAATTTCATAGTGATTCCTTCCTAAAACTTATCATTTATATTTTTTAAGGGAACAAAACAATTTTTAAAGGTTAAAAATTATGTATGGGGGCATACAAATTTTAGAAATGTTAAGGTGGAGCATGGCCTAAAAAAGGTTGGGAAACACTGGTCTAAAGTGTCCGTATGTTTGGGTAAGCGGTACAAAAATGAGTTTCAAACGAAGAGCTAATGCAATTTTCGATCTTGGCGTTTTGAAGAGTTTGGTGCATCGCATTCGTCGAATTCGACCTGAATACTGCGAAGGCGGAAGCTGGCGCTTATTGTACGATAATGCACCATCCTATCGATCCACTCTTGTTACTCGTTTTTTGACTAAAAATCACATTTTAAACCTGAATCACTTAACTTATTCGCCAGATATAGCTTGCTGGGACGTTTACCTATTCAGAAAATTGCATTTGGCCATGAAAGCAAAAAGTTTGGCGTCCGTAGAGGTCATTCAAAATGCTGAAGAACATTCCTGAACATCCTGAAGAACATTCCGGTCAATGACCTGAAACACTCTTTCGAAAAGCTCTTAGATCGAATTTGATTATTTTCAATAAATAAGCTCAAAGTTATCAGAACAAAGCTCCAAGTTCTATTTTAGCTCAGTCTTGTTTGTTTCTGACTTCACTTTGTATACATATTTCTGTTAAATTTCCTTCAAACAAATCAACAATCCAAGATCGCTTCATTACCAGGCACACAGGAAGATGGCATATGCAAATTCAAATATGAGTTTTGGCATAGGAACTAAATTAAATTTTTGGACTTGAATAGCAAACAATAGCACTCTTTATTTATCCTTGTCTTCATTTTTGACCTGCTTCATATTTCTTCACAGCGTTTAAAGGAAATTAATAAAAAAAACTTCAAATGCTTTGAAAAAACAACAAAAGCAAAAACAAACAACTAACACTGGCAGGAAAAATTTTGCTTTTTCAATTTCTTTATAATGTGTTGTGCAATTAACTTCGATTTACCGTTATCTTTGCTTGCGATGATCACTCTGATGCTTTCGTTTAACAATTCAGTGAAAATTTGTTTACTTTATTCGTACTTAAAATTTAAATATTGTGTCTCTAAAATGCCTGGCAAAAGCATACCTTTTGATATTACGCAATTATTTATTTATAATTATCACATGAGGAAAAGTGGAAAGTTCAATTCCTCAATGTTTTCGGTAACACGTCATTTGTTTATAGCGTTATAAATCGAGTGGAAAAAGACGGTAGATTCGAGCAAAAGCGTGCAGGCCTAAACCGAAAACTACTGGACGTGCAGAACGTTTGATGATCCGAAAATTTGATCAAATCCCGAGAATTTCCTTCAAAACAGTTGCAAAGGAGCTTTACGAGGAGTGTTGTACTGTTGTCTCTCATAAAGCGTCAAGCCATACTGCACCACAAATAATCATCGAGATCACGCAAGAAACCATTGCTATCTGCATAAAATGTAGGAAATCGCCTGTCTTTTGCTTTGCATCACATTTCCGAACCAGGAGATTTTTGGGACGACGTTATATTTTGCGCCGAGACAGATGCAATGTTGTATTACAACGATGGACCGACTAGAGTATGGCGTAAGCCCTTGACAACTTTACAAATTCGAAATATGTAATTGCCACGGTTAAACATGGAAAAAATTCCGTTATGGTTGGAGTGGTGCATTTCAAGTAAAGGAATAGGAGACTTGGTGTTTATTGATGGCAAAATGAACGCCAAACTATACTTAAATACATTGAAAACAAAAAAAACTTTGTCGGCAGTGCTGAACAATTTGGGATTATCAGTGAGATTAAACCAAATTTTAAGTTTTACCAAGATAACGATCCAAAGCATAAGGAGCATAATGTGCTGATGTGGCTTCTTATAAATACATCAGCCCAGAGTCCCGACATAAACGTGATTGAAAATTTGTGGGTCTTTTTTAAGAAAAGAGTCGCTGAAAGGCATCCAAGGAATGCAGCAGCATTAAAAACTGTAAAAAAAAAATGCTGAATGGCAGAATATACCGAAGGTGAACGACGTAAACAGATGTTACTGAAGCTAACAGTTATCATACCAAATATTAAATTAATCAAAAAATTACGCATTCACATTATGTACATATGTAAATATATAAAATAAAAAAGCCTGTATTAAAGTTTGTAAAACCAGTTTCAAACATACTATATTGGTTTTTGTTGCTTTAGTTGTTCTTTTTCCAAAGAACTTGAATTTTTTTATTAATTAATTAATTTTAATTCCCTTTAAATACTGAGAATTAATATGAATCCGTACAAAAAATAATTCAAAGATAAATAAAGAGTGTTATAATTTTCTATTGAAATCGAAAAATTGAATTTATTTTCAAAACTCATATTCTTAAAACTCTTATATTTCAAAACTCATTCTTGATATACTGTATTTGGATGCGCGCACTTCCCACAGCACAAATATTACCATTAAGAATTATGCTTAAACAATTTTTAGGTCTTTATTATGAAGTGGTACAGAAATAAAAAGCGCATTTTGACTGAAAAAGTTTAGTTTAACGTTTTGCGGCTTCGGTCCCTGTTGTTATGAAAACCAGAGAACGTAAATTCATAGAGAAGGCGCAGTCCCGGCCCGTTCCTCATTTTGGGTTTCATTTTGAAAATTGCGCGTAATTGTATGTATGCATGTTTATATATTATACATATATTAGCAAAGGACATATGTATATTAGGTTTACATATATTACATATATGAAAATTGCGCCAAATATTGGAAAAAATGTATGATTGCATTAGATTTGATTTTGATATGCATGCATGAAATAGAAAGCAGAGAAGGGATTTATTTATTTAGAATGCGCACTTTCTCATTATTTTATTTACATATTTATAAAAGACTTTTGAATTTAAAAGATCGGTTTTAGGATAATGCCGTATGGGCAATTTCAGGCCAAGTATAATGATTTATTTAATGAAACTTGGTTGAGATGTTAGGGAGTGGCTCATGAACAACTTTTATAACTTTCAATATTTACACGGATTATAATACAATACACTTATTAATTGGCACAATATAATACATACATATGTATATGTTATTTGTTCTAAATTTCACTTCAATTCATAAAATATATGGTCACAAACGTATTTTTACTGGTTTTTATACTTGTATTCAAAACAATATTTAACAATAAATTACTTGAAAACTATAAATCCCCGGAGGGTGCGGGTTCTAGTTTTATATATGTATATGATTATACTGAATAAAATAAAACTGTAAAAATAAAAATAAAAATTTTAATTAGGCTATGATGATGTTCCACCGAACCAGTGGACCGAAAAAAAGAAAAAAAGGAGCTGCTGTATCGATAGCTGCGTGCCTAAGGATAAAGCTATACTTTTTGCGTTTCCTAGGGACGAAGAGACCCGTAAGAATTGGGCCTTGGCTTGCAACGTGCAAGTGTCAAGCACTGACAGGATTTTTATTTGCCAACGCCATTTTGAACCCACATTGGTTACATAATATAAATTCTTGAAAGGGGCTTTTCCTTGCTTCAATTTAGAGCCAGTAAATAGAAGTCGCTCGCCTAGTGCTGGCTCTGATTGGGTTTGCCCGTCCGTCACTGCAACTTATAGTAGGGTAGTTAAGCAAGTAGAAGAAGACTTAACTCTGGAAGAGTTTGAGAAATATTCGATATTAGAGGAAAACAGGCAGGCTAGTTATAGTAATCAGATCTGCGTGGACTTAGAAACCACAACCACTCTCGAACGGTTCGCTCAGTCTGCTCGCTATTATCAGAGCAATGCGGTCAAATTAAATAAACGTATTGAGGAGCTTGAAAAAGAAAATAATGACCTAAAAAATAAATATTCAGCTTTTTGCAAAATATGCTCACGTAGGTAATATTCGCAATGTAATGTTGCCAGTTATAAAACAAAAAACCCGAAGAAGTATTTCCCCATTGGCTCGCAATATCTGGCGAATGTCAAGATCATCGCATCAAGCTACTCGATTTTTTGATATATGTATGTACTTCTATTCAAAAATGCGAAATAGCTTTTACGGCAAGAAAATACCCAAGTTAGGTGTCAGAAGCACAACGATAAACTAAAAAAGTTGTCGTACGTTGTAGGTCAGGGTTCAACAAGGTGAGTTGCGCAGGTCCTGAGGGTAATTAAAACCAGCGTTTATTTATTGTTTACTCTAATATGTAAGTTAACACCACAGTTAACTCGCTCACCTGCAGCAGAAGCACACCCGTGTATTGAAATATGCTGACAGTGCGTCTGCTTAATGCAACGTGATCCACACGCGCATCCGGCAGACAGCAACTTCACCCGAAATACACAACATCGTGGGAACCGCTGTGTCAGCAGAGTTAGGGTAGGAATAAGGCTAGTTTTAGTATAAAAGGTTCTGAGTGTGCCGCCGCGCGGGCAGTCTTGAACCAGTGGGCTTTAAACGGTAATCTTCAACCAGCTAATAATCAGGAATACAATAAAGTAAACTGTAAAACGCATAGAACGGACAATTAATTCCAGGATCCCGAAAGTAAGTATAACTTAACGGGCCAAGTTGTTGGCCCGCAACTTTAATTTTTTAAACGATGTCCTGCGGGACACGTTAACTGGCGCCCGAGCAGGGACCCCTCTTTTTTTTCAAAGATGGGGTACCTAATAAGGATCTCCGCAAGGGAGTCCTTATGGTGTAGTGGAAAGGAAAAAAAAGTGAAAATAAAAAAAAAAAAAAATTAATTGTAAAATGAATATGAATCTCGAAGTAAATTGCTCAGCGATTCACCACCTACGGGGGGACCCTCCTGGCAATTTACTCACGAGGATGAAAGGAAATTTGTGAACTAAATAAACTGCACTACTGCAATAAATAAATATAAAACTCGGAGTATATTGCTCAGCGATTCACTACCTACGGGGGGACCCTCCTGGCAATTTACTCACGAGGATGAAAAAATTTTCTAAAATTTGTAAATTAAATAAAACATTACTTATAACTGCACTACTGCGATAAATAAATATAAAACTCGGAGGATATTGCTCAGCGATTCACTACCTACGGGGGGACCCTCCTGGCAATTTACTCACGAGGATAAAAGAAGATGTATTAAAATCCCTGACAAATTGGTGGGCACTGTGAAACATTCATAGTGCAAGGTTCGACTCCTCGTCAGAAGGAAAGAATATAAAAAGAATAAAAAAGAATACAAAAAGATGCTTGAGAAAAATTACATATTTTAAATCTGTGGCGAATTGGTGGGTGCCATTGGCACAAGGTTCGACTCCTTGCCCGGATTCGCAAATATCAAAAAAAAAAAAAAAAAAAAAAAAAAAAAAGAGGAAAAATGTTAATTGGCTAGTGTAATTACAGCCATGTTTATAAGTAAATTGGGTAACGTCAACGATCTCGGCATGATAAAGCAGCTGCAGCCAGTGGACTGGATACGCCCTATCTGGGTGCACGTTGTCGTTCACATGGGAACACGCCAACTATTTCTGGCCTCTGGCAGCTAAATTAAAAGTTGTTTAGGCTTCCGAGAATCGTGTGAAGGAAGCGTCCTAAGTAGGTTGCCTACAATCTGATTGTAGGACGACTAAAAAGGGTTCCCGCGTCCCTTCCGTGACCTTAACCAATAAAATAAATAAAAAATAAAAAAATATTTTACAAAATACTAATACTTTCGCATTTCTAGCTCAACATTTTGGATATCTCGATGCAATCAATCAGCCTGTGAGTTGAATTAAGCAAAACAACAAGTGTGATAAAAATAAGCAGAAGAGAATAAAGTGACAGAAGCAGCGAAGGAAGAGGAAAAGGTTTGAAAAGGAGTAGAAATAAAAGTCGGTGAGTCAATTTACTTAATTATGGATTCCTTAACCCAATCTGTTACTGAATTAAATGGCTCTGTGGGCGCGCTCATGGCTGAGCTGAAAAAAGCCGAATATCGCATTCGCCAGCTTGAGGCAGCGTCCGTGGGGGGACCCGTGGCAGCACCAATTGAAATTCCTCTACAGGGGCCGGTGAATGAGGACGACTTAAGGGAGATTGGTAGATTACCGGATTCAGTTAGGGATCTTCAGGTGTTCGAGGGAAACCCTTCCCAATACGTGTCCTGGGTGACATCAGTGGAGGGAATCCTTGATGATTATAAAATCATCAAGGCAAGACCTCTATATAGGGCCATCCTTAAAAGTATTAGGGGGAAAGTTAGGGGAAATGCTGACTCCGCTCTAATTTCACACAATATTTCCGAGGTCGACTGGCCAGGGATTAAAAACTGCCTGTCGCTACATTATGCAGATAAAAGGGACATACGCACCTTGGAGCACCAGTTGGGCCAGTTGACGCAAGGTGGTCTCAGGTTAGACGAATTTTATGCACGCGTAAACCATCAGTTTTCTCTAATAATTAACAAATTAAAAACCGAGAATTACTCTGCCGAAACTGTGGGTGCTTTAATGGAAACGTACCGGAATCGAGCGCTGGATGTCTTCATAAGAGGGTTAAATGGCGACCTTTCTCGTATGATAATAGTCCAAAAACCGCGATCGCTGCCTGAAGCGTACACGGCTTGTTTGGACATACAAAATTTGAATTTCAGGAATCAACCTGTGCTTGGAGCGGTAATTAGAAATACGGTGACTGTTCCCATGAATACCATGAGTGGGAATTCTAAGCCTCACCCATCTGTTTCGAAGTTTAGCGGTAACTTTCGACCCACAGGAAATAGTAATAAGTTCGGATTTAGGCCGCAGAGTGGTTCCTTCCAGAACCGCACATTTACCCGAAAACCGGAAATATATCGACCAGTGGAAAAAATGGAAGTGGATCCTTCTGCACAAACTCGTCGGAGTTTCCCGAATAAACCTCAGCAAGAATTCTCGTTAAAAAGGAAATTCGGCTCAGATAATTACCCCCAGAAACAGCAGAGGATGTTCCATATGGAGGCAATTGATGAAGAGTATGCTCAAGTAGCAGAGGATAATGTGGAAGACCAGGTGAATTTTATGACAGGAGCCTATCCAGCTTACCTTACATAGAGTATGTGAGTAACGACGGTACTCCCTTGAAATTTCTTGTAGACACTGGCGCAAATAAAAATTTCATTAATTCAACCCTTTCCCTAAACAGTAAGACACTTAGGAAGCCTTTTTTCGTATGTTCAGCCGGAGGGCGCATAAAAATCACTGAGGAAGTTAGTGGCAGATTTTTCCAACGCTCGGGAAACGATACCTTTATAACATTTTACGTACTGCCGGGTCTCGTTTCCTTTGATGGTATTATTGGCGATGATACCCTAAAGGAACTGGAGGCTATAATAGACCGCAAGGAAAATGTGCTAATTTTGAAACCTAATATTAGAATTCCACTTTTAGAAAAACCTTCCGGGCAAATTAACCAAATTTCCGATAACAACATTTCAACTTGGGCGCAGGAAAAACTGCAACAGATCATTAAAAATCACGAAAAACTTTTTGATCCAATAAGTGACAGGGAAATTGTGGATACTACAGTGAGGGCGGAGATTAGAACGACAACGGCAGAGGCAATTTACACCAAGAGTTACCCATATCCTGCCTGCATGAGAGAGGAGGTTGAAAGGCAGGTCGAGGAATTGCTTGAGGAAGGGATTATTCGTCCTTCGAAAAGTCCATACAATTCCCCAATCTGGATTGTCCCCAAAAAACCAAAACCTTCGGGAGAAAGGCAATATAGAATGGTGGTTGACTTCAAGCGCCTAAACGCCGTAACAATTGCCGACACATACCCCATACCGGATATAAATGCAACTCTTGCCAGCTTAGGTGCTGCAAAATACTTTACAACGATTGATCTAACTTCCGGGTTCCACCAGGTTCCGATGAAAGAGTGTGACGTACCAAAAACTGCGTTCTCAACGATGAATGGAAAATTTGAATTTCTTAGGCTTCCATTCGGACTAAAGAACGCCCCTGCCATTTTTTAACGCATGATAGACGATGTTCTCAAAGAATATATTGGGAAGATCTGCTACGTGTATATTGACGACATCATAGTTTTTGGAAAAAGTGAAGAAGAGCACCTAGAAAATGTTAGCACGATCTTTGCAAGGCTGCTGAGTGCAAACCTAAAAGTTAATCTGGAAAAAACCCATTTCATGAAGACTAGCGTAGAATTCCTTGGTTATGTCTTCACTCCTGACGGGATTAAGCCCGATGCAAAAAAAGTAAGAGCCATTCAGGAATTGGATCCTCCCGAAACGCTTAAGGATCTAAAGCGTTTCCTAGGAATGACGTCGTACTACCGAAAATTCATTCGGGACTATGCAAAGGTGGCTAAGCCATTGACAAGTCTAACCCGAGGAGAAAACGCCCAAATAAAGGCTAACCAGTCGAGAAAGGTAAAAATCAAGCTCGAATCCGCTGCGTTGAAGGCGTTTGCTGATCTAAAGGAGCTACTCGTTTCGGCTGATATTTTGGTTTTCCCGGACTTTCAGAAACCTTTTAATTTGACTACGGATGCTTCTAACTTTGCAATAGGCGCTGTCTTGTCCCAAGGTGAGGTTGGAAAGGACAGGCCAATCGCGTACATCTCTCGCTCGCTAAGCAAGACAGAAGAAAACTATGCTACAAATGAGAAGGAAATGCTGGCCATTGTATGGGCATTGGACAACCTGCGTTCCTACTTATATGGCGCAAAAAACATTAAAATTTATACCGATCATCAGCCGCTGACCTTCGCTCTAGGAAACCGAAACCATAACGCGAAGTTAAAAAGATGGAAGGCCCGGGTAGAGGAATACAACCACGAGTTAATTTACACACCCGGTAAATCAAACTATGTGGCAGATGCCCTATCCAGGATCAAAGGTCGGAAACAGGACACAACAGGACTTCACGTGTTGGCTAGTGGCTCCGATACAGAAACGGCTAGTGAAGGAGCAACAGATACATCCAGAACAATGACCGCCGCTAGGGGCTCTACCACCGCAACCGCAAGTGAAATAGAAACTGTCCACAGCGCTGAACAAGACGCCTCCGATCTAATAATTCACGTCGAGGCACCCTTGAATGTTTTTAAGAATCAGCTCGTGATAAGAGAGGGACGGGAACTCCTTAGTGTTGAGAACCCACACGAGGGTTACACTCGCCATTATGTGACTCTAGCCGATATTAATCGGGACACTTTAGTAAGGATATTGAAAGAAAGGCTACGTCCAAATATAATCAACGGTGTCAAAATTCCCGAGAACCGGCTACAGCTTCTCCAAGATGTGTACCTCGAACACTTCCTTTATTACAAGATTAGGGTAACGCAAAGATTGGTAGAAGATGTGGCGAATGAAGAAAGAATTTGTAAAATAATAGAGGAAGAGCACAGGCGGGCTCATAGAAACCCGGTGGAAAATAAAGGACAAATTCTGGAAAGGTACTACTTCCCCAAAATGGCGAGCCTGATAAGAAACTTCACTAAAGCTTGCGAAATATGCCGGGTAAATAAATATGACAGACATCCTTTCGTCCCAAAATTAAAAGATACACCCATACCCAAACATCCGTGCGATATCCTGCACATTGATATTTTCGAAATTAGCGGGGAGAAATTTTTAAGTTGTCTAGATAAATTCTCCAAATTTGCGAAGTTTTTCCACATTAAGGACAGGTCGGCCGTACTTTTGCGAAAAAAATTTGCAAAAGTAATTCACTATTTTACGGTCCCGCGGATGATAGTTACAGACAACGAACGAGGATTCGTCACCCCTCTAGTATCCAATTATGTAAGAAGTTTGGGAATCAGGCTCTACCAGACCCCCATTCAAAAAAGTGAAGTAAATGGGCAGGTCGAGAGGCTTCATTCCACTATTATTGAAATATACCGCTGTTTGCAAAAGGAACTACCCAACACCAGCCCCAAGGAGTTACTATACATAGCCGCTGATCGGTACAACAATTCAATTCATTCCATTACAAAGCATAAACCGAGCGACATATTTTTTAACAGGGTACAAAGAATAAACTACCAGGGGATAAGAAATTTTCAGGAAAAGGTTTTCAATGAGGTAAGGGGTCAAATAAAGAAAAATCAGGAATCAAGAAATTCGCGAATTAATAGAAAAAGGGACCACCCTAGGGAATATTCGCAGGGCGACGTGGTGTACGTAAGGAATAAGCAAATAAAAGCAAAACAACGGCCACTGTACAAAAAGGAAGTCGTAGGAAAAGATAATAGGGTCACGGTAACAACGAACAATGGGAAAAGGATCCATAAGACTCAGGTAAAAAATATATGAAACCGATCTTTCCTTTCCTTTTTTGACGGATTTTTTCCTTCGCTGGCTCGTACAAAAATGGGGTGATAATTAAAACCCTTTAAAAAAAAAAAAAAGAAGAAAAACAAATATTTTTATATGAAACAATTTTTTATATTTAAGAAAAAAGAGAGAAAGAAACTGTTAATCAAAAAAAGGAAAAAAATACGCCAAATATATTCAAATAATCTAAGGCGTTGTAAATTGTACAAAAAACAAAAATATTTTTTTGCCAATATTCAAATAATGTAAGGCATTGTAAATTGTAAAAAAAACAAAAAAAAAAAAAAAAAATATTTTTTTGCCAATATTCAAATAATGTAAGGCATTGTAAATTGTAAAAAACAAAAAAAAAAAAACAAAAAAAAAATATTTTTTTGCCAATATTCAAATAATGTAAAGCGTTGTAAATTGTAAAAAAAAAAAAAAAAAATATTTGTTTGCCATATATGTAACGCTCCTCTTTTCCTAAAAGCCACTTGTTTTAATATAAACGATGAAATGCTTTTTCTCCCTTTTCCTTTCAAAGGATATTCTGATTAGGAACAGGTTGCTTTCAAGAAAAGAACACGCAATATTAGCTTAAGGCTGAAACAAGAAGTTACCGATTTTTGTTATGTTATTTTATTGCCACACTAAGAAAATTTGTAAATTTTTATTGAAAATTTTATCAAGCTAGATTACTCGTAATCCCCTGCGTTTGCGGATTCAACATCTTCGGCTACGATGCCCCATTGGTAGCGATAAATCAAGGTCAAGGCTGGATAGTAAATGGCCATTTTAAATTGATACATAAGATTGATTTGAATCTCTTCAGTGAAGCATTGGAGAAATTCGAAACGGCTGCAAAGGGCATGAGGAATGATGTCGCAAAATCCTTTGCGGCATACAACTTGAACCACATTAGCCAACGCCTCGCCGAACTTCGGGCCACTAAACCCCGTAAAATCCGGTCAATCAATTGGCTTGGATCGGCCTGGAAATGGGTTGCCGGCTCGCCTGACGCAACAGACTGGGACACAATCCTCAGAAGTCAGAATGATGTAATCGCAAACAGCAACCACCAATTTAAAATAAATGAGGAACTCTTCAATGCCACTCGGGAATCTATGAACCAGATCAATCAGATGACACGTTACGTGAACACCATTGGGAAAGAGGTTGGCACTACGGCTGCTGAAACCGTACTGCTTAACCGCATACAGATCCTCAAGGAAGAAATAAGTGAGGTAGTACGCGCATGTCAAATGGCAAAGTCGGGCATAGTCAACACCAACCTCTTAAACCCGGTTGAGTTACATCAGCTAATTTCTGAAGAAGAGGCTTTACCCTACCAAAATGCCATTGAGGCAATTGAATATGCGAAGCCCTCCTTATTTTCAAACGGCTCTCTGCTGCTTTATGTACTCGCAATCCCTAAGGTCAGAACAGATGAATTCCGCTTTCTGATGACAAGAGCTGCGGTTCATGCAGGTATGAGGGTAGTGGCAAACTACACGAAAATGTTGGTCAGCAAGGAAGAAACGTACGGCATAATAAGTGAATGTCCTTCGATCAAAAATTCAACGATCTGCGAGATGAGCCATCTGCAAAGATTACCCGAAGATGGATGCCTGGCACGTCTAATTAAGGGGGGTGATGCTGAATGCCACTTCGAACCTGAAAATGGAGAAACTATCGAATTAATTAGTGAAGGTACATTATTTCTAACCAACTTTCAGGGGACTGTTCGTAATGATAATCGCAAGAGCGTCCTTAACGGCACGTTCCTCATCCAGTTTAGCAATGAGACAATTTGGGTGAAGAACGAAACCTTTTCTAACAGAGCATCGCAGAGCTCGCAGGTATTGCCAGCAGCGGTTACCAACGTGAAAAGCCAAGGATTTAAACCAAGTCTAGAATACGTTCACGAGTTGAGCATGACGAATATCAACCATCTGGGCAAACTGGGCCAGAGATTCCATGTCTCTTTGGCTGTTGACGCTTTTTTTATTTGCATATTGGCCGTGGTCTCCTACTGGATTTGGAGAAAGATAACAGCAAGCCTTGACCTCCCTCCGATACGCCAACCTACCATTCCGATGCCTGTTGCTACCTACGCAAAGGAGACACCCGACGATTCCCGGAATACGCATGTCAATCTGCGGGACGCAGATATTTAGAGGGGGGGCAGTTAACACCACAGTTAACTCGCTCACCTGCAGCAGAAGCACACCCGTGTATTGAAATATGCTGACAGTGCGTCTGCTTAATGCAACGTGATCCACACGCGCATCCGGCAGACAGCAACTTCACCCGAAATACACAACATCGTGGGAACCGCTGTGTCAGCAGAGTTAGGGTAGGAATAAGGCTAGTTTTAGTATAAAAGGTTCTGAGTGTGCCGCCGCGCGGGCAGTCTTGAACCAGTGGGCTTTAAACGGTAATCTTCAACCAGCTAATAATCAGGAATACAATAAAGTAAACTGTAAAACGCATAGAACGGACAATTAATTCCAGGATCCCGAAAGTAAGTATAACTTAACGGGCCAAGTTGTTGGCCCGCAACTTTAATTTTTTAAACGATGTCCTGCGGGACACGTTAACTTGTATTTATTTATATTTATTTTTCCTATTTTCCAGATTTTTTATTTTTAGGGTTTTCTCCATCTTTCAGATTTTTCTCTATCTTTCAGGTTTTCCTTTTATCTTCTTTTTCAGGTAGCACCTGAGCCTAGATTTTTAAACCAGTACCATTTTCACTTAATCACGATGGATTGAGATTAGTGTTTTAAAAATCAGGTAAATCGCAATGACTTAATCGATGTCAATATCGAAGTCGTGTGAGAAATTGTTAAAGTATGAGAACAATTTCGTAATTCGTGCTTTCACAATTTTATATATTTATTTTTTTTCATTTCAGGAAATGTAAATACCTATTATTTATAGATTGTAATATACATATATACATATACATATAAGAGTACTTAAATTACTTGTGAATAAAAATAAAAAATTAAAATTAAAAAAACTAGTATTTCATTTTCTTAAGGATAATAATATTTATTTGGTAAGAAGAACTTAAATGAACATATACCAATAATTTAATTCGACAGGATTTCCTTACAAAATCAATATATTCAGCTAAATCAAATGAATATCTGCATATGAAAAATCGTTCATATGGAAAAAGCAAACACGCATACACATAAATACATGCCTACAAACTTCCATAGACATACATACATATGAGGCTGCGAGCACTTGCGACAGAAAAAATATTTCGATTTGCTATTGCTGCCGAGAATTGAGAACACATATTTACATACATATATTGATGCATACATATGCACGGAGCCGCGGCCACTCGACTTGACAAAAATTCAAGATTTACCAAATATTGGCAAATAATTCAACGCGAAAGCAATATTGACTATTTTCGAATGGCTCGTTTTATGAATGAAAGTACTTTGCCGGGTAAATAATCATGGCCGCAACAGCTACGCCTAGGAATGCATTTTGTTCTTGTAGTCGCTAGGCTTAGAATTTTAGTTTTGGAAGCATACACGTGTAGAGGCATAAAGTAAGTATGTGCGGTTATATGTATATACGAATATTCATTGTTTTGCTTAGAATAGAAACATTTACGTACATATGTATGTACATTGTCCCAACATATGTATTCATATATGCATATATACATACATATGGATATGTACGCGAATACCGTTTAGATGAGTTTTTTTGCATATGTTAGGAATATGTTTGCATACTAGGGGTGGGACTATTCGAATAAAAATTATTCGAATAATAAAATCTTTTATTCGAGAGGTATTCGTAATTCGAATAATATTTATTCGAATTTTTTATTCGTTTATTCGAATAATGCTATTCAAATACCTCACTATTCGAATACCTCACTATTCGAATACCTTACTATTCGAATACCTTACTATTCGAATACCTTACTATTCGAATACCTTACTATTCGAATACCACCTCACTATTCAAATACCTTACTATTTGAATACTTCACTATTCGAATATTTTTGGTAAATATTTACTTAGATTAGCGGACTACTAATCGGATTCTGTACAAGTGCATGTACCTATGTATGCAAATTCAAAAACCACGCAAAGGCTTATATTAACACGTTCGCTGTCGCAATACAAAAATGCAAAATTTACCGACAAGTCCAACAGGGGTTTTTGAATAATTTGTTTTTTTGTAGTCATAGGATAGCTTTAGTAATAATAATAATTTAAAAAAAAAAACGGAATTAGGGTATTTCTACCTGAAACACATATGGTACATGAGCGTAGAGGGACATTTTTCCTTCTGCACGTTCATGAAACACATGTGGTTCATATACCCCCTGACGCACATATGGCTCAGGAACGTATTAGTGCTTATCAGGCGCACGTTTACTGAACCATATGTGGCTCAGCGGACAGGGAACGTGTTAAATGACAATACTACCTACTTTTTATTGTGTCGGCGCTTTGTTTTTGTTTCATAGTTTGGTAAATATTTACTTAGATTAGCGGACTACTCTTGCTTGAGGCATGAAATTATTTTCTTTTAGGTTTTTTTGCTTTTCGCAGAACTATTATATGCACATACATATACTCTACCTGCTACTGACTGACCTTAGCCCGATAAACGAGTGCAGACAGTCCTACGACCATGCATACGCTTAGGTAACTGGCGATGAGAATTATATAGATGGACATTTGAGGCAAACTTTTCTTTGGGTTGAGTTAGATCACTCATTAAAATCAAGAACCTCAAGCAAGAACGTTCAGCCAATCTAATCATCAATCAAGACAAATAAAAATAATAGTAATAATGCCCAGAAGCAAAGTTTGGCAACATTTTACAATCGTGGAAAATACCGGTGAGGCCTCCTGCAATTATTGTGGTGATATGCTGAAACGTATGGGATCCACCACTTGTTTATGGAACCATTATAACTTTAAGCATAAACTCAGTTATGGAGTTGATAATCAACCGGAACCTTCGAGCAGCCGTGCTACAGGTGATTCAGAAGAAATTTTGCCTCCAAACCGGAAGCGGCAGTCACGGCTTAGTACTTCAACCAGCATTTCCACAAGTATTACCCAAGACCGCCAAGAACTAATTACCCAGGCGTTAACGAAAATGTTAACAATGGATATGCTGCCGACATCCTTTGTTGAAAATGAAGGATTTAGATCGTTAATGAGTGTTTTCTACATGTACATAAATAAGTATATAGTAATTCCATCCTATTATTGGCCTTGAATAACTTCTAAATCTGTAGATTAAGCAAAAGAAGATTTTAAGGCTCCATATTTATCGTTTGAGAGAAAACCATTATTTCGATCCGTTACCGAGAATGTTAAAACCGATGCGGACATAGAAAATGTGAAATCATATTTCTCCATACAATTTATATGGGAAATTGAAAAGTGCGGTGCGGGCCACCCTAATATTAATATTAAGGCGTCTAAACACAAGAATTGTTACGAGGGAAAACCAAATATTTTTTTAGAAACGCTCTGATGTTTTTATGCACATTTAGTTATGCACATACATATAAGTATGTATACCTGTCGATGTTTTATCAAGAACAATACCAAAGAAATCTTATCATATTAGCTAATTGAAACATGAAGCGGTCAAATCAAAAAATTACAATGTTCAAAAACCGAGAAAAACTGATTAGTACCATGAGAAGGGCCAATGTAATTTTTATATTTTTAAAAGCATTTTCTCCCGGATATAAATGAATATATAGTGAGGTATTCGAATAGTAAGGTATTCGAATAGTGAGGTATTCGAATAGTAAGGTATTTGAATAGTAAAGTATTCGAATAGTGCGGTATTCGAATAGTAAGGTATTCGAATAGTGAGGTATTCGAATAGTACGGTATTCGAATAATGAACTATTCGAATTATTTGAAACGAATAGTATTATTCGTTTTATTCGAATAATGTTTATTCGAATATTATTCGAAAATAGTCCCACTCCTATTGCATACGTTTGTCTATTTGCTTTTGAATTTTTTATATGTAGATACATATGAGCTGTGTTTTGAGGCAGGTCAAGATTTTTTTCTGCCCACATGAATATGGATGGTAGATGTTATATCTATTTAGTATATGAATATACATACATATGGATATAAAAATTTAAAAAGGACACATATTGTTGAATAATAACCGTTGATGCAAATGAATGGTTTACAAAGCCAATTTTTTATGTGAATATTTTGAAATTATTTTGATAATGCACTTAATATCAATACAATTTAGTTAATTAGATACTTAAAATTTCACATTCATGCATGCATATACTTAGAATTCATTTATTCATCTCACAAGAAATAATCCATTTGCGCATGCAAAATGCCTACGGGAAATAAGCATGAAAGAGAAATGTGATTTTTGCATACATACATACATATGTATATTTGAAATATGTTTGCATACGTTTGTCTATTTACTTTGAATTCTTTATATGTAGATGTGTATGAGAGGTGTATGAGCTGGGTTTTGAGGCAAGTCATGTTTTTTTCTGCCCACATGAATATGGATGGTAGATGTTATATTAATTCAACACTTTGCTGAGTAATAAACCTTGATGTAAATGAATGGTTTACAAAGTTATTTTTTGTGTTATGATATTTGAATAATTATGATAATAGACCTAAATTCAATACAATTTAGTCAATTAGATACTTAAAATTTCATATTCATGCATGCGTATACCTAGAATTATAATTATTATTATTTATTAGAGAAATATGAAATATAACACTAATTGATAGAGCACACTAGCTACTTAGGCCTACGGTGCTATTGCGTTACTTAGAATTAATTTATTAATCTCACAAGAAATAATCCATTTGCGCATGCAAAATGCCGACGGCAAATAAGCATGAAAGAAAAATGTACAAGTCTTCTGTTATTTTCTTTTCCCTTACACCAAATCATGGCATTTTACATTTCAATGCAAACGCTATATTTATTTCTGTTGACTACGCTCCGCTATGTTAACTCTCTTCTGTTAACTTCCTACCCTCGTTTTGATGTGTTTTGACATTTAACCTGCCCATTCGTTCCTGAACCTTCTCTATGAATTTACGTTCTCTGATGAAAACCGCTGCACAGCTCACAGAAGCTTTAATATTAAATATATTTTGCACTTTGGCTTCACCCGAAGGCTGATTGTATATACAGTAACCTCCAAGTAAGCCGCACCCTAATTTCAGAATAAGTTTTTAACTTTGCAAGTATACTTACATATGTTTTTGTGCACTTTTTATCAATTGGAGAACATAATACGCTAATGAATATATTAATTTAACTATTAACTACTATCACAGAACATAAAATAATTGCTTTGAAATTTTATTCTAGTATCGAAATGTCGGGAGCAAAACTTTTTTATAAGCTACTTCTTGCTATTTTCTGCATCTTACTGTATGCTCCTGGGCGCACTAGACGCATAGCAACTGTGGGTGTCGAGCATTAAAAAGACATATTTACATACATATGTGGGTGCAAGCATATATTCGGAGCCGCGATAATTCGACATGACAAAAATTCATGATTCACCAAATATATATTTATAAATATTTCTGTGAGAAATATATCAGTATTGACTATTTTGATTTGATTTCTGTAATCTTATATGTAAAAAAATAAGATCGATAGGCTTATGCTGAAAACACTCACCGACGTATCGTAGTCCCTTACCGCAGCCCCTAGAGAGCACCAAATTGAATAAAACTCATCCCGTAGAGAACAACAGTGATTTTTTAGTTACATATTTTCACAATACATCGGTTGTGTGCATATGTGGTTGGTTGTATCTGCATAATGTTGTTGATCGTAACAGCTGACAGGGGACTGCGTTTACGTCGGTGACTGTTTTCAGCATCATGCTGCAAACAGTGACCGACGTATCGTAGTCCCTTACTGCAGCCCCTAGAGAACACAAAATTGAGCAAAACACATCCCGTAGAGAACAACTGCGTTCTCTTAGTTACATATTTACACAATACATCGGCTTGTATGTGTATGTGTTTGGTTGTATCTACACGATGTTGCCATTGATATTTTTGCTTTCACGCTTTTTCAAACATCCGCGCTATCAGTTACAATTTTTCATTGTTTAATAAACCAAAGCCAAAAACCAACAAATGCAAATGTTCATTTATCTATAATTAACATTATTCAACATTGTTTTTAAGTTATTTTAACAAAAATTAAAAAGTTTCCAAATTAATATTGTAAATAATTTCGAAATGTACTGTTTGGTAACACTGTGTATGAGAGAGCAATCAGCTGACACGGTTCTACAGGACTTTTCAAAAATCCTGCGATAAAATCTACGATACGGAAGGGAAGTAATGTTTCATTTACTGGGGACGTAAACGCATTTAGAGGAATAAAGTGAGTGGCCTGTGTGTGCGGTTATAAAGGGTGTTTTTTTTAGAGGTTAGGTTTTCAAGTTGGCACTACTTTCTTCGTAGATGGTCTTTTTGACAGCTGTCACTTGATTTATGCTCAGTTTGGTTTGCCATTTCATAATGAATAGACTAACACCTGAACAACGTTTGCAAATCGTGCAAATTTATTACGAAAATAATGGTTCGGTTCGCGCGACGCATCGCGCGCTGCGTCCAATATTCGGTCGACATAATCGTCCATCAGAGTCACTAATTCGATTAACCATGGATCGGTTTCGCACCACGTTTGCTCTAGTGGATAATACGCATCCTCAGAGACGTCGTATAGTGCGCACCGAAGACGCTATTGCTGCTGTGGAGCAGAGTATCGAAGAAGACCCGAATGAGTCCATCCGCCATCGTGCGCAGCAATTGGAGATGTGCCCATCCACTTTATGGAAGATTTTGCGGAAGGATCTTGGTTTGCGGGCTTACAAAATCCAACTCGTGCAAGAATTGAAGCCGAACGACCATCAAGCGCGTCGCACGTTCGGTGAATGGGCCCAAAACGAGATGGCCACCGATCCCGATTTTCACAAGAAAATTTTGTTCAGCGATGAAGCTCACTTTTGGTTGAATGGGTATATCAATAAGCAAAATTGTCGCATTTGGAGTGAACATAATCCACAAGCCATTGCTGGGACGCCGTTACATCCTCAAAAAGTCACTGTTTGGTGTGCTCTATGGGCAGAGGGAATCATTGGTCCATATTTCTTTAAAAATGAAGCCGGCCATAATGTTACAGTCAATGGAGAGCGCTATAGAGCCATGATTAATGACTTTTTCGTGCCTGAATTAGACGATGTTGATGTGGACGACCTTTGGTTCCAACAAGACGACGCTACATGCCATACAGCCAACGCAACAATCGATTTATTGAAGGAAACTTTTGGTGAGCGCATTATCTCGCGCCGTGGGCCTGTGGCGTGGCCTCCAAGATCGTGCGATATAACACCGCTGGACTATTTCTTGTGGGGCTATGTGAAGTCGCTTGTCTACGCAGATAAGCCCGAGACGATTGACGTCTTGGAAGAGAATATTCGGCGCGTTATTGCTGACATACGGCCCCAATTGCTGCAAAAAGTGGTCGAAAATTGGGCCTCTCGGCTGGAATTTATTCGAGCCAGCCGCGGCGGCCACTTGCCCGAAATCATTTTTAAAACATAATGGCAAACCCTTACCTTTATAATAAAGCTAAATTCTTGGCCATAACACTAAATTATATACGTTTTATTTCATCTTGAAAACCTAACCTCTAAAAAGAACACCCTTTATATATCAGATCAGTCCATAAGTTCGTGCGTATTTTACCCATAATTTGACTTTTGTACGATTTTTGCATACAAAAAATTACTCGCATAACGGAACTATTTGTATTTTCTTTGATATATTGTATATTTGTATTTCTTTTATAAAAGTGGTTAAACTGCAACAACTGCTGCTGCAGAAATAAACACTGTTCACGGAGAGGATACCGTGAGTGTAAGGACTGCACAAAAGTGGTTTTCAAAATTCTGAAGTGGTGACTGCGGCGTGGAGGATGCCCTGCGCGCTGGCTGTCCTGAAGTCTTTAGCTCCGACGCCTTGCTCGAACTCGCGGAAGCGGAGCCAAATTTGACAGTTGATATGATAGCTCAGAGGTTAAATTCATCGCATGGAACAGGTCACAGGCACCTGGTTCAGCTGGGAAAGGTTTCAAAGCTGGGAAAATGGGTTCCACATAGATTTTCCGTCACCAACCTTCAGCAGAGAGCGAATGCGTGCTCTCAGCTGCTGCAATGGATTGAAAATGAAAGTTTTTTGAACCGTATCGCTACTGGTGATGAAAAATGGGTCCCTTACAATAATCCTGTTCGCAAACGCCAATGGTTAGGTAAAGATGAAACACCAGAACCGACCCTTAGAGATGGCCTTCACCCCAAGAAGATTCTCCTGTCTATTTGGTGGGATATGACCGGTATTGTTTATTATGAACTTCTGGAACCAAGCCAGACGATAATTGCTGATTATTATTCCCATCAGCTATCAAACCTGAATGAGGCACTTAACAAAAATCGACCGTCTTTAGTGAATAGACGCAAAGTTTTGTTTCACCACGACAACGCAAGACCTCATACCGCAAGGCAAGCTGAACGAGCTCGGATGGGCGCTAATGCCGCATCCACCATACTCTCCGGATATTGCACCTCTTCCGTGGACTTCAATCCCATATGAGTACCAAGAACTACTCCTCAAAATAAGCTATAAACAGGGTTATCGAAGTGTATTTTGGCTCCAAGGACAAACAATTTTTTGAGCAGGGAATTAAAAAGGTGCCTAAACGTTGGGAAGACATTGTAAATAATGAAGGAAAATATATTATTGATTAATAAATACTTGTTTACGAACATATTTTTTATTAATTTCAAAACCGCCTTTAAAAAACGCACGAACTTATGAACTGACCTGATACATGCGTATGTGTATACTAATTAGCATTGGTTTGCTAGGAGTTCAGAACACAAAAGTGTACGTACATAGGCTAGGGCATGAAGTGTGCATACGCACATACAAATATGTACATGCATATGCAGAAATGGTATATTATTTAGTAGATGTTAGGCAGGAATTCGATCATTCGGGGTATTTACTGCCTAATTATTGCGTGTAGATATGATAAAGGGATGCCTCGAGGGCTAGGTCAAGGTTACTTAAGTACATACATACATATGTAAGTGTGTGACACTATACGAATTAAAGATGCAATTGAACTTCTGCTTAGTTTTCCTATAAAATTTTTTTTGATTCTATAAATAATAAATAACTGGCATATCTTTTTACTAAACTTTATAGATAAATACAATTATGTATGTCCATGTAGGTACATGTATGTGCATATACATATATAACGCTTGTTATCATAGTAGAGTCACACGCCGCAAGCCCTACATTTCAGATATTAACAGAAAGAGGAGATTGGAGTTTACCAAACGTTATACAGGGTGGGCCATAGAGCATTTGCTTTTTGAACCACCTATTTTTTTGAAAATGGTAACACAAATGACATGTCAAATGTGTTCATAATTTACTTAAAGGTTTGACAATTACGAAATGGGACGCTATACGCTTGAACAAAATTGGGAAATATTGAAAACCTATTTCCAAAGTGGGAAGTCTTCTTCTTCTTTTCTGATTATAACATCGGTGGCTACGTCAGTAAGCAAAATTGTCGGATTTGGGACTCAGAAAATCCACACGTTACTGTAGAGAACCAAATGCACCCACAACGAGTCACTGTTTGGTGCGTTTTTTGGTCTGGCGGCATCATCGGGCCATTTTTTTCGAAAATGAGCGAGGAGCCGCGGTTACAGTAAATGGCGAGCGTTACTGTGACATGTTCAACGAGTTGTTTTCAAAAAATGAAGAGGATGACATGGACGACATTTGGTTTCAACCGGACGGTGCAACTTCTGACACTGCCAAAGTTACACTCGAACTTTTGGCTACCGCTTTTGAAAACCGAATAATCAGCCGAAATTCCGATATCAATTGGCTGCCTCGGAGCTGTGATTTAAGCCCGTTGGACTATTTTTTGCGGGGAGGCGTTAAGGACAAGTGCTATGCGAACCATCCAGAGACGATTGATGCTTTAAAACACGAAATCGAAGTTGCCATTCATGAAATTGGAGCCTAAACAATCGAAAATGTGCTTTAAAATTTGGCTGATCGAATGGCCTACTGTAAAGCCAGTCGTGGCAGCCATTTTAACGATATTATTTTTCATTCATAAATGACAATGTTCAATCTTTAAAATAAAAATAAAAAGTTTGAAAAAGCAAATTTTACATGGCCCACCCTATATATGCTAAATGAGTCGGATTCTTTTAAGAACACGTCATATTCAGTGATGATTCGTTAAAGAAGTTTTGCTTAGTTGTCTTATATATGCATATAAATTTCTTTAAATTTTTATATTATGTATTTTAAATTTAAAAGTTTTATACAATCAAATGGATATATTATTCCCTGTAATAAAATGTAAATTGAATAAAATTTCGTTTGCCAAAGAAACACACAGAAATGCATTTTCAAATGCTTTGAAAAATGCCGTCGGCGCTGTGATTTTATACAGAAGAAAAAATACAATGCACTTACACAGAATTCACTGTAATCAGCACTCTTAAGAACTTCCCCGCTGTCGGGCTCGGCGAGGTGAAATATCTTCGCGGTTAGACTTTATTTTTTACTTTTGTCGAGAGACTTCCCGATATCATTAACGTTCTCTGACATCCTGTTCATCATGTCGACACCGTCCTTGCTGTTTATATAATAGATAATTAACATTTTTGAGCATAGTTGACAGAAGAACCACGGCTATATTTTTAGCAGTTACAGAAGAGATCACTGTAACTTTTTCACTAAATCCGAATTATGGTGAGCGGTCGTTACTGCTTAAATTCTTGGTTTTTTTACGTACACACAACATATACTTTCTAATTCCTCAAAATATATAATATAATTTCTACAATTTCATATCTTTTGAGTAACAGATAATAACAAGAAACTGATAAATTGTCATGAAACATAAGTTGGTCACCCGACTGAATATTGGAAACTTCGTACAGAAAAATCTGTGGTTATCCTAAGATTAAAAGGCCTAAGTTAAAAAAAATTGAAACCGAAAATTAATGCGTTGCGGTGCAGGCGAAATGGTTTTTGTACCCCTTGTTCCAAATAATATTATTTTTGAATTTAAAGGCAACGGTTTCCTGTATACGTTTCCTTTGCTACGACTATCAGTACAGTGCAGAATCAGTCGCTCAATGCAGTTGGGGTCGACGTAAGGACGGACTTAAATCTTTCAAATGACTACTGACCAAAGAGAAAGCATTTGGAAATCAACGAGAAATTCAAATTCAAAATTGGATGAAACCCAAGCGGTATTTATGAATTACCAAGAAACTTCGCACCAAGCGGTTGGAATTTACGAGGAAAGGAAGAAGGAAAAAGCTTTATGCTGAAAAATTCTTTAACTAGTAAAGTACAGCAGAATATGAGCTCCTTTCCATTGAAATTTCTACAAGCAATGGATTTTTAGTTTTTCTGATTGCACGTACGAAATGAGCACAAAAGCCAAACGCTGCGACTGTATTGAAAGTTACTGTAACTGTGTTGAAAGTTACTTTTGGACGTAATTGATATATATTTGTGTGTTATTTGAATTAATTTTTCCGTTTCTTAGGATGCTAGTTCGGTTGCAACATTTTACTCATCTAATAATACTACATACATATGTATGTACATATGTAAATACAGCTATCCCTTGTATAACGCGGTCTTATACAACGCGGTTTCGATATAACGCGATTTGGAAAAATTAGGTTTCAGTACAACGCGAAATTTAGGCTTATATACCGCGAAGGGGAAAATACCTAATTATAAAATCTGGTAACACTAATTTGCGTACTACATATATATAATATGTAGTGTATTTTTAATGTAAACCGGGAATTACCCTTTTTGCCTTCACAACATGTGTGCGTATACCAGAAAAGGAGCTTAAAAAAACCACCCACCAAAAACTGATAACAGATTTTGCAATTATAAAACCAGTAGAAGAACCACAAGGTCCCACAACTAGTTTCTTATCCAATAGCGGAAACTATGTTGAAGAAATATCTTCTGATGAAGCTATTGCTCCCCCAAAACGGCCACGTGCAAAGATTTTTGAAGACAGTGATTAGATTAATTACCATAAGAAGTTTGAAGAATAACAATAAAGTTTTTAATAAACCTTTAATTTGTTTTAGTTTGTTTTTAAATTTTTTAATGTGCACATAATTATTTAAATTTTGTTTTTTGAATTTTGAAATATGTATGTACATATGTATTATTATTCATATCTTGTGTTTTTAATTGTATAAGAAAGTCTGAACTTTAGTATTGAGTTGAAATATATGTGCATCTGTTATTTTGTATGTATTTTATTTAAAAAAAACCTATTGGAACATAACCCCCAAATTTATATGAAAACTATGTTTTAGATAACGCGGAATTATATAACGCGCAATTCTTCTGGAACGTAACTATCGCGTTATACGAGGGATACCTGTATATTGCGATCAACGAGAAAACGGCTAGGGTTAGATTGGTACAGCAATGTTGAACCGCGGGTAGATAAAAGTAATAAATTCGCATAAATTATAAACGCAATGAAGTAGAAATTAGATTCCAGACACAATGTCAACGACAGACAAGACTGGAGGTGGCTTCACTATTCTGCCCTTTGTGGCATTCATAAGTATGTGTGTTTTCATGTATGATTATGTACATATGTTTTTGTATGGCCATATCATCTATGTTGGACTGCAGATTCTGAATTGTCAATGCAATAAATTACTTTAATTAATGAAGGGCGAGTACATCATTCGGGTACACCATAATGATATCTGACGTTTGACGAAAGCTACCACTATACTATATTGGCAATAATTTGTAAGTGGTGAGGACCATACATATTTATATATAGTATATACATACATATATATACATATATATGTATATGCCTGCACACACATTTCTATAGGTATAACTGCAGCCCCAGTAAAATCCTTTGCGAAATTTAGATATTCACTTAAAAAAATACTACAACTTGTACTTTCATTGCTTAAATTACAATTTTGTTGATGTCATCTCTTTTGAACTCCCCTAACCATTGAGTTACTCCAAGTATCAGAAACAGTTTACTCTATGTCATACTTTGGCATCTCATTCCATTTTCGTTTGTCGGTCTTTTTTCAATAACAAAAGAAGTAGAAAAAATACAACATTTTTAACACAGATGATCAAATATGGGAAAAAATAAACAAACACACAATTACAAGCAGAAAACAAATAATGGGACAAATATTCGAAACTATCTACATTTAAAGGAATTAACAAGTAGTTAATTTGCTGACCATTTATTTTATGCTATAAAAGCCAATTGGGTAGTAAACAATGTCGATTCCTACAACTCTATTACTTTACGTTTTTGAAATTTAATCACGAAACTCCATGATTTATATTAAATTAATATAAAAACTCGCAAATAAAGGTAACTGGTTTTAATTTCACATAGTATTCACAGTTTTTATAAAATTTCATGATATTATATTCATTAGTTCGTGAGTTATTGTGCTAAGAGTGACGCTACTTTTGTTATTTTCAAAACAACAATGTTTATTACTGTTTTGAAATGTTGTACAAACATAATAATATATCTGTTGTTGACTTCCTTCCTATTAAAGTATATGATTGAGAATTATTTCTGCAATTAAATGGTTTGGGTGCGATTGGAGTCTTATATTGTGTGAAGCTTCTTTATTTCTTGAGATATTGTGGGAAATTTTAAATCACGATGTATTTGGAAATTTGTGATGCAATTTGGTGCGTTCTAAGTGTTTTCGATTGAAATCTATGGAGTATTTCGTTGTTAGTATCGGTATAGTGCTCCAGAGCTGTATGCCATAGGTCCATATCGGTTTTAATATGGATGTATTAGCAAACATATCTTTGTTTATAACTAGCTGTACCCGGCGCGTGTTGCTACCCCAACAACTAAAATAGCTTTAAGGAAAATAACTTTAAAGAGAAATCAGTACACAAATATTCAATTCATTCTAAACCCAATTTATTGATTCGGTTTATTTCGAAAAAATTGTGACATTACAAAGTTTAGTTTCAATTCGATGTTTATTGAAGTGCTGTGGGATACACAATATTTCTTGTTTTTCCATCTGGTGCCTAGACGAATAAATCAGAAGATTTTCCGACGCGTGAGCAAGCTACATAGAGCTGTCCATGTGAGAAGCATGGACTCTCCAAATTTATTCGTCTCCACCAAATTTATTATTCTCCACTTGTAACGATTATCCTTGCTTTGTTAATAGTTTTTGCGAAAGCGAGTCGCACCGGGAACTGTAAACGTTTGAATTCGAATGGCAAAGTTGTTAGAATCATTAAGATATGTGACAACAGTACGTTTTCACCTTTGAATTTTCCAGTCAAAATTGTTGCCTCGATAACATTATTCATCATCTCCTTGACTGAGAGTCTGGTTCTGTTGCAAAGTCATGGAGGATTTATATTTCGAAGAAAAATGATGGGTACGTAAATTTTCAATGTAAGAACGTGCGGTGGCATGACTGGCAAATCAAACGAACTCAAAAATTCAGTTGGATAGTTGACAACCTCGTATTGATTCTCCACAGTATCGATGGACTTATTTGTTGTCGTTTCACTGGGTATTCCATGCTGAATGGTCAAGTTGATGGTATTGACATCGATGTTTTTGGCTGCTAATATAGCACGCGTACTGAGCCGTTGATGGTTTTTGTAGTTTTGTGCAATGCTTGGGAAAACTTATTGCACCAATTCGTCGATGCTTTCTGTGATCTTACAAAAGTTTGCTGGCAGGGTGATACATTGGTAGATTCATCAATTTTTCCAGCCGATGCATCCCGTTGTAGTTGTACACGCTCGTTAGTTTTCAATTTCTGTAAATGACGCCATAGAACTGATGATTTAAGACATGCATTAAGTTCATCAGCGAGTGTTGAACATGGTATAATGGGCAGTGTTTGTCCAAAATCACCAGATAATAAAATGAGTGCGCGACCGAAGATCCGTCTGTTTCCTCTCAAATCTCGCAGTGTAGGATCAATGCAGACGCTTCCAATGCTTTCTTGTGAGACATTCTACATTCGTCCCATATGATAATTTGACACGTTTGGAGTACCTTTCCCATTCTGATGTTCCATGTTGGTGCCTCAGTGGTTTGTAAATTCAATGGCAGTTTCAGAGCTGAATGCGCTGTTCGGCCACCATCCAAAAGAGTTGCCGCAATTCCAGATGATGCAATAGCCAGTGCAATATTATTTTGTGATCGCATGGTTGCCAAAATTAGTGAAAGAAGAAAAGTCTTGGCTGTACCACCGGGCGCATCTATGAAAAACAGTCCCCCGCTTCGTCCTTGCACGCATAATTCTGTCAAACGCAATGCGTTGTTCTGGAATCAACTGCGGAAGATTTGTTCTAACGAATGTCCCCACTTCGTCAGAATCTTAGTGTGTTTCTCGTTGCAAATCACGATCGTTAGATTCCCAGTTGCACCAGTACCTTATTAGCGATTGTTATACATATGTCTTCAATCATCTATGATCATGTCATATTCCTTTTCTCTGTGTAAAAATACATGGTCATACTAATTTGTATGACAATCGGTTGAACGGGGCAGAAGTTGCTACTCTGCAGCGCCACCTGGTGGCGAGTGGCATCAATGAGCATATTCTACAAACCTTCTCCGTAGAAAAATACATGTACATACCAATTTTTATAATAATCGGTCTAGTAGTTTTTGAGTTCATCGATTAGATACAGATAAACATTCATTTTTATATATAAAGATATTGCATTTGAATAATTTCAATAATTTATACAATAATTCCTTTAAATATATAAAAACATAAACAAGTAATTATACAACTGTAAAAAAAAAGTACAATTGTAAAGGGTTTTCCAATAACAGATGTTAAAGATGAATGGATCGTATTGATCTGGACAACGTTTATTTACAACAAGACGGCGTTACGTGCCACACAAGCAACGAAACCATTAATCTTTTACGGGAAAAGTTTCCGAACCGTGTTATCTCTCGAAAAGGTGATCACGATTCGCCACCGAGATCTTATGATTTAACACCTTGACTTTTTTCCTTGAGGCCACGTGAAAGAGAAGGTTTACGCCAATAGCCCAGGGGCTATTCAAGACCTCAAAGATGGAATTCGTGAGACTATCGAGGACATAAGGCAGCCACTTTGCAATTTGGTTATGGAAATTTTCATGAAACGGATATTGTCCTCTAAGCGTTGTCGTGGTGGTCATTTGCTTGATGTTATTTTCCACTATTAACGGCATACCTTCCTCTTTATAATGAAATAAACATCCGATCATTTGTATTGAAAAAGAAATATTTTTCTTTGAATATCATTGGGGAAGTCAGGACTTTCGGCAAGAAACACCACACATACGAGCGGTGTGAAGCCTGCGGCTAAGCCAGGGCCTAGCTCTCACTCCGTCCCTTCAGGGATGGCCCCTACGGCAGCGAAGCCTATTCGTCTGGCAGGTGTTCTTCTTGTGGTTGTTCGGAATATAGATCTTCTTGACATTTGATATTGAAATAAATGAACTGAAATCAAATAAAATTTATGTTAACGTGATTTATGTAACGTGTGGGTGTTTCCAAATTATAATGTAAATTTGCAGGTATTACTTGTACGTTGTTGTAAATTTCTTTTGGAAACTGCATACGTTTTAAAATATTTAGAGTCACAAAAAATTTAGACACACTTTAAATTGAACTATGTCTTTTTCACTCGAGATCACTTTCGCAAATGAACGTACAGTAAAAGCCTGTTACATTTGCTAGTGCCGTCTGCCCCTTCCAGCTTTGCTTAGCGGATCGGTGGCGCCCGGCATTTCGGCGTTGTCGCTTAACGAACAACAACAATGCACACACACTTTGCAAATGCGGCGTCGGTATAAACTCGGTGTCGCCAGAATTCGTCGGCTCTGCTGCGCCGTTAGCGAGAACAGAGTGACAAAAACAATATGTATGTATATCCCAAATGTATGTACTTTGCAGTTTTGACGTTTTGCAGTATTTTAACGATTCCGTCGAATTGTTAAATTCAAAAACGATTATTTTTTTGTATTATTTTTTTTTCTCTTTTTTTTGTTGTATGCGGCGATTATCAACGTATGATTTCGCCCTACAACATTACTAAAATCATTTTGGTTTGCACTAAGATTGCCCTACAGTTATCAGCAATTGATTCGGTAGGCTGTACCAAAACCAATCTGTGTATGTATAGTATATGCATGCAAGTATGTTTATGTACACTTCTCACAAAAATTAAATTTCTTAGTGATTTTTGAAAAGTTGTATCTCGGTGAAAAATGGTCGCACGGAGTTCTGACAAAAAGCAATTTGAAGCTTTAAATTTCTAGTTTTAAGATCTTTCAGCAAAACTTTTTTTACTTAACGCTTATTTTGAAATCGTCAGTTAAAGGGCGACACAAAAATTTTCGAAATTTTTTTGCTTTTTGTTTTTGATTGCACGGGCTTGGCAAAATTTTTCCGACTAAAACTAGCCATACAGTCAACTAGCCTGATTATTTATCATCAATTTGCTTTTTCTGAATTCTCGCTACGATCATTTCTCTTTGAGATATCTGCATTTTACGAAAAAAAAACATCTTATCTTTGATCATTAATATCTCAGCAACTTATAACCCCACAATAAATGCGACAATGGTTTTGGAGAGTAGAATAAATTTCCTAGAAGATCCTAATTTACCCTTTTTCCCCTAACGTTGGTTCGAAGTTAACCCAAAGAAACGCCTTTTTAAGGGTTTTTCAGAAAATCTATCGCTCACCAACAAATATTAATGTGGGGACCCATGTTTTCAGGGATTTTTACAATTTAATATTCCACTAATAACTCTGTACATTTTTCAATCGATCCATCAAGCCGTTTTTCCGGACCGATTGATAAAAATTTTGCAAAAGAATTAAAGGAACAAGTGCATTGGTTTTAAAGATTGGCTAAACATTATTACGTAGAATTGAAAAAACGTTTTTTTTGCAACTTTTTTCGCATTTTCGCATTAGTATCTTATGAAATTAAAAAAATTAAATTTGAAATTATTTTTATTTTTTTTTTTTTTTTTTTTAATTTACAAAAGAATTTTGTTCAGTAACAATACTGAGCACTGATTGAAGCAATTATGATTTTTTATAGTCAACCGCCGGCATTAGCGTTATGGAGGTTGCACGGCCGGATTTCATTTATCGAAAGAATTGAGACCCCGCGTTTCGTCAATTCCGCAGTATTTAAAGACTCCAAGCTCATTCTTTGAAGTGGGCGTGTTTTTTTTCATGGGTGTTGTGGTAGCGCGCTACCCTCAAGTGGCCCTTTGAAACCAGGACAAGCCTGTTGTTTCGTCGAAACTTCGCACCCCACGGGAAAACCGCCAAGTATTACATTGTGGGGGGAAGGGCGAATTAGGCGTCGGTCCTTCGCCGTAGTCTTTCGAGGGTCCTTAGTTTTTTCATGGTCTCTGCTATGACATCGCATGCTGCCATCCATTTTTCCCTGCATTGTAGCATGGATTGCACGAATGTATCTGGGTCGTAGTTTCCTCCAAATATGCGCTGAAGCTTCGATCTAGAGCCATAAAAACGCTTACATTCGAAGAATACGTGGTGAACGTCTTCTATCGCTTTTACCCCACAGTAATCGCAAGTGGGATCCGATTCATGTCTGATCCGATGGAGGTATGCTTTGAATCATCCATGCCCGGTTAAAAATTGCGTTAGATAAAAATCCGCTTCTCCGTGGTTTCTTTCAATCCAGCTTCGCACGTCTGGAATGCAGCGATGCGTCCAGCGACCCTTCGTTGTATTGTCCCATTTTTGCTGAGAAGTTTGGGTACTAGTTTCCCATGCTACGATGCGTTGCGTTTCACTGTCAACCAATACTGCAGCTTCGTTTGCCAGTATCTCTAATGGATACATTTCAGCGATAACCAGCGTTGCTTCTTCTGAAACCGTTTTAAAGGCGGAACAGACTCGAAGCGCACATAAGCGATACGCTGCCTTTATACCGCGGAAGTAGATAGGATGTTGCGTAGCCATGTGCCAAGCAGGAGCACCATATAATAGTTGGTTCTTCACCTGCTAGAAGTTGGCGTCGCCGTTGTTTTGGGCCGCTGGCGGTTAGCATTATTCGCGATAAGGCTGCTACAGTTACTGATGCTTTTTTCGTCTCATACTCAAGGTGATTTTTATCTACAATCTCGTGTCTATCACTATTCCCAGATATTTAACTTCCGGTACTGTCGTGATGCTGTGATTGCCAACTTGTATAGTTACCACTTCTACTTTTTTCCGGCTCGATATGAGAACGGACTCCGTTTTTTGCTCGGCGAGTTGAAGACCGTTTCGCACCAGCCATGAATTAATGGACGCTATTGTCCGATTTGCTTTTTCGCAGATGTCGCGCACTCTCTTCGCCGCAATAACTACTGCGATATATTCCGCAAATCCGATAATGTGGGCACCATTGTGTATATTGAGGCGCAAAACACCATCGTACATGATGTTCCAGAGCAGTGGTCCAAGGACTGAACCTTGAGGGACCCCGCCTTATAGCTCTTTCTGGCTACTGCTGTGTCGTAATACAGTACGCGGTCTTCGAAGTAGCTTCGTATCATTGCTCACAAGTAGGGGGATACTCCGATCTCGTCCAGTGAGTCCAGTATTTTGGCCCAGTTTGCGGTGTTGAAAGCATTTCTTACATCCACGGTTACTATTAAGCAGTACTCTTTGTCACCTTCGACCCATCGGGTACCACTTATTGCCTGTTGAGCAATTTTTTTGGCGGTATTCACAGCGTCAATGGTGGACCTTCCTTTTCTGAAACCAAACTGGTTGTCCGATGTTCCTCTGGCAGAATCGATTTCGTTCTCGAGGCAGTTGTAGATTATTCTCTCCAGTACTTTACCTGCCGAGTCGAGCAGGCAAATCGGTCTGAAGGAAGACGGTTCCATGGGAGGTTTGCCGGGTTTGGGCAGTAGAACCAGGCTTTGTCGCTTCCATATCGATGGGAACGTTCCCTCCGCGAGGCATGTATTGAATAGGCGTACGAAATTCGATGTTGCCTGGGCAAAGGCCAGTTTTAGTACTTGGTTAGGCACCCCGTCTGGGACAGGAGACTTATTATTTTCGATCCTATTCACTGCTTGAAGAACCTCGTCGGCTGAGATTCTTGGAAACTGATGTGCGATTGGCTTCGAGTTTTAAGAAACTAACTTCCTTTGTTTGGGAAAAAGTGTGTTTACCACTTCATTCAGGAAAGTCGGGCATGTTGGTATGGATTCCTTAGCAGACTTCAGCTTGTTGCTCACCACCTTGTATGCTGTCCCCTAAGAATTATTTTCAGCATCATCGCAGAGCTCAAGGAAGCTTTTTCGGTTGCTTTCCTTTATTGCTGTCTTGAGTTCACGTCGCGCAGCTTTATACGTTTCTCTGGCTTCTAGAAAGTTAGGACTACCTCTGGCCCGTTGGAAGCTTCTTCTAGCCTTAATGCATTCTTTCCTGAAAGAACGAATACTCTCGTTCAACCAGTAGACAGGAACGTGTTTATTTGCTGTCGTCTTGCGAGACATTGACGATCCGCAGGCTCTACGAATATCACCTATAATTTTGGATGCCATGTCGTTCGCGCATCCCGTATATTCGCTTGCTGGCAACATCTCTTTAAATATACCAGAATCTAAGGTGCCGGTTTTCCATCCTGGATACTTCAAACTTAATGCTGTTTTTGAAGTTTGCATTCGTTTAAGTCAATGTCAGATATTATTGCTGAGTGATCACTTTGAGCATAGCACTCACTAAGCTTCCATTTAGACCCTCTGTAGATGTTAGCGTTGACGAACGTGATGCCTATTATTGAACCAAAGCCATTTCTGAAGAAGGTATGTTCCCCGCCGGTGTTCACTAAAACAATATCCAGGCATGCAAATGCTTCAAGAAGTGCTCTGCCCTTTGGTGTAGTCAGCTGTGAGCCCCACTCCATAGCCCATGCATTGAAATCGCTTGCAAAAATATATCGCTGTCTTAACATTGTCTTACTGGCCACTATTCCAACCCTGTCTCAAGATATTTCAGCGAACCCCCCTCCTCTCAATTAAACTCTCGGGAAGCAAGGGCTGCCCTATTAAAAGACAAACTGAGCTTGCTGTCTCCGGCACTCCAGGTGACACGGGAGTTCCGGAAACTACCTAACGCTGTCGGCGGCAACATGACAGTCTAAGGTTCTTGGTGTTGGCACTTCTAACACAATCACTGCTGCGGGTAGTACCCACATCCGGAATCATATTAGTGCTTCAGAAAAGTACTATCGTACTTAGTGATCAGCCTTCAGAATCCTGGAGAGACTGAACGCCATTAAATAAGGGGATCTGACGCAGGAACAGTCAGACTCCATAAAATGGATTCTGTGCAATGAAAGCGCAAAAGATGGATCGAAAGAAAATCGGCAGAAGCCAAAAGAACGAAGGTGTCCGCCACTCCGACGAAATCAACGGTTTCTAAGCACTGACACTCCATGTCTACAAACAGGATGTAGCTAGTAAGAGTACCTCCGCACAAAATACGACCTTGCCTGCCGAGGAGACCACGGTTAGAGAACCCCCTGGACGACGAAGTGGCATCCAAATCTGGTGTGGTAGGCGAACTCTTTCGAAGAGTTAGCTTAGTGGACACGGTGGAGGAATGCTCCGAGTTGGGAATGAGAAGTATATCCCCTTAATTCCAACTAGACGAACGCTGACCAAACCGTGGTTGGCTGTCTTCCAACAACGTATACCAGCGATGGTAGGGGTTGTACAGATTAATCTCCACCACAGTCAGCCGGACTCATTCTCCGTCCCGCTGAAAGAGAAGATGATATCGCGCTCATTCAAGAATCACAGTTCATAAAAATCGATTCGCGGGTTAAGCAACAAGGAATACAAAACTGGTCTATGTCACCAACAAAGGTAAGCCCAGGTCATGCATACTAGTGAAAATATATATTAATGTGTACTTATTGACACAATTTGGCGATGTGGATAACTTCGACATATCAGGAGAGTCCTGTGGAAGGACAATATGGTTTTCCTCGTCCTACACATCCCATGTCGCGGAGTAACCACCTCGGTTTTTACTCATAACAGGTGCAGTCGAGGAAGTCTCGAGACATGGTATTCCATTTGGGCTGTGAGCAGATGCTATTCCAAACCTGCCTTAACGAAGGCACTTTTCCAAAAAGGTGGCAGAAGCAAACACTTGTGCTTTAACCCAAAGGGCAACAAAAAGCCTGGCGAGCCTCAGTCTCACCGACCAATATGTTTACTAGATACAACGGAAAAAATTCTCGAAAGAATTATCAGTGACAGGTTGTCATCTTTCGCTGAAGATAAAGGTATTCTATCCACATACTAGTTAGGATTCAGGAAATCCCACTCAGCAAGTGGATGCTATAAAATGCGTGGTAGATTTAGCTATAGAAGCCAATGAAGGCAAAAGATGCCGCTGCGGAAAAAAAAAATACTGCGCTGTGGTAAATCTGGACGTTGGAAATGCTTTTAACACAACTAGCTGGCAGCGTATACCAGAAACCTTCACAAAAAATAAATATTATGAAAATAGTTCAGAGCTATTTCACGGACCGTAAGCTGAGGTTTAGAAGCGACAAAGGTGTTGAGGAGTATATCGTGACAGCAGGGGTTCCTCAAGGATCAGTTCTGGGTCCACTGCAATGGAACTTATTGTACGACGATGTTCCAAAACTGGATATGCCCCCTAACTAAAGTCATTGCATTCGCGGATGACATCGTGGTGGTAATGGTGGCAAAACATATTCACGAAATTGAGAGGATCGTCAGCGATCCAAGGCTTGACCAAGGTCTGTGAAGTTGAAATTAGCTGAGCATAATGCCGATGTAGTCCTAATAAGCAGCAGAAAGATAGTTGCAACTATGAATGTAAATGTTGGGACTATAACTATTAGTGCAAAACCTGCTATTAAATACCTAGGAGTAATGATTGCCAGTCGTTTAAATTTTGAAACGCACCTGGAGTATGCTGTTAGGCCTCTATCGGCTAAGCGCCTTGCGGACTATTTGCTTCCGTACAATTTCGGTCGATGCTTCCTTCGTTAGTTCCCGTGGACATTTTGGCGAAAGAAATGCAGAGAGTGTATATAAGGCTATCCGAACACGATCGAAGAGCAAGGATAAACGGAGAAAATATTATAGATTTTATGCTACAATAGGTTGATAAGTGGAAGCGAATCTGTGCGCATGCAAAACATATCCATGATGATTTAAGACGCGCGGAAATTCGTAGGAGAAATAACTAGCAGCTTATGAGCTAAACATAGCCTTGAGGCACTTTTGGCAGTTCCGCGTAGAGAGTGGCAGATTATTTAGTACGTAGGTGTAGCTGTGAGGCTACAAGTCGCGCACATTGCGATGCCGGTATAGCAGTTTCCACTTCACGGGCGTCATCCCGAGAAGCAAAAAAAAAACCATCATATCTGGGGCATTTCAGACACAAACGAGCCCAGTGAGTATATCTTTGGATTCATAATGTGTGATAATCGCAAAATTAGAAATATAGGTGACAACCTCTGTAACAACTACTAGGAGGGAAGTTCTAGACATTACGTGTGGCAATGAACTTGGAGCACAAATTCTCTAAAATTGGAGAATGTCTGAAGATAACTTATTCTCAGACCATAGGTCCTTAATGTACAATATTGTAATACCACCTAAACTGTTAAGGCCGATTGTAAATCGCAGACGCACCAACTGGGGAACGTTTGAAATATATCAGGAAGCTATCTTTCTGGCATGGCATACCCAATTAACTCCGAGCTACAATGCGGCTCTACTGTTGAGGAACTGATTTCAACATTTCAACTGGCTGCGAAAGTAGCATGTCCTCCGAGGACAAAAAAGAGAAAAACCGAAACCTCCATGGTGGTCCCCTGACACAGCAAACATAAGAAGGGAATGCAGAACTAAGTATAATGAAGCGAGGAGAACTAACTTTTAGGATGGATACAAAGACTACCAACGTAGATTTAAGTATGCCATAAGGGCAGCAAAAACTTCGTCTTGGCTTAACTTCTGTCCAAAGATAGAAAGTGTTTCGGGGATCAGTAGACTCTAAAAAGCTGTATACACGATTGGACAACTAGCAGTGAAGAAACACCAGAACTACTAATATAGACACACTTTCCATCTGCAACGAAGACAGTAGAACTCACCCTATAGTTCACAACGGGAGTCCCCCAATAGATTTAATGACGGAGGAAAACATAACATTTGTTGTTAGTCGCTTCAAATCGCTGGGGCCAGCTGGAGTCATCCCTGCTGTTCTGCAACATATAATAAACATGATCGCACTTAGACTAGCCTCAATTTTCGAGGCGTAAATTATATCCCCTAAAATGGGCTGAAGTAAAAGTTGTCTTCATTCCCAAATGAGAGAAAACCACACATACGAAACCGAAGGACTACAGGGCGATTAGCCTATCATCCTTTCTGTTAAACTCCTTAGAGCGGTTGCTAGGCGTTAATATCAAAGGAAAGATTAGCAACAAGCTATTAGAGACAGCGCTCCACTCGCTAGTCGCTACAATTGAGAATACACCCTCGCTTTTTTTCTGCACATAGAGGCCACCTTAATAACATATAACTGGAAGCAATTACCACTTCACTAACGGAAATGGGAGTTACCAGTGCGCTTACCAACGCTTGTCACGTTCATAGAACGAATGCTCATCGGGCGGCCGATAAGCGCAGATTAAGACATTTCCGGTTATACAGGGTGCGGTAATCTCTCGACTACTGTGGAACCTGACCGTTAATAATCTTCTTCAGGAACTTGAAACGAGATGCCTGAGTCATTTCATCTAAAGGTAACATGGGTTCCTGATCATTGTGACATTGAGATTTCTGCAGAGCCGATGAACTAATGAAACTTTGCACTAAATTGCCCGATGAGTAAATAGACAACGATATAGACATACCCTCACAATTATGTAAGCTGCTTATCTAGGTAGACAATTCTTTAATGACGTGGAAGATCTTAGTTCTGTGGAAATCAGGGATCTTCTAAAATTTTCGAAAAGTACACACCGGTTTTAGGAGAGATAAGGACAAGTTCCATACGCGAGATCACAATGGGTTATGAGGCCGAATGTGACCCATAGTGGGCAACCGCTTGAACCTAAATCTATATATATACAGGGTGGGCCATATAGCGTTTGCTTTTTGAACCACTTATTTTTTTGAGAATGGTAACACACATGACATGTCAAATGTGTTCATAATTTACTTAAAGGTTTGATATTTACGAAATGGGACGCTATACGCTTGAACAAAATTGGGAAATATTGGAAACCTATTTCCAAAGTGCTGAGTCTTCTTCTTCTTTTCTGATTTTAACATCGGTGGCTACGTCAATAAGCAAAATTGTCGGATTTGGGGCTCAGAAAACGTTACTGTAGAGAAGCAAATGCATCCACAACGAGTCACTGTTTGGTGCGGTTTTAGGTCTGGCGGCATCATCGGGCCATTTTTTTTCGAAAATTAGCGAGGAGCCGCGGTTACAGTAAATGGCGAGCGTTACCGTGACATGCTCAACGAGTTGTTTCCAAAAATTGAAGAGGATGACATGGACGACATTTGGTTTCAACCGGACGGTGCAACTTGTCACACTGCCAAAGTTACACTCGAACTTTTGGCTACCGTTTTTGAAAACCGACTAATCAGCCGAGAGTCCGATATCAATTGGCCGCCTCGGAGCTGTGAGTTGCCATTCATGAAATCGGAAATTGTTTTTCTTAATTTTGGTGTTTCACCGAGATTCGAACCGACGTTCTCTCTGTGAATTCCGAATGGTAGTCGCGCACCAACCCATTCGGCTGAGACGGCCGCATCTACTTCATCAAATAATGCATAACCTCAAACTTAAGCGGCGTAAGTTTGTGTAGCTCAGTACACAACTTGGAATAGCTTCTATAAGATAAATGCCTTTTATAAGAAATCGCTACATATGCAATTAATAATAGCTTTTGCTTAAGTATTTCTGGCTTCTAAGTGCTTACCGAACTCCAGTTTGGGTGTGAGAATGACACCAAGATATTTATATTCTGTCTATACTTTAATTTCTTTACGTTGATACCACCATTTTCCTGCTTGGGAAAATTGTCCATCCCGTCTAAGGATCATCTCCGATTTATTTGAGTTTACTTCCATATTCCACTCCGCGCAGTATTTATCCAAGTTATTCCAGAATTAAATGATCTTAGATCTGCCAGTCATAAAGAATATCACCGGCATAAAGAAGAAGACGTATATTCAACCAATAATCCACCTTCCAAATCAAACAGGTATAAATTGAAGAGCAATGGCGACAACAGAGATCCTTGTTTCACACTTGTCTGATATTTTCTACCAGGTTTGATATTTATAAATCAACGGTCTTTTCGGCACTCTGTCTAACGCGGCTTTGAAGTGAAGAAAATATGCGTAGAGTTTTTGATTTTCATTAAATTTTAAATGTGCAATAGACCCAAGGTTTAAATGTTATCTATAGTTGAATAGTTTCTTTTAAGGCCGGCTTGGAATTCTGTGAGCACGTTGCTCCTTCTGTTAATCAGTCAGATGACCGCCTTTTCGATAGATTTCATAAAAGAATATTCACAGATAGTTACTGGCTTCATTTACATTTTTTTGTTTCAAAAATTGGGAAAACTATTGTTTTTTTAAACTCTTATCGATTCTTCCGGTCTCAAAATTTATATTGTGTGCCTTTGTTAAGAAAATCTGGCGAAAATAGCTTCAGCAGTTCATACGGTATTCACATCTTCTCCTGGCGCTTTGTTTGTTTTAGCATAATTGTTGGTTTTTGCGACTTCCATAAAAGTTATATCTTTATCAAATTCATCATCTTTACATAGCGGACCTACGTAATAAATATCTTTCGTTAATTGCGGTTGGAGAGTTTGAAAATAGTTTTTTAAATCCACCGCAGTAATATCTGTACCAACTTGAAATGAAGTTCCTCTTATATCCTTCGCTAAACTCCACCATTCTTTCCAATTTCCAGTTTTGTTGATTCGTTTTTGAATTTTTTCAAAATATTCTTTTTTTGCTTTTCGGCATGCGATTCTGTAAAGCTGATTTTCCTGTAGATATTTCATTCAGCTTCTTAGAGTCAAACCAATTTAAATTGAACCATGCATTTTTAATATTTTTGGGAGGTGACTCTGGCACTGACATTTTAATTACGTTGGCAAACTTTCCCCCATTATTTCCCCTCGCTTTTTAAACTTACTCAGTTATTGGTTTACGTTTAGTTGATCCTTAATACTTCGGCAATTTTTCAATTCGTTTAGCGCGATATTTATTTTTAATATCAATTTAATTGTCATATGATCAGACCATTCTTATTATTCAACTTGGAACCTTTCAATGTATTTATTTTAAACCTTCCTGGGAACTATACATAAATCGTTTAAGGAGTTACCAAGCTGCTCCTCTTATATACAATGAGACAAATGTTGTTATGTCATCTTTTACGCGGAAACTTATCACGTCTCCTCCATTTTCAGCTCTTTGCATTTCTTTTTTGACTCCATACATGCAACCTCCAGACGCTCTTCCAAATTTGCTGCTGAGATTTGCTGGTTTCCAATAAGTGTCAAAATCTGAGAAATATTTATTTGTTAGGTGAGTTCCGAAGGAGAAATCGGATTCCGGCGAGCTTGGTACGACAGGGACTGTCATGCTGCGACAGAAAGGAACAATGCTGCTTATTTAGGCGATCGGGCGCAACGCCAGCCATGTGGGATCGCTACCGAGAACTAAGAAAGGAAGAGAGACGTATCATGCGAACGAAGAAACGAGAGGCCGAAATACGTGAGTGCGAGGAGCTTGAGATGGTGGCCAATAGGAACAACGCCCGAAAATTCTACCAGAAAGTTCGGCGGCTTACAGAAGGTTTCACGACCGGGGCGTTTTCCTGTAAGAATAAAGACGGCGAACTGGTGACTGACATCCAGAGCATACTTAAATTATGGAGAGAACACTTCTCGAACCTGCTAAACAGTAATAGCTGCGCATGTCATAGAGAAAGTGAAGATCCCAATACCCCAAACGTTGACGACGAAATTGTTGTTCCGCTACCCGACAATGTCAAGCTGAGAATAGCGATAACGCGGCTAAGGAACAACAAAGCCGCGGGCGCCGACGGACTGCCGGCTGAGCTATTCAAACATAGCGGCGAGGAGCTGGTAAGGTTCATGCATCAGCTTCTATGCAAAATATGGTCAGATGAAAGCATGCTTGCCGATTGGAATTTAACTGTGCTCTGCCCAATCCATAAGAAGGGCGATCCTGCATTCTGTGCTAATAAGATTCTAGCGAGCGTATTGTGTGAAAGGCTGAAGCCTACCATCAACCAACGGATTGGACCTTATCAGTGCGGCCTTAGACCTGGAAAGTCTACCATCGACCAAATATTCACAATACGCTAAATCTTGGAAAATACCCGTGAAAGGAGAATCGACACACACACACCTTTCGTCGATTTCAAAGCAGCATTCGACAGTATGAAAAGGAGTTACCTGTATGCGATGTCTGAATTTGGTATCCCCGAAAAACTAATACGGCTTTGCAAGATAACGTTGCCTGGCGGTCCATGAAATGACGTCTGGAAAAATATGACTTTTGAGTTACCTGAAAGTCAAAGCTAACTCGTTTACAACGTCTGAAGGCCTGGGATATATATATTTTTCTAATGGTCCTGATCTTTCTGATTTGAAAAAAGTGGACAACGTGACCCAAACTTCCGGAGCTGAACTTGTCTGTACTGCGCCAGAGTTTTCGAAATCGACCTAAGATAGGTGCCTCTCTAAATCCTAATCTTTAGAGGGGGATGAGTTAACACGCACCAGTCGGATTTGTTGTGACGCTCCCACGGTTGCGCGTTACACGTATAGTGCAATTTCATCGTATAGTGTAACGGGAGACATTTAATTTCATCACATAGCAGTTTGTAAGCAGATAATAAGAGAAATTCGCCACTGCCGGCGAACGAACGTGGCTAGCAAGCAACGACCACAACGATCATCCTGTCGAGTTCGGAACGGGTTGCTGGAAAGCAGAATTAGGTTTAAGACTAATATTGTAAATAAAGTTTAAGAGTTTTATGTTTTCTTTTGGGCGGTTGGCTCATTAATTTGTTCAAGTGTAGAGGTTCGGAAATCCTTAATCTATATATGCATATTCATAAAAGACTTACTACATATGTATATGCACTTATGACCAAAATTAGCGGTCGGAGGAAGAGGGAGGAGGAACCCCGAAGTCTAAAGAGGGCTGCTGAAGGAGCAGCAGTGGCATTCAAGAAGGTATCGCATAAGGTACCTCAAGGTAAATGGGTGGAAAGTGAAATATATGGGACCTTTAAGCCGATTGTCGCTGGCTTTAGCGGAGCTGTCATTGACATGGATGGGGTGACCAAGGTAGACGCGAAGAAGATACTGGATTACTCTTCGGAGCTTGAGAAGCTGGTGGTGACAATGGTTGCCGAGATTGCCCGTCTTCGCGGACAGTTGGTCGCTGTTTACAGGGTGAGGAATGAGACGCCTCCGAGGATGGCTAGGGCTGCGACGGCCCCTCCAACGTCGATGTCGGCACCTCAGCCGTCTGCGCCTGCATTCCCTGCATCGCCAGTGTCTAAGCCAGTCGAGACCTGGTCCGTTGTGACCCCCACCACGTCCAAGGAGGTAATCTCCAAAGTGGTGAAGGAGGTGGGCCCCTCTTGCGAGGGTCCGCGAGGTTAGGCCGTTGCGCGATAGGGCGATAACCAAATGACCTCTGTTGCCGAGAGGAAGAAGTTGGCAAAAAATTCCAAATTTTAGAAGTGCCAGGAGTGCAAGCTGTGGCAATGGCCCGCATTCAAAGGGTAAGCCATCTTATGATGTCAACTGTTCGCCCCATTTATAGCAACATTGTTGCCCGTGCGCTCGCCAGACATTAATGGTTGTTTATATCAACTGAACTGCCAGGGGTCTTATGCTGTGATGTGTGAATTGGGGGAGTGTAGATTGGACGGGGCTGCGGCATTGCCTTCCTCCAGGAACCATAATCTACCAATCGGATGGTGAGAGGTCTTCATGGGGACGTCAGGGTCTTTATCGATTTTAGAGTCAATCCCGCAATAGCTGTGTATGTGCCCAGCTACACCTCTAGAGCTCCATCTAAGATACATTGATGCGGTGCTACTACGTGAGAATAGCATTCACGTTATCGTGTCCCTCGATGCAAATGTCCGATATGACCGTCTGCTGGATATCAGAGCCACCATAGAGGTGAGGGTATGAGTGAACGGGTGGTGGCTAAAAGGCTCCACATTACGATTGGGCCGAGTGAATGGTATACGTTTGATAGGCCTAGAGAAGTGAGTAGCATTGACGTGATACTCCTGAATGTGGTAGCAGCTAGTAGCTTCCAATTTAGGTGGAGGTAAGGAGTTCGAATCTCGGTGAAAACTCAAAATTAAGACAAACATTTTTCTAATAGCGATCGCCCCTCGGCAGGCAATGGCAAACGTCCGAGTGTATTTCAGCCATGAAAAAGCTCCTCATAAAAAATATCTGCCGTGTGGAGTCGGCTTAAAACTGTAGGTCACTCCAATCGTTGAACAACTTCAAGACGCACCCCGCAAATAGGAGGAGGAGCTCGGCCAAGCACCCAAAACAGGGTGTACGCGCCAATTAAATATATGTATAGTATTGTATTTATAAGGGGCATTGGGTTATTAGTGATCATAATTTGATACAAGTTATGGTTTCTCATCATGTATGTGTCCACTGAGGCGATAGCGTACCCCGTGTACTGACTGGGCCGATGTGAACAGATTGTAAGAGAAGCGGTATCTGATATACCACTTAGTGTGTTTGAGGACTAGGGGGTTGAGGAGCAACGTTCTCGCCTTTATGATTGTGTTTGGGGGTTAATGATAAGATACTTAAAAAAGCTAGGGCGGTGAAAATGAAACGTGTAAAATGGTGGACGAGTGAGTTGAATTCAAGGAGGAGGTCTATTCGGCGGCTGAGGTGTGCCAGGGGGACCAATTCGGGGAACTTACCCCTGCTTATGTATCAATTTAGGTGTGGAATGAATGACTATAAGAAGATGCTTGTGAAAGTTAAGGATGAAGAGTGTAGGAGGTTTGCTTGGGATAATAGAGACGACCCTTGGGCACAGGTCTACAGGATCTATAGGGGTCGTCGAAATGAGATGGTTAGCTCTCTTCGCGTAGGTGACTCAGTTTTATCTACGTGGAGGGAGTGTGCCAATGTTGTGTTAGGGGAGTTATCTCCCAGGGCTGACGATCAGGTTCCTTCTGCACAAGAGGTGTCTGTTCTTCCACTAGATGTCGGTGAGTTTGACTATGCATTTGGCCTGGTCAGGTCAAAAAGTCTTCGGGTTATTATGGTTTGAACGGAGAGATGTGCAAATACTTGTGGAAGCTCGTGAGGGGAAAGTAGCTAGGGCCGTTGTTCTCTTGAAGTCACCCAAAAAGATCAGGAATTATCCTCGGTCTTATCGGGATATCAGCCTCCTTCTAGCAGTTCGAAAAGTACTCGGGGTGTTAGCTCGGATAGGCAGTATGGGCTTAGGAAAAGACGTAGTATAGAAAATGCGTGGATTTATGTTCAGAGTGTAGTTAGGGAGAACATCAATAAATATGTCCTTGGCATGTTCATTGACTTCAAGGGGGCATTTGATTATTTGCGTTGGGACCGAGTGTTAAAACGACTGGAAGAGCTTGGCGGTCCGAAAATTGCTCTGTGGCCGAGTTATTTTTCGGGCAGGAAAGCCTGCGTAGTTGGTATAGGTGGAAGCGTGAAGATTGGGGTAGCTCGAGTCTGTCCGCAGTGGTACATTTGTTGTCTATTTATTTGGACTTGATGATGGACTCCCTGCTTCAGCAGTTAGTGCCTCTATGCAAATGTTGTGCGTATGCGGAGGACCTTCTCATTTTGCTGGGCAGATTGTCACCAAGTCTTCCACCGATTGTCCGTTTGAATGAGGTTAGCATCAGGTATGTGACGCAAGTCAAATATCTGGTTTTGACCATGGGGGAAAAGATATGTTTCAGTCCACACTTTTTGCGATTGAAGGGGCGGCTGCAGGCAATTGTCGGGATTGGGTCCTTAGCCGACGTGCTGTTCGTACCATATATTGGGGCCTGTCCAACTTATGGGGCCGCTTTGTGGTACGAAACGGCTGTTGGTCGCCAGCATTTAATGGCGTGCCAGCGCATTATGCTGCTTGCCTCTATGCCGTACTGTGAGTACAGATTAGGGATACTGTGGGTGTGGGGGTTAGTTGGACGGATGGACGGCATGATGTGAGTGGTGTAATCTTAACGCGTCGGAATTACGAATTTATTATGTGCGTGAAGTATTTAGACGGCGAAGGAATTTTTAGACGTTCAGTTGATTAGCTTTTGTTTGTGTGTCCTGTTGTGGAATTTGAAGTATGGCCACCAGTCCGGAATTGTATATAAGCTCAACTGGTAGTAGTTTTGGTTACAAAGTCTGACCCTGGACTTAAATCTGGTACCACGGGAAGAAGGAGCCCCTGTAGCTTGCTCCGACCTGTTGTGGTGGTTGTGGTTTAACACCCAAGTGCGAGTAGGGCCTTTTTGGCTCGATGTGGAGTTACATTGCAATCGGGTGCCGGACCCATAGTACAGCAGAGGTTTAGATAGGCCTCAAACCCCTTCGAGGTGGTTAGTATGTCCATTCCGCACTGCCAATTGGTACCGTTAAAATGCTTTTGCATTCTTGGATAAGTATACATAAGTATACATCTTGCGGTTCGCTGGCACGCACTGACGGACTGGAGGTCAACATCGGCAAGACCAAGGCTATGAGAGTTAGCCACAACAACACAAGGCAGATAGCTTCCTCGGCTGCATCATCACGGCAGATGTTGTAGCAGATGAAGATGTCAACTGCAGATTAAACAAACTAAGGGCTCCATTACAGCGAATGCATATAGTATAAGGGAGTTCTCAAACCTCCAGGGGCACTAAACTACGAATATTCGGCTCATGTGTGAAGTCTGTATTGTCGTATGGAAGCGAAACATGGTTGGTCTCAAACACCATCACACAGAGGCTACAATCCTTCATCAACAACTGCCTCCGCATTATCTGCAGCGCCACCGCGACTAAAAGAATAATGTCCGCTACGGCTGCGCCTAGCATAAATTTGGTTCTTGCAGTCACAAGGCTTAGAATTTTAGCTTTGGACGACATACGCATGGATAGGTTAAAGTGAGTTCCCTGTGTGTGCGGCTATGTGTATACTAATAGCAAAGCATTGCTTTGCTGGGAGTTCAGATTACAAATATACTCGTATAAGTACAATTGGCTAGCCATTCACACTATTCGTAGCCCGTGAGATTTCATATATCATTAACGTTCTCTGCAAGGCTCGTTCATTCATAAAACGAGCCGACCACATCTTCCCTTACGTGTCTGAGCCGGCCACAATCTTATTTTTCTATTATGATATTGGATAATTAATAAAAAATAATTGTGCAAAATAAGTATAAATGAGTAAATTAGAAAATTCTCGCTGGGCGATGTTGCTATCTATTTTTAAATCTTTATTAACTTTTTTTACTTCATCTACGACCTTAGCCCAGAGCACGCTCTTTTTCCTCCTTCCCGATGTGAACTCGTTCTCCATGCTCAGTCGGACTCTGAGTAGTAATTTTATCTCCGATGTACTAAAGTAATCACTAAAACCAAGAAATGTATAATAAAATACAGTTTAAATATCGTATTTTCCAGCAATTTTTGTATTAAAAGCTAAAATAAATAATTAAATACCCACTTTTCATCAGACATTGTACTAGCGTATTTATTGGCAGTGTGAAAATTTTTGCTGCAAATAATGCACGACTTTTGATACAAAAATGACGTTTAAGAACGTGTTGCATTTGCAGTACTGCCATATTTGCATTTTTGAACGCATTGCTCACTCTGAAATGGTATGTTGCGCATTATAATGCATTGTTGAACATACCCTATGTCGGCGAAGCGTTTTCGTGCTTAACTCCCAGTCCATAATTAAAAATCCAGATTTCCCATACAAAGTTTCTCTCCTAAAATCTGAGATTATAAAATAATCCTAGATAATAACCTTGCTTTTCAACATACAACCCTGTGTTTTCTGTGTAATAGATCATTCTTTTTAGGCGTGTAAAGAAAAACGTCAAAGTAAAAACCAAATAAAATGGACATATGACAGAAAAAAACGTGTGTCCATAAACGTGTGTCCTCTTATTACTTATTATAAATTGTAATATCGAGTTTCAAATGCGTATTCCTGCCATAATATTTTGAAACCTCACTAAATGTCGTTTACGGATTTCCTCCAACTGTTTATTATTAGTAGCCAATTGCGCAATTAAATTAGCTATTCCTTCTCCTTGTATTTTTTACACATCGCTAGTAATAACAAACACCGAAATTATCTGTATGAAGAGAAACCTTTCACAACAGTATTGATTATCAATTTTGCAGGTAATCTGCCATATGTGAACGGGTAGATTAATTTTGTGGATTTATTGGTAATTAAGGCATATGTGAACGTACTTTTAAAATACACGTTTTGGTAAGGCTGTGCGTCTAATGCCAAACTCGCTAGCGCCGAATCTTACTCGATAACTTTGTTATTGCTTTCGCATGTACACTTTTCGTCAAGTTAATAAAGCCTAGAGATAGCGAGTGGCGAAATGGCGAATAGAAGAGGGCTTATAAAAAACAAGAATTAACGGCTGCGACCTCCTTCTCCTTGCCCCTCAGTGAGAGATTGGAAATATATGTATGTATATGTATTGAATATGCATAGAAATATAGGAGGATTCGTTGAAATTGCTCAAGGAATCCAGCGTGCTTTCAAAGGCAGAGCATTTAGCCGAGAACTATGAATCATAAAGCCTCAACAGAATTGTGTCATAATTTATTTAGACAACTTTTTCGATCTTTGCAGAAGTATACCATTGTACGAGAATGACTTTTATACAATGTGCGAAAACAGCTGAAAGCAACGCCCTAATGGATACAAATCCAATTGAAAATTTGTGAGAACATTCAAAGCGTCAATTTCGTAAATATTCCATATGAAATAATGAACAATTCAAAAATTGTCTTCAGGAATAGTGGTAAAAATAATGCCAGCGTAACTGAGAACTTCATAAAATCAATGCCATCTCGATTTAAATCAATTACTTAGTCCGATGAATTTGATTTGAATAATTTTTTTTACTTAAAACATTTACATATCAGTTATTGCATTGCATACTTACTTTTCCGATACGAATTTTTATAAATTTTTGTTTTTGCATCTTGCAAATATTCTGGATTGAAGATGATTTTTAATGCTCCTTTCATGTGAATGAAACACCATTTAATTTTAACTTGTCTGGTTTCAAAGAACAAAAAGCGGAATTATTGCAGATAAATATAACTAACTGCATATTTACCAGCATATTTGTATTTACCGATGAATGTTGAAAAAAATATATTTAACATCTTAATAAAAAAAAGGAATGCCTGTCGTCGAACAATTATTCTACATATATTTGCATATTTGATTGTCAATATGGTTTCAAATATGTATGTATGTTCGTATGCTCAATTGATGCCCTAACATATACATGCATACACATATGGATATAACGGGTGGTTTTTTAGCTATTATCTTTTTAAACAGTTGGTTTAAACAGCTGACGCACATTTCGTGTTTTGTTTCACTGTCAAACATCTTCAGTTTGGTCTATAATTTAACCATGAATCGTCTTTCAAACGAACAACGCTTGCAAATCATTGAATTGTATTATAAAAATGCGTGTTCTGTTAAGAAAGTTTATCGCGCGCTTCTTCCATTTTATGGCCAGTTTAATCGACCCACTGAAGTGGCTATTCGAGCTATTGTGACTAAATTTAGAACCAAATTTACATTATTGGACATCAAATCACCAACACGCTTACGTAGAGTGCGAACTGCAGAAAATATCGCAGCTGTATCGGCTAGTGTTAATGATGACCATCAATTATCGATTCGTCGCCGTTCGCAGCAATTGGGCCTCTGTTACTCAACAACGTAGAAAATTTTGCGAAAGGATTTAAGTGTGAAGCCTTTCAAAATACAGCTGGTGCAGGGACTGAAGCCGAACGACCTACCGCAACGCAGGTTTTTGGTGAATGGGCTCTTCGAAAGCTGGCCGAAGATCCACTTTTTTATCGAAAAATTGTGTTCAGCGACGAAGCTCATTTTTGGATTAATGGGTACGAAAATAAGTAGAATTGTCGATTTTGGAGTGAAGATCAGCCAGAAGAATTGCAAGAGCTACCAATGTATCCAGAAATGGTGCGGTTTATGGGCTGGAGGTATCATTGGACCGTACTCCTTCAAAGACGCTGCGAATCGTAACATAACTGTGAATGGTGAGCGCTACCGTTAAATGATATCCAACTTTCACAAAATGCAAGACGGTGCTACATGCCACAGAGCACGCGTAACAATGGACTTGTTGAGAGGCGAGTTCGGTGAACATTTTATTTCACGTACGGGACCTGTCAATTGGCCACCCAGATCGTGCGATATAGCACCTTAAATTATTTTTCATTAATCATGTCTATTCAGACAAGCCTGCTTCAATTAACGCACTGGAAGACAACATTAAAGCATTTATATGTGAGATACCTGCCAAAACATTGGAAAGAGTATGCCAAAATTGGACTAAGCGGATGGACCATTTGCATGAAATAATCTTCAAACATTAAATTATATGGACTGTACTATTGATTTAAATAAAAGTTTCATGCATTTTTCTGAACTTTACGTGTGTCTTTTTGAAAAACTTTCCTATAGCTCTTAAAAAATCACGATTTACGTTATATAATTGGCGCGTTCATCCTTTTTTGATTGTTTGGCCGAGTTCCTCCTCTTTTTGTGAGGTGCGTCTTGATGTTGTTCCACAAATGGAGGGACTAAACGTTTTAAGCCGACTCCGAACGGTAAATATTTCTTTTGAGGAGCTTTTTCATTGCAGAAATACACTTGGAGCTTTGCCTTGGCCTGCGGAGGAGGGACTGCTATTAGAAAAAACTTTTTCTTCATTTCGAACCTACTCTCTTCTCTCTATACTCTAACATATATATTTATGTATGTATGTATATATATACAAACTCTAAGTTTTGTGATACAAAAACAAAATACATTTATAGGCGCAGACCCAACGGCGCCATTCATTACACATTCGTCTCAAAGGGTCCGTTGCGGGTACGAATTTGACTGGCAGTGACGTGAAAAAGATTTCTACTTTGGTGGTATATTCGCGCGCCATTTGGTGTATTACGTTGTTTCTGGAGTATGATTTTTATTGTCATTTAGTTTAATAAACTTATGCTTAGTACTTAGCAACAGTAGCTTTAGATTTATCTTACTTGTATACGAGTATATAGTGAGTATGCATTTTTCTGACTTAAAATGGTTTGAGAAAAACAACTTCACTATACTAGTGAAAAAATTATTCAGTGTTATATATCTACCTTCATGAAGATATGGTTCGGCTAACTTTAAAATTACTAATTCGCCCAAAGGTGTTGAAATCTGCGTTTTATTCTTACTAAAGTAAGGAAACCCATTCATAGAGATTGAGCATATCCTGTCAATCAAAACTTTATGCCAAATTTGCGTTTATATGTAATTCAGCAGGCGTATATACAAATGAAAAGCACTAGGTCGCACTAGTCGAATACTAGATATTCCCATTTTCAATTGCGTGCAATTATTCCTTCGACCGCTATTTCTGTTTCATAGAATGAATTCTTATTTTTGGGCCAATTTACTTGTCTCATTCTCAGAACCAGAATCGGATAAAATACGCCCCCTTTTTCTGCGAACACCTAAATTATGTTGATTTTCTTTTCCCCTGTTTGCATACTTGCCTCAATAGAGAATTCTCACGAGCTACGAATAGTGTGAATTGTCAAAAATGAAGTCTAACCGCCGCCGGGGTGTGGTGAAACTTTTAACAGAGATGTTTTACAGCGATTTCTCCTTTAGCATATTGGCCCTGCACAGTTTTTGGCTTCTGTACGAAATCAAATTGACGAATGGCCGACGGCATTTTGCAAGTATTTGCTTGTGCATTTTTATGTTCCCTTGATAAACGAAAATTTATTCAATTTGTATTTTCAAACAAAGGTGATGAAGAAAAAAAATGATTGAATATTTATTATATGCGCCAACATTTCAAATCAAAGTAACTTTAATATTTTGAATTAATTAAAACAAATACATTATAACACGACCTCTCACATTTTGGTATGTGCGTTTTAGTAAATTTAAAACTAAATAAATTTGATGAAAATTTTTACTAATTTTTTGAGTCGAAATTAATTCATAGCATACAAGTGTTCTGGTATATCGACATACATATGTATATACATTTGAAAATGCATTTATTTGTTCCTTTGGCAAACCAAATTTTTTTCAATTTACATTTTATTACAGGGAATAATAATATACATACATTTGTATGTATGCGTTTTCTAGATAGTGTAAAACTTTAAAATAAATAAAGGAAAGCTTCAAAGAAACGTATTTGCATATATGGGGCAACTAAGTTCAATTGCATCTTTATTAAATATAGTGTTGCACGCATATGTGTGCACTGAAGCAACATGACCTGCCTCACAAATGCTAAAACAAATTTCTTTTGAATATTCATGTACATATTTGTTCTCTGCAAATATGTACACGCATCAGAGAACGTTAATGTATAGAGAAGTCTCAATGACAGGAACGTATGGAATTTTCAGGGGTACTCGTTTTGCGCGCGTGGTACACCACAGCCACATTTTTCACCAAAAGTTAACACTAAGGGGCTGAATTATGTAAATTTAGCTGCAGTCGATAAGAATTTGTTGGTGATTAGAAGCAAAGAATGTTAGGTAGCTTTTTAATGTGACCTATATATTATATTTGAATTTTCCAAATCATCCAAAATTATATACCTATGTTATGTCTGTCTGTCTGGCAGAGAACGTTAATGAATAGAGAAGTCTTAATGACTGGAAAGTGTTCATTTTCGAGGGGTACTCGTCTCGCGAAGACAATTTCACCACAGACACATTTTTCAACAAAAATTAACAGTAAGGGGCTGAATTATGTAAATTTAGCAGCAGTCGATAAGGATTTGTTGGTGATTAGAAGCAAAGAATGCTAGGTAGCTTTTTAATATGACCTATATATTTGAATTTCTCCAAATCATCCAAATTATGTACATATGTTATGTCTGTCTGTCTGGTGTCTGTAAAACTTTGTTGAATTCCCTTCAACTGAATCAAAATCCTCTATAGCAAACGCTTCATTACCAGGCGCACAGGAAGATGGCATATGCAAATGTAAATTTGTGAATTTATATACATTTGCGCATATGTATATGCTGTGTGTATGTGTGCTCACCAGCCACAGCTCAAGATAAAACGGTAAAACTTCGCAAGAAATCCAGCGCGCATTCAAAGGCGCAGCGCACATTCATAGGCACAGCATTGTATGTACAGTAACCTTGACATGTTTACAGGCACCTACAAATGCTCTGATTTCAGAGTAAGTTTCTAACTGCAGATATATGCATATGTTTTGTGCACTTTTTATCAATTGAAAAACTACATACGTAAAGTAATCTACTAATTAACTATTTGCTTACTATCAGTTAACATAAAATAATTGTTTCCAAATTTTATCTTAGTATTAAAATGTCCGAATCAGACCTTTTTTTTAAGCTACTTGTTTTCTTCTGCAACTTACTGTATGCTCATGCGCGCACTTGACGCACAGCAGCTGCGGCTGTCGAGCATTTAGAAAGACATATTTACATACATATATTTTTGCATACATATGTACGATGCCGCGGGCACTCGACTTGACAAAAATTCAAGATTTATCAAATATTGGCAAATAATTCTACGCGAAATATTCAAATATTGACTATTTTCGAATTGTCGAGAAAATTGGCATATGGGCGGCTCGTTTTATGAATGAAAGTTCTTGCTCTTAGAACTATGAGCTCGAATTTATCAATGAATTTTTTGAAGATGAGTTTTTGTTGCACAGTACAATAGTTGAAACTGTTCGGCGCCGCCGCGACTATTCAGCGCTATGGCAACTAGAATGATGGCCGCTACGCTTGCGTCTATGACTGCATTTTGTTCTTGTAGTCGCTAGGCATAGAATTTTAGCTTTGAACGACATACGCATTTTGAGGAATAAAGCGAATGCCCTGTGTGTGCGGTTGTATGTACATGCATATGTGTATATTAATAAGCATTGTTTTGCTTGAATTCAATATTTATATTTGCATATGCCATCTTCCTGTGTGCCTGGTAATGAAAATGTAATGAAGCGTTTTGTATACAGAATTTTTTGATTTGATCGATTGATTGATATATAGATATAGTTAGGGATCAGGTGTGCATATACATACGCACATGCACATGCGTCGATGCATATGCAGAAGAAGTTGTTTTAGCATTTGCAGGAATTCGATCATTCGAATATTTACATCCTAATTATTGCATGAAATATGATAAGGCGATGCTCGTGAGGTAGGTCATGTTGCTTCAGTGCATACATATGCGTGCAACACTATATTAAAGATGCAATAGAACTTAGTTGTCCCATATATGTATGCAAATACGTTTCTTTGAAGTTTTCTTTTATTTATTTTAAATTTTAAAGTTTTGTACTATCTATAAAATGCATACATATATGAATTATTCCCTGTAATATACATAGGTAAATTTAAAAAATTTTCGTTTGGCACAGGACCAAAAAATGCATATTCAAATTCACATAAATATGATAAGGCAATGCGTCGTGAGGTAGGTCATTGTTGCTGCAGTGCATGTGCACATACATACATTTCTAACACTATAAGAATTGAAGATGCAATTGAACTTTTGCACAAATATAACTAACAAAATATATGTATGTATATATACATATATTGATATACATACATATATTCAATGCTCTTTGAATTTTTGTCTAAAATTAATTTCGACTCGAAAAATTAGTAAAAATTTTCATCAAATTTACTAAAACGCACACAACAAAATGTGTGCATTAAAGTTACTTTGATTTTAAATCTTGGATTTTAAATCTTTATTTAGTTGTATTTGTTTGAAAATACAAATTGAATAAATTTTCGTTTACCAAGGGAACATAAAAATGCACAAGCAAATGCCTTGCAAAATGCCGTCGGCATTTGTCAATTTGATTTCATACAGAAACCAAAAACTGAGCAGAGCCAATGTACTTGTACATAATTCACTGTAATCAGGTCTGTTAAGAACTTCCCCGCCTTCGAGTTGAGCGAGGTGAAATAGTGTTCGCGGTTTCACTTCATTTTTGACAATTCACACTATTCGTAGCTCGTGAGAATTCTCTATATTTAACGTTCTCTGTGTCTGGTGTCTGTAAAACTTTGTCCCTTCAACTGAATCAAAGTCCTCTATAGAAAACGCTTCATTACCAGGCGCACAGGAAGACGGCATATGCAAATGTAAATTTGGGAATTTATATACATTTTCGCATATGGATATGCTGTGTGTATGTATGCCCACCAGCCACAGCTCAAAATAAAACGGTAAAACTTCTCAAGAAATCCAGCGCGCATTCAAAGGCGCAGCACACATTCATAGGCACAGCATTGTATGTACAGTAACCTTGACATGTTTACAGGCACCTTCAAATGCTCTGATTTCAGAGTAAGTTTCTAACTTTACAGATATATGTATAGGTTTTGTGAGGTTTTTATCAATTCAAGAACTACATACGTAAAGTAATCTACTAATTAACTATTTGCCTACTATCAGTTAACATAAAATAATTGTTTCCAAATTTTCTCTTAGTATTAAAATGTTCAAATCAGACCTTTTTTTTAAGCTACTTGTTTTCTTCTGCAACTTACTGTATGCTCATGCGCGCACTTGACGCACAGCAGCTGCGGCTGTCGAGCATTTAGAAAGACATATTTATATACATATATTGATGCATACATATGTACGATGCCGCGGGCACTCGACTTGACGAAAATTCAAGATTTATCAAATATTGGCAAATAATTCTACGCGAAATATTCCAATATTGACTATTTTCGAATTGTCGAGAAAATTGACATATGGGCGGCTCGTTTTATGAATGAAAGTACTTGCTTTTAGAAGTATGAGCTCGCATTTATCAATGAATTTTTTGATGATGAGTTTTTGTTGTACAGTACAATAGTTGAAACTGTTCGGCGCCGCCGCGACTATTCAGCGCTATGGCAACTAGAATGATGGTCGCTACGCCTGCGCCTATGACTGCATTTTGTTCTTGTAGTCGCTAGGCATAGAATTTTAGCTTTGAGCGACATATGTACGCATTTTGAGGAATAAAGTGAGTGCCCTGTGTGTGCGGTTGTAGGCAAATTAAAGTTCTAACGCGGGTGAGCGTTAAAAAAATAAAACGCTTGCTTCCAAAGTCAAACTTGAAGTGAGTCTTTTATTCTTACGTTATTTCTTTTATACCAAATTTTTGCTTACTCTATACTTAACAAATAATTGTTTGTGTTTACAATAAATCTTTCACTACTGGATGAGCTTATTTCATCATCCTCTAATTTGTGCTTATGCTAGCTTTAAAAGTACTTGACAAATAATTTTTTATGTTTATAAATTTGTGCTTATGCTAGCTTTAAAAATACTTGACAAATAATTGTTTATGTTTATAAATTTGTGCTTATGCTAGCTTGAAAAAGTACTTGACAAATAATTGTTTATGTTTATAAATTTGTGCTTATTGTAATTATATCCTTAACAAATAATTGTTTATATTTACAGTGAATATTTCAATATAGATGAGCTTATTTCATCATCCAATTAGTGCTTATGCTAGCTTTAAGAAGTATTGCTTACTCTAACTTTTTGTATATATTTGCCGTTATGCGGCTTACCAGAGTAGGGTATTAACTCCCCCTTCTCTAAATCGAAACGTCCCGTCTTCGAATATATATCGGTGATATTCTGAATCGTTAAATCAATATCACTCATTAACATTTCTTTTATATTTTTACTTCTTAATGCTTTTTTGACATATATTTTCTTTATTAATTTATAAACTGTATAAAAAGACAATGTCACTATCAATACTGTGGTAAGTGACCACCAAATCGGTTTTTCTTGAATTTCCTGTTTTATTTTATTTAATACATTCGAATTTTCAAATTTTAAGTATTCACTTGTAGATTCAACATACTCAGTTATTTCAAAGTTATTAATATAATTAATTTTGACATAATTCCAAATTTTTTCATCAATATTTTCATATGTAACATTATCAATTATAGTATAATTCTTAAAAACTATTAAATAAACTCCATCTAATGTGCGTTCATCAATTACATGCGTAACAGAAACTAATATGGCCCCCTGTTTTATATCTTCTATTTCTTTATTTTTCCCTTTTAATTTTTTGCATTTGGTTCTTGCTTTATTCAAAATTTTCGACAAACAAGATTTCCTTTCTTCAATTTTACAGTATGTATTTTTTATTTCTTCTTTACATTCTTTTTCATTTACGTAATCATTTCCACACTTCGCTATTTTATCCTCAATTATCAATTTACCATCTCTCTGCGCTATAGCCCGAACTTCATAAAATTTACAATCATACAATACCTTTGGATATTTTATATATATTACAATTAATTCTTTATTTTGAATTACTTTAAACTGTGAATCATCTATTAAATCTGTAATCGTTATTCGTCCGTGTTCATGTCGTGTTATATTTCTTATCTCATCAATGTGCAGAATAGCTGGATTCAAAATTCCTACCTTTGCCAAAGTTATAGTTTGTATTAAATTCTGTAATTCATTAATGATATAACTATTTCTACGCTTACTCATCATTCTGTAAATATTAAGATTTAATATTATCCTTGTGAATTATTCTGTCACGTTTCTGAATTATTATTTTATTTCCCCTATCTTCTTTTACTTTTTGTCTCCTATATTTCGGTTTTAATTTATTCCTTTCACCTATAACTTTCTCATATACTGTCTGACATGGAGTATAATTTTTTTCTTTTCGTCTTTTATTATGTACCTTCAACATAACTTCCTGTGCCGATTTTAATTTATCTTTTATATTTTCATGTGGTTTTTTATTGTAAAGCACCTCATACGGTTTTTCTTTAATTGTCGAATGAATAGTTTTATTGTATTGCTGAGCTGCTCTAATAATGGATTCTAAATCACTTATTAAATTCAATTCCTCCTTTAAACATCTTCCTATTTCAATGAGAGTAGAATGCACTCTTTCTACCTGACCATTAGTTACTGAATGTCTTGGATCGCAATAATATATTTCAATATTACATCTATTAGCAAATGATCTAAATTGAGCCGATGCAAAACTTGGTTCATTGTCCACTGTAATTCTCTTTACTTCCGGAAATACCTGTAAAGCTTCCAAAACCTTTTCGATTAAATTTGTCTTATCTTCAATATGCTTAACTATCAAGAACTTAGAATAAGAGTCAATCAAAGTTAAAAATTTCAGTTTTTGAGCGTAAAAAATGTCAATATGAACTTGTTCACCTTCTTTCTCTGGAATTGGTGCCCTTCCAATTGGTACCTTTTTGGGTTGTCTATCGTATTTATTCTTATTACATACCTGACAATTTCTAACATATTGCTTGAATTGCTTCACCATTTGGGGCCAATAGTATTGATCCCTGATCTGTGCCAAATTTTCCCTATAATTTCTATGTGCTCTACCATGTGTTTTCTCTATAATATTACCCTGGTCCTCTCTATTCGTGACATCAATTGGAAAACACTTCACACGTAAAAATTTCGTTACCGGAAAAGTATCCATCAATACGGTTTCATATGCCACTTCCGGAGTACAAAATATTCCTGTAACCAATTTTGGATTTAATTGTTCAGAAAGAACAGGTATTATATTTTCTGGTTTATCATATTCTATTAAAAATCTAGTGTTACCGAAGATTAAAACTCTTTCTTGGGTAGTAATTTTTGCACCTTGATTTATTAATATTTGCTGTTTAAAATGATTCAATGGCTTGTTAGTTTCCCTAATTGAAATTTCATCACTACTCTCGGCTGAATGCTGTGTATTCGCAAATGAATCCTCCGATTCTGAAATTTCATTATTCGATTCTGTTAAATTATTTAACTGCTGTCTCGATAGTGCATCTGCTACAACATTTGTTGCTCCGGGCTTATATATTATTCTTGGCTAAAATTCTTCAATAAATGCCCTCCATCTTTTCATTTTAACATTAGGGTTTCTTTCAGATATCGCAAACGATAGCGGTTGGTGGTCCGTATAAATTTCTAAATCTTTTACAGCATAAAGGTAATGTCGCAATGTTTTCAATGCCCAAACAATAGCATAAAGCTCCTTTTCGTTAGTTGCATAATTCTGTTCGGTTGAATTCAAAGTCTTTGAAATAAATGTTATGGGTTTTCCTCGTTGTGATAATACAGCTCCCACAGCTACATTTGAAGCGTCGGTATTTAAAATTAATTTTTCATTAAAATCAGGTTGCGTTAATTCAATGCATTGGCATAATACATCCTTTAACCTTTCACAAGCGGCTATACCTTGTATATCTTGACCAAGAGATCAATCCTTGTCTTTTTTGATACATGCTGCGATACTCCTCCATTTTTTCCTTTTAAGTGCTTTGTCAGTGGCTTAGCTATTGTAGCGTAATCTTGAATAAATTTTCTGTAATATCCTGCTAATCCCAAAAAACCCCTTAATTGTCGTAAAGTTTTAGGTATAGGATAATTTTTTATCGCTTCCACTTTTTTTGGGTCTGTTTTAATAACCTTATGAGATACTACGTATCCCAGAAATTCAACTTCTGTTTCTATAAACCTTGATTTTTCAAGAGATATTTTCATATGAGCTTCCCTTAATCTTTCAACTATTTGTTTTAACTGCTGAATATGTTCTGTCAATGTCTTCGAAAATATTATAATATCATCAATATACACTTGGCAAAATTTACCGATATATTCACGTAAAATATCATTCATTGCTCTCTGAAATATAATATACTAGGGGCATTCCTTAGCCCAAATGGCATCCGTAAGTACTCATATTTCCCGTTATTAACTGAGAAAGCCGTTTTTTCAATATCACCTTCCTGCATTAAAATCTGATGAAATCCTGACTCTAAATCAATTGTTGAAAAATATTTGGATTCCCCCAAATTCGAAAGTATCTCCTCAGAATTAGGCATGGGGTATCTATCTGATATTGTTTTTTCATTTAATTTTTTAAAATCTATGACCAACCTTAGTTTAGGACTTCCATCCTCGTTCATTCCCTTTTTCGGAACAACCCAAACAGGAGAATTATAAGGACTTTTGCTATTCCTTATTATACCCTTTCTTAGTAAATTTCCAATTTCCTCATTAACAAAATTATTTACAGACACAGGATATGGATACTGCTTCGACCATATGGGTTTGTCATCCTCAGTTCTAATTTCCGCTTTTATGTCTGTCCTGAAAGGCAAATCCATGTCAATGTTCTTATGTGTTTCCTTTATAATTCTAATAATATCCTCTCTCAATAGAGGAATATTAAAACCTTCACTTTCACCAATATTTTTTTTATATTTCTTTGAAAATTTATTCCTCATTTCCAAATTTTCAACTTGAAAATTATTTAACATATTGCTGGAATGATCTTCAGCGGGCGCTTTAGAGGTTTCTTCCTCCAAAGTTAATTCTTTATTTGTTTTATGCTGGTATGACTCATCAGCTGGCGTCATAAGACAATTTTGTCCCATGATAACTTTTGTATTTCCAAAGCATTCCTTCTTTGAATTTTCATTTTTTTCTTTTATATTGCCGGTATTACCTTCGGCGGGCGCTTGAGGACTTCCGTGTCCCAAAGATTTTACTTTTGTATTTCCAAAGCATTCCTTCTTTGAATTTTCATTTTTTTCTTTTATATTGCCGGTATTACCTTCGGCGGGCGCTTTAGGACTTCTGTGTCCCAAAGATTTTACTTTTGTTCCTGATTTTCCTATACAACTATCCTCATTGTTACTTAAAAACCGTAATTTTTCTGAATATTCGTTCCCATAATTAATTAACTCCTTTTCCATATCAATTTTAGCTCTAATCTTCTTCAAGAAATTAACTCCTATCAAGAAATCACTTTCTAAATTATCTATTTCATAAAATCTTTCCATACATCCCAATAGATGTACGTTATGAAACAAATCAATGACGGTCGAACCATGAATAGTCCTTACCCTCTTCTTAATTGCTAATTCCTGTCCATTGTCATACACTCCCTTTCTAATATAACAACTAGTAGCACCGGTATCTATTAGTATCCTCATTACTTTTCCGGTTTGCAGATCTGTCCGGAATATATAGGGCAGGTGGAAGTTTGACCTAAAAAATGATTTTCACTAATATTATTGATTCTCTGAGCCTTTGCAGGTGGTTGACCACTAAAGTTTGTATTATCATTTCTTTTTATCGGTGGATTAAACCTATTTCCAGAGAAAGCATTACCCTGTTGTGATCTTGCAAACATCCCTCGTTGCACCACAGGAGCATTACAAGATGAAGTATCCATGGGTTCTGGCTTTGGGAAATTTACATTTGTATTCTATCTTACTTGTGGATATCTCAAATTATTTTGGAACACCATTTTTTGATCACCTCTAAAATTATTTTGATAATTTCCATTAACATTATTTCCCTGGTTTCGAGCTCTAGAAAAGTGCAATGCAAATTCTGATCGCATTTGATTTGATTGAAGCTCCTGAGCTTTAGCCAAAGCGTTTGGTAAATCGACTGGAGCCAATGTGAAAAGTATCTGGTTAAGTGGAGGACGTAAACCGGTAATAAATGTCCTCAAAGCAGTTTCACGATTCTTAATATTAAGTTGGTTTGTTATTTCTGAATTAGTACCATGCGTCATTATGGCCTTATTAATTAGTAAAGTTAATTTACGGTTTACTTCATTATAATAATCTATTAGGGATTTTGATCCTTGTCTTAAAATACTCATCTCTTGATCAATTACATGAATTGGTCGTCTGTCAGCATATGCAAAGTCCAATCTAGCAAATATGGCCTCTAAATTCAATACAGCCCCATGATTAGTCAAAATATCGTTCGCATCTCCTACAATTTTATTTCTTAATATAGTTAGTGCGCCAAAGTATCTTCTGCTACCTTCAATATACAAACTCATAGAATTTTTTGCAGCCTCTCTCCAACTAACATATGATTTACCTGAAAACACGGGCAAAGATCGAATTATATCCAAGCTTTCATTACACATTAATGCATCGTCAATAGTCTGAGTCCGATACTCAGTTATCTGAGAAGCTGTGGTCAGAGCCCTAATTTGGTTATTCAATTGACCTATTTCAATACGTAAGTTTGCGGTGTGAGTAGCTATTAATCTAGCTATATCTTCCGCAGATAAATTATTCACTGCCATTCTTGCAAATCTAACTATTATATCGTCCAGTGTATAAAAAAAATTTTTCAAGGTCCTTTCCTCACCTTTTGCACTTATTCTCTCGATAAATCTTTCACTCAATTACACTTTTTCACTATCTTCTTATTTAAATGTGGGCACTTAGACTCTTTGTGATTATTGCCACAGTAACTGCAATAATACAGACGCACGTATTTAGGGGTACTTGAACTATTTCCCATTTACCTTTTTTCTACGGGTTTTTTTCTTATTATTATGATAAATTAACTTACATTAATATACTCCTGATTCTGGTGTCGTCCTTTGCTGGTACTTAGATTCTTTGATTGTTGCTTTCTGTTTCTTTCACAGCTATTTCACTGCCGTTTCCTTTTTTACTGCTTTGTAGTCCTGTGAGAATTTTCTACTGCTTTGTGGTCCTGTGAGATTTTTCTACTGCTTTGCGGTCCTGCGAGAATTTTCTTCTTCTTTGTGGTCCTGCGAGATTTTTCTACTGCTGTGTGGTCCTGCGAGAATTTTCTTCTGCTTTGTGGTCCTGCGAGAATTTTCTTCTGCTTTGTGGTCCAGCGAGAATTTTTCTACTGCTTCAACTTTGTTTTTAAAAAAAATTTCTCGAAAATTTTTATTTTTTTTCGCCCAATTCATGGGGTACTTTTTTTTCAAAATATATTGTGTTATTTGTTTTTTCGCCCGATTCGTGGGGTACTTATTTTATTATCACCGACCGTATGCCCTCTCGCACGAGGTATTTGCTTACGGTTGATGCTCCTGGCAGGATCGCCAATTAAAGTTCTAACGCGGGTGAGCGTTAAAAAAATAAAACGCTTGCTTCCAAAGTCAAACTTGAAGTGAGTCTTTTATTCTTACGTTATTTCTTTTATACCAAATTTTTGCTTACTCTATACTTAATAAATAATTGTTTGTGTTTACAATAAATCTTTCACTACTGGATGAGCTTATTTCATCATCCTCTAATTTGTGCTTATGCTAGCTTTAAAAGTACTTGACAAATAATTTTTTATGTTTATAAATTTGTGCTTATGCTAGCTTTAAAAATACTTGACAAATAATTGTTTATGTTTATAAATTTGTGCTTATGCTAGCTTTAAAAAGTACTTGACAAATAATTGTTTATGTTTATAAATTTGTGCTTATTTGTAATTCTATCCTTAACAAATAATTGTTTATATTTACAGTAAATATTTCACTATTGGATGAGCTTATTTCATCATCCAATTAGTGCTTATGCTAGCTTTAAGAAGTATTGCTTACTCTAACTTTTTGTATATATTTGCCGTTATGCGGCTTACCAGAGTAGGGTATTAACTTGCACATGCATATGTGTATATTAATAAGCATTGTTTCGCTTGAATTCAATTCACATATTTATATTTGCATAGGCCATCTTCCTGTGTGCCTGGTAATGAAGCGTTTTGTATACAGAATTTTTTGATTTGTTATAAGGGATAGGGCACCAAGTGTACATACGCACATACAAATATGTACATGAATATTCAAAAGAAATTTGTTGTAGCATTTGTGAGGCAGGAATTTGATCATTAGGTTATTTACATGAAATATAAGGCGATGCTCGTGAGGTAGGTCATGTTGCTTCAGTGCACACATATGCGTGCAACACTATATTTAATAAAGATGCAATTGAACTTAGTTGTCCCATATATGCAAATACGTTTCTTTGAAGCTTTCCTTTATTTATTTTAAAGTTTTACACTATCTAGAAAACGCATACATACAAATGTATGTATATTATTATTCCCTGTAATAAAATGTAAATTGAAAAAAATTTGGTTTGCCAAAGGAACAAATAAATGCATATTCAAATGTATATACATATGTATGTCGATATACCAAAACACTTGTATGCTATGAATTAATTTCGACTCAAAAAATTAGTAAAAATTTTCATCAAATTTGTTTAGTTTTAAATTTACTAAAACGCACATACCAAAATGTGAGAGGTCGTGTTATAATGTATTTGTTTTAATTAAATCAAAATATTAAAGTTACTTTGATTTGAAATGTTGGCGCATATAATAAATATTCAATCGTTTTTTTTCTTCATCACCTTTGTTTGAAAATACAAATTGAATAAATTTTCGTTTATCAAGGGAACATAAAAATGCACAAGCAAATACTTTGCAAAATGCCGTCGGCTATTCGTCAATTTGATTTCGTACAGAAGCCAAAAACTGTGCAGGGCCAATATACTAAAGGAGAAATCGCTGTAAAACATCTCTGTTAAAAGTTTCACCACACCCCGGCGGCGGTTAGACTTCATTTTTGACAATTCACACTATTCGTAGCTCGTGAGAATTCTCTATATTTAAGGTTCTCTGTATAATGTGCTTCAAATTGGCACACTTTCGTAAAAAGTGCTATACCTCAAAGAATATTCCAATATTTCAAAACTTTTAATTAACATGCGTCAAATAGACACATCATGTAAGCAAAGTGTTACATACACTGAAATTCTTACGGTGCTTGGGCGAAATTAGTCTTTCGTCTTTTTTAATCAACTCCATAGAGAGGAACACTCCGATGAGCCTATAAAGGATTTTTGAATGGTTTGCGTCTCTTGGTTGCCAATTCTAACGGTACTTATTTTCGGTAACGCGTGGTAAGGCGGGTGTCAAAAGTGTACGTTCATTATTTTCGGATTCGCAAATTTATTATTTTTATTTAAAAAGTTTTACTTATCGATGGTCAATAGAATTATGTGTGGAAATAAGAATATGTAGGTAGTAATAAGGAATAAGTTTCAAAAACATCCAGATTACATTTTAGTTACATGGTGTTGCATATTATGTATATGCATTAGAGCTTCAACCGCTAGATAAGTCTTAAGAAAAGCCGGCTATCATAGCAGAGTTGTTAATAAATAGGCAAAAACCTCCCGAAATTTAGGAAAAGTTTACTTTTTTGGATGAAACGAAGTTTAGAATTTTAGGTACCAAAGGAAGAAAAATTATGCGGAGGAGTACTAGTACAGCACTGAATAAATAAAATTTATTACCAACAGTTAAGCATGGGAAAATTGCCATCCAAGCCATTGCCAACACCTCCACAACCGTCCGATTTAAACCCTAATGAACACTTAAGGGCACTTCTGAAAATAAATATATATAAGGAAATGCCGAATTACAAGCAAAGAGGTTGAAAAGATGTGGGAAAGATGAAGATTGCTGTCAAATAGACCGTATTCTTTTGGAGTATATCATTTTTGAGTTTCAAATAAAATCTATCATTTATTTCTTAAATAATATAATCTAAAATTAATAATGCATTTAAGTTTACCTGCTATTCCTCCGTCAGCCAGATCAACGCGGTTGTATAGTTTAAAATAAAAGCTGACAAAATTTAAAAAACTTAAAATTTCTTTTCGTATTTCTTTTTCAACTACCCACAAAAGAGTGTAGAACATATGTACGTATGCATATTAATTTATTTATGAGGGTTTTCGTTTTTTGTTTGTTTTTCTTCCTATACGAATGTTCTTCGGATGCTATTACGAATAATAATTTAATGATAAAATAATGTTCGTGTAAGAAATTTTCTTATCAAATTGAGAACTAGTTATGGATTGAAACACATTTTTTTTATTTTATTGACCAGATAATAAATGCGGGTATATATATTTTTAATATTTTCTTAAATATATATCTGCGTGTTTAGTAAATATGTCACATAAATACATATTAAAAAAATTATGGCTATAAAAAAATATAAAACACTGTAAAATATTTTATATAAAAATGCTACAAAAAAAAAATAACCATATCAAAATATTGCCAAACCATGAGACATGCCGAAGAGCAGCATACACATATGTACGAACCGACTGGATTGTACGCAGTGTATGGCAGGAAAAGGCCCAAAAGAGAGAACTCGTGGAAGATTACAGCAGTGCAACGCGGGTTCACCGTTTCCAGAACTGGGTGACTAGGCTTGGAGTACCTATTGATTTACATCTAGACCAAGGAAGAAACTTCGATTCCGCAGTATTTAAAGAGATGTGTTGCATGATGGGCATTAAGAAAACACGTACAAAACCCTTGCACCCGCAAAAACACTCTGGATTAACACTTGCGAAAGGTAATTGGAAAGTGTCAACGAAATTGAGACAAAGATATCCAAATGTTCCTGTTGGTCTATCGGTCAGCTGTACATGAAACTATTTGCTAATCGCATGCACGCACCATCTTTGGAACCGAGTTAAGACTTTCGAGCCATTTAGCGCTTCAAAGAGGTGCAACTTCTGCCACGGACCAGGGTAGTCATTGGGAAACACTGCAGGATGAGGGAGCGATTTGACTGTGCAGTGAAGTCCGAAGGGCTTAGCGAAAGTAACTTGGTACTTTTTTATAATCCGTAAGAAAAGAAAATGGTTTATCCATCCCATATCGTATACAGCAATGCAAAACTAGATAGGAAAAAGTCAAAGTAGTTCATCTGGAAAAACTTGCTCCATTTGAATGGAAGAATTTGATGTCTAATCTGGACGATCAGACTTAATCGGAGAGCAGTGTATCAAAACGTGAAAGTTTGCAAATCGACTGACAATTGAGACAACTGAACGAATGAGATACTGAAAGAAAACCATGAATTCGCCAGATGATAAGATGGAACATGGCTACATCTAGAAATTACATTACTTAATAAGCACATGTACATAAGCAGAGCCTGCTATTGCCGAATAGGTTAGTGCGTGACTACCATTCGGAATCTCCGTGCACGAAACATCAAAATTATAGAAAAAGTTTTCTCTAAAAGCGGCTGCCCCTCGCCGAGTGTATCTCTACCATGATAGAGCTCCTCATAAAAAATATCTGTCGTTCGGAGTCAGCTTCGTTCGCACGCCACAAATAGGAGGAGGAGCTCGGCCAAACAACCAAAGAAAGTGTAAGCACCTATTATGTATAAGCAGAGGTGCAAGCGCACAGGGCAATCATTGTTAAATTAAGCGACTGAACCGGATTATTGTGCTAGGTTTTATTAAAAACAACGCAACAAATTCGTAACAGTATATCACATTTGTGCGTACATAAAAGTGTATGAATAGTTATATTTATATAAGTATGTACGTTTACCGTACGCTTGCTTAGTGCTTTGGCGAGAAAAAATTCACGCGACACTTGTTTCGTGCCGATTTATTGTTCTTTGTTCGAGCAAAGACGTCGTTGCTCACCTCCGCAACTCGTCGCGGTGATCTATTTGCATTTTTTTGTATTATCCCCCAACCACCCGCATCTATATTATCGTTTGCCAAAAATTGAGCGATTGTGACTGTATGCTATTACTTACTCAAGGTGCCTGTGACATCTGCTAGCAGTGTTTCCCCTCATATTGCTGTGGCTAATGTTGTTGCTACGGCAATTTCTGGCGCTTCGATTACTGTGCTACTGCTGCTGCCCAGCTGCCTCGCAGGTACAATGGACAACTATTCAAAATAAAAGGAACAAAAATGAAAAGGAGGCCCATACAGTGATTATTTGGTTAAATGCCAGTAATGAGTTGGATGTAATTGCCACAAAGATATGGATTTACATTTATTCGTTTAAGCCTACATTGTTTTTTAGCTTTAGTTCTATTGGGTCCGAGTACACTGCGACCACATAAGATATGACCTATTGTGCTTGACCACGGACCACAGACTGCCATATTTGAAACCTTCTAGTGAATTTGAGCAGTTCCTTTATCCAGGTTTAATAACCTGCTTAACTCTGTTCTATAAGGGAGGATAAATTGTTTTGCTTGCCCCTGTCCTGGACTTTCAATCCAGTGTCGTATGAATTTCGTGTTCTCCAAGTGGTCGATAATTTCCTTTCGTAATTTTGATGTAGCGCCTAATCTCGATAGGCAGTCCGCCTATTCTTCGCCGCCATGACCTTCATGTCCTTGTCCCCAGCCCAGCAAGACGGTGTTTCTTGCTCCCTGGGTGCTGAGGGCAGTTAAACATTCCTCAATGTGTTTAGATCTTATTGTGTGAGACTGCAGTGCACATAAGACTCCATGAGTTTCTGACAGATGCGCTTCGATATCTTTAGCGCAGGAGGCATAACATCACGCAATTTCACTATAGGATTGCTTATGAATTTTGTTGTAATTTCTATATGTCCTGTAAATTTTCAATCCTTTGGAAATAGTGCTAAATCTTAATGCTCCTAGGGTAGCCTTCTTCCCTATCATGATAGAGAGGTATTCGAATAAGTGCACTGAGTGTATCCGTTAGCATCGCCATTGTTATGCTGATGCTCACCAATCGAAGCAATTTACTTAATTTTGCCTTGCAGTTATTTGCCTAGTTCTGGGCCAACATGCTAAGGGAGTATTAATAGTTTTAACTTTTAGTATATGACCAGTAAGTCATTTTGGGGACAGACCCACGTTTTACGCCTAAATGAAATGGCAGGCACTGTAACGAGAAAGGAAGAAGTAGTGGAAAAAATGCAACCGGTTGAAGGGATCATGCTCCAGCTTCTTCTGACCCAACCCAGCCGAAGCCAACAAATGAGTGGGCTGGTAGAAAAAGCCTAAAACAGTTCAAGAAAGTTATTAATAAAAGCGGTACAGAAGGAGTAAGACCCGAAGCTATAATAATTGAAAAAAAAAAACACTGGTAAGAGTTCTTACGCTGACATACTAAACATGTGAAAAGCGACGACAAATTCAAGAATTTCACCGAATCAGTATCGAAAATAACGAGAACTCAAAAAGGAGATCTCATTATTGAACTGACAAATTGTGTCAAAAATCGACTGATTTTAAAACTATAGTGAGTGCCACCTTACAGTGAAGGCACTTACTCATCGTATTGCGATAGAATGCAAACGATGAACTTAGTAGGCCTATGACATCTTAAGTATCGGAATGGGATAGTCGGCGTGCAAATAAAAGAGGACCAATGCTTCTTGATGCATTCGCTCCACTCCACATTAATATTGTAAGTATCGGTCAAAAACATTACCCTGGAAAATGATTCTCTTGGTAAAGACATCAAATGGAAAGTGAGTGACAGCTACGGCCACAGCGATCATTAAGCTATCATAATGGACTTTACTGAAAGGAGGCCCAAAGTCGCACCCTAGCGAGTAATATGTAAACACATATGTATCTCCGTGCTAGTGGTGAAATGATAACATCAAGCTAGTATGATCAAATTGTCTCCGCGCAAACCGAAAGATGCAACACAGTAGAGGGAGACCCGATTTTGCTGACAATGTTCATAATTTCAGATCAGCAAAGCAGTCATTAAAAGCAGCTATTAAATCTATCAAACAAGAAAGTTTTAAGAAACCACTAGGGCACTGCCTGACGGGTTGTATTATCCAGAACAAAAAGTGCACAAACACTTGTCCAGTAAGGTTTGCGCAAAATTGTTACGACACTTCTTCTCAAAGGACTGAAAACATATTGGCCCACTGCATTCAACACGAAGTAGGTGACATCCCTTGTGTTAATAAAATTCAGTCCTAGAAAGTTCCAGGCCCGAATAATATACCAAATAGGACCCTGAAAATCGCTATTGCTCAAACTCCAGAAATATTTTTAGCGGCATTCCCGGCACTCCCTACTGGATACAATGAGAAAAATTCTTGAGAGAATTATCTTTCGTAGAAAGTTAAAGTATTTTATCCAAATACCAGTTCGGCTTCAGGGAATTCCGCTCAACAGTGGATGCTATCAAATATTATCAATATATCTTAATCTTACATTCTGTCAAATAAATATTGGAAATTGTTCATTTAAAAAGCGCGCATATATCTAAATGTTTTCCCTGGAATGTTGGTACAACTGTCCTCTATAGTGTCGCAGAATTTGAGCGTGATCTGTCAATTAGCTTGCTTTTGGCATTTAATTATATCAGTCAACCGAAGGTGTGCTTTGCGATTTTTACTATATTATGAATAAAAGTATCGAGCAAAGAATTTGTTTGAAATGTTGTGTTTTGAACGAGATTTCGTGTGTCGAATCGTAGAAAATGTTGCAGAAAGCTTATGTGAGTGTACTTTATCAAAAACATGGGTCTACGAGTGCTATAAGGCTTTTGCAGAGCGTCGAAAAGTCGTGGAAGATTTGCCCCGATCTGGTCGCCCATCAACGTCTTCAACGGATGAAAACGTCGATAAAGTCAAGGAAATGAGTCTGGAAAACCATCATTTAAGTTTGAGGGAGATAGCTCATGACCTTAGCGTGTCTCGCGAATCAATTCGCAACATTTTACACCATCAATTGGGCATGAGAAGCATGGCTGCTCACCTCGTTCTAAGAGAGTTGAATTTCCTTAAAACATGCTTGGGCAAGTGAATTCGGACCCAACGTTTATCCAGCGCATCAACAGGTGATGAGACCTGGACATATGAGTTTGAAATGCAAACCAGTCAATAAGCGGCTCAATGGCGCTATCCACATGAGCCGAGACCCAAAAAAATACGTCAAAGTCGGTCGAAAGTGAAAGTCATGCTACTCGTTTTCTTTTGTTACACGAGCGACAATTTTCAGGTCATCGGCTCGGGCCGAAACCAAACTAATTGCAAATGAAAGTGCTCATGTAGAATAGTAAAACTCCAACTCAGTTTTGGTCTATCGGGTCACAATTTTTTTACAGTGTATTAAAGCTTCGCAATGTTGATCAAATGCCATATTAAATAACATGGTAAATCCAGTACAAATATTGGTTTTCTCCAATTTGGTCATAGAAGACTTTAAGTAAAATTCAATTATAAACTTGGAAAATGTCTCTTGGAGTTGTCAAAAACATTGAACACCTATGGGTTAAACGTACTTGAAAAAAATTTAACAAAAACGAGCGTATGTATTTCATGTATTCCATATTAAATAAAACTCTGAGATGTTTTTGGTGGAAAAAAAGCTGGGCTCTGAAAAACCACCCGCTTAATTCATTTAGCTAGTGATGCTGAATTTAAGCTTAGCGGTAGGGTTGGGTTCGCTGTTTTTTCGGAGGACATATTTCCGAATAGCTATCGCTGTCTAACTCTGCACCTTCGAATACAGCTTTTGACCACCAACAAATTTTAGCCAACCGGGACTTTTTTCCCTCTTGTATTTAGTAAAAAGAATACAAAAGAATTCAATAAGAAAAGAGTTGCTGTAAAATTGTATCGTTTTTTAAAGTCAGCTTTTTTCTAATGGTAAAGAAGCCTGATGATATCGTTCTCCATGCTCGTCGGATTCGGTGGCGAGTTGTGTACTATATTTATTCAAGTGAAAATATATTACATGAAATTAATTTTAAGAGAAATGTTGACTTGAAGTTTTTTTGAGTGTATCCAACATACTTTGCACCTCAGACTTGTCGGTTTCTGATCTATTTTTACCTAGAAAGCCTTCAATAACCATTTTGATTGCATGCCAAGCAATCAACTCAGTGTCTATAAAAACAGCGTCAAATTACTCATCATTCATTAGCTTCTTTATATGTATCTGGGACATTCAGAGCACCTATATATGTAAGAAACAGGAATATGAAAACAATGTTAATATATAATATTTTACCACTGACTAGTTTATATGTTTATATATACAATATATATATGTATTTGACGCGTACACCCTTCTCGGGTATTTGGCCGAGCTCCTCGTCCTATTTGTGGTGTGCGTCTTGATGTTGTTCCACAAATGGAGGGACCTACAGTTTCAAGCCGACTCCGAACGGCAAATATTTTTATGAGGAGCTTTTTCGTAGCAGAAATACACTCGGAGGTTTGCCATTGCATGCCGAGGGGCAACCGCTATTAAAAATTGTTTTTCTTAATTTTGGTGTTTCACCGAGATTCGAACCTGCATTCTCTCTGTGAATTCCAAATGGTAGTCCCTCACCAACTCATTCGGCTACGGCGACCGACTAGTTTAGCTGGGCTTAATCGAGAAAATATTTTTCCCACACTATTGAATATTTCGACACGTTTAGCTACTTGCTTAATGAAGCTTTTGACAATACCACGTGACGCAGCGGTGGTAACAAAGTACTCTCTTCACGAACTACATTCCTGAAGCCGACATTTTCTAGTTTTCTCAAACTCCAATCTTTCATTTGATACTGGTTTGCTTTGTACGTATCGTACCATATCGTACCGTACTCGTATCTTGTGCACCATTTACGCAGGAAACACATATTCTTCGTGTATCGGCTTTGCATGCTACTAAGCATGGCTACCACTTTCACAGCATAGTTTCCATGGAAACATTGCGTAATTAACCGTATCCAAAATTAATTTCAAAATATAATAAGTCTCTTCTGTATGGCGTCCCTGTTTCATAGATAACCATAGGACTTACGGAAACTACATGCAGGCGTGGATATAGCGGTTGTGAGTTTCTGCCCACATAGAATGGACAAAAATGAACAATTTAAACAAAAACACGAAATAAAAAACAACGGACACATGAATTCCGAAGCTGAAGAAGCCTTTAAGCGGAGCACCGTTATAAGAAGGTCCCCTCCACAGGCAACAGAAACAACCGAACAAAAAACGGAGCACAACGCGTCGACGCTTGTAGCGAGCTAACGCCGTACAAGCAGATTGACAGCGCAATCAAACAATGTGACAAGCGACATTACCACCTGGACAGCGATGTGGTCCGACAGGTACAGCAGAAAGCAACACCAAAAGGCACTCCGCCCCCTCCTGCACCGACTCCGACGACCGGTGCATTATGTGAACTGGTAGAGCGTCTAAGAAAGGAAATCAACGGATTACCGTCATATGTCGAACCGTGGAAAAATATCCACGATGACATCAGAAAAATGTGTAGCATAATAAAACGCACACATACTAAAGTAATCACACAGCTCGAAGCCGAAGAGCGAAGGGCCAGGCTAATATTGACACCGGTGCAGATGACCCAAGCCGCACTACAAAAAATGTGAAACTATCCGCTAAAAGAGCGAGCGATAGGGGTAGCCTTAAAACTGTCGCAGTGCAGACAGCAACAAAGTCTCCATCTGCTAAAAAAAGGAAAAACGACAGCTACCCGCATGCACTGATGCCTCCCGGGACCAAGGAAGAATGGACGAAACTCCAAAGAAAAAAGAAACCTAAGAGAGATAGAAAAGGTGGCAGATATATTAGACCCAGGTCTGATGCGATCATCATCGAAAAAAAGGCAGATAGTATAACATACGCGGACATGCTGCGATTGGTGAAAAATAGCGTAGAGCTCAAAGACCTCAACGAATAGGTAAAAATCATGCGACCTACACAAAAAGGTGGGCATGCGATCGAACTAAAGAGGAGCAAGGATTTAGAAGCACCAAGCTGTCCTGACGCACAATATTACAATTCAGCGCAGAGGACTTATTCCGAATCTGAGCATAGATTATGAATATCTCAGCACAATAGTAGAGCAAGCGCAAGTGAAAAGCGTTGATAAAAACTCGATAAAAAGCAGGCGTAACACACACGGAGGCACAGAATCTGTGTACATTTTGCTCCTCGCGGGTGACGCCAAAAAGGTCCTGGAGCTTGGACACATTAAGGTTGGATGGCTTCGATGTCGCGTATCGGAAGTAATCTCCCCTAAAAGGTGCAACAAATGCTGGGCGTTCGACCACGTTTCGAATGCGTGCAAAGGAAAAGACCGTACGAAGCTTTGCTGACGGTGTGGAATGGAAGTACACCTTGCAGCAACGTGTAAAAACGCTGAAAAATGCGTGCTCTGCGACGGAGCCAACCCAGCTGGAAGCGCCAAATGCCCCCGATATCAAGAGAGGCATGAAGATATTGCAGCTCAATACCAACCCCTGTCCAGAAGGCCAAGACCTACTATCGCTCGCTGAAAATAATGTGGATGTTGCTCTTCTTTCCGAGCCCTACGAAAACATCAACTCCCACAGTTAGATGTCGGACTCTGAAAGGCTAGCCTCGATATGGGTAGTGACTGACAAGTTACCCCAATGCAAGAACCCGATACCAGACTCCGGCTATACGTGAGCGAAATTAGATGGTGTGTATTGTGTAAGCTGCTATGCGCCGCCTCGTATGGTCGTTAGAAACCTTCGCACGCATGATGACGGCTCTCGAGCTGGAGCTAAGAGGGAAGCGTCCAATCCTCGTTACGGGGAACTTTAACGCTTGGTCGAGAACCTGGGGTAGCATGCACATAAGCCCAAGGGGACGATTGGTGGAGGAAATCGTCGCGGCAATGGACCTTGTAGTACTTAATACTCCCGGAACTTTCACTTTCTATTGCAGTAGAGGGCGGTCTATAATTGACCTGGCATTTGCATACCTCGTAACGCCAAATCGAGCGAAGTGGAGGATCGAAAAGTCCATCCACACGCATAGTGACCATCTGGCCATAATAATAGAAATACAGGAGGATGGGCGAAACTATGAAAAATGGACGACGCGACAAAAGTGGAAGAAACTGACTTCAATACCGATACATTTAGGTCGGCATGGGATGATGCTTACCTTCCCGCCACGAGTGTGGATGGCATGGCGGAACATATGGCCGCCCAGATAGAAATAGTAAATACGGTGGCAAACGTAAACCTGCCTACTGGTGGACTGGTGAAATAGCTGATATGAGAAAAGTCTGTATCAAGGCGCGAAGAAGAGCAACAAGAGCGCGTCAACGACCTGGCCCAGATGAGGTTCCTAACATTGCATTTAAAACCGCGATACGGGCTAAACCCCAGATGTTCGCAAGCCTATACAGTGCTTCCCTAGCCGAAGGAACCTTCCCGGAGCGATGGAAATTGCAAGGATTGGTGCGATACTGATAATGGGCCAAAAAGTACGAAGTTACTGGAACGTTATGTACGACGGCGTCTTAAAGCTGAAACTTCCCGATAAGGTGGAGATCGTAGGATATGCTGATGCTGGTAGCTGTAGACATGCGGTTAGATCAGCTGGAAACAAAATGTAACGATGTAGCAGCGAGAGAACAGCAATGGCTCGGTAATACGGGCTTGGAGCTGACTGCCCAGAAAACAGAAGCCGTGCTTATAAGCGCGCGGAAGCAAAAAAGGATTAAGAGGATCACGGTTGGCGGACACGAAATATTCTCACAGGAGATGATTAAGTACCTCGGAGTCCTGCTCGACACGAGGCTAAGCTTCAAGCATCATCTGGAAGCAGTTAATTGTAAAGCAGCGGCTGTCAATGAGGCACTCGCGAATATTCTGCCTAACATAGGTGGCCCGCAAGGAGAGGGGAAACGACTCATATCCTGTGATGGAGGCTATCGTATTATATGCCGCGCCGATATGGACAAAGGCTAAACATAGCCATATGCGTGAGGTAGTTCGCATGTGCTTGCGCTTATAGAACGATATCAGGCGACGCAACATGCGTTATTGCTAGAAAGATAGTGGATATTCATGCAATGGAGTAAAAGGAGTGAAACCGATGATAGAAGAAAAGGCGGTAGAAAGAACGCGATCGATGGTCGTATGGCAAATAAGATGGGATGAGTCAACCAAAGCCCGGTGGACTTACAAACTCATACCAAACCTTGAAGGGTGGATGAATAGGAAGCATGGCGATATTGACTACTTCCTAACTCAGATACTCACCGGACAAGGCTGCTTTCTTGAATATGTGTACCGTTTCCAGCTGGCCGACAGCCCTTTTTGCCCGAGCTGCTCGAATACAGTCGAGAGCGCAGAACATGGGACCTTTCACTGTAGACGTTTCCGTGAAGAACGAGCAATGCTGGCGAAGACATTCGAACACCCGCCATTCCACGCAAGATTTGTCGAGGATATGTGCTCGACCATCACTAAATGGGGCATAAACGTTCAGAGCTACAGTCGTGACGAGGCTCAACCGCATTGACTGGGAAAGGAAAGCGCCGAAATGACAGCAGCAGCTGCTACTGCAGCAACAACAGAGGCAGCAGCAGTAGAAGCAGAAAGATAGACTATAGATAACAACCTTATTGTACAGTAACCACGCCCCACACCCTTTATCTTTATGTGCATCTATGTACAATATTAAATCCACAAAAACCGGTTTAGTGTACATAGAGAAAAATATCACGCCACTTATTACAGCAATATGAGGCTGCATATGCTTTGAGGCTAGCGATATATTTCATTCCAAGTTCAACAGCATAAGTGCACAAAACAAATTTTTTCTTTGTCAATAAACTCGTCTCGCAGAAATTCCAACCGGTGTTTTTTTTCTTTTGTTTAGTACAGTTCGATTTAAAGGCAAAAGTTTCGATTCCGCAACACTTTATTAGAAAGTTTTTGGTACCTTTGTTAGCAAGTGAACAGTGGAGTTAAACTGTTTTAGACAAACCGACGACAGACACAAATGCTTGAGCCACACACTCACAACAGTACCAAACTGAAGGCAAGACAATAGTTTGTGAGTATCGGACTATTGCATATTCTCCGATGTTTCATTCCCCCCACAACCGCTTTCGAAGACAGTGGGAGGAGTGAGTTCTATTGATGGCGTAAAATTTCCATACGCCCACAGGAGCGGAACCTGTGCGCAGCAACCTGTTGTGCTAATAGACATAAGCGCGGCTCCACCTTGAAGAAATGCTAACGCGGTTCCAGGGTGGAAATCAGCCGAGGAGGATAAATGTTATAGTGTTAGTAGGAGCATGGCGCACATACATAGAGATTTTGATTAACACTTCCCGACTAAAAAAAAAAACTAAAATAAAAAATATGTAATAGTACTGCTTTTAAGCTAATTGAAGAACTGTCAATGAACAGTCTCCTCTCTTTCGGCTCGTATTCAATGCTCATAGCTACTATTAGCGTGTCTACATTAATGCAATGAGCGCCGGTTTTTGATTCATTTGTAACGAACGTTTTTTGCAATTCAGTTTGCCGTTTGTGATACCCACTGACATTTACACCAGCTGCTAACAAATTAGTTTATTTAAAAGTGAAGCAAGCTCCCCCGAATTTCGTTGTGACAGCTGTAATTTTCTACGATCGAATCCGTACTAACATGCGATATCAAAATTGGTTTACATTGAGGTAACGGGATTGGAAAGCAAATTTGTCATTGCATTTGGAGTCACATTTTGGCATAATGTTACTACTATGTATGCGACAGCGGAGTTTGTGCACTAGCAACGCTTTTATACACAAAATTCTTCATGTGTTTCTTCGTAAAGCCGCAAAAAGTATTGACACACAAATAACAATTTGACGGCTCGTGCACAATGGGATTAATACAGATAATTGGAACTCCGAAAGAGATACATTTGTGTTTTTTATGCAGCCATTCTAGTAAAGAGTTGTAGCACGTTTTACAAATGGGAGCCAACGAGACATTCGTAATAACACTTTGGTCAAAATATTTCTCATACGTCGTCTTTAACTCTTCACTAAAAAACCATTTTTGCGATAAGTGAATGTAAAATGGCCACAAATATAACACAACTTTTTAATCAAACAATTGTCACTTTAGATGATTGCTCTTACCAATCAAAATCGAATTATTGACATTTTTGTCCACTTTATAAGATGACCCACTAACAATAATATGCAACGGCATTTTATCACGTTCGCCGTCGCCAACGTGTAAAGGTCCAAAAATCTTACGCAGAATCTTTCTCTCAAACACTTAAAGCGGCACTTCATCGAATGTTGTCATCGTCCACGCTTCTGCGCATATGTTAGGACGGGCATGATGAGAGTCTTGTAGAGTGTAAGTTTTGTTCGTCGAGAGAGGACTTTACTACTTAATTGCCTACTTAGTCCAAAGTAGCACTTGTTGGCAAGAGAGATTCTACGTTGGAATTCAAGGCTGACATTGTTATCGGTATTAATGCTTGTTCCTAAGTATACGAAGTCCTTTACAACCTAGAGGAGGTACTTCGTTTTATCCTCGTTTACCACCAGACCCATTCGCTTTGCTTCTTTATCCAGTTTGGAGAAGGCAGAACTAACAGCGCGGTTGTTAAGGCCGATGATGTCAATATCGCCAACAAACGCTAGCAATTGTACGCTCTTATAAGATATTGTACCTGAGCGATTATGTTCAGCGGCTCGTACGATCTTTTCCTAGAAGTCACACGACAGCGAGTCCCATTGCCTGAAACATCGTTTGGTATCAAACGGCTCGAAGAGGTCCTTCCCAATTCTGACGGCGCTGCTGGTGTTGAGCAACGTTATCTTACATAGCCGTATTAGTTTTGTGGGGACACCAAATTCAGACATCGCGGCATACAGGAAGCTCTTTTTCGTACTGTCGAATGCAGCTTTGAAGATGAAGACGAAAAGATGGTGTGTGTCGATTCTCCTTTCATGGGTTTTTTCCAAGATTTGGCGTATTGTGAATATTTGATCGATGGCAGACTTTCCAGGTCTAAAGACACACTGGTAAGGTCCAATCAGTTGGTTCACAGTGGGATTCAGCCTTTCACACAGTACGCTCGCTAGAACCTTATATGCAATATTTAGAAGACTAATCCCGCGGTAATTGACCCTTCTCATGGATTGGGCAGAGCACAATTAAATTCCAATCAGCAGGCATGCTTTCAGTCGACCATATTTTCCATAGAAGCAGATGCATGCACCTTACCAGCTCCTCGCCGCCATGTTTGAATAGCTCAGCCGACAGTCCGTCGGAGCCCGCGGATTTGTTGTCCTTTAGACGCGTTATCGCTATTCTCACCTCGTCTTGGTCGGGTAGCGAAACGACAATTCCGTCGTCAACGATAGGGGTATTGGGATCTTCACATTCTCTGTGACATGCGCAGCTGTCACTATTTAATAGGTTCGATAAGTGTTCCCTCCATAATTTAAGTATGCTCTGGATGTCCGTCGCCAGATCGCCGTCTTTGTTCTTACAGGAAAACGCCCCGGTCTTGAAACTTTCTGTAAGCCGCCGAACTTTCTGGTATAATTTTCGGGCGTTGTTCCTGTTGGCCAGCATCTCAAGCTCCTCGCACTCACGTATTTCGGCCCCTCGTTTCTTCTGTCGGATAATACGTCTCTCTTCCTTTTTCAGCTCTCTGTAGCGATCCCCCATGGCTCGCGTTGCGCCCGATCGCAGCGTGGCTCTATAGGCGGCATCTTTTCTTTCTGCAGGAGCATGACATTCCTCGTCGTACCAACTGTTTTTTTTGGGCACGCAGTTTGAGAAACACAGTCCACAGAATTTCGACTCTTATCACTCTCTTAGACATGTTTTTGCATTTAGCTGTTGTTGTAAGATAAATTATGAGCTGTTATTGCAATATTACCATTTCTCAATATAGAGAACTGCACACGGAATTCAATTCGCGAAATCTAACAAATCCTCACTAAAAACAAATTGATTTTTACGAACCATTTTTTGGGGGGCTACAATAAAAATCAATTTTTGATATTTGCTTATTGTAAACTTTGAACATTTCGGCTTCTTAATTAAGTGGGAAAAGAAAACAAGGCATTTTAAATTTTTTTACTTCGTTGACGTTTGTTTAGAAGTACCCATTTGTAAATACATATGTATGTATATATATATACAATATAATACATAATATATATTTCAAAATTTACACAAATTGAAGAAATTGTACTGGATTTACCATATTATTAAATACAGTATTTGATCTATATTGCGAAATTGTAATACACTGTAAAGAAATTGTGACCCGATAGACCCAAAACCCGAAAATTGCTGTCGCACAGTGTTATCATGGTAATGTGCTCTCGAAATTCGTCCCAAATGGTTCTATGGTAAATTAAGAATATTATTTGGAAGTTATGCGACGTTCGAGAGAGATTATGCGTAGAAAGCGGCCCAATTTATGGAAAGAAAACTCATGGATCTTGCACCATGATAACGCACCATCTCACAAGGCTCATATTGTGAACATTTTATTGACAATACACTCGACAAATATCATCGAACAACCACCGTATTCACCGGATTTAGCCCCGGTGACTTTTTCCTTTTCCCAAAACTTAAATTGCCACTCCGCGAACGCCGCTTTGAGTCGAGAGATCTTTTCAAACGCATTTAAAAGGTGCTTTGATGAGTGGGCTAATCGTTGTCATATGTGTATTGCTTCGAATGAAGCCTATTTTGAAGGCGACAAAATTTTCATGATTAAACAATTATTTTGCGTTTTATTGAACGATTCCCGGTACTTTTTTGGTAGAATGTATATGGACAATTCATATTCTCTTACGCCTTCTAATATCAAAGCTTTCTCCGAAACATACTTGGTTGATAAATCTTTAAGCATTGGATTCTTCTTCTTCTTAATTGGCACGATAACCGCTTACGCGGTATTGGCAGAGTTTAACAAAGCGCGTAAAATTTAATTTTAGTATGCGTAATTCTGAGTCCTTAAATTGTGTGTTACTTGAGTTTTATTCGGATCGATGATTTGTAATTTGGACTTTACTCGTTGCTTTGAGATTTTCAAATCAAAACTTAATAGTCGGAGCTTGAAGTTATCAAAAAGACCGGTTCTTTATAATATTAATAAAATTAAGCTGACCGAATTTATGAAGGTTGATGAAGCCCTACACAATAGGTATATTTGAAATTTTGATCGCAATATTAAAAAGAGCCCGGAATACTTCTAGGCTTTTTTGAATCGAAAAAATCTACTTCGAATTTATCATCCTCTATAAGTATTTTATAGAGACCAATTTATATTTTATAGACACAAATCCGCGGAAGAAACGACAAATCTCTTTGCTGAATTTTTTTCGTGCTAGGTTTGTATGCCATTCGTATAACGATCCGAGCTATCGGAGTTTTCTTTGTCCTTTGGCGCATTACCCGTGACGAAAGATGAAAACTCATATAACTTCAATCATTAAAAGTGGGAATAAGAGTGACGTCACAAACTATAGACCTTTTATGAAATCGGCAACAAGGCAGTATTCTCCGCCCACTTCTCTTTATAATTTTTATTATAAGTATTGTATATAATTCTCCTTTTTGAAATTTCTACTCTCGGCTGATGACATTAGAAATTATTCCGCCATATCGAATGTTGAAGATTCAGTCTTGTTGCAATCTGACATAGACACAGTTTATTCTTGGTGCGAGAAAAATCGTTTATACCTATATGCCTGAATACAGACAAATGCTTTCAAAAATGTTTTTCTAGGAAAGTCAATACCTTATATTATACCAATCATATTATGGGTCTAACAGAAACCTGTAGACCAAATCAAAGTATTAGGGGTATTTTTCGGCTCTAAACGCAAAATATAGTAACTAGTATATAGATTACTTAACTCCGGATGTATAAGTTAGCCTTGCTTTTGTACTGATACTTTTGTATAAATCCTGGTCGCTTCGATAACATAGAACCGACTGTCGAGCGAACGTCAAAGATCGTATTTATAAGTGTAAAGCTTCTATGAGCGTAATGGTAACCCATAATTAATTTGTATAACCATACAAGCTATCGACGGTATGCCGTCAAATAAGACGTGTGTTGGATGAGCACAACTGAATTTACATGTTGTTCATATTATTCCCTTTCTCTTATGTATTAAAATTTTACATAATGCTTATTTCTAGGAAGAACTCATACAACATACTTAGCCTAATTTTTTTATGTTTATTTACTTGTAAACTTACGGTCTATGATATGAAATAAGTTGTATTATTTTATTATTATTATTATTTTTTATTTATTGCATCCCAAAGAAGGGTAATTAACATTAACAGCTCAGCTGCAAGCCAATAATATATAACAGGTCACATAAGTTATAACTAATATTGCACTTAGAAATATTAAATAAATAATTGATAAAGAATAAAGCGTTCACTGTAAAAAGTTTCGAACTAAATATGTATATGGCAAGAATTAAGTAGAGCTGCTTTCTGCATATCAAAAATCGGAGATTCCGGGAGCTAAAGAGTTTTGACGTTGGTTGCTAAATTTTCATACACTGAGATGACAATTGGCAGGATGTCACCTTCCTTAACTTCCATTGGCGTTTAACATCAATCCCTAAGCCAGAATATTTTGATAGTTTTTCTGCATGTTTTTGTTCAGAGGAACAGCAATATCAATTATATAACCAGTCGTTTGAGATTTATCGATCGAGAAAATGTCTGGCCTATTGTATGCTCTTGTTGCATTTGTTAGAATTGTTCGGTCATAATACAAAAGGTAGTTGGAGTCTTCTTGAAGAGGTTCTGGGATGTATCTGAAGTACAGTATTTTGCTTTGATGGAAGTTGTATAGGGTGGGCCATGTAAAATTTAATTTTTGAATCGGCTATAAAAAAAACTAATCAATATTTTTTCAAACTTTTTTTTTATTTTGAAAATTGAACATTGTCATTTATGAACGAATAATAATATCGTTCAAATGACTGCCACGACTGGCTTTACAGTAGGCCGTTCGATCAACCCAATTTTAAAGCACATTTTCGTTTGTTTGGGCTCCAATTTCATGAATGGCAACTTCGATTTCGTGTTTTAAAGCATCAATCGTCTTTGGATGGTTCGCATAGCATTTGTCCTTAACGACTCCCCACAAAAAATAGTCCAACGGGCTTAAATCACAGCTCCGAGGCGGATAATTGATATCGGAATTTCGGCTGATTATTCGGTTTTCAAAAACGGTAGCTGAAAGTGTGCAAAAGAGTGTAACTTTGGCAGTGTGACAAGTTGCACCGTTCGGTTGAAACTAAATGTCGTCCATGTCATCCTCTTCAATTTTTGGAAACAACTCGTTGAGCATGTCACGGGAACGCTCGCCATTTACTGTAACCGCGGCTCCTCGCTCATTTTCGAAAAAAATTGCCCGATAATGCCGCCAGACCAAAAACCGCACCAAACAGTGACTCGTTGTGGATGCATTTGGTTCTCTACAGTAACGTGTGGATTTTCTGAGTCCCAAATCCGACAATTTTGCTTATTGAGAAAAGATGATTTTTCGGTAAAAATGCTCATCTTCGGTCAAACGAACCGAAAACGCATTGGATGGTCATTAGGCTTCAGTTCTTGCACCAATTAATCCTTATAACCCTTCATACCGAGGACTTTATGCAAAATTCTCCTCAAAGGAGTGCGTGAAATGTTCAATTCTCGAGAACGATGACGAGTTGAGGTTGTTGGATGTTCACGCACATTTTCGGCTACAGCAGCAATATTTTCGGGTGTGCGCACTGTAACGACCCACTTTCACGAACACGATTAACAAATTGATCCACAAACTGTCTTGTTGGCAAATCTTTTTTTTTGAATTTTTTTTCAAATTTCTCACAGCTTGATTAGAAGGCTCACCACTTTGGACATAGGTTTTCAATATTTCCCAATTTTGTTCAAGCGTATAGCGTTGGTTCCATGTGTAGAAGTCCACGCAAGTGGGGAAAGTTACTGATAACTATTCACTTGGCAATGGCCAGGACGATTCTTCTGCATATGGTTCAAGCAGCGCACAACGGCCGGGATTAGCCCACGTATCCTCTGGGTAGCTTCCGAACACCCTTTCGCGAGTGAGCTAACGTGAGAAGGCGAAGCATTCCAGCATAGCTGGTTGTGCGCTGGGTTTGAGACCCGCCACTTAAAAAGCACGCCCCCTCCCCCCCAATGAAAACAGCAACAAAGCCTCGGATGATAACTTCCAACACTGATGACAACCCCTGCAGACGAAATAAGAAATACGATTTGAGGGCATGCACCTGGAATGTCCGGTCCCTTAATGGGGAAGGTGCCTCTGCCCGGCTGGTTGATGGCCTCGTGAGAGCTGACATCACTGCCATCCAAGAGATGCGATGGACGGGGCAAGGCAAAAAAACCATAGGACCTTGCAACGTCTACTACAGCTGTCATGTAAAGGAGCGCAAATTCGGTGTCGGATTTGTTGTGGGAGAGAGACTTCGTCGCCAAGTAATGTCGTTCACTCCGGTGGACGAGCGTCTCGCCCTAATCCGCATCAAAGCCCGTTTTTTTAACATTTCGCTAATTTGTGCCCACGCCCCGATGGAAGAGAAGGACGATGCGACCAAAGATTCCTTCTATGAGCGCTTGGAACGTTTGTATGAGCACTGCCCCCGCCACGACATAAAAATCGTGCTTGGCGACTTCAACGCCAGGGTGGGCAAGGAGGGAGTTTTTGGTCCCACGGTCGAAAAAATCAGCCTGCTCAACGAAACATCCGGTAACGGACAGAGGCTGATCGACTTCGCCGGGGCCCGAAACAAGGTAGTCTGCAGCACCAGATTCCAGCATAAAAAAATCCACCAAGCTACCTGGTTGTCCCCTGATCGAAAAACGCGAAACCAGATCGATCATGTTGTGAAAGATGGAAGACACGCTTCCAGTGTATTAGATGTACTTACGATCCCAGGACCCAACATTGACTCGGATCATTACCTTGTTGCAGCCAAACTGCGCACACGCCTCTGTGCAGCAAAAAACGTACATCTACCAATGTTCGACATCGAAAAGCTGCAATCACAACAGACAGCCAGAAGATTCGCTACTCTACTCTCACTCCTGCTCTCAGTGACCACTGCCCAACAAACCGGCAAACACGAGCAATGGAGCAACATTTCTCGTTCTCTACGTACCGCCGCCGAAGAAGAAATCGGATTCCGGCGAACCCGAAAAAACAATTGGTACGACGAGGCATGCCATGCTGCCGCTGAAAGAAAGGATGCCGCCTAAAGAGCCACGCTGCGATCGGGCGCAACGCGAGCCATGTGGGATCGCTACAGAGACCTTAAAAAGGAAGAGAGACGTATTATCCGAAAGATGAAACGAGAGGCCGAAATACGTGAGTGCGAGGAGCTTGAGATGCTGGCCAATAGGAACAACGCCCGAAAATTCTATCAGAAAGTTCGGCGGCTTACAGAAGGTTTTACAGAAGGGAAGACTTCTCGAACCTGTTAAACAGTGACAGCTGCGCATGTCACAGAGAATGTGAAGATCCAGATACCCCAATCGACGACGACGGAATTGACGTTCCGTTACCCAACCATGACGAGGTGAGAAAGAACAACAAAGCCGCGGGCGCCGGCTGAGCTATTCAAACATGGCGGCGAGGAGCTGGTAAGGTGCACGCATCAGCTTCTATGGAAAATATGGTCGGATGAAAGCATGCCTGCCGATCGGAATTTAATTGTGCTCTGCCCAATCCATAAGAAGGGGGATCCTGCAATCTGTGCCAGTTACCTCGGGAATAGTCTTCTAAATATCGCCTATAAGGTTCTAGCGAGCGTATTGTGTGAAAGGCTGAAGCCCACCGTCAACCAACTGATTGGCTCTTATCAGTGTGACTTTAGACCTGGAAAGTCAACCATCGACCAAATATTTAAAATACGCCAAATCTTGGAAAAGACCCACGAAAGGAGAATCGACACACACCATCTTTTCGTCGATTTCAAAGCTGCATTCGACAGTACGAAAAGGAATTATCTGTATGCCGCTCTGTCAGAATTTGGTATCCCCACAAAACTAATACGGCTTTGCAAGATGACGTTGCTCAATACCAGCAGCGCCGTTAGAATTGGGAAGGACCTCTCCGAGCCGTTTGATACCAAACGAGGTTTCAGACAGGGTGACTCGCTGACGTCTGACTTCTTTAACCCGATGTTGGAGAGCATCGTACGAGCCGCAGAACTTAATCGCTCAGGCACAATTTTTTATAAGAGCATACAATTGCTGGCGTATGCCGATGATATTGACATCATCGGCCTTAACAATCGCGCTGTTAGTTCTGCCTTCTCAAACTGGATAAAGAGGTAAAGCGAATGGGTCTGGTGGTGAACAAAACGAAGTACCTCCTCTCTTCAAACAAACAGTCGGCGCACTCGCGTATCGGCACCCACGTCACTGTTGACAGCTATAATTTCAAGGTTGTAAAAGACTTCGCTTATTTAGGAACCAGCATTAACACCGATAACAATGTCAGCTTTGAAATCCAACGTAGAATCTCTCTTGCCAACAAGTGCTACTTTGGCCTAAGTAGGCAATTGAGTAGTAAAGTCCTCTCTCGACGAACAAAATTAACACTCACACTGACGACATAGACATAGCGCAGCCAATAAAGATCCAGCAGCTACGTTGGCTGGTTCATGTCGTCCGAATGGATACAAACGCTCCGGCTTTGAAAGTATTCGATGCGGTACCAGCTGGTGGTAGCAGAGGAAGAGGAAGACCTCCTCTGCTTTGGAAAGATCAGGTGGAGAAGGACTTGGCTTCACTTGGTGTGTCCAATTGGCGCCGGTTAGCACGAGAAAGAAACGACTGGCGCGCTTTGTTAAACTCGACCAAAATCGCCTAACCGGTTATCGCGCCAATTAAGAAGAGAAGAAGTATAGCGTCCCATTTCGTAAATGTCAAACCTAAGTAAATTATGAACACATTTGACATGTCATTTGTGTTACCATTCTCAAAAAAATAGGTGGTTCAAAAAGCAAACGCTATATGGCTCACCCTGTGCATATGCGTCATTTTTAGATGAATTCTTTCTGCGATGTCATTGTGCCGCTTCAGGTACATAGAGTTTGCCAGTGTGGTGCATCCAGCACGTGGTCTAAATTCTCACTCCGACTATTGCATCTTGGAAATCTGTCTGCAGCGGTATTTGGATCTCGCATTAAATATTTAATGTAATTTCTTCTTGGAATCACATATGGCGGGGTACCATTTTCGCCGTTTCGGCGAATATCAACCTTATTATTATTATTATTGTATTATTTTTAAATATAGACTTCGGCAACTATTTCAGACGAACAAGCTTTATATTTTGTACCGACGATTTCCGTTTTAGCGCTTACGAACATGATTAAGCGACACAATTTATTTTAGTGTTTTCTTATTCTTCGGTTGTGCGTGGGCCGTATTGTTTCATATGCAATTTCATATGTTTTATGTGTTGCAGTGTGACTGCGTCAAATGAAGAGAAAACACTAATATGCTTGTTGTTGTTTTGTTGTTTTAACAGCATAGTTAGCCCTGTCAGTGTAAGTATATCATCGGTCGTCTTCGTCTAGCTCATCTAAGGGTAGGCCCAGGAAACATGCTGTTTCGACAGGTTAGGTCCAGAGGGAGAGGGGGGTTAGATGAGTCGGTTTGAGGGGGCATGTGAAGAGGTGGTTAGTGTCGTGCGGGGTACCTTCGCATGCCGGACATGTGTTTGGTATGTCGGGGTCAATTCTGGATAAGTAGGAGTTTAACCTGCTACAATATCCAGAACGTAATTGTGCCAATGTTACACGAGTCTCACTGGGAAGCTGGAGCTCTTCATCTGCGATAGGTGGTGGTTGGACTCCGATTACGGCATTCACAGGACGGGAGTTCATGAAGGTGGTAACGGTCTCCCGGTGAATGTCGTTTATTGACTGTCTAAATACTGTCCGGTCCAGTAGGTTTCGGTCAGTTTTGTCCTGGAGTTCGTCAGCGTAGTCAAGGAGGTGTCTCCTGACGTGCCTGGGAGGCGGCTCAGGCTCAAGCAGGTGTCTGCAGGGGTGAAACCTGCGGTAACACCCCAGCAGGAACTGCTTGCTGAGCAATTTGTTGTGCTCCGCAACTGGGAGCATTTGTGCCTCGTTGTGTAGATGTTGGATGGGTGATATCAGGAGGCACCCGGTCGCTGTCCGAATGGCGGTATTTTGACTTGTCTGAAGCTTTGTCCACTGCGAATCACTAGTTCCAGGCGACCAGACAGGCGCAGCATAGTTTAGAACCGGCCGGCCAATTGCCTTAAATGTCGAAAGCAACAGTTCTTTGTCTTTGCCCCAAGTGCTGCCGGCCAGCGATTTGAGGACCTTGTTACGATTTTGGACTTAAGTGGCAATTGCGGTTGTATGCGCAGAGAAGGAGAGCAAGCTGTCAAAGGTTACACCCAAAATTTTGGGGTTATTTACAGTCGGAATTGGTGTGTCGTCGACTTTTACCATAAGGGACAGCTTGACCTCCTTTGTCCAGGTGGTGAAAAGGGTCGCCGTGGACTTGGTGGAGGAAAGTTGGAGATTCCTCGCAGTGAAAAAGCGAGAAAGGTCGGTGAGGTAGTTGTTCACTTTGGAACACAGGCCATCGATGTCATTGCCCGACGCCATTATCGTGCAATCGTCAGCGTATGAGATCAAGGAAACTCCCGCTGGTGGTTGGGGGAGTTTCGAGATGTAGAAGTTAAAAAGCAAGGGTGAAAGGACACCACCCTGCGGTACGCCTTGCTTAGTCTTCCTCTGCTTTGATATTTGATCTCGAAAGATCACTGACGAGTGCCGACCGCTCAGGTAGTTCGCGGACTACCTCTTCAGCCCTGGTGGGAGTGTCGACTGATAAATATCATCTAGTAGCGTGGAATGGCTGACTGTATCGAAAGCCTTCTTTAGGTCCAACGCTACTAGGACAGTCCTCTCGCAGGGGCGGTTTTGGTTAAGCCCGCGATTTATCTGGGCGTTTATGGCGGTGACTGCAGTGGTGGTGCTGTGCACTCGTCGGAATCCGTGCTGATGTGGGGCTGGGGCCAGGTGTGTCGTGTAGAGAGGGAGTAGGAGGGCTTCAAGTGTCTTCACTACTGGGGAAAGGAGAGTTATCGGCCGATAAGACTCCCGTTGGTTGGCGGGTTTCCCAGGTTTCAGTAGTGGGACCACTCTCCCTGCTTTCCACTTGTCAGGGATGATGAGAGTGGCCAGGGACAAATTGAAGACCCTTGTGAGGTATTCTACTCCCAGGGGTCCCAGATGCTTCAGCATCAGCGCGTTTAATCCGTCAGGGCCAATGGCTTTTGATGATTTCGACTTGTTGATGGCCCCCTGAACCTCATCACCGGAGAAAGTAAGTGGCGCACTGTCGTTCGTCAGTTTGTGCAGCCTTCTGGTAACACGACGTTTGGTTCTGTCGCCCGAAGGATGCAGTATGAACAGCCGGCCAAAATAGCTCGCTCATCTCTTCGGGTCCGACGAAGTACAACCGTTGAAGGTGATAGCCACCTTGTCGTTGTGTTTCGTCGGGTTCGACAGGGACCTAACAGTGGACCAGAGCTTACTCACACGAGGGGAGGTTACAAGTCTTCAGGTGCTCAACCCATTTAGTCCGCTTATGTTGATTTACCTGTTGCCGCATCTCCAAATTGAGATCCCTTATGCGGGGATCCCCGGGATCGGCCTGGCGTAGGTGGTCACGCTCGTTCGCTAAACTGGCTGCTTCTGCTGTGAAATGAGGACGGATGTCCTTATAACTTCCAGCTGGGATGAAGCGAGCCGCAGCAGCTGTGAGCACCCTGCGGAAATCGCGTTCGCCCACGCGCACATCAGTGGGGATGGGAAGAGCGGCGAAGGTGTCCTCGGTGAATTCCGTGAAGCCGGCCCAATTAGCTTTTTTAAAGTTAAAATAGGACTGGTGGTTCGCGGAAACGAGGTCGGCAGGTCTCTCAATCGAGACGATAATGGGCAAGTGGTCTGATGCAAGCGATAGCATAGGTCGCCACGTTATGCTATTTATCAGACCCGCGCTAGCTATTGTTAGGTCAGGCGAGCTGCTACAATTGCCCACTACCCTGGTGGGGGCGTCGTCGTTCATAGTGCTGAATGTCGAGTCGTCTATCTGCTCTGCCAATTGCTGTCCCCTACGATCATTTGGCAGGCTTGAATGCCAAAGATCGTGATGCGCATTAAAGCCACCTACAACCAATCGGTTTTCACCTCTGATGAGCGCACCTATATCAGGGTGATATCCTGCCGGGCAGCAGGTGACAGGGGGTATATTGCGAGCTCGGAATCGCCTGACCGGACAGCTATGCCTTGACATTCTAAGGTGCTGTCCCTGCGGTCGATTCCTTCATCGATGAGACGATACTGCACTGTGTGGTGGACTATAAACGCTAGGCCACCACCATTGTCTCGCTCGCGATCGCGTCTGTGCACGTTGTAGCCATCCCTGGTGATCAGAGATGACCTGGCGTGCAACTTTGTTTCTTGGACCGCAGCTATTTTAATACTGTGCCGGCTCATAAAGTCAACTATCTCGTCGACCTTACTCGTAAGTCCGTTACAGTTAAACTGGAGAAGCTTGAAGCTTCTCGGTGAGGTCTGTGTAATCCGGGGGGTGAGGGACGCGTGGGGTTGTCTACGTTGGACCTGCAGCGCAATCCACTGTGGTTGTTGCGGCCTGATGGTGGTGGGCGGCCGCGCCTCCGGGGGCGGTAGTGGGTGCAGAGCTCTGCAGCAGGGGGCAACGTAGGCAGTTGTCCACTCACGGGTGGTGCGCAGGCCGGAACATCTCCGAAAATGGCACCAGCCACTGCAGGAATTGCATTGGACTGATACCAGATTCCGAGGTATTACGGTCTGACACACGGAACAGACGGTACGGGGGACCAGGAGCTGCTGGTTTGTTCCCGCACTGGGGTTGGAGCAGGAAGGGATGGGAGGGGTTGAAGGGGAGTTGTGTTGCTCCGATAGGCTCCTCACCGTGGAGGTATGGGTTGTGGTGGCGGTTGGTAGTGCCGGCCTATCAGGGGGTGTAGTAGCCGTGGAGGCATCAGACGCCTGTTGGCGGGAGCAACACGTGACCACATACCGTGTGGACCACTCCTTGTGCGACTTAAGGCCTGAACAGGTCTTAAGGTGGCTCCACCCGTTGCACTTATTGCACCTAACCGAAGTGGAGTTCGGGTGAAGCCGTTTATGGCAGACGCAGCAGTAGAATACTTCTGCAGTAGAATTTTTCTTTTTGGGCTTGAGAAGTGTACACAAAGCTTGGTGCAAGTTTTATTGCGTTTTATATAAAGTTGTTCTGTAGTATTGGTGGTAAAACTTAGTAAGAACAAGATTGCCAATTTTTCTACCTTACTTTGTCTACGGTTATTGTTTCATCAAAGTAGTCTAGGATAGTTGTTCCAATGCATCTGAAGGATTAGGTATTGTATGCAACGTTTCCCATAAAGTTTGAAAAAAAAGTGTTCTTTATTTTCGAATTGGTAATCGTGCTTTCTTCCAATGAGAATTTGTGTAATGCAATGGGTTGTCTTTTGGTTTAGAAGTGGATTTATTTTACAGATTGTATTGTAGTTTCATCTATTGTTATGCATTTCTCAAGAATGCTGTATTTTTCTTCAGAGGATATAAGAAAGATTTGTAAATTCTATATAAACTCTCTTATAATTTCTAACTGTTGAATGACAGAGAAGTGAATCTCAGTCTGTGAGAGACCATATATGTTTTATTTAAAAGTTTTGAATGAACAATTCCTTATTTGGCCAACTGAGTTGCCATTTCAGTCTTCGCAATTTCATCTTTTATTATTCCTAATTTATTAAATAACGTCTGCTGAAATAGCACCGTATTGTCTCTGTCCAATGCATCCACTTTTCTGTTGGAATCTTCGTAAGTGTTTGAAAGATGCGTCAGGGCTTCGTGTCAACTATTTCCTATCAGATGCTATCCAGTTAATTTTATTCCTTTTGCATTGTAGCATTTTTTTCGTAATTGGTACGTAAATTATCAATTTCCAAAAGTTTTTGCTCTAATTATTGAGATGAGATTCTTTTTTTTGCTGATTTTGTAGTGTACAATTGGTCTTATGTCGTTAAAGATTTTCTACTCGTCCAAGTCGATCGCATATTTAATTATGTACGATCCTTTGCCATTTTTCCCAGTTCTTGGTTGGTAGTAACTAGTGGGCTGTTCTATTTGCAACGTATATACTCGTAGTATGTATATTCATAAAAGTAACACAAAAAAAAATATTTGATATCAGCATTTTATTGTATTGAGATTATTGAACTCCAAGCTTTCCTGAGAAGCTTATAACATAAAATCTCATTGATAAAAAGATAAATAAATCGCATGTTTAGCGACATAATCAATGATGCTCTCCGCCTTAACGGAGGGTAAAATCGAAGAGATATGCAACCATTTGGGAAGAAGAACAATTCCAAGGTCAGTACTGTGGTAGTACCAGAGAATGTTAATGGAATGAGAAGGAGCAAATGTTAAATAACTTTTTTTCGAGTACTAATTTGTAGGTTCATACTAAGGGATTTTCAAACTTACCTCACTAGTGGGGGATTGCAGATATTTACCACGCTAGTGGAGCGTTTCTATATTTACTTACCACGCAAGGACAAGAATTCAGATTTTTTCTGCGTTTACCACACTACTAAGGGATTTCATAAGATTTTTCGCCACACTACTAAGGGATTCGACTTATTTCATGCCCACAGCGAAGCGAATAAATTTGCGATTAAGAAGGCCGCGCGGCAGTTAATTTGTGGAGCAGAAGCTTAAGCTGGCGGAATTATTCGTTTTGTTTTTTGGCACGTATTTAATTCAGGTTCAAGTCCTGAAGTCATATTTTTTTCCTTGCACATTTTTTTTATAATTCAAACCAGGAAAGTTTGGTAAAATTTTTGAGTTAATTTTAATTAAAATTTCTTTAAAATACTGTTTTCTTTGTATATCATAAATGGAAGTTTCTTTCCGGTATAAAATAGTTCATACTGGATATGACCTGATATAAATCAATCAAAACAGAAAATATGTACATATGTTTTTAATCTCTTTTATCAAATCCAAATTATATTGATGAGAAAATATCATTCTAATATCCGTCCAGAAAGCCAAACGCGCATATACACATACATATGCATATAATTATACGATCAAACGAACTTACCTGAGTGAAGTTCGATCGTAATTATGCTAGCTGTCTCGTCCGAAGAGATCAATTATAACTTGTAGTAACGCCAGTTGCCAGAACTAGTCACAACATTTCACAATAAAAAATAAAATTTTTACCAGGTAGTAACCCTTTACTTACGCTCCATTTTCCCGCTTTCCTCATTAATTTTACAATTTTCGATAAATCGAACCCGGGCCATAATGAAAAAAGGAATACTTCTTCATCTTACCCTTCCTGTGGTGGGTGGGTTTGATCTCTTCGGACGAGACAGCTAGCATAATTACGATCGAACTTCACTCAGGTAAGTTCGTTTGATCGTATAATTATACTACGCTGTCTCGTCCTCGAGATCAATTATAACTTGTAGTTATTTACAAAAGCATGAGACTTGTGTTTCGCTTTAAGATCTTTAAAAGACCTACATCTTATTTAAGTATTTTTATTCGTCTCAATTCTAATAACAGACTTTGCAAAACCCGTTTCATTAGTTATTGGTCGATTATAAAATCAAGCGAATGTTTCCGACTTCTTTGCCCATCCTGCCGTTTTGCGAATAGTTTCCACATCGATGCCCTTCTTAAACGCCGCCGATGTTGATGCATGACGCGTGCTGTGCGCTGAAAACTGCCTTATATCTAGACCACTTTCATCATTGCTTGCTTCAGACACCTACTAATCGTTTGGGACGTAGCTACCCTGTAAGGCTTCTTAAATGTTGTAAAAAGACTTTCGTTTGTGTGACTTCTCAACTCTCTTGTCTTATTCAAGTAAACTTGAAGAGTTTTAACTGGGCATATTTTGTTATTTTCAATAAACGCCGGAATTGTTAAATTAGGTTGTGTGTTACCCACCGCCGTAGTTTTAATTCTATCAGGTATCTTTATAACTGCTAAATTATCTTGGAAAGTTATATTAGCCGTTTTTATTTTCGACAAGGTCTGAACTCTTGGGGCAGTCACCAACAATAAGAGCAACGTGAGTTTTTTAGACAAGTCATCCAATTTTAATTCGCTGCTCTCTACCCGACTTGAGTAAAGTTCTAAAACTATACTTGGATCCCATGTCTGATCGTATTTGGGGCGTTGTGGTTTTATTACGGACACTCCCCTGCAAAATCTTCTGATGGTTGGATCTCTCCCAATATCCCACGTTGACAATAACGATATCGCCGACCTATAGGTGTTAAGAGTCCCATACTGACTTTTTCCCGATGCCAATGGTAATAAAACTCTAATACTGCCGCCACCGTAGGTTCAAAGGGTGAGATGTGCCTTGTCTTACAAAAGGAGTACCAAGAAATAATCGGCTTATTGTACTGCTTTTGTGTATTTTCGGATAACGATGCTAAAATGAATTGCAACGATTCATTTGGTGCTCTTTTCTTAATAAATGCTTCCCTGATAATTTGCCTGCAATCAAGGTAAGTGATTTCCATGCTGGGTGAAATTCTCTGAAAGGAGAGTGCAGAAGAAGAATATCCCGATTTAAGTATATTGGTTGACTTATAAGCAATTCGTTAAACAGTGGAAACCAAGGCCGAGATGGCCAATTTGGCACAACTAAAACCCCTTCGGCTTGATCATTGATTATGTTCCTGATTACTTTTAGTATAAGCGCAAAGGGAGGAAAAGCATAGAACTTCAGACAGGACCAATCTACTGTAAATGCAAGCTGATGCCTCTGGGTCCGGAAACCAAGAATACAAAATTTGACACTTTTTATTAATGTTTGTGTCCATAAATCCATAAATTCCGCTTTGACACCACTGCCAGATTTCTCTACTGAGCTTTGTTAGTTTTTGGTACCGAATGCTACCCATTTTGTTAATATAGCTAATCGCTGTAGAGTTGTCTATTCTAAGCAAAATTTCTGCAGATTTTAACGCGAATGCAAAACCGTTTAACCCATAAAAGGCAGCTTTGAGTTCAAGCAGGTTGAAGTGATCTGCTTCTCTTCAACACTCCACCATCCATGGGAGTAATTACCCCCACATGAAATTCCCCAGCCAGAAAGCGAAGCATCAGAAAAAAAACACCAGTCTAACGGTTAGACGCGATAGAAGTGAAACCTTCCGTAAAACAAACTGAGAGAGAATAAGACGAAAGCAGCATTAGGAGCAAGATAATTATAGGTTCATTATAATATTGCTATAAAGTTCATATTTTATTTTCTTCATTTTATTATTATTCATCTTCAATGTTTTCAATTTCAACAAATGATACGAGTGGCTTATGATAGCTAAAATATGATACAAATGCTTTGGTTTCGATGTTGTCAACATGTCTTTGAAATACCGCGTCAATGGTTGTTTTTGATCGTGTTGTCGATTCAGTGCGATTGTTACACATTTTTAAATTCAATGTTGTATTGAGAACGTCAATTAAAGGAACCGCTGTGTCCAATGCAAAATTTACGTTAAAATCGCCACTTAAAATCATTGGAACTTTATTGTAATCTTTTCTAAGTATCCGCGATACTTCTGGTGTATACTTTATTAAATTTTCGTGAATGAATTCCGTGATGCTATTTATTGATTTTTTTTTCTGTCGATATTCACGACACTTTTCTGCATTATTTTTCGGCATAATTGCGGTAAATATTTAAAAATGAAAATATTTACGAATATAAAAATACACACGCGGTAGCTATTATGAGCGTCCCCAGCAAAACCTGCGTGACCGAAACTCTAACACAATTACATTTTTTTGAATGTTACAAACACATATGCACGCAGGTTTTGCTGGGGCGTGACCGAAACTCTAACACAATTACACATATGCACTCGTATTTGTTTGAAAATCGACTTTTTTTTATGGTTCTCCGTCACCTTTGGAAAATGTGTAAACAGTAAGCAAACTTTATTCATATATTTTTCCTAATTTTTGCATTAGTAAAATTAAACAAACGCCGTAGCCGAATGGGTTGGTGCGTGACTACTATTCAGAATTCACAGAGAGAACGTCAGTTCGAATCTCGGTGAAAACACCAAAATTAAGGAAAACTATTTTTCTAATAGCGCTCACCCCTCAGCAGGCAGTGGCAAAACACCGAGTGTATTTCTGCCATGAAAAAAAGCTCCTCATAAACATATCATAAAATAAAAAAATATAATAACTGTATAAAAAAAATTTTTTTCTTGTGATTCGAACCAAGGATTTTGGATCGGAAGCTCACATTGCTAGCCGCTCGGCTATCGCGCCATGCTGTCGGCGCTGGCCTAAAAGTTATTTAGTTCGTCGCTACGTGTATATGTAATATTCGTGGCCAAGAGTGTCGCTTTTTTCGTTTCACTTTTTCTCAAATCACTCCCAACGATTCTAAAGAAGTTTTCACTTCAAAAGCTCCTCATAAACATATCATGAAAAAAATAAAAAAATAAAATAACTGTATAAAAAAAATTTTTTTCTTGTGATTCGAACCAAGGATTTTGGATCGGAAGCTCACATTGCTAGCCGCTCGGCTATCGCGCCATGCTGTCGGCGCTGGCCTAAAAGTTATTTAGTTCGTCGGTACGTGTATATGTAATATTCGTAGCCAAGAGTGTCGCTTTTTTCGTTTCACTTTTTCTCAAATCACTCCCAACGATTCTAAAGAAGTTTTCACTTCAAAAATTTCTAAAATATACTTAAAGGATTGTTTGCTCGATCGATATTATTAATCCACCAATCAAGATCTTCATGAATGCACACATCAATATGAACCTTCTGCTCATAGTTTGCGTTATGCTTTCTAAGAGCTAAAACCTTTTGCCTCTCTAACTGCTTCGTGTAAACCATATTGCAAAGCAGGGCAAGCTGCCACAAGATACCCTATGAATTGCGCTAAAACTGCAATCTTTACCATAGGTTTTGTTTTCAAGCTTTTCGCTGATGATTTAATTTTGTCCCGCTTTTCCTCCGGAAGCCTCATACAAAAACATTGCGTATCGATTATAAATCCTAAAACTTTACATACGCGAGAAGGCTCTAACTGAGATTTTTTCACGTTAATATTAAAACCCAAGCTTTGCAAAAGAGACGTAGTCTCCGCAATGTTACCTTTGCAAATTGAAACCGAGTCTCCTATCAATAGTATATCATCAAGATATATAACCGATTGCCACCCTCGCGATCTTAGTTCTTTGATGACTGGTTTCATTACTCTAGTAAATATGTACGGAGCTACCGATAACCCAAACGGTAAGCAATTGAATTCATACAACTGTTCTCTGAATGAAAATCTCAGAAATTTCTTGAAATTCCTGTGAATCGGTATCAAAAAATATGCATCCTCAAGATCAACTGAGGCCAAAAACGCATTTTTTGAAACTATCTGAGTTACTATGAAATCATTCAGTTTTTTCAAATTCAAAATAAACCTCTTTCCACCATTTGGTTTGTCAATCAAAAAATATGAAGGTATAAATTGGCCCTCACTTTGATTACAAGCGCTAACACTGTGGAACAAATTCAGGTTAGCAAAAATTAGGTCCATTCTGAGAGTGGCGGGTGAAAATAGAGGCGAAATTAGAAGACCCGTATCGCGCCGTTTTTTTATGTTAGTTCGAATTTTTTTTTAATCGGCCTTCGAAGTTTGCAGTCAAATGCCGATTTTCAGTATATTGTTTCATAAGTACCACAAACATTTTCGAAATCAATTTTTTCAAAAATTGTAATTATTGCACAGGTCTCTAGCAATAATTTGGCTTTTACAGATTGAAAAAATATCAATCAAAAATATCAAATCGACGAGTTATAGCCAAAAAACCATATAAACAATTTTGCTCCGATTTCGAACTTCGAAGGCCGATTAAAAAAAAATTCGAACTAACATAAAAAAACGGCGCGATACGGGTCTTCTAATTTCGCCTCTATTTTCACCCGCCACTCTCAGAATGGACCTAATTTTTGCTAACCTGAATTTGTTGCACAGTGTAATTGCACCTTTATCACGCAGGTGTTTAATTTCTGTCTCATAATCAGGCAAAATCGCATTATTTAAACCAGGCTCGCTAGGTGGCTGACTTTGATATACTCGGTAGCAAAAAGGAATTTTATAACCTGAAATCGCTAGCAACACTGTTTCATCTGAAGTAAGTTTCAGCCATTGAGCCCTAAATATTTTTAATCGACCTGCAATTACCCTATCTACCGCCGATGATTGCTGGACTTCCTGCTGTCCTGATGATGGCTTGACTTGCTCCGAGAAACTTTGCCCCCTGTCTGGTAACTCGATTTCTGATTGTACTTCCTGACAGGGGGTTTCGAGTTTAAATACTGCTTTTGCTTATAGCTGGACACTGGTTTTAAAACCACCGTTGAGGTGACTGACGGGTTTTTAAGCATGTCCTTGCCTGTTTTTTTTAAGGTTGAAGCTGTTTTTACACGTTCAGTGAAAGATTCACCAAACAGAAGGGTGTCGACTGGACCCTCTGTTGCCACATTCCTGGATAACAACGACAAACCCGGTAATATAAATGAACGCCTAGCTGTAGATAGTTTGTAATGCAAATCAGTTAATATTCCGCCTGCATCGCCCAGAGCTGCATTAACAGCTTTATTGACTTCGTTGTCTGGATTAAATCTTAACGTCTTTGAAAATGCTTGCCCTAATGCACTTAACGCCGCACCAAGTTGATTCTGAAGGTCTAACTGAAAACCATCTCTTTTCAAAGCATGTGCCGCCAATGTTAATTTTAGTTCTGGGTTTAAGGCTGGACCGCCCAACCCCGGACAGTTTTCAGGTATCGGGTATTTCTCCAGCAGTTGTTTTCTGGATTCCTTTGATAATCCAGATTTGGTCAAAGCCAATCAGTTTTCAGCAATTGGCTGTAAGATTTTCAACTCCTTGGTTTGGGATATAATATCAGAACCAATATATGCCAACAAGGAATCTGCTAATATTTCTTGACCATTTGTTGATTCCGGCGACCTTATTTGATCATTTGTGGCTTCAGCAAAATTATTACTAGATAGCAATAAATTAGAGCGATCTTGAATGTCAGGTGAGTTGCCTGACTCCTGTGTCGTGCCTCGCAGGTCACGCTCGCCAGGTGATCCTTTTGCTCTTGCTTGATGTGGTTCTCGTCTTGCGACTCGCATTCCATCTTTCAGTCCAGATATCTGACTTGCATTCGCGTAGCTTATTCTTTTAGAATATTCACCACTTCTCGAGCGTGAATTATGGGTAGTACCCGAGCTACTTCACGAAGTTCAATCTCGCCTAGGCCTGTAGTCGTAACCGGTACGCTGCCTCTTTCGAAATAGGCGATGAGAAAAGCTGCAGCTGCTTGAATAACTCCCGCGTCGTTTGCTCTTCCTAGAATTACGCGTATTTTATGCAAAAAACTTTTATAATACGCCTTTTCCTTTATTTAATAAAAACACGTGCAACTAGATCTGCACAACAAAACGTAATGAGGAAAGCGGGAAAATGGAGCGTAAGTAAAGGGTTACCACCTGGTAAAAAATTTATTTTTTATTGTGAAATGTTGTGACTAGATCTGGCAACTGGCGTTACTACAAGTTATAATTGATCTCGAGGACGAGACAGCGTAGTATAATTACGCATACAAACTTTCAACTAACGCAGAATATGTGCATATAAAACTGCGAATCGAATAAATGAGTGATTTAGAAGGGTTTATTAGCAATTATAGTTTAGCGCAATCGTAAAAGACATGTCGTGTACGCTGTACATCGTCCCATATTTGACTCAGGTTCAAGTCCCTTAGGTATTTTTCTTTGTTCGATATTTTAATTTAATTTTTTGTATTTGGTTTAATTAATATAGAATTGATTTAAAATAGTGTATTCAGGTTTTTCTAATACCTGTTATTCATAAATTTATTTTCTATATAAAATTATTCATACTTCTTTTGAATTGATTTATATGTAAAACAGCCATAAAGGCAATCATATGAATATGCATTCCTATATTTAATCTCTTTAGTCAAATCTGAACTACTTACATACACATATTGATGAGAAAATGTCCTAATATCCATGGATGCATCCAGAAAGCCAAACGCGCATACACGCATATGTATATAAATATATATAAATATATACATACAAGCCTTCAACGAACGCAAAATGTATGCATATAAAAAACAACAACTGAGACCGCCTTCTTGTCCGTCAGTGAAAAGATGGGATATGTATACCCTATGAGCAAAAAGAACCGGGAAGGTGATGTTGACTGTTTTCTTCGATTGCCAAGTCATAGTCCACCATGAGTACCTTCCATCGGGCCAGACAGTCAATAAAGAATATTATTTATCCGTTTTGAAGCCTTTAAGAGATGCTGTATGTTGCAAACGGCCGGAAATGTGAGCAAACAATTCTTGGATTTTGCGTGATGAAAACGCGCCATCGCACCGATCGAAGAGATCAAAGAGAATACGACGAAGGAGCTAAAGGTGTTTGGAGGATTGGGTTAAACGTTGGCACATGTGTGTTGCTTCAGACGGGTCATATTTTGAAGGAGATAATATAAATTTGCCTCAACTTTAACTCTGTTTTGTTTAATTTAATTTAATTGTTCAAGGAATCTAAGTCGTATTAACTCGCGACTGTCGAACAGTTAGAAGACATATTTACATACATATAAGGGTGCATACATACATACGGAGCCGCGGCCACTCGACATGACAAAAATTCAAGATTTATCAAATATTGGCAAATAATTCCACGCGAAATATTCCAATATTAGTGGAGTGCCCGGGGGTTTTCACCTCGGATCTCTGAGGGACTGAATGAATTGCGATGTAACCATCAGGATTTTCTTTTGTATGCTCTAAATTGTAACTTCTACCAATATTATATTGTGCAATTAATTTTTCCATTGTTTAAACAAAAAAATATGAAAAATTAATATATTGGAGCATAATATAATATTTAGTTGGAAATAATTTTTTTTAGTTCTACGTTAAATTTTACTTAAATAGATAAAGAAAAACATCTTCCCAACGTTATATATTATTGGTTATATTATGGCTGGATGTGGGATAAAAGAAGTTCTTTCTACCATTTATGCAGAAAATACGATTGATCACATAACGTCAGGACGTGCCTATGCTAGAACAGTACGTGCTCATACCTTATTGCAGCAGGCTTTATCACAATTAATTCTTGAAGATCTTAAGGAAAATAATGCGGATTTTTTAAATGTATTGAATGACGAATAAATATCGATGATTTTTGAAATGTTCAATTACAATGAAATGACAGAAAATCAAGGATTTCAAATGCTGAGTAGAATTTTTGAAGATAAGTTAGTTGAGCTTGAAAATAAAGATAAAACATCAAAGCTATGGATTACGTATTTTCGAATGGTAACAATATTGAAAGACTTCATTGCTGCCGACCTTATGGGGGATTGGAATTTACATCTACATAGTACTGAGCTGATGATTCCACTATTCGACGCATCAGGACATTTTCCCTATGCGAAGGCTGCACAAATTTATCTGCAAGATATGAAGGAATTACAGTGTAAAATGGATCCAGCAGAGTTCGAAAAATATACAACAGGATATTTCACATCTAGGCGATCAGATATTTTTTTTCTGGTATTGCAAGTGATCAGACTTTAATGAAAGGAATAAGCGTCGAAGGGGGTCCTTTTGAACGAGGTGCCACTGAAAGTGTAGTTTATAAATGGATCAGAGGAGTTATTTATAGAAAAGATATTATTGAAAGCATAGAAAATTTTTGTGACATATCTTTCAATAAAAGTCATCAACGCAGTGATTCTACAGATGCTAGAATTGAAAGGGATGGTATCGATGTAAAAAGATTGGTAGACTTTTTCAAAGAACACAGTCCTTTTCCTGATACAGATGCAATTATGTCAATTGCCACTGGAAGTTATGAAGAAAATCGAAGGGAAAAATGTACGCGAATTGAAGTTATTAAGGAAAGATAAAATAAATAATGTATTGGCTAAAAATAATAAAATAAAAATTCATGACAATGTTATTCCCGTTGATCCATTGTTGCTGTTTCAACGTATTTGTGTGTTGAAAAAAACAGATTATGAACTAAAAACTTATCTGAATTATGAACTGGCACCATATCCACTTGCTCTGTTTGAAGATGGCCAACTGCGAAAAACAAAAAAAATCAACTTTCTACGAATTATTCCCAGAAATTCAGATTAATTTGAAAAGCTTAGAAAATGTTCATTATGTTATTGATGGAGGCATGTTGTTATATCGTTGCAAATGGCAATTAAATGAAACATTCAAAATGATATGCGAACATTACGTAAGATATTTGAGGAATAATTATAATAACGCATACGTGGTATTTGATGGATATAAGAAGCACGGTATTAAATCTGCTGAAAGGAATCGTCGCGCACTAAAAAATATAAGTACAGATATTGAATTTGGTGAAAATATGCCGTTAAAAATCGCTCAAGATAAATTTCTAACGAATAAAAAACATAAATCTCTCCTAATCGAAATGTTAAGTATAAAATTAGCTGATAACAATATTTTTACATGCCAAGCGGAAAGCGATGCAGATAAAATAAATGTTGATACAGCAATTAGTTTAGAATCTCAAAATATTGTTGTAATTTCTGAAGACATTGACGTCTTTGTTGTGTTAACGTCATTGGCGCCTACTGATCGTGAAATATATTTTTTAAAACCATCCCGAGGCAAAGTTAACCAACAAATATTTTCATTGAAAAGTTTAGAAAAATCTCTACCAGCATCTAAAGAACATGTTCTATTTTTACATGCTTTCACGGGCTGTGATACTACTTCTGCGTTTTACAATAAAGGAAAAATTAAGTTTATCAACAATTTTGAGAAGCGGAATGATCTACATGACTCAGCAGCAGTATTTAAAAATGTACATGAAGATGCAAATAATATATTTCAAGCTGGTATTACATGTATTTTGGGACTGTATGGTGCTTCGGCAAAAATTACAGATTTGAATATATTCAGGTCCAATTCTTTCATCAAAGCAACTGCCAAAGACACAAATGTTCTTTTATCTTCGTTACCTCCCACATCTGATGCAGCATTTGAACACTTTAAACGGGTTTACCTACAAATCCAGATGTGGTTAGGGAATGATTTAATCATCGAAAATTGGGGATGGAACTATTCCAATAATACCTATCATCCAATATTTACGAATCAATTACCGGCTCCGGAAAATTTTTTAAAAATGTTATTTTGCAATTGCAAAAAAGGATGTGGAGCTGCATGCGGATGCCGAAAAAGTGGATTATACTGCAGTGTAGCATGCCTACAGTGCAACGACGACAGCTGTCTAAATGTAGCGCCTATGATTAACATCAGTGAAATTGAAGATGATATTTGAAAAAATGTTAATTTTTCAATAGACAAATTTTTTTGTTAATTCATTTTTTTCTTTTAAATAGTCATAATTTTTTTTTTTTAATAATTAATTCGATTTTACTTTTATGCTATAATAACAGAAAACAATTTTTAATTTTTTTTTTGTATGCTAATTATTTAAATAAACGAATAGTTTACATACTATTTTTTTTTTTAACATTTAATTATCCATAATCTATTTATTTTTTCATTTGCTTCCACTTCTGTTACAAAAACAATAAATTCTACAACGTTATTTGCATTATAGCACATAAGTTATTGCAATCATAAATTTTTGCTATTTAAAAATCAAATGCACAACTTTTAAATAGGTAGAGATTATTATTTATGTTATTCACAACACATTTTCGCAAAGATAATTTAATTTCATCTAGTCCCTGAGACATCCTAGGTTTTAACGTTTTTAACGCTCCAGACACTCCACTATATGGACTATTTTCGAATGGTCGCGAAAATTGGCATATGGGCTGCTCGTTTTATGAATGAAATTGAAATATGAGCTCCAACTTATGAATGAACTTTTTGTTTTTGTTCTAAATTGTTCAGCGCCGTCGCTGATAGAATCATGGCCACTGCGACTGCGTCTACGAATGTATTTTGTTTTTGTAGTCGCTAGGCTTAGATTTTAGCTTTGGGCGACATGCGCATGTGAGGTATGTGTTTTTGTTGTGCTTTAGAACATTTTAGAATGTGTGGTGGCAAAGCGGCCATCGCGTTGCGCTTGCTGTAGCTTTTGCGTCTATCAAAGTATTGTGTTTTTGTAAGTACAATATTAGGAATATCGACTGGTGGAAGACAAAAGTACACGGAAGCAAGAAGGGAGAGTTGGGCTCGCGCATATATGCATGAATGTATGAACGTGCATGGATGTAGTAACATATGAATACAATTATTTTGTAGGAAGGCAAGTAGGTATATATGTATGTATATATGCTAGGACATAAAGTGGGTATATATACATACATAGAGCATAATTGTTTTTGCACTTGTTAGGAAGAAACTCGTTCACTAGTGCGTATGTGTATTTGATTTCTTGTAAGAATGCGTTGTGCTGTGACATGTGTACATACATAAGTCAAGGTTATTCGGCATACATGCATATGTACATATGTATGAAAGGAAGATGATGTTCTTGCATTATTGTTTTTCATATACAAATGTACATACGTATGTACATATGTATGTAAATGCTGTCGAATACATAAACTATAAATTGACATACAATACAGAGAACGTTAAATATAGAGAATTCTCACGAGCTACGAATAGTGTGAATTGTCAAAAATGAAGTCTAACCGCCGCCGGGGTGTGGTGAACAGAGATGTTTACAGCGATTTCTCTTTTAGTATATTGGCCCTGCACAGTTTTTGGCTTCTGTACGAAATCAAATTGACGAATAGCCGACGGCATTTTGCAAAGTATTTGCTTGTGCATTTTTATGTTCCCTTGATAAACGAAAATTTATTCAATTTGTATTTTCAGACAAAGGTGATGAAGAAAAAATGATTGAATATTTATTATATGCGCCAACATTTCAAATCAAAGTAACTTTAATATTTTGATTTAATTAAAAAAAATACATTATATATTAAAACGACCTCACATTTTGGTATGTGCGTTTTAGTAAATTTAAAACTAAACAAATTTGATGAAAATTTTTACTAATTTTTTGAGTCGAAATTAATTCATAGCATACAAGTGTTTTGGTATATCGACATACATATGTATTTACATTTGAATATGCATTTATTTGTTCCTTTGGTAAACCAATTTTTTTCAATTTACATTTTATTACAGGGAATAATATTATTGTAATATACATACATTTGTATGTATGCATTTTCTAGATAGTATAAAACTTTAAAATAAATAAAGGAAAGCTTCAAAGAAACGTATTTGCATATATGGGACAACTAAGTTCAATTGCATCTTTATTAAATATAGTGTTGCACGCATATGTGTGCACTGAAGCAACATTACCTACCTCACGAGCATCGCCTTATATTTCATGTAAATAACCTAATGATCAAATTCCTGCCTCACAAATGCTAAAACAAATTTCTTTTGAATATTCATGTACATATTTGTATGTGCGTATGTACACTTGGTGCCCTATCCCTTATAACAAATCAAAAAATTCTGTATACAAAACGCTTCATTACCAGGCACACAGGAAGATGGCATATGCAAATATAAATATGTGAATTGAATTCAAGCAAAACAATGCTTATTAATATACACATATGCATGTGCATACAACCGCACACACAGGGCACTCACTTTATTCCTCAAAATGCGTATGTCGTTCAAAGCTAAAATTCTATGCCTAGCGACTACAAGAACAAAATGAAGTCAGAGACGCAGGCGTAGCGGCCATCATTCTAGTTGCCATAGCGCATAATAGTCGCGGCGGCGCCGAACAGTTTCAACTATTGTACTGTACAACAAAAACTCATCATCAAAAAATTCATTGATAAATTCGAGCTCATACTTCTAAGAGCAAGAACTTTCATTCATAAAACGAGCCGCCCATATGTCAATTTTCTCGACAATTCGAAAATAGTCAATATTGGAATATTTCGCGTAGAATTATTTGCCAATATTTGATAAATCTTGAATTTTTGTCCAGTCGAATGCCCGCGGCATCGTACATATGGATGCATCAATATATGTATATAAATATGTCTTTCTAAATGCTCGACAGCCGCAGCTGCTGTGCGTCAAGTGCGCGCATGAGCATACAGTAAGTTGCAGAAGAAAACAAGTAGCTTAAAAAAAGGTCTGATTTGAACATTTTAATACTAAGAGAAAATTTGGAAACAATTATTTTATGTTAACTGATAGTAGGCAAATAGTTAATTAGTAGATTACTTTACGTATGTAGTTCTTGAATTGATAAAAACCTCACAAAACCTATGCAGATATCTGCAAAGTTAGAAACTTACTCTGAAATCAGAGCATTTGAAGGTGCCTGTAAACATGTCAAGGTTACTGTACATACAATGTTGTGCCTATGAATGTGTGCTGCGCCTTTGAATGCGCGCTGGATTTCTTGAGAAGTTTTACCGTTTTATTTTGAGCTGTGGCTGGTGGGCATACATACACACAGCATATCCATATGCGAAAATGTATATAAATTCCCAAATTTACATTTGCATATGCCATCTTCCTGTGCGCCTGGTAATGAAGCGTTTTCTATAGAGGATTTGTATTCAGTTGAAGGGACAAAGTTTTACAGACACCAGACAGACAGACATAAACATATGTATATAATTTTGGATGATTTGGAAAATTCAAATATAATAATATATATAGGTCACATTAAAAAGCTACCTAACATTCTTTGCTTCTAATCACCAACAAATTCTTATCGACTGCGGCTAAATTTACATAATTCAGCCCCTTACTGTTAATTTTTGGTGAAAAATGTGGCTGTGGTGTACCACGCGCGCAAAACGAGTACCCCTCGAAATTCCATACGTTCCTGTCATTGAGACTTCTCTATACATTAACGTTCTCTGTACAATATAAAATAAGTGTTGATTTATCTTAAACCGTTTTTTTTTCAGAATGCAAATACCTCCTATTGACATGCACATACATACATATTATGTGCTTATATTGTCATATACCATCATTTATGTAGATGTAAAGTACCTATACGTTCATTTATGTATGCATGTAATGAAAAACTTCATGAATTACTTTCAGAACTTTTTTAAAAATAATTCGCGTCGCGCGCAGGCACAAAACCTTGATTCACAACGTAGGCGCAGAAATAAACGCCCTGCATTGTTATCCTCCTCATATGACTCGGCATCAATTCTCGGCGCCAATTTTTTTTTTCTTTTTTAAATGTGTTTTGTTTTAATGTAATCGTAAAAAAATTTGTAATAAATTTTATGTATCCGCTTATCATTTAAAAAAAAAAAAAAAATGGTAAAAAAATAAGCAGTCGAAGAAATAAACGCACCGCCTATTTTTCCTCGCCACATGTTAGACTCGATATCAATTCCCGGCGCCAACTTTTTTTTTTTAATTTTTTTTTTTAATTAGATTTTTTTTTATGTAATTCAAAAAAAAATTTGTGTAATAAATTCTACGTATTCGCTTATTATTCAAAAATACGAAAATAGTAAAAATTTAATTGGTCGAATGTCGAGATGAGAGATGTGTTGTGTGTTGAGGTGAAAGAGGTGTGGTGTTTTCAATTTTTGTGTGGGCAAAACTCAGTATGGTGTCTATAAAGTCGATGTTCTAAAATCCCTTACTACAAATCTTTCAAATCTCAATTGTACTAAAAAAAGTTAACAGTAACATTTGCACCTTCTCATTCCATTAACATTCTCTGGTAGTACACAGCAACTTTGTGTTTTGCGATTTTATGCACAACAGACCGCTGTGCTTATTTTGTTCGCTTTATATCATTAATCGCCAAGCAGCAGCCAGAGAACGTTATTAATATAGAGAAATCTCACGGGCTACGATTAGTGTGAATTGTCAAAAATGAAGACTTTTTCACCTCGCCCGGCTCGACATTGGGGAAGTTCTTAACAGAGTTAACTACAGAGAATTGGCTCTGTAAAGTGTCTGGCATCTGTATAAAATCAAATTGCCAACAGCATTTACCAAGGCTTTGAATGTCCATTTCTATGTTCCTTTGACAAACGAAATTTTATTCAATTTACATTTTATTATACGGAATAATAAATGCAGTTTCTAGATTGTATAAAGACAGCTAAAAAAAGTCCATACATACATATGTACTGAATCAAGTATGGCTTACCTCACGAGACACTGCCTTATCATTTTTACAATACAATAATTAGGGAGTAAATACTTGAACGATCAAATTCCTGCCTAACAAATGCTAAAACAGTTATCCTTTGCATAGAAGGGGGTTTCCAATAACAGGTGTTATTTTGAATAGCCCGCTATTTCGGTAGATGTCACTTTTGAAGCCGTCATTTTCTGATATTTGACAAGTAGAAGCTGCGCCATTAATAAAAATAGAACGATACACGCTTAAGCAACGCACTGAAATTATTAAAATTCACTATAAAAATGGGGAAAATTTTCCGGAGACGGTTCGTAAAAATCGAGCATTTTTGGGTCATCGAAATTAGTGAAAAAATCGAGCTGTTGGGGCAAGTTAGTGATGTGAGGAATAAAACCCGCCCACATCGCTCACGAACAGCCGAAAATATTGCTTTTGTAGCCAAAAGTGTTGAAGAAAACCCAGGTTTGTCCATTCCTCGTCGTTCTTTAGAATTAGGTATTCCACAAAGGTCATTACACCGTATTTTGCATAAAGATTTGGGTCTTAAGGTTTATAAAGTCAACGTCGTGTCTTTGCTGATTGGGTCGTTGAAATGCATGAAAATGATTCCATTGAAAAATCATCTTGAGTGATGAGGCCGATTTTCACCACGGTGGCTTCGTCAACAAGCAAAATTGCCGGATCTGGGGCTCAGAAAATCTAAGAGTTATTGTTGAAAAACCTCTCTATTCTCAACGAGTGGCTGTTTGGGGCGGCTTATGTTCCGGTGGAGCCATTAGACTTTACTTTTTCGAAAATCAGGCTGGAGCAAGAGTTACGGTGAATGGATTGCGCTATCGAGAGATGATTAACGATTTTTTATGACCGGAATTGGATTATATTGATCTGGACAACAAGACGGCGGTGCGTGCCCCACAAGAACGAATTCATTGATCTTTTATCAAAATAACACCTCTTATTGGAAAGCCCTTTAAAAGTACATATTTGTATGTGCGTATTCACACTTGATTATGGAGGTAAGTTTTCTCGAACCTGTTAAATAGACGGAATTGTCATTCCGCTACCCGACCATGACGAGGTGAGAATAGCGATAACGCGGCTAGAGAACAACAAAGCCGCGGGCGCCGACGGACTGCCGGCTGAGCTATTCAGACAAGACGGCGAGGAGCTGGTAAGGTGCATGCATCAGCTTAGTTAGCAGGAGTTATCTGTATGCCGCGATGTCTGAATTTGGTATTCTGACAAAACTAATACGGCTTTGCAAGATGACTTTGTTCAACACCAGCAGCGCCGTCAGAATTGGGAAAGACCTCTCAGAGCCGTTCGATCCCAAACGAGGTTTCAGACAAGGTGTGACTTCTTTAACCTGATGCTGGAGAGCATTTTTTTTATTCTACTAAATGTCAACAATACACAAAAATGGCTGGGTCATGTCGTCCGAATGGATACAAACGCTCCGGCTCTGAAAGTATTCGATGCGGTACCAGTTGGTGGTAGCAGAGGAAGAGGAAGACCTCCTCTACGTTGGAAAAATCAGGTGGAGAAGGACTTGGCTTCATATGGTGTGTCCAATTAGCGCCGGTTAGCACTAGAAATAACCGACTGGCGCGCTTTGTTAAACTCGACCAAAATCGTGTGAGCGGTTATCGCGCCAATTAAGAAGAAGAACAGATTCACACTGGATGCCCTAGCCTATGTACATACGTACATATTTGTATCCTGAACTTCCATCAAAATAATGCTTATTAATATAGTATACACATCAGTTCTCGACAGGTGTTTACTCAGAGTAGACGTGTTTCACTCATTCTAAGTTTCTCTGTGTTGACTATTTCTCAGTTTATTTGCTTAACGTTCACGTGCTTGCTTTCAAAGTTTTAATTTACCATTTTATTAATTACCTCTTCTTTATAAGTGCTTAAAAACAAGTGTGCTTTTGGAAAATTTACCAACTATGGCCCCCGGGCCACCAAATCTCGGGGACAACAGGTTTGCATTGCTTGCTCCTGGCCCACAAACGAAACGGAAAAACCTTCTTATTCACCATTGAATTTTCCAGCTTTGCCGGTTCAAAAAAAAGATAAACCCAAATTCATTACTATCAGTGCAATCGATACCAACAAACCTCTATCAAAGTACTCATGTTTTGCGGTGCATAAAGCATTAGAGTCTATTAGTAAAGAAATAATTTCAATTACAGAACTTCGAACAGGTAACCTCTTGCTATTAGTGAAGAATCCGCAAATCGCGCAAAAATTTATATCCGCTAAGCAACTAAACGGTGTATGTGAAATTGAAGCCAAACTCAACGACAACTTAAACAGTGTTAAAGGTACAATTTATGCCCCCTGCCTCATTGATGTTGACGAAAAAGAAATCATAGAGAATATGAGTAAACAAGGTGTTATAGCTGTACACAAGTTTAGTAGAATGGTTGACAGTGTTTCACACCATACTGGTGTTATTTTGCTCACTTTTGACGTTTATGAATTACCTGAAAAAGTAGAAGTATCGTGGAGAAGTGCTAAAGTCAAACCATACTATCCTAACCCCATGAGGTGTAAGACGTGTCAAAAGTTGGGTCACACCACTAAGCGATGCAATGGTACTCCGGCATGTGTTACTTGTAGTCTTCCTCCTCACACTTCCTCCTGCACACGCACGTTTTGCACGAATTGCTCAGGCAACCACGCCTCATCAGCCAACACATGTCCCAAATACTTGCAATCGAAAGAATTACTTAAAATAAAATGCAAAAACAAATGCTCAATGCGTGAGGCAATTAAACTTTACCAAGCACAAACAATACCAACACTCGATACATCTTTCGCCACGAAAGTAAGAGAAACTCAAACACAAAAAAATAATAATAAAGAAAAACCAACATCAAGCACTATTATTTCACCTCGCTCTATTCTACAAAATAAATCAAAAAATGACTCTCCATCCAACATTCCATTAAATAATTCTTCCAACATCGACCAACAAAATATACCTCAAACCAACATCTCAAATAACAACAACACCCAACAAATTATCCATACACACGAATCACAATCCACAAATACGTTAACTAATGAGCTCATTATATCACCACCACTTCACTCCTTTTTACAATCCTCTTTCAACCTTGAATCTACTCTCGCAAGTATCATAGGACAAACGAATATAGACCAAAACCAACAAATTACTCAATTACTCACAACAACTTCAACTGACTCTCATGCTATCAATGACGGTCTAACGCATAATTTAACACAGTACAATACTGAAGATCAGTACATGACAGTTGACGATTGTCAATAGACATGCATGTAACATATCCCCTCTCATTACGTTTTGCGATAATTCTATACAAATAAAATGTTTAAGATAATACAATGGAACATGCACGGTTTTTTCAATAACTTCACTGAGCTGGAGACCTTGATAAAAGAACAATCGCCTGACGTTATATCTATTCAAGAAACCCATCTAGCTGCTGGAAAGGCAGCTGCGGTACCTACTCAATACAAAGGTTTTTTCTTTAACCTACCACAAAACAATTCGAACAAACAAGGCATCGCGGTTTTAGTAAAGAAGTCCATTCCCCACAGAGAACTACACATTCAGTCCAACATCGCAACAATTGCAATAGAAATTGCACTAAGTTTCAAATTCACTATTGTCTCTATATACATACCACCACTACAAAATATATCATGCAATGAACTCAGGCAATACATAAGCTCAGTCTCAACCCCGGTTATAATCGCTGGAGATTTTAATGCTTGGAGCCCTCTTTGGGGATCCGAAAACACAAACACCAGAGGCGCTATTATAGAGGATCTAATTCTCTCAGAGAATCTTACCATACTAAACGACAATAGCCCAACACACTTTTCTACACATACAAGTTTCACAACCGTTGACTTAACAATCTATTCATCCAACATTGCACCAAAACTTACAACCATCACCCTAGCTCATCTGCATGGCAGCGATCACTATCCCATCGTCACTGAGCTCCGCACTCAATCGGCATACAAAGTACCTCCCAAACCTAAGTTTCTAACAAACAAAACTGACTGGGAAATGTTTCAACAAGTGACATCTAATCTTTGCTCTTACTACCCATATTCTGACAACATAAATAAAGAAGCTGCGGTGATAACTAAAATAATTCGGACGTCTGCACATTTTTCCATACCACAATCTACGAACAAAATCTTTTCAAAATCGGTACCCTACTGGTCAACCGAACTATCTCAGCTGAGAAAAGAGAAACAACTTTACTGGTCTGAATATAAACGTTTTAGAACAAACATCAATTTGATTCGCTATAAGAAAGCAAATGCAATTTTTCGCAAAAAGTGCAAACAAGCTAAAAGAGACTGTCTGAAAAAATTCTCGGAGTCCATTAATCATAAAACTAATCCGAAGAAAGCCTCTTTCGATATTAAAAGACTATCTGGCTCTTACACCCAAACTCCGGCAATCTCTCTAAGCAACTCAAATGGTCCCATAACTGACCCAAAAGAAATAGCCAACCACTTTGCTTCATTTTGGTCCGATAGTTCTCATGACTCTAATTTTCACGAAACATTTGTAACTACCAAAAACCAATACTTAAGTAGCAACGATAACACCGGTTGCACCTTTTCCCAATACCTAGACTCCAAGATAGAACATATAGAATTAGAATCCACCCTCTCTTCTATGTCGGGCAAGACCCCTGGAGCCGATCGTATATCATATCCCATGTTACATCATCTTCCTCTCTGTCTGAAGATCAGACTTTTAAGACTCTATAATAATATCTTAAACCAGGGAATTTACCCCCAGGCGTGGAAAAATGCAGTAATTATCCCCATCCCTAAACCAAATGCTACTTCAACAGAGGTCAGTGGGTTCAGACCGATATCGCTACTTAGCTGTCTGGGAAAACTCCTTGAAAAGATTATATCAATGCGTATCTCCTGGCATGCCACAAAATTTAACTTAATAAGTCCACGACAAGTAGGCTTTAAGGCAGGGCAGGGCACAATCGATGCTCTTCTCTTTTTTGAAAACAACGCATCTACTACTCTTTCCAACAGAAATCACCTGTCAGCCCTTAGTATCGACTTCGAAAGAGCCTTCGACCGCGTTGGAGTTCACGTTGTGCTTCGTCAGTTTCAAAATTGGAATCTAGACGTTAAGTTACTTAACCTGATTAAAGATTTTCTCACCAACCGCAAACTTGTTGCAAACGTTAACAACGCCTACTCTAATTACCATCCTTTGTATAATGGTATAGCTCAAGGGTCTCCACTGTCTGTTATCCTGTTCATGGCAGCCTTCAATGAAGTCAGTACTGTAATTAACAAGTACAAAAATGTTTCTCACATTTGCTACGCAGATGATTTATTATTGTTTTCTAAAGTTAATGACTTAAATGCTGTAAAGAAAGACTTCTCAGATATATATTACTCTCAGACATAGCTCGTTGGGGCGAAGTCTCAGGTGCTAAAATCTCCATTAAGAAATGTAAAAATTTCCATATTTGTCGCAAACATAAATGTAATTATTTTAATTTAGTTCATAACGATATACCAATTGTCAATACAACTAGTCTTAAGTTTTTGGGTATAATTTTTAACAAAAAGCTAACATTTAAAGAACATTGTTTAGACTTACGAAAGCAACTGGCTGTCAGACTAAGTATAGTTAAATATTTATCATCAAAACATTGTTTAATTAACCAATCTACTCTTATAAATGTAACCAAAGCTCTTTTACTGTCCAAAATTGATTTTGGTCTCCCGATATATGGCAATTGTGCGAGAAGCAACATTAAGCTTCTGTATTCCCTATATCATACGGCCGTTAGCAGGAGCATACGCGCGTTTCCAAAATCTCCGATAAAATTCGTATTAGTTGAAGCTGGATTACCGTCAATAGAAGAAAGATTTGATGCATGTCTCATGAAACTCATTCCAAAGTTATTTCTGTGCAACAGCAACACTTTATATGAAACAGTGTTAACCGAACTTCAGCGGAAAAAAACGCCAAAACGGAAATCAACAATTGGACTTATCATCGACTTGGCTAAAGAACTTGGCATACACTCACCAGTGATCTCAGAAAAAGAAGACTTCCCGCCCTGGCACATAAACAAATCTTTTTTCATCTTGGAACTAGAAAAATTCAATAAAAGTGGCACTAGCCCAATAACCTATCAACGCTTATTCTCAGAGCTCACTAACCCTCTACTTGGCGAATGGAACATGATATTTTCTGATGGATCAAAACTGAGACAAGTACATCCTTCGCAGTCGTGGATTCTTCGGGGAACACTGTCTCAGCAGGCATCCTTCCCCATTTTGCCTCTGTTTACACAGCTGAAGCCACAGCAATCCTGAATGGGCTAATTTCTGTTGAAAACTCAAATCGTAAAACAATTATATGCACGGACAGCAGATCAACAATAGCGTCAATACTGAATATAAGAAATAAAACGTATGTTATTTCCCAAATTCGCAACAAACTGATCGGCAATAACAACAACATAAAATTAATGTGGGTACCAGGCCACGCAGGCATTAAAGGGAACGAAACAGCGGACGAACGAGCTAAATTGGCCACCATGGAACCGCTCAAAACATTTAACAAGTTTTCGAAAAAAGACTTCAATAAATATGTAGTCAATCACCTGTATCAAAAACAATTGGTTACATGGGGATCTATACAGCACCAATACACTACATTTAATCCAAACAGGCTAAAACCCGAGTATCCATCTTACTGCCGTTGCAATGATGTCAAAATGTTTGTTCGGCTACGGCTTGGGCACACGATTGCAAGCCACTCCTATATATTCAACAGAACTAACCGGCCAAACTGCCAGCACTGCCCTACATCACCACTAACATCAAATCATCTTCTCGACAACTGCACACAATTTTCCACAGTAAGGAGCAATATTTTTGGGGACCAAATCCCATCATCACTATTAAAAAATATATGCTACGAAAATATTATAAAAATGTCAGATTACTTAGCACAAACCGATTTAAAGAAACTTATTTAACTAATTTACCATGACTTTACCTAGCTTGCCTGTAATTAATTCATAATTCTTTTTACAATATAACAAATCAGAGAGCCGAAGGTCCTGGCAGCCAGTGCTCCTATTCTCGTGTTAAAATAATTATATTATTATACCACGTTTGTAAATAAATAAATAAATAAATAGTATACACATATGCATGTACATACAACCGCACACACAGGCCACTCAATATTTCACTAAATGCGTACATACTTACATCTTCCAAAGCTGAAACTCTATGCCTTGCCACTACAAGAACAAAATATATTTTCATGTGATAAAATTCAAAGTCTAGCGACTGCAGCAACAAAATACATTCATAGCGGCAGCCATAGCTGCCATGATTAGTTTAGTCTCGGTGGCGTCGAACATTTTCAAATATTGTAAAGCACAACAAATAACAAATACATTGATAAGTTCGAGCTCATATTTCTAGGAGTAAAATTCTTTCATTCACTAAACGAGCCGCCCATATGTCAGTTTTTCTCAACCATGACAAAAATTTACTTCTACGATTAAAGAAAGCAAATCAAAATAGTCAATACTGGAATATTTTCTTACAGAAATGTTTGCCAATATTTGGTGAACCGTGAATCTTTGTCATGTCGAGTGGTCGCGGCTCCCTATAGGTATGTAAATATGTCTTCTAAATGCTGAACAGCCGCAATTGCTGTGCGTTAAATGCGCGCAGGAGCGTACAGTAAGATGACGAGCACCAGTAGCATATCTGTCTAGTTCTGTCACGGACATTTCGATACTGGGGAAAATTTCGAAGTAATTTTTTTGTTCTCTCGTATTAAATATATAAATATTAAATTCATATACGAGGTGTGTTCAAAAAGCATCGCGAATTTTGAAATTTCGCAGGTTACGTATAATCGAATTTCGAATTTTTTGTGGCAATATGTTGGTACTCATGTCTCTCACTCATGCCGGTCATTTTGAATGTTCAGTTAATTGTTGACAGCTGCTTTGCCTGCACTTGCTTCGGCTCGTCTTCGATTTTTACCTATTCAAAAAGAGGGATCAAAGAACCTGTATCAAATTTTGTGTGAAAAACGAAATTAAGTGCGCGGATGCATTCCGAATGTTCACTGTGTCATACGGAGAAGCTACCTCGGACCAAAGCAACGTTTGTCGGTGGTACAAAATGTTCTCAGAAGGTCGAGAAGATACGAACGACGAAAAGCGTGCCGGACGCAGGCGAAAAAATTGATGAAGTGAAGAAAATGGTATTGGCCAATCGTCGAATCACCGTTAGCGGAATTGCTGAGGACCTAGACATATCGATTGGCTCGTACAATTCGATTTTTTCAATGATTTGGGCATGAGTTGGGTCGCCGCAAAATTCGTACCAAAACTCCTCAATTTGAACTAAAAGCAGCATCGCATGAACATTGCTAATGCGATGTTAGACTCTGTCCGCGACGACCCAAATTTGCTCCACAGGGTCATAACTGGTGACGAATCGTGGGTTTATGGTTATGACGTGGAAACCAAAATTAAATCATCTCAAGGGAAGCTGTCGCATGAACCAAGACCGAAAGACCCAACTCTTAGTGAGGCTGTCAAGCGCGCCAAGTACGGTCGAATGTAAAAGGTTTGCTTACCGTTTTCTTCGATTGCAGAGGCGTTGTGCATCATAAGTTCTTGCCACTGTATAAAACGGTCAATAGGGAATATTACCTGCAAGTTATGCGCAATTTGCGCAAAGCAATCCGCCAGAAACGCCAGGATTTGTGGAAGAACAAAAATTGGCTCCTGCATCACGATAACGCCCCTGCTCACACATCGTTGCTTGTGCGCGACTTTTTGGCCAAAAACAACACACTAATGATGCCACAGCCACTGTATTCCCCAGATCTGCCCCCTGTGAATTTCTCTTGTTCCCGAAACTGAAGAGGCCCTTGAAAGGACGACGCTACGCTACGATTGACGAGATAAAGACGGCATCGAAGGAGGAGCTGAACAAGATAAAAAAAATAATTTTTTGAAGTGCTTCGAAGATTGGGATCTCACGGGGATTACTTTGAAGGGGCCAAAATAGATATTATTTAATAAATAAATAATTTTTGAAAAAAAAAAACAACTTTTTGAGCACACCTCGTATTATTTTACGCATATGGTTCTTCAATTCATAAAGTCTGCACAAAAACATGTGCATATAGACGCAAAGTTTGTAACTTACTCTGAAACGGGAGTGCGACTTATTTGGATGTTAATGAGTCACTAAATAAAGCCCAAAGTGCCAAACATTTAATATTGAAGAAATAACTGAAGCTTCTGTGAGTTGAATTAACGTACAGTACCAAAGACGCACATTTTGAAACTATTTATTATTTTTATTTCAAAGCTTTAATTCATAGGTTTCTTCTTTAATATAACAATTTATATATAAAATATAATATAATATTTCATAATAAAGACCGGAAAAATGGTCTAAATAAATTATGTAACGACTTAAAACTGAGCTTGACAACTGAAATTCGGCCAGGTCACGTTGCACCTGCATGTGCTGGGAAAATTCCTTAATCTGATTAATGCGTCGTCATCACTTTATTGTAGCGCGTGTGATGTTATTTCATTGATATTTCATATTTCTCAACGTATTCAATCTTAATGGAATTACGTCTAAGAAGAATAAATGATATGACTATTACATGGTTTGCATTTCGGTGAGTGTTGTTGATGTGTAGTTCTTGCAAAATTTCTAATGAAAGTAGCTTTATACTAATGCTTGTTTTCGGCTGGAGTAAGCTACAAGACTGAGGGAATTGCTTCAAATGGCTCCGACGCAAAATTTCTATATAATTAATTGGTTATTAATTTTTATTGATGAATTGTAGAATTTAATAGCGTGTGTTCCATTCATTTGCTGAATAGCGTCATTAATTTCTATTTGTCTACTAAAGTTGTTTTGCAATATTATGCCTGTTTGAATTTCTTCTATTGCATAGAAGTTGTAACCTGACATCGTTGAACAGCTAAAGTTTAGACTACTTAATAATCTAAGTATGGATTGATCTTCGCTTAAATCTAATAAATTATTCCTATTACATATTGGTATTTCATGATATTTTTTGCTGAGCTTTCGGATGTCATATATTACAACACACGGCTAAACGTGTCCGTCTCTTCAAGCAGAACTACTACGAGAAGAAGGCGGCCAATAGGGTCTTATTTGGACTAGGAGAGGTAGCAATATACCAGATAACCGAAGACCAGGCTAAATCGCTGGAGTGGGCAAAGGATTACTTCCTTCCGACTTGAGAAAACCGGCGGATGCTACTCCTAAAAGGCAACGGTCTGCAGAGGAGATAATAGAAAGGTTCGCCAAAAGACAAAAGGTAGGTGGGCATAAGCATCGAACATTTAGTGAGGTTGTCAAGGGCGGCGGTGAGATACTGGGCCATCATCGACAAGAGAGAAGAGGAAAGAAAAATGGAGGTGTATTCAGGAGCCTATCGCAGAAGTGTACCTCCCGGACCTCCTCCACTTTGTCATGACGCAGGCTGGTATCAGGGTAGAGCTACACTCATCGTGTCCGAAGACACTAGGTCGGTCACGCTCTACAGGTTGGCCGTAAGTAAGGTAGGCGAGGTTTGGCCGGGAGCCAAACTCGAAGCGGTCAGTAAGGATGAAGTTCCAAACAGGCCTCGTTTTGGATTACGGCCAAGCCGGCAGAGCCAAATAAAATTCAGGAGATTTTCAAATCCTGCAATAGAGACTTGCCAACCCATAATTGGAAGGTAGTTAGAATAGGAGAGCCAGTAGAAGGTAGGCGACAGGTGATGCTCATCCTCAATGGTGAATCGCTCGCCCCATTGGCAACAATTCCAACTATCGTAGCGACGAGCCAGCTTTGGACTCAGGTGAGGAGAGCGACAAGGCCAGCTTGCGCAGCGATACTGCAGAAGGGACGTCGAGGTCACGATGGTGGAGATGAAACGGGCAGATGCACATGAAGCTGATCCAAATTAATCTCCACCACTCCAAACTTGCGTCCGCGCACCTTTCCGTCCGCGTGGCTGACGATGGACTTGACATAGCCCTCATCCAAGAGCCATGGATATACGGCAATAAAATCTGCGGTATCGGAGTTAAGGGCTTTAAACTGATTGCTGTACGACACACAGGTGAGATTCGTAGCTGCATCCTTGAAAAAATAATATAAACATTTTCTGGTTTCCACAGCTTAATAGCGGCGACAAGGGTGGCGCAAGCATCGAGCTCGGGAAAACCAGATTTTGGCTAGCCTCCGCCTATACGATCTACGATAGGGATGCCACGCCGGCTGAAATTCGTACGGTGGGGAAAGAAGCAGCCCGGGAAAACAAAGATTTGGTTGTCTCCTGCGACGCAAATGCTCACAACATGCTGTGGGGGAACAGCGACACTAACGATAGAGGAGAGACTTTATTCTAGAAAATAAAACTAGTGTTTTGAATTTAGGCTCAGAGCTCACTTTTGTTACTATAAACAGGGAGGAAGTTCTGAATATTACCCTGGCTTCCGACATGTTTTCTAACCACATTAAGAGATGGCGAGTTTCAAACGAAAATTCGTTTTCAGACCATCGGTATATCGAATGCGAAATCGACACTAGGTCTCCCCAAGTTAGTCAGTTCAGAAATATACGGAAAACTGACGGGGAGTTTACAATAAAAAAATTAAGAGCTTTACTGTTAAAGAGAGCCCCCAAAGGCTACATGTTGGGAGCTGGATAAACTGGTTAATCAGGTAACTAAAGCTCCTTAATAGCTAGCTGTCCGGTTGTTAGGCTCAGAGGGAAGTCTAAGCCACCATGGTGGACCAGGCAACTAGCTACGCTACAAAAATACCAAAGAACGTTATTTAATCTGGCCAAGGCGACGAGAAGGTCAGAGGACTGGCAACTGAATATATAACTACTACTACTACAACTATAAAACTGAAATGAAAAATTATAAAGCAGTCAAAACCGCGCAGGTGAATCTTGGTAAAATTTCTGTACAGAAATTGGAGAAACTTCAGAAGCGGCCAGGTTAAGAAAAATTTTCTCAAAGACGCCATGCAACCTATGCTATCTACAAAGTCAAGAGAATACATGGACTACATCAAGTGAGGAATCATTAGGTACTTTCCTAGACACACACCTCCCAGGAAACAAGCCGGTGGAACAAAACGATTCCCCCAATAATGAAAGGCAATCCGACCAAGGAAGTCTCTTAGCTACAAACGTAAAGATCAAATGGGCTACTAACACTTTTGGTCCTTATAAATCGCCAGGACTGGACGGTATCTACCCAGCTGAACTGCAGCAATCATGGGTCATAATCTCACCGTTTATCAAAATTTTGATTAGAAGTTGTCTTAACATGGGCCACATTCCTCTAGGCTGGAGGCAGACAAAAGTCTCCTTCAAACCCAAGGTAGGTAGGTCCTCACACACTAACCCCAAAGACTTCAGAACCACTAGTCTAACGACTTTTCTGCTCAAGATCCTGGAGATAATAATGGACGAATATATACGGGGCGTTGCGCCTTTAAATAGGCTCTCTTCGGCACAACATGCCTATAGTAAAGGGAAGCCTACAGAAACCGCCTAACACTCACTAGTCGGGATGGTGGAAAAAAGTATATTAGATAAAGAGTTTGCATTGGTTGCTTTCGTAGATATAGAAGGCGCCTTCAACAATATAAATGCAAACGCTATAGTAGATTCTTTAGAAGAGTTTGGAGTTGACCCACACGTTGTTGCCCTGATAGAAGCTATACTCGTCAAAAGAAAGATAACGGCTAAATTAGGCAGCACTACTCTAAGCAGACATGTCTGCAGAGGCACACCGCAAGGCGGAGCCCTCTCCCCTCTTCTTTGGATTTGGCGGTAAGCTCCCTATTGCTGACCCTGTAAAGAGGGGGTTGCCACGTCACTGCTTACGCAGATGACTTAGCAATTGCCGTTAAAGGCAAATATCCTAACACCTTTATGGATATTCTGCGCTCTAATATGGCCACACTTAGAAGCTGGACTGAGAGCAGACTTGGTATAAACCCTGCAAAAACTGAAATAATTCTCTTTACCAAGACACATAAGCTCCCTATAAACAGCTTATAAAAAAGCGGTCAGTACTAAATGGGGACTAACACCAAGTCTCGGTTATAACCACCACATCATACTCACAACATGAACTAAGCAATCGTACTTCATCTGACTTACTTCATAGTCCGGACGCATTTTCATAATAAATTTTTAATCGATTATTAGGCCTGGCACAGGCAACTAATTCTGCGGCGGTTGAATTATTTGCTTGGTAAGGTACAGTTCCTAAGTAGTCACTTCTTTGTTTACTCGCTCTTGAAAAAACTTGAAGGGGCGTACTTTTACGCCAGCTGGCCAGAGCTCTGAATTTAGTAGGCTGTCATAATGATTTGAGAAGACCCCTAGTTTAAAGTTAACTCGCTTTAGAGAATCAACAGCCACATCCTTCTTTACAAGGCTATAGCAAGATATCATTTCGGAACTAATAGATGAATGCTTAGATACGTAGGCGATAATATTACTTGTTGTTACAGATGGCTTAAATGAAGACAAGTGTAACCATTTCAATCTATGAGCAACATTTAGTTCATCATTTGAGCTCGACCCAACAACGATTTTACGAGTAAGCGCTTTCACTTTTGGCTTATTCGAAGTACCAATAGAATGAGCGGACGCAGAGTTAGAAGCAGAAGCAGAGGCATCCGCAGCAGAGGCATTTTGTTCAGGATGTGAAGATAATTTAGCTACGTCGGCGTGGGATGCAGTCACAGCCGCAGCAGAATCCACCACCTTTGCTGAACACGATACTTTGTTGGTATTGCGTTGCTCAATTGGCTGAGCCGTTTGTTGATTAGATTTATTTCCCTCTTCTACAGCTGGGAGAGGATTTATGTGAAGAGAAAGCGAAGAAGCAGTAGATGGCACATTAACGACTTAGGAGACAATTGTTTTGATGCACTTTTCACATTTTTATTAGCACACTTGCAAGAGCATGCAATGCGTCGGAGTCAAAGGACCTCTTTTGTGAGCATGGAAATAGCTGATACCACATCTTCGGCGTGTGATTTGCGCATAGCTTTAATCTCGGAATGCATATGTTCCGTTTTTTCAACTAAGAGCTGCTTTTCTGTTTGTAAAATATTTAGCATTGTCACCGCGCTCTTGTATTCTATTTTTAGAGCAGAAATTTCATTTAGCACGGTTAACAAAGAGACTTGCTGGTTATTGTCGTTTATATTTTGATTTGACTGTTTAGTCGGCAACGGTTGTTGTTTTTCGATATTCACATCTTGAGAATGTGTATTAGATAAACACGCACTTTTCGTTTTATTTATTATGCACTCACTTGGGGAAGGGCATAGGGGAGGGGAGCGAATAGACGCCCGACGAGTAGCCTGACAGTCCTTGCACAAATATTTGTTGTTAGTGCTAAGTAAAAATTCTAAATCGCTTTGTAAAATCCCAACACAACCTAAATGAAAAAATTCGCCGCACTTAGCGCATTGAACTTTGGCATTAACTTTGTTGCGATCAACTCTCTGCCCACAAACTCACGGCATTTTACAGCTAATATGCAAATTATGCTTTGTATATCAATAAAGGAGTCACTGTCTCAATAGCATTTGTTATTTATTTAGATTATGAATTTTTTAAACAAAGTATATTAGATAATAAAAAGTAAAAAGCACGGAGCTCGATGAAAACACGTCTATACCGAATGACGCGCAAGTCGATTATATATATATATAATTGGCGCGTACACCCTTTTTGGGTGTTTGGCCGAGCTCCTCCTCCTATTTGCTTCTATTTTGCACTCTCTGAATAGTCGCAAACAAGAAATGGACTAGTCTATTCCAAGACTCACCTTCGAAAGGTTCTTCAAGACGAGTATACCGTTTGGCTATGGGGTTTTCTCCAAAGAATTAGGACCGGAACTATCCGTTCGACTACCAGACTACTTCAGCGTCTTTCAGTCAGAGGTTCTTGCTATAAAAGAAGTGGCTACATATCTTAATACGCACGCTGTAACAAAAACGACAATACATATAGCCAAGCGGCCATTAAATCAATCAATGCGGCTATATTAAGATCGAAGGTTGCGCAGGAATGCCGGCCAGCCCTGAATGATATTAGTGTCGTATTCAAGGTCAGCATTATTTAGGTTCCGGGGCACAAAGATATTGAGGGAAACTGTAAAGCTAATGACCTTGCGAGAAAAGGTACTGCTCTTCAACTGCGGAGTGATACAAGTACCATTGGAATACCTTTGGCTACGAGTAAACCAATAATAAAAAACAACAGTATCCAAGAGCCCAATAGGTCATGTAGAGATGAAGATACGTGCGTAAATGCTGGGCTACTATGGCCGCAAATAAACAAGAAAAGGACAAAGGAATTACATAGCCTCTCAAGAGATGATATAATATCTCGAAGGTCGTGGCTTGTGTCACCAGTAATTGGATATTTGGCCGGCATTCATCGAGACTAGGAGTTTTCTCCCATGAATATTACAGAAATTCCAGAGATGACTAAGAGGAAGAAACAGTCGAGCACTTCCTTTGCAACCGTCCAGCCCTAGCTAAAATCAGAGCAGGTTGTCTGGGTAAATACTTTTTCAGTTCTCTTACAGGGTTTTCTGGCGTGGGGTTGGCATCAATACTACGCTTCATAAGATCCACAAAATGGTTCCACGAAGGAAAGTAAATGGGGTTTCCGTGCAGCACAGTGGTATCACAACGGACCTTTCAGGTCTACCATAAGTGAGTTGGTCGTGCCATTGGAAATTTCGGATTGCTTCAGTTTAGAAGGATTTGTCTTTATACCGTTTGGTGAAATGACGAAGCCTAGAAATTAAACTTTTTTCGCAAAAGTCATATTTGCGTTTTCGAGAGTGCGGAAGACTTTTTCAATATTTGGACGTGAGTTTCTTCATTTTCGCCGAAGACTATTATGTCGTCAATACAACGTAACACATTTTCCCAATGTGTTCCCTTAGAATATCATCTAAGGCTAGTTGGAAAATGGAGGGCGTATTTTTCAGTCCGAATGGGAGTCGTGAAAACTCGAATTTGCCATTATTGACAGCAAAGGCTGTTTTTTCTATATCGGATTCCATAAAGGAAATTTTATGGAATCCGCTTTTTATGTCATGAACATTAATGGTATTATGGAGCTCCTTGTAGCTTTCGCTGTCGATAATACTTTTAAACCGGGTAAAATGAAAAAAGTTTAAGTTTGTTTAAGTTTCTTTCCCGAACATCTTAATTATCGTATGGTGAATGATCTCGATTTGGCCTGCTACTGAGTTAGCGAAAAATGGTTTTTTGTTAGGGATATGATTTGCTACGAAATTTACCGTTCTTCATTTTGAATTCAATATAAGGCAACGAAAAACGCTTCATCCTAAAAAAATTACACCGATATAGTCTTCTCGATATTCAGGATATTCCTAAGGCTGTTGGTCATATGATGTATGCGTCATGTCATACTGGTATTCGTCCAAGTTGGGAGTCCATTCCGTCTCATACTCTCGGTGATCTTGTGCACATTTTGGTTCCTCTACACCTGCTTCGATATGGAAGTTTCTTTGTTGTTTTGATGGCATTTGGTGAGAAAGGTTTGACGCTCTCTTCTCAGGTGGTTTGCTAAAGGTAGGTTTATTTAAGAATCATAGTTAACGTTCCTACTGTGAATAAAACGGTCGATATCCATTGGCTCTGGACGGGGTTGTGGCTTCGGAGTAAATGACCTAGGTGGCTGCCCTTGGCGGTTGTTTTGCCAAAAGTTGCTGGAAATTTTGGTTTCGTTGGAGAGCCTGTTTACAGTATCTGGGTGGTTGCTGGTAGGACTGGGGTGGTTGTTGAGAGCATTGAGCTGGTTTTTGGTATTTGGACTGTGCACGCGGTCATGGAATGTAGGCGAGTTGTGGAAAGAACGGCAGGGGTTTCCAAAGGGGTCTCCTTGGTGGGGGTGGTGGGTTTACATTTGGTCTTCGATTGGCGCTGTGTTGGGTGAATGCGTGGCTGCTGCGGGGAAGTGTAGTGCCTGAGGAAGATTTTCGGGCTCTTAAATTGCTAGAAGTCTAGAAAAGTCGTTATTAAGGTGTCGTACGAAAGTGTTTAAGGCTTTATGCTTATAAATCTGCGTTAGCAGTGTCAAGGATTTCTGACTCATTTTAAGGCTACTTAGTCCCATTTCCTTGAATTAGTCCCATTTCCTTGCATTAGGACCACCAGTTGAAATTCGAGAGTTGTAAAATTGCGTTTGTCGGCATAGTATAGGGAAATGCATCTAGATATAGTCTACCAATCTAGAGGAGTGCTGAACGACTCCAATGCGATGTCAGCATTACCAACAACTTTATTTCGGACAACCGATATATATTTTTAGAACTCTGTCTTCACTTTTTTTCCAGGAACTGAATTTTCCTGGATTCCCACTAAATTTTCGCAGGCTGCAGACTATATCTGGTATTTTATCTAAATCTGAAAGTTGTCCTCGATGTTCTGGTCTTATCGTTTCGTCCGTCGCGTTTGTCAAGACGGAATTGGGATTTAATATCTGCTGTAGGTGTTGTCGTCTTTCTTCCCTATTTACCCTTGTCACAATGGTAGCTCTAACTGCTCTAGTTCGGGGTTGTTGTTCACAACTAGTCTGTCTGGATTCGGAGCAGATGGTGAGGGTGTTTGAGAAGGTGGGTTTGAAAGGATACTTTTATTTTGTTTTATTTAGATAATTAAATAAATACAGACAATTGTATTTACAGTTAACTATAAGCCAATATATTGGCCTTAAGCTAATATACTGGATTTGTATATACGAGTATGTGTCTGTAGAGTTTTATTTAAATTTCATTTAGGATATTACAAATTTTAAATAGCTTATAAGTTGAATAATGTTGTCTGCAGAGTCGTTTAAGAGAAGATCTGTAGGTATGTATAAAATGTGTACAGTTGTCAAGGGTGTTTTGTTGGAGCTGAGGTATTGCAGTATTTGCAATTCGATATTCGTGTGTTAGTCTTGTGTGTCCGAGCCGCAGTGTAATTATTTTTGTTATATCCCTTCTAGTTATGCTAGATTAGGCGTAAATGTGTGTTCACTGATTGATTGTTTCATTGAATTAACATATTTGTACCAGCTAGTTGTGTGTTCGAATGTGGAGTGTTGTTTATTTTCGAATATTTTTGTTATGTGACTTTTAATATCTGTGTGTAGGAGGTTTAAAGATATAGTTAGAGGCGGTTTTGTGATTCTTTTGCTGCTAAATCTGCTAGTTCGTTGCCCTTGATTTTCGCGTGTATTGGTATCCATATTTTAATGAGCAGTTTCTTATGTGGTCTGTATAATAATTGTTATTGTTTATATTTTTTCACATTTCTAATGAGGCTCCTTAGAAACAAATTGCAACTTTTCCAGGTGTTTGGCTAGCATATTGTACTGCTTCAATTCGTTTCTGCAGCAAAATTCGGGCTGTAATAAGGTAATACTTTGGTAATTAATATTTATCATCGTATATAACGCTGAAACTTGTTTGAATTTTTTTTATACGATTGTTGGTTAATTATGAGAAGAGTTTTTGAAATATTGTTGAAAGGATTTTGTATTTTTTTCCAATGTTGGAGTGATGTATCTAAGGACTTCAAAGTTAGTTGCCATTCAGGGAATCGGGTGATGGTCTTCGATTGAGTGTTGATTGAATTTTGTGTTTTCATTTAGAAATTATTATTTTGTGTGTAAGTTTGGAAAATTCAAAATATCATTGTGAATACCGTTGAGATTTATGCTTGTAATTCCATGTTTATACATTTTTTTTTTATGAGAGTGAAATCGTCTGCGTAGGCAAGAAATTCTGCTTCTTTGCGGAATGTGAAGTGAGAACCTTTTCTTATTTTAATTTTTCCGTTTGTCATAGAATCTTTGATGTGGTTTAATATTTTAGGATGTATTTTAGTAAAGTCGAGTGAGATGTTTGATAAGTGCTTTTTTGTAACTGGCAGGACGTGATCTGATGGTCTAGATATAATCGATAATCAGACACTGAATTACCCTTTCTAAAACGATTTGCTGGCTATATAAGAGTTTGTTGTAGGAAACAAACCACCATAGCCGATTAGCTACTACTTTGTCTAATAATTTTGCGCAGACCGGATTTCAAGATATTTGGTGGTATGATTTGTCTTGGTTTGGTTTATGTATAGGGAGGACGAGACTGTTTATAATATTTTTATATATCTTGTCATGGGATAAGAAATTCTATCGATACCTGAGCTGTGACCCTTTAGTTTGGAAAGCAGTTTTGCTTGGGGTTAAGTTGTTGATTGCTGTTCAGGAGGTGCAGGGTTGCACCAGGGTACGCAGGGAGCAAGGGGTACATTTTTTCGTATTTCAGCTTTATTTGTAATGCATGTTTTTGATTAGCGTGCTTAGGCGCTTCTTAATTTGTATTATTGCTGTGTGGTTTAAATTGACATAGTATATTCGCTTGGGTGTTAAATTTTTCCCAATTAGGTGGTTGTGAAAGATGGTTGTGATAATTGGGAAGTGATCGCTGCTGAAAAGGCAGGATTCTACTTGCCTGTTGCTTTGTAGAGCTGTGGGAGGTGAGGCCATGGTTAATTCTACATAAGCAAATGTATGGTGTGTTGTAAAGTGGGTTGGTAAGCTAACGTTCAAAAGAATTAGTCCTGCTTAACTAACGATTGGGGGTGAAGTGCATTGGGGGAATGCACACAGAGGCGTATGGCAGCTGTGCCAGTAGCCTAAAGACCGACCATTGTGGTAGAATGCCACTCCTGCACGAGGTGCCCCTGCTTTTAACCAAAAATGGCGGATCTAGAGAGGCTAAACTCGAAGAAACCCGTAATCCTAGGTGTAATTCGAACCGTGCCTATAGGATGAAAGGCACTACGTAAGTGTGTCTTATAACGGTGACCTCCAGATATCGGGCGCCATCTGGTTGTAATTAGCCTTACCCCGACACCGGGGCACTGTCGTGGCTCGACCTTTTCTTCCCCTTCACTCGTGGGACTACATGGCAGAGTCAAACAATAAATTATTAATAGGTCTATTTATAAGTTCGTGCGGTTTTACAACAGATGGCGTAACTTGATTATTATTCCATCGATCCACATTTCCAAACATTCATTGGAGAGCTACTGTCGTAAGGCACAAACGTCAGTATAAGTTTTTTATTTGAAGCGTAAACAACAATATTTTTACCACACTTGAAAATGTCGAATTTCGTGCCAAATAATGTGTTTTTGCGGGGAATTCTTCTTCATTATTTTAATATGAAGAAAAAAGCAGCCGAAAGTCATCGTATCTTGGTGGAAGTTTATGGTGAGCATGCTCTATCTGAGCGAACGTGCCAGAAGTGGTTTGCACGCTTTAAAAGTGGTGATTTTGGCTTGGAAGACGAAGAACGCGAGGGTGCGCCGCCAAAGTTCATGGATACCGAATTGGAGGAATTGCTCGATCAAGATCCGGCTCAAACGCAAGAAGAGGTTGCAAAAACTTTGGGAGTTGATCAATCAACCATTTCCAAACGTTTAAAAGCCATGGGAATGATCCGAAAGGTAGGCCATTGGGTGCCGTATGAATTGAAGCCAAGAGACGTTGAACGCCGTTTTATGGCATGCGAACAACTGCTTCAACGGCACAAAAGAAAGGGTTTTTTGCATCGAATTGTGACTGGCGATGAAAAGTGGGTCCATTACGACAATCCAAAACGTCGGGCAACGTATGGATACCCTGGCCATGCTTCAACATCGACGTCGGCGCAGAATATTCATGGCCTGAAGGTTATGCTGTGTATCTGGTGGGACCAGCTGGGTGTTGTGTATTATGAGCTACTGAAACCGAATGAAACGATTACGGGGGATGTCTACCGACGACAATTGATGCGTTTGAGCCGAGCACTGCGAGAAAAACGGCCGCAATACGCCGATAGACACGACAAAGTTATTTTGCAACATGACAATGCTCGGCCACATGTTGCACAAGTGGTCAAAACATACTTAGAAACGCTCAAATGGGATGTCCTACCCCACCCGCCGTATAGTCCAGACCTTGCGCCATCCGATTACTATCTCTTCCGATCGATGCAACATGGCCTGGCTGACCAGCACTTCCGTAATTACGATGAAGTCAAAAAATGGATCGATTCGTGGATTGCGGCAAAACCGACCGAATTTTTCACAAAGGGAATCCGTGAATTGCCAGAAAGATGGGAAAAAGTAGTAGTAAGCGATGGACAATATTTTGAATATTAAATTTGTAACCATTTTACGTCAATAAAGTTTCAAATTTCGAAAAAAAACCGCACGAACTTATTCATAGTCCTATAGTTAAAAAGGGCAGGAGTGCCTAATATAAACCAGGTCGATAACGACCTTTCGGTAAACAGTGCCGAACTATTGTACTAACAACATCGCAGGCAGCTAAGGGCAACCAATGTCCATCAACTGCCAGCGAAATCAAGGATATGGAAGTTGACGACATGGCCCTGGGGCCAGATGGGAAAGCTTCTGCAATATCACCAGAGGAAGAGGAGAAACTACTATCTTCTCCCACTCGTGACTCAGGACGAAAGGATGAATACAAGGTGCGGCTGTGTGGTAACGCCAGAAAGCGTCTAAAGTACTTCCTGAGAAAAGGTCACAGCATTGACGAGGCAAGAGAGCTGGCTCAAAAACCAGCTGATCTGAAGCGACAACGCTCCAGCAGCACCACGCCAAGGCAGAGCTTCCCTAAGCGTGCCAATTTACAGGGGAGCTCTAGTGTTGGAAGAAAGGCAGACGAGACTACCGAAACGGAAGGACCAAACAGCAGTGCCTAATCCAGAAGTCAAGGTAGACTCAACAAAAATGTCTTACAAAGATGCGGCGTGTAGCACGAAGTTGGGAATAATACCTCCTGACTATCCAACTACAATATGGTCGACGGAAAAAGCAGACTAGTGCTGCAAAGCCCAAATTTAATAGCTGCACCTTTCGCCCAGAATACATAGTTATCTCATGCGGCTGCGATGATACGGCTAATTGGCTAAAGGAAGCAGTTCCTAAGCTGAGGCCGTGGAAAGATGCACAGCTGAAGATTGTACAGGAGGCAGATATACCGCGCCCACAAATCTTCGTTGGCCACTTTCCAGAATTGGACAGCACCTCAACTGAGGATATTATTAGCCTCCTTGACGGCCAAAACGAGGGCCTCAACACGAATGACTGGCAGAGTGCGTAAGGGCACTGTGGTAGAAATCACTGTTGCTATCGACCCAATCTCCGCTGAGGTCATAAAAACATCTAATAATTGGCTGAACTACGGGTTCGGTAAAACCCAACTTCGGCCAAAATCTAAAGGTCCGATTGATCCGCCCCAGGTTACCGAAAAGGACTCTGAACCTTCGGTGAAACAAAGCTCGGAGGAAGCGGGAATTTTGACTCTAACGGTTACAATAGCCCAGGACGATAAAGCCAGCTGCTCCAGACACGAGGCAGAAAAGCCAACAACAACCGGCACATGGCGCCATAACGTGGCCGAGGGAATTCGCATGCGACCCCCGCTGCAGGTTGATAAAAAAGCGCACAGCCACAACAAGGCTCGAAGAGGGGATCAGATGTCCGCTGAGGAAGCAGTCCTGCTGAAAAGCAACCGAGGTAAGAAAAAGACAGCTATTGCCAAACGAAGGATCACTAGATGACTTGGCCAAAGCAAAAACCTCATAACAGCAGAAGGCAACTCGGATGCCTTCAAATAAATCTCCATCACGCAAAAGCAGCCTCGGACGTGCTTACGAGGAGATTTAATCAAGAACTCTTGGATGTAGCTTTCATTCAAGAACTATGGGTAAAGGAGTCGTTCTGGGACTCCAGAGCGTAATCGGTAAGTTGATATATGCTGCAAATGCGCACCACACAGCGTGGGTAGCACAAACATAAATCCAAGAGGTGAGTACCTTCTTGAATTTCTACTTAGATGTAATATATCTATCCTAAATCGAGGCAATCAACCGACATTTATTAATGCAATCAGGGGAGAAGTCCTTGACATCACTCTCTCTAGCCATAATGCTTTGTCCGAAGTCTCAAATTGACATGTGACAGAGGAAACATCTATGTCGGATCACAGACATATTAGATTTGATACAGGTGCGACCAAACCCCAAATGACAATTTGCAGAAACCCCAGAAAAACTAATTGGGACTACTTTCACTTTTGTTTAGAATAAAATGTTAACTGCTCTAGGCGTCACATTCAGCTTATATCTGAGGTTGAGTTCGAATCGAATGCACTACATTCAAACATAACATCTGCGTTTCGCGAAAGGGGTCCAGTAAAAGTGAAAAAGCCACAAAGAAATGTTCCTTGGTGGAATAGTACACTTTCCAACCTGCGTAAAGAAGCAAGAACCTTATGGAATAGAGTTAAAGCAACGGGGGACTTGTCCTCCTACTCAACAGCCGTAACCAACTACAATAAAGAATTGAGGAAATCTAAAAGGGCTACTTGGAGGAATCATCGTGAAAAGATTTGTAGTCTTCCGAATGCTATTCGTATCCAAAAAGCCCTACTATAAGATCACTCAAACGTCATTAGTACCTTGAAAAATCCAGATGGAAGCTACACAAGGAATCCAGAGGAAACCAGTCAACTTCTGCTGGACACTCACTTCCCTGGATCACTTGTGCTAGACGAGATCTCTGTGCCGGCAGAAACTACTACATCTGCGAATGCTGAGATCTAAAACTAGCAAACAAGCTATTCCATGAAAAGCGGGTACAATGGGCGATATCAAATTTCAGCCCATACAAATCTTTTGGTCCTGATGGGATATTCCCCTGTCTTTTACAGCAGGGTGCACACCACATTATCCCTAATTCGACCAGACTATACAAAGCAAGCTTACTGCTAGGATATTTACCTACAAAATGGGCTGAGGTTAAGGTTGTATTTATTTCAAAGGTAGGGAAAAAACCCGAACAATTGCCTAAATCATACAGACCAATTAGTCTCAGCTCATTTTTCCTTAAAACAATGGAAAGGATAGTTGATCAGTATATTAGGGAAAACAATCTAGATAACTTCCCACTGCATCGACTTCAATTTGCCTACCAACAGGGAAAATCCACTGAGACTGCAATACACAGCCTGGTAACAGTTATTGAAAAGGCTATTAAGTCCAAACAGATAGCTCTATGTGCATTTATTGACATATCAGGGGCTTTTGATAACACTTCTTGTGAGGCAATCTATAATGCCCTATATCTAAGGGAGGTACCTAAACCCATCACTAGATGGATGGATTCATGCTGAAATCTAGGACGATCAGCACCGAACTAGGAGGAACAATCAAATCTATTAAAGCCATAAGATGTTGCCCTCAAGGAGGCTTACTCTCTCCTCTTTTGTGGACCCTAGTCATAGATGAACTTCTCCACAAACTGAATAACCTAGGATTTCACACTCAGGACTACGCTCATTACCTAGTAGTTTATGTATTAGGCTGGCAGGAGGAAACCCTTTCGGGTCGCATGCAGGAAGCCCTTACAATAATAAACAATTTTTTTTTATTTTTTTATTTCTTCCATAAAATATTACACCTGTCGTTAGACAATAAGTAATTTGATTTACAAAAAGATGGATTGAGAGTGATATTGAAGGGCCAATGCCCCCAAGCTCATTTAGAAGAAATATATACATATTATTTAAAAACAAGTGGATAACAAACAATGACATATACAATTAGTTGACAATTAATTACATGGATTTTGCAAGATCTGTTGGTGTTTGACGGTTAAGCCGACTTTGGGTAGATTTTTCTTTAATTGGTAGTCTTCTCATCATAGGATTTGTGTGCGTTAATAATCTATTTATGTGTCTTCTGTAAGCGCTTTGTATTGTTTCATCAATAGTATCGATGTCAAGGTCGCGATGAATATCTACGGTAGGTATGTACCAAGGTGCATTAGTTAAGGTCCTAAGTATTTTAGACTGGACTCGTTGAAGTACATATTCTTAAAGCGATTTTTAACTTCATTTCGCTTTTTCTTTATATGCTCCTGCCAGTTTAATTTCGAGTCGATCGTAATACCCACGTATTTCGCTTTGGTGTCAATATGCACGTCAGAATTACCAACGCTAACTGGTTCAATGGTTGTCCTTCGGTTTGTGGAGTTTACTTGTATTGTTTTGTCAGCGTTAACTTCGATGTTTCATTTTTTGAACCAGTTTAATGTCACATTTAATTCGTTTTGTAAATTTTGTTTTGCTACTTTTGTATCTTTATGAGATACCATGATGACTGTGTCATCCGTAAATGTTGCAATCATGCTGTTTTCTGACTTCGGTTCCGGTAGATCAGCCGTGTACAATAGATACAATGTTGGTCCTAAGACACTGCCTTGGGGAATGCCTGCGTTCATAGGTTGAATATCTGAACATGCGTCGTTATATTTAACATAGAATTTCCCGTCTTGGATGTAACTCTTAAGCATAAGGTAAAAGTCATTAGGTAGTTGTGTTTTTAATTTATGGAGTAACCCAGGGTGCCACACTTTGTCAAAAGCTTTAGCTACGTCGAGGTATATGGACATGCACACTTTTTTTTATTCAGGTCATCATTAATTTTGTGAACTACTCTATGAATCTGTTGGATTGTTGAATGGTTTTTCCTAAATCCAAATTGGTGTTGGGGTATCAGATTCATGCTTTTTATAATAGGATTTATCTGGTCAAATAATATTTTTTCGAAAATTTTTGATATTGTCGGTAGTAGATTGGTCGATATGATGTCGCTAGTGTAGAGTTTTTGTTAGGTTTCGGGATCGCTATAACTTCAGCTACTTTCCAGGTACTAGGGAAATATTTGAGACTTATTTCAGCGTTGAAAATATTTCTTAGATAGATTATTGCCTTGTCAGGCATATGCTTCATAATTGTTCCCGAAATTTGATCGTATCCAGGCGATTTATTGTTCTTTAGAGTTTTTATTAATTGTTTTATCTCCGTAAGTGTGATTTTTTTCTTATTCTCGTTTCCTGCATAAGTGAGATTTATGTCGTTATTATTATTTTCAAAAGTATCTTTAAAATGTTGAGCTAAGACCGTTGCTTTTTCTGAAGTGGTTTGGGCCCATTTCCCTTTAGTTGTTTTTATTGGGGGTATGTATTGTGGAGGATGGTTCCACGTGTAGAAGTCCACGCAAGTGGGGAAAGGTACTGATCGCCATTCACTTGGCAATGGCCAGGACGATTCTTCTGCATATGGTTCAACCAGCTCACAACGGCCGGGATTAGCCCACGTATCCTCTGGGTAGCTTCCGAACACCCGTTCGGGAGTGAGCTAACGTAAGAAGGCGAAACATTCCAGGATAGCTCTTTGTGCGTTGGGTTTGGGACCCGCCACTTAAAAATCCCCACCAATGAAAACTTTAAAAAAGACTCGGATGAGACCTCCCTATACCGATGACGACCCCTGCAAACGAACTAAGGACTATGATTTGAGGGCATGCACCAGGAATGTCCGGTCCCTTAATGGGGAAGGTGCCTTTCTGCCCAGCTGGTTGATGTCCTCGTGAGAGTAAAGGCTGACATCACTGCCATCCAAGAGATGCGATGGACGGGGCAAGGTAAGAAAACCATAGGACCTTGCAACGTCTACTACAGCTGCCATGTAAAGGAGCGCAAATTCGGTGTCGGATTTGTTGTGGGAGAGAGACTTCGTCGCCAAGTACTGTCGTTCACTCCGGTGGACGAGCGTCTCGCACTAATCCGCATCAAAGCCCGTTTTTTTAACATATCGCTAATTTGCGCCCACGCCCCGACGGAAGAGAAGGACGATGCGACCAAAGATTCCTTCTATGAGCGCTTGGAACGTTCGTATGAGCGCTGCCCCCGCCACGACATAAAAATCGTGCTTGGCGACTTCAACGCCAGGGTGGGCAAGGAGGGAATTTTTGGTCCCATAGTCGGAAAATTCAGCCTGCACAACGAAACATCCGGTAACGGACAGAGGCTGATCGACTTCGCCGGGGCCCGAAACAAGGTAGTCTGCAGCACCAGATACCAGCATAAGAAGATTCATCAAACCACCTGGCTGTCTCCTGATCGAAAAACACGAAACCAGATCGATTATGTTGTGATAGATGGAAGACACGCTTTTAGTGTATTAGATGTACGTATGATCCGAGGACCCAACATCGACTCGGATCACTACCTTGTTGCAGCCAAACTGCACACACGCCTCTGTGCAGCAAAAAACGGTCATCTGCCTAAGCAAAGAATGTTCGACATCGAAAACCTGCAATCACAACAGACAGCCAGAAGATTCGCCACTCGACTCTCACTCCTGCTCTCAGAGGGTACTGCCCAACAAACCGGCATGCACGAACAATTGAGCAACATTTCTCGTTCTCTACGTACCGCCGCCGAAGAAGAAATCGGATTCCGGCGAGCCCGAAAAAACAATTGGTACGACGAGGAATGTCATGCTGCCGCAGAAAGAAAGGATGCCGCCTATAGAGCCACGCTGCGATCGGGCGCAACGCGAGCCATGTGGGATCGCTACAGAGAGCTGAAAAAGGAAGAGAGACGTATTATCCGAAAGAAGAAACGAGAGGCCGAAATACGTGAGTGCAAAGAGCTTGTGATGCTGGCCAACAGGAATAACGCCCGAAAATTCTACCAGAAAGTTCGGCGGCTTACAGAAGGTTTTAAGACCGGGGCGTTTTCCTGTAAGAACAAAGACGGCGAACTGGTGACTGACGTACAGAGCATACTTAAATTATGGAGGGAATACTTCTCGAACCTATTAAACAGTGACAGCTGCGCATGTCACCGAGAAAGCGAAGATCCCGATACCCCAATCGTTGACGACGGAATTATCGTTCCGCTACCCGACTATGACGAGATGAGAATAGCGATAACGCGACTAAAGAACAACAAAGCCGCGGGCGCCGACGGACTGCCGGCTGAGCTATTCAAACATGGCGGCGAGGAGCTGGTAAGGTGCATGCATCAGCTCCTATGCAAAATATGGTCGGATGAAAGCATGCCTGCCGATTGGAATTTAAGTGTGCTCTGCCCAATCCATAAGAAGGGCGATCCTGCAATTTGTGTCAATTACCGCGGGATTAGTCTTTTAAATATCGCCTATAAGGTTCTAGCGAGCGTATTGTGTGAAAGGCTGAAGCCCACCGTCAACCAACTGATTGGACCTTATCAGTGTGGCTTCAGACCTGGAAAGTCTACCATCGACCAAATATTCACAATACGCCAAATCTTGGGAAAGACCCATGAAAGGGGAGTCGACACACACCATCTTTTCGTCGACTTCAAAGCTGCATTCGACAGTACGGAAAGGAGTTACCTGTATGCCGCTATGTCTGAATTTGGTATCCCCAAAAAACTAATACGGCTATGTAAGATGACGTTGCTCAACACGAGCAGCGCCGTCAGAATTGGGAAGGACCTCTCCGAGCCGTTTGATACCAAACGAGGTTTAAGACAGGGTGACTCGCTGTCGTGTGACTTCTTTAATCTGATGTTGGCGAGCATCGTACGAGCCGCAGAACTTAATCGCTCAGGCACAATTTTTTATAAGAGCGTACAATTGCTGGCGTATGCCGATGATATTGACATCATCGGCATTAACAACCGCGCTGTTAGTTCTGCCTTCTCCAAACTGGATAAAGAGGCAAAGCGAATGGGTCCGGTGGTGAACGAGGACAAAACGAAGTACCTCCTCTCTTCAAACAAACAGTCGGCGCACTCGCGTATCGGCACCCACGTCACTGTAGACAGTTATAATTTCGAGGTTGTAAAAGACTTCGTCTATTTAGGAACCAGCCTTAACACCGATAACAATGTCAGCCTTGAAATCTAACGTAGAATCTCTCTTGCCAACAAGTGCTACTTTGGACTAAGTAGGCAACTGAGCAGTAAAGTCCTCTCTCGACGAACAAAACTAACACTCTACAAGACTCTCATCATGCCCGTCCTAACGTATGGCGCAGAAGCGTGGACGATGACAACATCCGATGAAGCGACGCTTGGAGTGTTCGAGAGAAAGATTCTGCGTAAGATTTTTGGACCTTTGCACGTTGGCAACAGCGAATATCGCAGACGATGGAACGATGAGCTATATGAGCTTTACGACGACATAGACATAGCACAGCGAATAAAGATCCAGCGGCTACGTTGGCTGGGTCATGTCATCCGAATGGATACAAACGCTCCGGCTTTGAAAGTATTCGAAGCGGGATCAGCTGGTGGTAGCAGAGGAAGACGGCGGCCTCCTCTGCGTTGGAAAGATCAGGTGGAGAAGGGCTTGGCGCGCTTTGTTAAACTCGACCGAAATCGCGTAAGCGGTTATAGCGCCAATTAAGAAGAAGAAATGAATTGTGGCGCCCACCACCCTTTTCGTCGCCTTTCAAAGTGTGTAGTTTGAGGATTTTTTTGCGTCAATATTTTTGAGATAATTGCTAAGTTTTTTGTCTTTTTCCTTTTGAAGTAGGTCTCTTATATCTTTTCCCAATTTGCTTAGCTTTTTCTTGTAGTCTGGAAATCTTGATGTCTGCCATTCCTTCCTTAGCTTTCTTTTTTGTTTTAGTTTCTTTTTTATCGTATCAGGTATGTAGTCATTCTTTACTTTAGTTGGTGAAGAGGGTGTAGGTTTACTAACAGCCCTAATAGTTTTGTCGTAAAAAAAGCTATAGCTCTCTGAATTTCATCGCCTGTTTTCACAGATACTTTTGTGTCTAAATATGATTTCAAAAGCTCAGTAAACTCATTCTAGTCTGTACGATGATTGTAAAGTGGTGGATTTAAGTTTTGTTGCGGTGGTTGTTGGGTTCTTAGTATAATTGGCGAGTGATCAGAAGACAGCTCAAGACAAGATTCAATTGTCCGTACGTTTGGATTAACTGATTTCATGATAAAAAAGTCAAGTAAGTCAGGTACTTTCTTAATGTCAGAGGGCCAGTAAGTGGGTTCTCCGGTACTTATATAATTACAATTACGCGCTCTGATGGCGTCAAGTAATGCTTTTCCTTTCGTGTTTGTTAATCTTGAACCCCACATCATATTTTTTGCGTTTTAATCTCCTCCGGCAATAAATCTACTTCCAAGTGTTTCAAGGTAGTTAGCGTATTGTGTTGTTTTGTTGTTGTGTTTCGGAGGGCAGTAAGCAACTGATATGGTAAGCTCGCCTAGAGTGTCATTTATTTGTATCGTCGTTGCTTGCAGATGGTCCATTTGATATTCTTCCATTTTGTGAAACATAATATTTTGTCTCAGTATGATAGCTGTTCCGCCGTGTGCTCTGTTGTCAGGGTGATTGGTGCATATTATTTTGTAGCCGGGAATACTAACGTAGCTTTTGTCATTAAAATGAGTTTCTGACACCAATAGTATGTCAATGTTGTATTGGTCAATAAAAGTTTTAGTTTCAAGAATATGTTGGTTTAGTCCGTTTGTTTCCATAAGACTATTGTCATTTTACTTTGCTTGTCCATCGAATTTGGTGACCAGTAGTGTGATTATACTCATCATGTTAGTCATTTGATTGATGAGCTGGCTCATCATTTTTTTAAGTTCTTGAATATCATCATTTTGAGGGTAAGGCATACCTGTTTTATTATTTGTAGCTTTTGCTGCTACTTGCGCATAGGTTGATAACCCGAATCTAGCGTTCAGTATCGGAGTCTGGAGTTCCTTTTTGCGTAGAGGTGGAAAACGTTGCACCCTCAGTGATTTGTATACCATACATCCTTTATAATTGGCTGTGTGTTTTTCGCCACAGAGTGCGCATTTAATATTGCTACTACTTTTATTGATGGAACAGTTCGCAGTTTTATGCGGGCCTGCACACTTAACACAGATTGGATTTTTTGTGCATATTTTTGGCAGTTGAGACATTGTGGAAGATACCTTATTTGACGTGGGGGCTCGAAGTTTACCTTACAATGCAATAGATTTGTTATATGGTATATATCTTTGTTGTTTCTATTTGTTTTGATTTCCAGTGAGAATAAAGGTAGAGGTTGTTTTGAGTCGCTTTTGAGGATGTTGAAAATATTTGTTACATCATGACCGTATTCAGCGAGTTAAGATTTAATGTCATTTATGTCTGTAGAATGATGCATATTGCGCAGAATTACTTTAAACCCTTTTTTTCCTTTGGTCGGAATGTATAGTATTGAGTACTTCGTTCTTTAAGTAGTTTTATTGTTGCTGAATAATGCGTTGATTCCTCCGTTTGTATCTTTATTTCATTGTTCTTAAGCACTTTTAGTTCCTAGTTATTTTGTATACATTCATTAAGAGCTTTGATAAGTGTGCCTAATACTTGGACTTTTGTACGTAGATCGGTGGTGGCTTTGGTACATATTTGGGCTTTGTTGTTATTAAATTAATAAATAAATGGTGCACGGAAAAAGGGCTCTCCATTAACCCGTCCAAAACAACACTTGTACCGTTTACTAGGAGAAGGAACATGAATCTCAAATGTCCGACTCTTAATGGAATAGCACTTCAACTCTCTACAGAAGCGAACTATCTTGGCGTCAGTCTTGACAAAACGCTTACGTGGAATTCCCATATTGAGAGAGTTACTTCAAAAGCCACAAGGGCATTCTTTGCCTGCACAAGGCTTTTTGGTAAGACATAGGGACTAAACCCTAGAATGACCTTCTGGACATTCACCACAGTTGTGAAACCCATAATCACTTATGCATCCTTAGCATGATGGCCCAAGGTCAAGCAAAGAAAAGCAGTAAACGACACAAAACGAAACAAACTGCATCACCTGATATGTGTTGGTATTACAGGGACTATGAAAACATGTCCCACGGAGGCATTGGGTGTGCTCCTGAACATACTACCGCTTCCAATTTTGATTGAAAGGGAGCCTCGCTCGAGTGCCTTAAGATTAAAAGGTATATCTGAACTTAAAAGTGGGGATATGAAAGGACATTTACAGATCTTAGAAGACTTCCTACATAGTCCCATTCTTCATAGGGATGATAAACTATCACCCAAACCAATACTCTTCAGGAACTTCCAAGTTATAATTAATAAACGCACATACTGGAGAACTAACTCTATCACTTTCAAACCTGGCTCCCAGCTGTGGTTTACTGATGGGTCCAAATTGGAAAATGGTAGATCAGGGGCAGGAATCAATGGGCCTAAATTCAAAAAATCGATTCCGATGGGATTCTATCCAACAATATTCCAGGCAGAAATACATGCAATCGAAATATGTGTGAGAGAATGCCTTAGCAAGAAAATGAGGGGTACTCACATCTACATACTTTCAGATAGCCAAGCGGCTCTAAAAGCCCTTCTATCAACAACTATCACCTCCAAATTGGTAAATGATTGCCTAAACCTTCTCAACACGTTAGGGAACCTCAACATAGTAACACTAGGCTGGATTCCGGGACATGAAGGACATGAGGGAAATGAAATGGCTGATGAGCTTGAAAAACAAGGAGCAAATATGCATTTTACTGGTCCTGAGCCTTTCTGTGGACTCACAAAAGGCCACATTTATGAGTTCCTTAGGAAATGGGAAGAAAGAAAACTTGCTGTACACTGGCTAAACTGTGCCGGTGAGCGTCAAGCCAAACTATTCCTAAGTCCCAACAAAGGAATATTTAACAAGCTTCTCTCACTAAGCAGAGTAGATCTGCGTCTTTTAACAGGATATCTTACAGGTCACTGCAGCCTGAGGTATCATCTAAATAATATGGGTCTATCTGAGACCAATGTCTGCCGCTTTTGCGAAATAGACATAGAAAGCTGTGAACATGTGCTTTGTGAATGTTTTGCGTTGGGCAGACAAAGACTTCATCACCTCGGTGGTATCGTAGTATCTCCATGCAATCTTTGGAACAAAAATTTTTTAAAAAGCCTAAAACTCTTGGGTTACAAAAATAGGCCTTTTACATTAGATCAGCTCTGGTCGCAGTGCGTAATGGCCTTCTAATAATAATAATAACTAACGATTTAAAGAGCTTATTACCTCTGCCGTTGTTTTTGGGGGATCCCCAGTTTGGGTGCCAACTATTAAAGTCGCCGGTAATTAAAATTGGTGGTTGCAAGCTGTCAAATATATCTTGAATGTTTTTAATATTGAAGTTTTCGTTTGCTGAAAGGTAGATGGAACTAATTCTAAATTTGAGTACGGACTGTATTTGAGTACTAACAATATTAAAAGTGTTAGTGCAGTGGTTAATTATTTTAATTTATGTATAAGAATAGCAGATTCGCCAAATGAGTTGCAGGAGTTTGTGGATGTTTATAGATTATTGGGTTGGAGAATAAGTTCATAGCGTTTTTTCTGTTCTTTTTTTTACAACAATTAGTTACTTTTTGGTAAAGTATTCATTCGTTTTGGCTAAGTATTCATTCGATAGAACTGTTTCTGCTCTACAAAACTATGTTAATTGTTATTTAAATTTTTATTAGCTTTGAGGCTTAGAAATGGAATACGCAAAAGGTAAAAATGAACGTCTACGATACCTGCTCTTTTCTGCTTTTCATCGAGGTCGAAAAGCTACCGAAACAGGCTACCGTCATAGACGATTATACAGCACGAATATGATTTTCAAAGTTCAAAAATGGCGACTTTGACGTCGATGACAGTCCCGCAGCGGAAGGCCTTCTGAAGTCGATGAGGAACGTCTTAAATAACTTTTGAAAGACAACGCTCGCCAACCCAGTAGTCAATTGGCTGAAAAAATGAGCTGTGATCATAAAACGATTCTCAATCAGCTTCATTCAATGGGCTTTACCGAAAAATGGGGGCCTGGTGAGGCACGCTCAAAAGAAACAAAAAAAGTCGCCTTCAAACTGCTTGTCATCATCTGGCCCGCCATCGAGCAACACGCGGTGATAAACAGCGCTTTTTGTACCGAATAGTCACGGGAGATGAGAAGTGGTACCTATACATTAATACGAAACAAAGAAAGGAGTGGGTGGCTCCGGGAAATACGCCAAAGCGAGAATCTTCTTTATCCAAAGAAGATCATGACATGTGTTTAATGTGACTGGGAGAGCATGATGCATTGGGAAATGCTCAAAAAGAACGTCACGGGCAACAAGGAACCCTACATTGTCCAGCTACATCGCGTGAATGAAGCTATTCTACTGAAGAGCCCTGATCGATATGGTCAAATCATACTCCTTCACGACAACGCCATACCCCTTGTTGCACAAGTCGTCAAAGCTGTACTCGAAGAGCTTGAATGGGAGGTCCTTCAGCTTCCGCTGTATTCTCCTCTCCCTGTCAAACAATATGAAGGGCGTTACCTTCGATAACAAAGAGGTCCTTACAAACTGGCTCAACAACTTCTTTGACACCAGACCAGGCGATTTTTGCCAAAACGGCATCAACAAATTGGTCGAGAGGTGGTAAGAGGTTGTAAACAATATTGGCAAATGTATAATTGATTAACTTATTGATAAAATTATTGTTTTTTGTTTAAATAAAAACGCTACGAACTTATTCCCCAACCTAATATAATTTATAGGCGTTGGCATTGGTATCGAGTTTTTGATGTGTTTCTTTTGCAGGGTAATTACGTGTGGTCTGATGTGTGTATGTAATATTTGTAGTTCGTTGTATTTGTTTTGGTATCCTCGTATATTCCATTGTGCGATTTTTAGTGAGGGTGTCATGTATCAGTAGAATAAATAAGTGTTCATATTTTTGTTTTGAATTAACTAAATAAAGATTTAATAAGTATTTATTTAAGGTTTAAGTTAATTAGAAATAAATATGTATAAGTAGTTCAAGTTTTATGGATATTAGAGTAATTACCGTTGTGTTTAGTTGTAGTGTTAGTTGGGTTACTCTTTTTTGTTAGGTTCTTTCATCTGTGATTGTAATCGTTTCAATGTGTTTTTTGGTAGGACTTTTATCTTCTACTGTGATGTAGATGTGTATTCAAAGCTGATGTAATTTGGGATGTGTTTCACAAAATCAACACAGCCAATGCTTATACCTTTGGTTTGTTTATGAATGCGGTGAATGCAAACGCTGCAAATTGTTTTGTTCAATTCAAATTGATATCTTATCTAATTGAAGTGCACGGTTTTAAATTGTGATAGCGTAAAAACCGAAGGCAATCGATCTTTTTTACCGGTTTCCCATCGGACGCGACTTTGTTTGGGAAAGTGGTTTCAGTTCTTCCGGAGAAAAAATGCTTTCAACCTGAAAACGAGTCGCATATGCATAAAGCATTTTTTAATTGAAATTTTAATGATTTGTGCATGTAACAATAACGAGTTATTGAAAATACCTTATTCTTTTCAAATAACCGATTTCTAAGCAGAGGTACTGTGCCCAAATGTTATACTTCTTCTTCTTCTTAGGAGTTTAACAAAGCGCGCCAGTCGTTTCTTTCTCGTGCTAACCGGCGCCAATTGGGCACACCAAGTGAAGCCAAGTCCTTCTCCACCTGATCTTTCCAACGCAAAGGAGGTCTTCCTCTTCCTCTGCTACCACCAGCTGATACCGCATCGAATACTTTCAGAGCCGGAGCGTTTGTATCCATTCGGACGACATGACCCAGCCAGTGTAGCCGCTCGATCTTTATTCGCTGCGCTATGTCTGTGTCGTCGTAAAGCTCATACAGCAAATCGTTCCCTCGCTGCGATATTCGTCGTTGCCAACGTGCAAAGGTCGAAAAATCTTGCCCAGAATCTTTTTCTCAAACACAAATGTTACACGCTTGCTATTAAAAACATGGTTGAAGATTTAGTTGAGCAATCTACATCAAAAGGTATTGAAAATTAGCGAACCTTAAAAAGTTTATTATAATAATGCAGCTTTAAATGGGGATTGCAAATGTACCACTTGTGAAGGAACCTTTCAAATATATCTATGCCTCCAAATAACCATTCCTGGAGGTTTTTTTATTACGACAGCAACATGCGGGAGGTGGAGGAACTGAAATCGAAAATGTAAGTTATTACTATATTAATCCGTAATGTAAATTAATAGGTTACATCAAATTACTTACAGAGTGGCTTTAGAACGCAAAAATTCTGTTCTCAAGCAAGAGAATAGAAAGCAAATCTGCGACCTCGAGGCATTAGAACGAGGGTACGAATTGTACCAGAAGGCTAAAAAAGGGGGAAAGAAAAGCAAAGTGGTCTGAAAAGGACATTGCCCAGTCAGTTACTTTGTATGCTGTAAGTGCCAAATTCTAAAAACTGCTATATAAGAAAAAATTCCCGCTACCTGGAGTTAGAACCCTCATTAGCTAGGCGAAAAGACTAGGTATGACAAAAGGTTTAATAGAAAATGTTTTTAAATTACTGCAGCCTCCACGCAAATGGATTCAATTCAAAAACTGTGTGTTTTAAGGTTCGACGAAATAAGACAATCATACTCTTACGAGATTTCGTCGGACTCAACACTAGTACCTAGGTAAGTAGGTAAAAGTAATATTTTATAAATATGTGCATAAATATATATATCTTTAATTCTACTTTTCTGGAATAGGTTTTATGTCTAAGTGGAAGCAGCCGGTATTTTATGATTTTAATTGTAAAATGACCGAAGAGATAATGAAGAGCATTTTGGGAAGCTGCCCAAATTGTGGCTACAATATTATCGCGGTTGTGTGCGACCTCGGAGGCACCAAAAGATCACTTTTTAATGCTCTAAATGTCGATGTAGAAAAACCATGGTATGCTTTGTTTGTTAAATGGTTTTTATTTAATCCTCATAAATCTATTTCGTTTTTACATGTTTATTTATAACGAACGAAACATTTTCGTTTTTGTGGATGTTCCCCATCTACTCAAATTGTTAAGAAACCATTTCCTGGGAAACCTGTAAGAAAGGATATAATTTTAGATTTGTTGCCATATAGTTAATTCATAAAAAAAAGCTTCGATCAGGCACACGATTATCTACTAATAAAAATAATTTCTCTTGTCCGATTGATTTTAGATGAATCTCCAAGAACTTGTGATGATCACCGGAAGGGACTTCTGGAGAAAAGGGCTTCACACAAACAGCAATAACTTTTACAATTATTAATTTTTTTTTATTTGAAATTTTGCTAAAGTCAAGTCCAAACACGATGTATTAATGCTATGTTATTATATTTGCAAAATAAAGCCATTGACTAGCAAAAAAAAATTATTGAAAATCATAATTTTTTCGGGCCTCTGACTACCTCTAACCCCAACTAGAAAGTTAGGAGACAAAATCCGGCATATGTCTGTTCCCATATTGGGCGGTGTGCTGGTCAGTGTCTGTTTACCATGTTAGTGTGCGACTGTTTATGTAAAAATCATGACCGGTATGCAACGAGACTTCAACTCAAAAGCCACCGAATGGAGTTCGGCGACAACCCAGTACCTCTGGGTTGCCCATATTCGAAAAAAGAACTCAATTTTTTTGATGTTGACGATAATAATCATTTAAATTGGTTCAAGTAGATTTGTTGACATCACTTTTTGAACATGATATCTCTCAAATGGCCGCCTTGAGCCTGTACGGCGTATTGTGCCCGTTTTGCAGCATTTTCCATAGTTTTAGCTAACATTTCGGCTGGAATAGCGGCTATTTCCTCACGGATGTTGTTCTTGAGCTCTTCTATGGTCTTTGGCTTATTAATATAAACCTCTGAGTTTAAATATCCCCACAAGAAGAAGTCAGGTGGCGTTAAATCGGGCGAACGCGGTGGCCAGTCAATATCGCCATTTTTCGACATCAAACGACGAGGAAACAATTTCTTCAAAAATTCGATTGTGGTGCGAGCTGTGTGTGGTGGAGCGCCGTCTTGTTGAAACCAGAACTGCCTCATACGCTTTCGACGAATAATTGGCATCACAATTTTCTTCTTCTTCTTTTCACAATTGACTTCTTTTGTTGAATGTAAATTTCAACAATTTGGAAGCGCTCGCGTGGCGTGTACTGTTCCATGGTAAAAATCTGCTTGGACTGACGCTTCCAACGCGGTATGTCATTATGCGATCTGACGTCTCTGTCAAAAGATACAGGGTTGCCAGATGGGTCGGTTGAATATGGGTAACCCTGTAGACGAGTGCTGGGCATGACAGCCCGACTAGGTTTAGTGGTGCTCAACCCAGGATCGACTATGTACCAAAAGCCAGAAAAGAATTGAAGAGAGCTATTATATAAGCCAAAGAAAAAAAGACAAATGAGAAGAGCTAAGAAACGATATAAACAGTAACCCATGGGGGTTGGGCAACAAAATCGTTATGAAAAAGCTAGGAGCCAAATCCTCTGCTGCTGATATGGAAACCAATGTGGTAAGCAAATTAGCCGGCGCACTCTTCCCAACACACTGTGTTGAGAGGGAAGAACTCGAATATGAAGAAACGGAAACTAACCCATTCACAGAAGAAGAACTAATAGATGCTACAAAAGCAATGAAATGCAATGAAGCGCCAGGACCTAATGGCATAGTTGCGGAAATACTGAAACTATTGGCAATCGAGTGCCCTCTTTTGCTGCTACACATGTACAACGCATGCCTAAAAGAGGGAAATTTTCCAGAAATATGGAAAAAACAAAAACTAGTACTAATCAGGAAAGGGAGACCCAACATTCGCGTTCGCTTATAGACCCCTATGTATGCTGGATAGCGCAGGAAAATTATTTGAGAAATTGACAAAGCGTAGGCTTAGCGTAACCGTGGAGAACTGTAGGCAGCATGCTTTTAGAAGTGGTAGATCTACCTTAGGAACCATCTAAGATGTAATAGCTAGCGTAGAACACACCCAGGCAGGTAATCGATATCCCAAACGTTTAGTACATTACTAGCCATTCTGGACATTAGAAATGCTTTCAACAGTTTAAGATGGGGCGACTTAATTGAAGCTCCCGACTTGATTGATCCCGCATAATCTACTGATGATTATTCGTAGCTATCTAAGCAATCGGGTGCTCTTATACGAAACGCGAGAAGGATTCAAGATTAACAGCAGGAGCGGCCCAAGGACCAATACTCGGACCTGAACTTTGGAATATAAGTTACTATGAAATCCTTCGAATGGAGATGCCTGAGGATGTGTATTTAGTGGGATACGCAGATGACGTCGCAGCTGTAATAATCGCTCGAAACACTGACGAAGCCGAAAGGAAGATAAATCAGGTGATGAGTTCAGACATGACTAGAGGGCCATGGATTAAAGCTGGTCACAGATAAAACAGAGCTAATCCTTCTAACAACAGGCATATTCCATTAGAAGTAGATATACAAGTACTCGATTGCAATTTATCGACAAAAAGAGTGTTCAAATACCTAAGAGTGCAAACATTGGAGGTCCAGAGCAAGCGAGAACTTTTAATGGGCCCGACGAGCTCGATTCTTCAATACGGATGCGAAATATGGGCAGATTCGCTAAGAGTGCAATACCGGCGAAAAACTTTACAATCGGTTCAACGAACCTGTGCTCTGAGAGTGACTTCTTGATGCAGAACAGTAGCAGAAGCAGCGGTTTTAGTTATCAGCGGAGCCATCGCTATTGATATTCTAGCACAAGAGCGCAAACGAGGATGAGAGGCAAAAATCTCAGGAATCTCAGGACCATACTTCTCCGACATTAGAATTCAAACGCTCACACTTTGGCAGGCAACATGGAACTCTGAACGGTATGGTAGATAAACAGCGAGACTAATACCCGATCTAAAAAAGTGGGTAGAAAGAAAGCACGGTGAGGTTAACTATTTCCTCACCCAGTTTTTGTCCGCGGATGGGTTCTTTCGCAAGTATTTGTGGCGAATAGGAAAGGTGAACCTACCAAACTGTATATATGGAGATACTGAGTATGATGATGCGGAAAACACCTTTTTTAAATGCGAGAGGCGGAGCATAGAGAGAACAGCTCTGCAACGAGCTATTGGTGTATTTACACCTGAAGAAATAATCGAGAGAATGATGACAGGCGAAGAAAAATTGAATTCCGTCGCAAATTTTGTCGAGGATATTATCCGAAAAAAGAAGCATGAAATGGAAACTTATGTTGAAGAGCATTGAGCATAGGTTTCTCAAAACAGGCTACCCTGGACGAAGGGTTAGTAAGTAAGCGTCCTTCTACGACGCCGTCTTGGCCCTCTACCTCGAAGCAATGCGAAAGCAGTCACAGGCTGGAAAGAAAAATCCAAGAGAAGAGGAAGGATATTTTTAGTAGTATCACAACACACGTAGTAACGACGGTTAAATTATAGACCAAACTGAAGATGTTTGACAGTGAAACAAAACACGAAACGTGCGTCAGCTGTTTAAGCCAACTGTTTAGAAAGATAATAGCTAAGAAATCACCCGTTATACCATCTTTTGAACAATTAAGCGTCTTGTGTGGGGTAATTTCGACGATAATTTTATTTCAAAGCGCTATTAGCGTCGTAAGTCTGTTAGCTCACAAGCTTTCTTTGTTTTGGTTAAAATTTGGCCCCTTCTAATTTTTTCACAACATTGAACTTCGCCGCAAGTTGAATTAATTGCTTTCTGTATCAGGAATGGTGATGTATTGTTTCAATTGTCTGTGTTATTGGACCTAGACGTAAGTAGGTACACTGGTTCGTTTGATATAAAATTCGATTGTTTTGTTTTGTCCCATTTGAGGGAGGATAAACTGGGAATTAAATATATTTTATTGTCGGGTGGCTTAATCATTTGAGTGGGGAATAAATCGGCGTTTCTTATTTAACAAATTGCAAATACACTTGATCGATGTTTTTAATGTAACTCAAGTTTGTTTATTCACTAATTTTTAATTTCATTCTCACTAGTTTAGCTAATACACTTTACACGTTTTGTTTTAGTTCCGATTTGCGCGAAAATACGTTCATAAACTTAGAGAAGTAGTTTGCGTCTGTGAGTAATTAAATACATATATTTTTTTTATTTAATTCCGGTGGTCACCGTAGCCGAATGGGTTCAAATCTCAAAGCCTCCGAGTGTATTTCTTCCATGAAAAGGCTCCTCATAAAAAAATATCTGTCGTGAAGCACCAAAATTAAGAAAAAGGTTTTTCTGTTAGCGGTCGCCCTTCGGTAGGCAATGGCAAACCTCCGAGTGGAGGGGGAGGAGGGAGTTTGGCCAAATACCCAAAAAACTTGCGCAATGGCGCGATAAGTGACAATGACTTGGTGGAACTCATCATCGAAGGATTGCAAGATAAAACCGCTTGTATATCATATTACATACCATACCATAGTGCGACTACATTGGATGAGCTTAAAATAGGACTACCCATATATGGTATGAAAAAGCTTATTAGCGCCATGGGCGAGGAACCAGCAAAGCGAAAGTCACGTGCACAGCAAGCAAGGTGCCTCAACTGTTCTGCTGACTGCAAGAATCCGAGGGGCGAAAAAGGTTTATGCTTCATTTGCGTTGCGGTCTACAAGGACGAAGGAAATTGGAACGAAAAAGGGTATGCGGGAGAGGTGAGTGTTGTTTTGAATAAATCTTTCAGAACTCCAGAGGATTATTTATTTATACAAATAAGCAGTTAACCAAACTCAAAGCCTTAGGGAATACAACGTTAAATTGCAATAATAGAATCAATTAAGAGCGAAATATCGTGACCGTGTTAATTTTTTGATCCTGGCAGAGAGAGCTATGTCGTGTCCAATAATTTTAGGAAGAGAGATTTTGTACCCCTTTATTATGTATATCCCTACTTCGTGCTCGTCGAAGTGGTTTTCGTTCGCGGAAAAAAATTCCCTGAAATAATCGCAGATCTTTTAGACAATAATACCATAAGACATAATAATTCCCCATATTGCTCGCCGGCTGTCAACTGTCCGCTCCCATTAATCGAATACTGTTTTGAATATTTAGAGAGCAAGCGACTATTCGCTTTATTCAATTTGAAATCAGGATTCTACCAAAACAAAATGGTTAAAAAAACAATAAACTACACTTCCTTAAGGGCAATATGAGTTTCTACGCATGCTGTCGGCCGAAAAAATGGACCAGCAATTTTTCAAAGGCTTATAAGGCAAGTAATGAACATAGAAAAATGTAAAATTGCGGAACACGTAATCGAGTAAATAGGGTATCAGTAGTGCGATTCACTAACTCTTATCGATTCGACAATTGTTTGTTTTGTCGACAGTATATGTCGATGGCACTGTCGATTGCGCTATTCTCCAACTTATGTTAACTAACACTGAACAGCTGTTTTCTTCTATTTATTTAAACTGATAGAGAGTGGCATCTTTGTCAAATTAAATGTCAAAATGAGCGACTAACACAAAGAAAAAGAACAAAGAAATATACTTGCCAAGCTGTTAATAGGTCTATTTATAAGTTCGTGCGGTTTTACAACAGATGGCGTAACTTGATTATTATTCCATCGATCCACATTTCCAAACATTCATTGGAGAGCTACTGTCGTAAGGCACAAACGTCAGTATAAGTTTTTTATTTGAAGCGTAAACAACAATATTTTTACCACACTTGAAAATGTCGAATTTCGTGCCAAATAATGTGTTTTTGCGGGGAATTCTTCTTCATTATTTTAATATGAAGAAAAAAGCAGCCGAAAGTCATCGTATCTTGGTGGAAGTTTATGGTGAGCATGCTCTATCTGAGCGAACGTGCCAGAAGTGGTTTGCACGCTTTAAAAGTGGTGATTTTGGCTTGGAAGACGAAGAACGCGAGGGTGCGCCGCCAAAGTTCATGGATACCGAATTGGAGGAATTGCTCGATCAAGATCCGGCTCAAACGCAAGAAGAGGTTGCAAAAACTTTGGGAGTTGATCAATCAACCATTTCCAAACGTTTAAAAGCCATGGGAATGATCCGAAAGGTAGGCCATTGGGTGCCGTATGAATTGAAGCCAAGAGACGTTGAACGCCGTTTTATGGCATGCGAACAACTGCTTCAACGGCACAAAAGAAAGGGTTTTTTGCATCGAATTGTGACTGGCGATGAAAAGTGGGTCCATTACGACAATCCAAAACGTCGGGCAACGTATGGATACCCTGGCCATGCTTCAACATCGACGTCGGCGCAGAATATTCATGGCCTGAAGGTTATGCTGTGTATCTGGTGGGACCAGCTGGGTGTTGTGTATTATGAGCTACTGAAACCGAATGAAACGATTACGGGGGATGTCTACCGACGACAATTGATGCGTTTGAGCCGAGCACTGCGAGAAAAACGGCCGCAATACGCCGATAGACACGACAAAGTTATTTTGCAACATGACAATGCTCGGCCACATGTTGCACAAGTGGTCAAAACATACTTAGAAACGCTCAAATGGGATGTCCTACCCCACCCGCCGTATAGTCCAGACCTTGCGCCATCCGATTACTATCTCTTCCGATCGATGCAACATGGCCTGGCTGACCAGCACTTCCGTAATTACGATGAAGTCAAAAAATGGATCGATTCGTGGATTGCGGCAAAACCGACCGAATTTTTCACAAAGGGAATCCGTGAATTGCCAGAAAGATGGGAAAAAGTAGTAGTAAGCGATGGACAATATTTTGAATATTAAATTTGTAACCATTTTACGTCAATAAAGTTTCAAATTTCGAGAAAAAACCGCACGAACTTATTCATAGTCCTATTAGATTAAATTTTAAGTGTTTTTTACCAATTATATTTGCATAAAGTAAGTACAATAAAATAACTGTTTATTTGAATTTATTCTTTTATTAATACTTTTTGTATATTGCTTTAGGATGACATCGACAGCTACTAAAAGAAGCCGTGCCATACCCGAGCAGCTAAATCGTATGCTTGACTACCTAATGGAAGTCCCGTGTCTAACAGGATGTAGGTTCCACAGCCTCCATGGTAAGTTCGAATGCGACAAAAAGTGGAGCGAGCTAGCAACAAAGTTAAATAGTCTGGGTGGAGCAGTGAAGACAGCCAATCAATGGCACACGGTAAGAAAATATTGTGTTATTTCTTAAAAGTAGAGAGATGTTAATCATTTCCCTAAAAAGGTATGGCGGGACTTAAAAAGCCGCACCAGCATCAAAGCACGAAATCGGCGAAGGCAACCAGCTTTAACTGGAAACAGGCCTATCAGTGAGGAGCCCCTAACGGAATTCGAGAGGCGGGTGTCTGCTCTTATAGGGGAAGGATATATGAATGGGCACGATTCAAAAGCTGAAAATATTCCACTAGAGGAGGTAAATTGCATGAAGTGTATGTTTTAAAGTGTAACTTACTGGTGTGTAAATTTTTAAGTAATCCAAATGGGTATCGAAGTGGAAGATGAAAGCATGATTTCGGAAGCCCCGTCGCCTTTACGGACGCCACTTGCAGAAAATTTCACGCTGAGGTCAGGTAATTCGCACATCTCAGACAGGAGAGCACCACGGGCGAACTTGAAAAGAAAGCGCATGGAAGAAGACGGTGATGCTCGGAAGACATTTTTGGAAATAGCAGAAAAACAGGCAGATGCACTAAAGGTAATTTCTTTTTAACATTATGTAAAATAATTTTTTTATACCTATTTGTCCATTGGTGAATGTTTTTTAATAGATGCTAGCCCAGTCGAGTGTAGAAACCGTAGAAGTCGCGAAACAACAAGCAGATGCTTTAAAGGTAATTTATTTTCAACACATAAAAGTGGCATTTTATTAATTGTTCTTGCTATTTTTTAATAGATCTTAGCCGAAAGCAGCTCTGCAAGTGCCCAGACGAATAAAATGATGGCGGAGGCAATAGCCGTATTGGGGAATGGTTTAAGCGCTACCACGGAAGCATTCAACAATCTAACGCCAATCATAAGCCAAATACTCAAAGGACATACTCGCGCTTTTTAAATAAGTTTTTGATCATATAATTTCACAGTTTTGATTAAAATCACTAATTGTTCTTTATCGTTTGATTTGACAACACCAAAATTATTGTCGTTTAGATTGTGATAATCGACATCGTAACCAAACAGCTGATTTTGTCTTGTGGATTTTCGTAATGAAATGGGTTACTGAATAGCAAAATCGTAAAAATTGTGGTTAAGGAAAGATAACAAAGCGAATATCGATAAAATGTGTTAGTGAATCGCACCACAGGTCTCACACAATGGAATTATACCATTGAGTCAGAGTATCCTTTCCCGAAAAATCAAAGAAACGTTCAATTTTTCTAGAGGTTATGCTCATATTTTAGAAAATTAAAAAAGTAATCTAAATTTGAATTTAGTGAAGATTGTAAGCAATTGTTTGAGAAATTGAAAACTAAATTAACAATACATACATATATTCGGTATTGTCAATTTACCACCGAAAGAGAGAGACTGAACATCCACGAACATATTGGCCACCTTGGTGTAGAAAAATGTTACCATCAACTAAACGAAAAAGACTGGTACCCGGCCATGAAGAAAAAACAATATTACAAAAAATTCCATACGCTGCATAATGTAATCAGCAAAGCGCAACAAAAGGGTATTGCTCAACATTCCCAAGGAGCCTATTCCCTTTCACACCGTCCATAGGACCACTTCCATCACTCCAGTCGAAACGTAACGTAGTTATAGTTGACAGCTTTACAAATTATGTTGAGCTATTTTCTGTGCTTACAACAAGCACAAGAGAAGTCCGTAACAAATACTTTGAATATATAGTCGCCCAGTAAAATACATAACGATAAGATGCATACTTGATGCCATCAGAAAATTAAACTGTGAATTTATAAGCACAGACTGGACACCCTATAAACATCGAACATACTGGAAGGCTTTTATTGTAAATAATGGAACAAAGCCTGGAAATCCCCATTAAAACTACCAGCTATATTGAAACTGCAATAGCTTTTATAATGACACAATTATTATATCACTAAGCCAATCTACACCAACTCTACAACTTCAAACCATAAAATATAATATTCTTGACGCAAAAAAAAAGAAACTAAAACAAAAAAGAAAGCTGCGAAAAACATGGCAGAAAAGATTTCCAGATGACAAAAAAAAACTTAACAAATTAGCTAAAGAAATTAAAGAACTATTGAAACATGAAAAAGGTAAAGAAACTAAACAATTGCCTTAAAAATATTAACGCAGCAAAATCTACAATCTATTTATTGTGGAAGACGACAAAAAGGATATTCGGAGCTACAATACACCCCCCACTAATAAAAACCACTAACGGGACATCTGAAAAAGCGATTATTCTAGCTCAACGTTTTAAAAATATATTCGAAAATGAAAATAACAACGACTTCGATTTGACTAATGCAACAAGCAATAAAGACGATCAAATCATCAAAAAAAACGACACTACTAGAGATAAAACAACTGATTTCGACATAAAAAACAAGAAATCCATGGATATTACCACATCTCGGGAACAATTGTAAAAAATGTGCCTGACCGAGCAAAAACTTATCTTGGGAACGTTTTCAACGGACGCCGCTTTGAGTCGACAGATCTCTTCAAACGCGTTCAAAAGGTGCGACGTGTATGGAGAAGGTCATAGGGGAGTCTACAGCAAAGGGTTTGCAAAGCTCAAAAATGGCGAGTTTGACGTCGATAACACGTCCCGCAGCGGAAGGCCTTCTGAATTCGATGATTCGATTGAAGGAGAACGGTCACCAACTCAGTCGCGAATTAATCGGTAAAAATTAGCTGCGATCATAAAAGGATTCTCAATCAGCTTCATTCAATGGGATTTACCGAAAAATTGGGGGCCTGGTGAGGCACGCTCAACAAAAGAAACAAAAAAAGTCGCCTTCAAACTGCTTGTCATCATCTGGCCCGCCATCGAGCAACACGCGGTGATAAACAGCGCTTTTTGTACCGAATAGTCACGGGAGATGAGAAGTGGTACCTATACATTAATACGAAACAAAGAAAGGAAATATGCCAAAATCGAGAATCAAGCCGGATCTTTATCCAAAGAAGACATGTGTTTAGTGACATGTGTTTAGTGTGACTGGGAGAGCATGATGCATTGGGAAATGCTCAAAAAGAACGTCACGGGCAACAAGGAACCCTACATTGTCCAGCTACATCGCGTGAATGAGGCTATTCTACTGAAAAGCCCTGATCGATATGGTCAAATCATACTCTTTCACGACAACGCCATACCCCCTGTTGCACAAGTCGTCAAAGCTGTACTCGAAGAGCTTGAATAGGAGGTCCTTCAGCACCCGCTGTATTCTCCGGACCTTGCACTGACCGAAAACCTTCTTTTCCTCTCCCTGTCAAACAATATGAAGGGCGTTACCTTTGATAACAAAGAGGTTCTTAAAAACTGGCTCAACATCTTCTTCGACACCAGAAAAGGCGATTTTTGCCAAAACGGCATCAACAAATTGGTCGAGAGATGGGAAGAGGTTGTAAACAGTAATGGTGAATGTATAATTGATTAACTTATTGATAAAGTTATTGGTTTTTGTTTAAGTAAAAGTCTTCGGTAAAAACGCTACGAACTTATCCCCCAACCTAATATAAAAAAAAACAAATGGAGCTTACATACAGAAGAAGTTATTTACTGTGCAAGAGAAACAATGTAAGCAAAATGGATTTGAACGCATTGAATGCCAAAGGTTTGACAGTGAAATCGGTATCTCTTAGAGAGAATTAAAAACACTACCTTCCTTTTATGCAAAACAAACATTTATATATTTATATCAATAGTACAAAGTAAGACTAAGGACTTTTAATAGTACTTCAACATTAGTATATTCTCGTACAACTAGAATGATTTTAACATGAAAGTTTCTTAGTCTAAATTTATCCACTAATTCATTAATAATTCAATCCTATTTATATAACTTAACTATAAAAATAAGAAGATAAGGCTTTGGCAGAAGGAAAAAAAGAGGAATTTAGAAAAGAAAAAGCAAAAGTAGTGGTTAGAAAATATATAGAGAAATTTAACGCCCTAATTCAATGCAGTCAAACACTTTTAAGGGGTTAGGGGTAGTCAGAATTTAAAAAAAATCGATTTTTTTTTTTGCATTTTCTTAAAGTATAATGTTTTAAAAATATTGTGTAAAAATTTGAAGTGAATCCGACAAATACTTTTCAAGTTATTCAACAATTAACAAAGGGCGCTCGGCCGCTCCGGAGCCGATAGCAAAACTTTAAATGCGTTTTTCTCAAAACTATGTTTTTCAAACTGGTGAACACTGTAACTTAAAAACCGCTACGTAGATTTCAATAAAATGTATACAGCTTTTGAAAAACATAAAAAACTTGTGCCTGATCGAAGGATTTTTTTTTTTTTTTTCAAAAATTTCGATTTTTTTTTAACAATTAACTGTTGGTTTTTTCCCGAAAATCTGAAAAATATTTCCTGAGGCCGCCATTTTGTTCATTTTGAAAAAAAAAAAACAAGGTTCGATCCGGCTCGAGATTATCTATCAATAAAAATAATTTTTCTCATCCGATTGGTTTTAGATGAATCTGCAAGGACTTGTGATGTTCACCGCAAGGGACTTCTGGAAAAACGGGCTTCACACAAACAGCGATAACTTTTGCAATTATTAATTTTTTTTTTGAAATTTTGGTGAAGTCAAGTTAAAACATGATGTTTTTATGCTATGTTTTTATTTTTGTTAAATAAATTAATTAAGTAGCAAAAAAAAATTCGTGAAAATCATCATTTTTTCGGGCCTCTGACTACCCCTAACCCCTTAAAGTAAGTGCGGGTAATATGTAGTTCCACACTCTAACAACGTTAATGAAGAATAATCTAGATGATGCTAGGTAATTAAATGTTAAAACGATGAATTTGTTGTGTCTGCGAGATCTATTGGTATCAACTTCTCTGTCAGATAGGGAGGAGACTTGAATAATGTAAGTTTGCACATAAATATGCAATTTCTAGCAGACAAATAACTGTTAAGGCAACATCCCAGTAACCTTGTTCGCAGGCAGATAAAGGGTGATTTTTTAGCTATTATCTTTTTAAACAGTTGGTTTAAACAGCTGACGCACGTTTCGTGTTTTGTTTCACTGTCAAACATCTTCAGGGCTATAATTTAACCATGAATCGTCTTACAAACGAACAACGTTTGCAAATCATTGAATTTTATTATAAAATTGCGTGTTCTGTTAAGAAAGTTTATCGCGCGCTTATGGTCAGTTTAATCGACCCACTGAAGCGGCTATTCGAGCTATTGTGATTAAATTTAGAACCAAATTTACATTATTGGACATCAAACCAGCAACACGCTTACGTAGAGTGCGAACTGAAGAACGCCTTTGGATTATTTTTTGTGGGGCTTTGTTAAAGCTCATGTCTATTCAGACAAGCCTGCTTCAATTAACGCATTGCAATACAACATTAAAGCATTTATATTATATGTGAGATACCGGCCGAAACATTGGAAAGAGTATGGCAAAATTGGACTAATTTGAAGCGCAGTCGCGCTCAACATTTGCATGAAACAATCTTCAAACATTAAATTATATGGACTGTACTATCGATTTAAATAAAAATGCATTTTTCAGAATTTTACGTGTGTTTTTTTGAAAAACTTTACTATAGCTCTTAAAAAATCATCCTTTATATGATCATGTCCACCAATCCCATACACATACTACGTGGTTAGAGAAGAGTTACCGAATTATATCTTTCACTGCAAGATGTAATGACAGCCATACGTGGAATTGAAACCAACCTTAATAAGCAATTAAAGCGATTAGCTTCTAAACAAGACATAAGAGATTTAAAAGAGTCAGTGGGATTGGAAATTGAAAAGCTAAAGGCTGAAAACGAATCCCTTAAACTAGAAGTACAAAAATTAGAAAAAGACAGGGAATTGGAACAAAAAGAAATACTACGCCTTGTTGACCAAAGTAAGCGAAATAGGTTATTTTTTAAAGGCGTTACAAAAGATGAAAAACCAACACTAGCTGTTCAAAAATTATGCGAAGATAAGCTTAGTCTGCATCACATTAAAAAAAGAGAGGCCCGTTCATTATACGATAAAGATAATAAGTGCAATATAATAGCAGAGCTTGAAACTGTGGAAATGGCAGGAGATATCCTTAAAAACGCTAGAATGTTTCGAGGTTCGGATATATATATTGAAAAGGACCTTAGCTCTGAAAGGCAACAAAATAGAAAAGTGCTATTGCAGTTAAAACAAAAGCTCTTGGCCTTAAGTAGAACACATAAGATATTCGTAAGGAATGATAGCATGAATATTGACGACAAATGGATGTCATACAATAATAATAAATTACTTATGTGTGAGGGGCAGCCGGCAGAGAAAATTCTTATTCACTACTTTGGTATAAACGTGTCAAAAATTGGTATTACCTATTACTCTTTGTTAGAGAAAATAAATTCAAAAAACTAAAGAATTGTACTAAAGTAACCGCAAAATTAAATGTAATAACCAGTAGTGATGAACTTTTAGAAAATCGAAACAATCAACTAATATTAAAATTGTGTCGTATAACATTAACGGTCTAGCAAACAAAACGTTATACCTATAAAGATTTTTTTGATTACATTTGTTCGTTTGATGTTTTCATCTTGTTAGAAACGCATGTTGAAACGGAAAATTTTGAAAAATATTTTAAATTCTTCAAGGGGTTTACTCTGTTTTGGAGATCAGCAGTACGACGTAGTCATTATGGACGGGCAAGTGGTGGACTCCTTTATGGCATTAAGGGGCTCAACCAGTGTGAAACTTTGAAAAATTAAAAAAATTTTTTTTCATATTTTTCAGCAAGCAAGCAGCAACTTTTTGAAGAAGAAGAAGGTGAATTATATGGGCCTGGAATAGCAGATTAGGATTAGGTATGATATTTATCGTTTTATAAATGTGAGATCAGTATTTTTTTCTTTAAAAACATTTTTCTCAAAATAACGTTTTCTTAATTTGCTGCCACTGTAACTTAAAAACTAATTTTACGATCGACTTGAATCTTGTTTCCTCATTTTAAGTATTCATTTTTACATTGAATGACCTTCCGATATTTCAATCTAATAAAAATTGTAAATTTGCGATGTGAAATACTATCACATTTTCAAGCTAAATTTTTATACTTTTTTCAAAACTGCGGGATTTTTATGGATTTCGTTTTTTCACCACAATCCTGCGTTAATCAACGCGTGATACCATCATCTTTAACGACTTTTTTGTTTTTTTTTATTTCAGGCACTCTGAAGATCGTAACAAAGGCAGCAGTGGGGAAACTTTTTTTTTTTGGACCTTCGAGAGATGCCCTATTATTAGAAGAAAAGTCCAGATTTTCCTTTGAAAAAATTTGTACTTGAAGTTTAATTATATATTAATATACTTACAAAGTTTTAAAACAATCAATGTAAAACTTTTTTAAAAATAAATTTTCAAAAACCACCTGTTTTTTTGTCAGTCACACTGGTTGAGCCCCTTAAAAAAGACCTAGAAAATGTTGATGTCAGATATTCGTTTAAGTGTTTAGACTGTTTAGACGTAATCGAATTTTGTGTGGCCGGAAAAACTGTAAACTGGATTCCATTATATTTGAAGGGTAATAACTGGACACATGATTTTGAAATTGTAAAAGAAAGTTTTGTTCAAAATGATTTTGTAAATGGTGTTGTAATCGGTGACCTTAATGTACGAATTGGAGACTTACAAGTAAATATGGACGAAATCGTACTAAATGATATTGTAGGAGGAAAAGCAGATAGGAATTCAAGAGACAAAAAAATCAATAGAGGTGGAAGGCAGTTCATAGAGTTCTGTATAAATAATGGTCTAATAGTGTTGAATGGCATGTTAAGTAGTGATGTTGAGGGAAAATTTACTTATGTTAGTAATACAGGTGAATCTGTCAATGATATATGTGCAATATCTCGGGACATATTGAAACATGCGTCTGATTTTATAGTGGATAATAAAACATGGTCTGATCACATGCCTATTATTTTAAAAATGCAATTACTTGCAAGAAAATCAGCTTCAATATGCAAGACGAACTTGAGCATAATTGTATAACAATAAAAAAAGAGCTAGATCTTAAAGATTTAACTGAAATTATTAGAATATCAACTTCACAGAGGCGAAATAAAGAAAGATTAAGAAAAAAATCGGAATGGTTTACTTGGAAATGTCAGTCAGCTAGAAAGATGTCATTAAAACGACTGAGAATTTATAACAAAACTTTGAGTGGAAGTGATAAAAAGAAATATATTCAGGCAAATAGAAAATACAAGAAACTATGTGAAGAGAGAAGAATTACTATGACAATCTTAAACTCAGAATAAATGAGGTTAATAACAGTAAGGATTGGTGGAAGATGGTCAACGTCCTTCGGTGTTCAGTTACAGAATCTTGTCTAGAGGTATCGCCAGCAATATTCATGCACTATTTTCAAACATTATTAAATCCAACTCGCTGTGCACCATGTATACAATATGTGGCAAATTTAGTAAGGGATGATTGTCTAGACAGACCAATCTCAATAGATGAAATCAGATTGATGATATCTCATTCATGAAATGTGTTGCAAAGATAATGATGGGCATTTTAAATGAACGACTCACAAGCTGGGCAGAAAATAAAAATATTATAACAGAATTTCAAACAGGTTTCAGAAAGCGACATTCAACTGTAGATAACATATATAACCTAGCAGCAATAGTCCATATTAAGTTTAGGGAGAAGAAAAAAGTGTACGCGTTTTTTGTGGACTTTAAAGCCGCTTTTGATACTGTCCCTAGACAACTATTGCTATACAAGCATCGTGAATCTCCACCAAAATGGTAAACTTTATTGAAAGTTATTACAGAAATACGTGTTCGATAGTAAAAGTAGGAGAAGAAATTAGTGAAAAATTCAAAATATCGTCAGGAGTAAAGCAAAGGTGCCTGCTTTCACCTTTGCTCTTTGGTCTTTACTTGAGTGACCTGCACGACTGCTTGGAGGGGGGACTCTTTATACATGAGTTAAATATCCGTTTGTTATTATATGCTGACGATATCGTCATATTGGCAGATGAGGTTAGTGCTCTTCAAAAAATGATAAGCAACTTAGAAAAATACTGCGAAAAGTGGAATATGCAAGTAAACTTATCTAAGTCAGCTATAATGATTTTTCGGAGAGGCGGTAGAATAGTAGAAAAGGAAAAGTGGTTTTTTCACGGCGAAGTTATACCAATAACGAAAGAATATAATTACTTGGGTGTAAAGCTAATATCAAAACTCAGTTTCAAGCAACATATAGAAAAAAGAAATGTTCTAGCGAAAAATAGCATAAATTCAACTTGGCGCACATTTCTTAGTAAAAATAAAATTAAGTTGTCGGCAAATTGGAAACTGTTTTTAGCGGTGACTAGAGCAATCCTGAGTTATGCTGCTCAGGTATGGGGAAACTCATTGTTTGAAGAAGTAGACAAAATTCAACCTTATTTTTTAAAAAGGGTACTTCTTCTCCCGAGTAATACGCCATCTTATTGCATTCTCTTGGAGACAAATGTTCCAAGTTTTCATTTGTATACACTGCAGCTTCATTTAAAATATATATTCAAAGCGTTATTTGAATATGATGATAATAGATTGCGTCATATACTATCGAAAAAAATTTTATAAAAACAGATATTTTGGGTTGAAGAAATAAGTAATCTGGCACAAAAGTTAAATATAACATGTAACTGGGGCACTTCAAATAAAAGAGAGTGGAATAGAAATATAATTTCACTACTAGAAAGTCTTCATGATTCCAATATTCGAACTTTATGGAAAAGGGCACAACAAAGCACCCGATTATATAAGGAATTAGACCATAACAACGCCAGAAGCTATCTAAACGATAATACTGGAATCTATAAAATTATGTGGATTATGAAAGCCAGATGTGGTTTAATATACTTGGGAAGCCAAAGGGATTTAAACTGCACTTTATGTAACTTAAATGAATTAGAAGACATCACACATTTCTTAGGAAAACGCCCGATACTTAAAAGAATTCGTCAAAGATTTTTTGGAAAATATAGTTTAAACCAAGATGAATCATAGAAATTTTAAATGGTATTAGCCCTTCTGGATATAATAACTTATTTAAGTTCATCACTAGTGCTATAGAATATAGAAAATAAATTTTAAACGAATTCAATACATAGTACCATTGTAACATATGTAAAATGTAAGATTTTATTTTTTTCTTTTTTCTTCCGACAAACGTCCTAGTGTCACTGTCGTACGTTCTAATGTTAATGATTAAAAATGAAATGTAATGTGTATTTTAAAAAAGTCGAACAATAAATAATAATAATAAAATAATAATACTGCGTGGTATAATTATATTATGAAATGCCACATTACGTTTATGGCAGGATGGGGAGTCAAGCATGCTGTATACCACCTCAGAGTAGGTAATGAGAGGCATAATTAGCTGGAGAACTAATTTACGCCTAGTTTCCTCTGGTGTGAATGTTGCAGAGACTCTCAGCTTACGCAATGTAGCATTAATATTCCCCACAACCCTATTTATATGGTCAGCACAGGTAAGTTTTGTGTTAAGAATAAACGCCAAATTTTATACCTTATCCGTAAAGGTAAGGGAACTAGTACCTATCCACAGTTTAGGGATATTGTCAACATACACCACACTATTACATATAGGTAAGACATATGACTTTGACGCGTTCAAACATAAAGAGTTATCATTAGCCCAAACAGAAATAGCAGACAAATCACTGTTTATTTTGAAACATAAATCTTCAACGAGACCAATACGACTGGACAAGTACAATTGTATATCATCAGCATACACATGGACATTCACGTACTGACAAACAGTAAAACCATAATTGACAAAAAGACTTGATAAAAGTGGACCAGGGATAGACCCTTACGGAACACCAGTGTGTACATACAGGTATCTAGACTGGGATGTTGATTTACTGGTATTGACCTTCTGCGTTCTGTCTCCAAGGTAGTTGGCCATGAGCTTCACCGCACTGTCTTTGAAGCCGAAATAGTGTTAAAGCTTCAAACATAACAATTTGTGATTCACTGAGTCAAATGCTTTAGAAAAGTCAAGTAAACAAAGAGTCAAGTCTCTGTTGTCAAAACTAATTCTTCTAATATTTTAACCGCAAGCTTTGGAAAATGTGGGCAGTATGCTGATAGGTCTGTAGTCACCAGCATAAATAGCATTTGTCCTTTTTGCGACTGGGAAAACTATAGCCTCTTTCCATACTGCTGGAAAACATGAACTAGTCAAGCAATGCTTTATTAAATGGGTAAAGGGTCCTATTATATATTGGATGACTATACGGACGAATTTTAACGAGATGCCATCATCGCCTACAGCATTACACTTTATTTTGGATAAAGCTTTCAGGACATCTACCTCACTAACTGTCATAAATTCAAACTGTTCTTTTAGAGTAGCACAAGATGAATATTTTCAAATAGGAGCACAATTTGTTTTCTTATCAACACTAATAAAGTAGTCATTAAGTTCAGCAAGGTCAACCTCACATTTGGGGCTTTCCTTGCCATGAATTAGAAATTTTTTAGGTAGCGCCACAGTTCTCTTGTTGGAAGTGACGGATCAAGTTTTGAGTAACTGTACCATCGTTTTGCTTCTCGTATTATTGCAGTAATTTCATTTCAGATTTCTTTGCACCAGCGCCAAGAAGTATCCATCAAGCTTTTCTCCACTTAGCATAATACTTGTTGCGTTTTCTAATGGCAGCTCGAACCTTCGAGTTGTACCAAGGACATGAACTATTTAAAACATTTACAGAACGAAGCGGAACATGCATGTTTAATAACGAGGATAAGTTACGGTTGAGGAAGTCAAGTTTATTATCAACAGGACTAAGAAACCAACATTCATTCCAATTTATAGAACCCATGGCTGAATACAGAGAATTACCATTCAACAATCTAAAATCACGATACTTGTAGGTGGCACCTAAATCTGGACGATTCATCACAATATCTAATCTACAAAATATTAAGTCATGGTCGGATATAAAATCAGCTTAATCGAATTTAAGAATATGAGACAAGTCACATTTTATAAAATAATCAAGAAGACTAGGTTGAGAGTTATTTGTAAATCTCGTTGGTGTAATTCCGTTAACAACACAAAGTCCAGCTGTTGCCAACTGGTCGAATAGTTTACTATTATTGTACTATTCTCAATTTTAAAAGGTTTATATAAAAATCACCACTCAACAGGATACGCTCAAAATTTAAGACAAATTCAAACAAGTCAACAAGAGCAATCAATACCTTTCTTACGATTGTAGACACATGCTATTAAAATTTTATTCATGCCATCAGATACTTCAGTAAATAAATATTCATTTTCGCATTGACTTTGCTATCAGTTTAAATTTCAAACTTTTTTTACAGTACAATAAAATAAATACAGCAACTAAATAACTGAGAGTATGTAGAGCTTAAACATAAACACATATTAAACATTCTAAGCAGCTAATAAGGGCATTAGGCAACTCAATATTAGTCACCCTAACTGCTTTGCATTTAGGGCGAACGCGTACACACACATATCCACGAATAGTTATTAACACACTTTTATTAGCTCGGGTTTTATGTATGTATGTATGTAACGGAATCTTTGAGCTTAATTTTCACTGGCTTCTAAAAATCTGATCGACTTGGAATTTTGCACACCTATCAAGGACCGATGACAATGCAATAATTTGATAAAAGTTTTCCATTATCCTTATTAGGATTGCCAGGATTAATATTTTCTTTTTTTATGGTAGATCTTCTGTAGAAGAGTAAGAAAGACAGAGCTAACACGCGGTCTGCGCATGCCTGCATTCTTCCAGTTACTCTTACTGATTTCGGGAGTCTACGACTTACTCTTTCGAATTCGAACTTGCTCGGGCACGCGGCACTGCAGTACGAATAGAAGGCTAAAACGTTTTCAGGGTAGTTGCATTCTCACTTTGTATAGTCTTTACACATGCGTAGATACTACAAGTCTCATACACGCAAATTTACTCTATTCAATGTTCATATAATATGAAATAATTTTCATATAAGATGTAATTTTGTTAATTACAATAAAATAATCAAAACATAAATTTTGAAATTATTTTACGGAACAAAATTTTGTCAAATAAAGAAGGAATTTATCATTACCATAATTTCATTGATAAAATGTTATCGATTAAAGTACAATTCACAACAAAAATGAACTAAAAAAAGCCAAACTGGAACTTTACATCTCGTTTTGATTGTGTCAATATAATCCTCGGTCTCCTTTTTCTGTGCTGAGAGTATCTATTCTGTGTCAAGGCCAATGCTGGCCTTTCTTTGGACATATAGTCGGTAAAGAAGAAATTAAATATAACACAATTAAATCGGACTATACATCACTGACTAAATGAAAACAATAATTTTCATTCAGAAAAACAAGGCTCGGCCTTCAATCAATGATCTTTATGGGAAAAAGTATGTAACATATTGATTATGTCAGTATATTTTGTTGTTACCTCTCCGTTTCAGGAGTGGGGTAGCCGTTTCTCAGGCTCCCTCCACGAAATAAGTTCTTCATCCCGATTACTTCTTTATCACGACCGATAACTGCATAGCTTTAGACTCACAGTCGATAAGAAAAAATAGTTTAAAAAAACTAAAAAACACGCTTTTATTGCTAATCGAACTAAAAAGTAGAAAATAAATTTTAATGACAAAGATAATGAAGTAATAGCAAATCGAACGATCAGTCAACTACCTCAGAACAGAATTATAAAAAAAATTAAGATACAAATAGAATAATTCAAATTAGAGTTAAAAGCGTGGGGTGCATTTTGCTTCACTTTCATAGCCTTCTGTATATAGGTAGTTGTCAATAGAATGATTGTAATATTTACTATATCAAAAAATGTTAATCTGCCTTTTTTCAAAATTTGTAGTCTACTGTATCATATCTAATATATCTAATATTGTACTTCAATCAGTTAAAGAAACCAAGATTTAGGTGTAATTTTTGACAATCGTTTTCATTTAATAGTGACATTTCATCTTGTCAAAATCATATTATAGTTCATTGGGCTGTCACAATAGACCCGTTGCGTACGTTCTGGACAGTTAATGCTTATTGAAGCAAAAGAGGCGGTGGGTGCCACCATAACTTCCAGATCGGGACACATATTAATTTTGAAGGACAACTTGGTTAAGCCTAGCCTTTTCTCTACTCTTCCGAGCTTTTATCGAGATGAGAAGGGTGCATTTAAATTTACTCAATTAATTTAAATTCATTTATTTTCTGCATTTCATTTGATATAATAAAAAACATCATCGATAAAAATTTCCGCGATACGCAATTGTTCTTCTTTAAACAGTTGTCATTTTCTACGAATTTGCCGTACGGCAAAAGCGGAAAGTTGTGCATTCCGGCATGGCCTACGGCACTCACATACAGTTGCGGACAAAACTCTCCGTACGACCCCTTTTTTCTTAATTTCTCCTGATCTAAAGCATTTAAAAGAAATATAATGATGCAGTTTTGTTTTAAGTCTAATTGTTTAACAAATGTACCAAAAAAAATATTTTCAGTATTTATATTACTTTAAAAGTTATTCACGAAAAACCAAAAAAAAGGCACTGAGAAAAGTGTGCATACGAACTTAGAAAATAAGAATTATCTAGGAAAACTGATTAAATGTGTGGAAATTACTATTTTGTTGGGCCACCACCAGCATCGATGACTGCTTGCAAATGTATGCGCAATGAAGCTGCTAAGTTTTCAAGCTCCTCCACCGAGATATTCTGCCATTCCTCCAGCAGCTTATCTTCGAGGATTGGAGCACTATTGTGCGTGGGTGGACAACAATTTCATACCTCTCGGCTACCTTCTGGGCCTAATATATATCTCTCCGGTTGAGCTTCTTGGGCCGGCCACTACGCGGCTTACTCTCCAGAGAATTGGATGTTTCAAAGTTTTTACAAATAGTTTGTACCGTAGACTTGCTTAAATGCAATAAATCAGCTATTTCACCAAAGGATTTCTTATTACTTCTCTACTCAAGAACTAATTTACTCAAATCTGTAGAGATTTCTTTGCGGAGCAACATTATTCCGACCGTCCACTTTTTCAAAAGACAGAATACCATAAATTTTGAGAAGAATGCAAAGTAGAACCACAAAATAAAGCAAACGGTACTTTAGGGTTAAGTATTCGCAGAAAATAAGAGCAAAATAAGTGTCTTAATATAACGTACACTACCGGTCAAAAGTTTGGGTTCACTTGAAAAATTGTAAAAAATTTTCAAATAATCATGATTTTCTTCGTCAAATATTTTTTAATATTGTTATTTTACAGAAAGTAATTGTGTTTAATACAAAATATGTTAACTTTTAAAGAAACCCGCAAGTATTTGTTCATATTTTCGATTCCTCGAAATATCCGCCTTTTGCTCGTATTACAGCATCGCATATTCTGGGCATCCTATCAATTAATTTACGCAAAGATTCTACTGTTATTTGATTCCAGCAATTTTGCAGAAATGTCCAAAGTTGTTTTGTATTAGTAGGTTGCAATTTTCTTACTTCTCTGTCCAACTCGTCCCACAGCAACTCGATCGGGTTACAATCCGGCGACTGAGGAGGCCATTCCATATATTTGAGTTGTTTTTGATTTTCTTTGGCTGCAATATAATCCTGGCAAAATTTTGAAGTGTGCTTAGGATCGTTATCCTGCTGGAAAACGAATCCGCTGCCCACAAGTCTTTTCCCACACGGAAAAGCGTGCCGTTGACTATGTTGCCGTATGTTGTGGTAGACTTTTTTGTCCATGATACCCTCAATTTGCACAATGTCTCCAACTTTGCTTCCAGCAAAGCATCCCCAAACTAACACTAACCCTCCACCATACTTAACTGTGGAAGCAACACATTGGTTCATCATGCGTTCACCGACAAAACGACGAACACATTGACGTAAAATGGTTACAAATTTAATATTCAAAATATTGTCCATCGCTTACTACTACTTTTTCCCATCTTTCTGGCAATTCACGGATTCCCTTTGTGAAAAATTCGGTCGGTTTTGCCGCAATCCACGAATCGATCCATTTTTTGACTTCATCGTAATTACGGAAGTGCTGGTCAGCCAGGCCATGTTGCATCGATCGGAAGAGATAGTAATCGGATGGCGCAAGGTCTGGACTATACGGCGGGTGGGGTATATATAAATATAATTGCATACAAAATTAACAATACAATAATACATAATAACATCACTAAGAAAAGTAGATAAATGCTATGTAATATATATGATATTCGTATACGCTTATGCGCTTCGCTAATGTATTGGTTGCTCCGCTTAGCAGCTCAAAATCATAAGACTAAATAAAGATAGCGGAAAAAACTTCTAGACAAAAATGTTCACAAAAGAATGCTCTATAAAAAAGCTCTGATGTATATTTTCCATAAAATCAATAAAAAAAAGTTATTACGCTTGATATTACAATATTATCTACAAAAAAGTATTTTACAAAATGTTCGTAACTTTCGGAATTCACGAGATAAAGGCAAAAACCAGTTACACACTTATTTCTAAGATGGCGGCCGCGGTACACAACCCCCAACCCCGAAAACTCAAACTTAAGTTCACAGTAATGGGCTTTACATAATAAAACCATAAACTTGCATACTCCTAAAATTACTTAGTTAAATCTTCTTTTGACTGGACTAAAATGTATTTTGCTTTTAGTCAAATTCATTGCCGCAACGAGTTCGTGCGCTTTATAGTATAAGTAGGTTGGAATACGCCGCTTTTATTTGGAGGCCATTCCACACATTTTTAATATATATTGCATGATTGAACTAAAGCGAATTGAGTGCTATGGTTGCACCATTAAAAGCAGTTACTTTATTTTTTTTCGATTTTATCAAGTTTTACTATGTTTACAATACAAAACAAACGAACAAAGCAAACAAAAGTAGGAAAAATTATATGTTTGTGAAAATTCAGTGAATGGCTTTGTTGTTTTGTGATTTGTGAGATTTAAACTAATCAAACTAATGAAAACGAAATACCGTGCGTTACATTATGAAAGCAAAAATTTATATAAGGCCTTCAAATGCATCAGAGAACGTAAACAATGCGGAGCGGACACAGCTTTTAACAATTTAACGGAACGAAATGCAACACTGCGAACTGTCGAACACAGGAGTATAAGAACGAACAGAGGAAGCGAAGTATGATGTAGCCTAAGAGTCAGTCGGTAAATTGGCACCAACCATTGCAGACACTTGATCGGACATATAATTATATTTGCATAAAATTACTAACATTGTGAAAATTTGTTTGTTACTTTTTAAAATATTGAAAATAAATATCGTTGCTTGTAAAAGAAAAATCTTGCATTTGCCGGCTCAACCGCGATAGTAACGCCTTTAGAGACGAGCAACACAATTCATTCGGAGTGTCTTGACGACATAAAACGTTCATTCGGGCTGCTGAAAGGCAGATTTCGTCGCTGGCACTACATTGATTGTCTAAGGACTGCAGCAACAACAAAATTCATTGCTGGCTCAGCCGAAACTAATTGCCGTATTTGTGCTGAAATTGGCGGTAAGAGGCAAGCATCGTTCCTGGATAAAGTAGTATTCGTCGCGGAATTGCGCATATGAAAGGTAACGGTTTATGCCAACGGAGCTCAACAATAAGGATAGCGGTTCCTATTGGCAGAGATTTCGAAGCAACAGGCAGAGCGGCTAATATAACTTCAGCAACGATAACCAAAGTTGATGCGAGCAGCGCAGCTTCTATCAGCAGCGAGAAAACCATTTTCAAATTTTAACGAACGAAGACGAAGTTCAAGATGAAAGGGGTTTAAGAAGAAAGACGAAAAAAAAGAAGTTGAAGGCGAACACTAAATTGTAACATAATTCAAGCAACAAGCAGACGAAAAATAAGGTAAACTAGAAGAATAAAGAGTTGAGGGAGTTCGAGGCGATAAGCAGAGAGAGGAAGGTAAAAGTGAGACAAATTTATACAAATGCTTTTACATATAATATGTATATCCAAATACGTGTGTACTATTGAGTGAAAGTTTTAATTTGTCTCTTACTTGTCAAAAAGCTTAATTCGATACAAATGTTTTGTTTATACAAATAAGCTTATACTTGCATATTTACCATTCAGATATTTCACTTAAATTTTATAAGATTCAATTTAAAATTGTTATTCGTATTCAATATCATTTATTTATAAATTATTAGAATGAGTGACCTCGACGCTGACGCTATTTTAAAAATGTTTGTAGCGACTCTAAAAGACAATTTAAGAGAGATTGGACTAGGAGTAGTCGGACGCAAACACGAACTGAGGGAAAGACTTCTCCAACATCTAGGTCTGATTGACGACGGTGACGACGATGAGGACGAAGATGCTGATATCCAATCAAATCAAGCAGTCTGGAAATTTTCTCATGTAAGCAGCGCGTATTTTACCTTCAGAGATATAGAAGAAAGTCTTTCAACGTTTAATGGGGCTGCTACGTTCGACGTAAAGAAATGGATTGAGCACATAGAAGAAAATGCAGAAATAGTTAATTGGAAAGAAGTACATAAGTTCATTTACGCTAAACAGTTGTTAAGAGGTGCAGCCAAGCTTTTTGTAAGTAGTCAAATCGGATTGAGTGATTGGAATTCTTTAAAATTGGCCCTCGCTAACGAGTTTGGTAGAAGTCATCGCCAGAAGACGTGCAGAAGACATTGGGGAAAAAACATAAGAAGCATAGCGAATCGTACTGTGAATACTAATATGCCTTAATGGAGATAGGAAAATCGATTTGTTTAGATGGAGAAAGTTTGCTCGAATATTTTATAGATGGGATCCCTGGATCTAAATTTAGCAAGTCTGTACTCCATCAAGCAAAAACCGTAAGTGAACTTAAAGAGCAATTAGTAATTTACGAGAAGATAAGACAGGACCCAAAAGCCGACAGCCCTAAAAACATGGAGGTGCAAAATAAAACTAAACCAGAAACTAGTTAGTAGTACCTCGGCGTCATCAAAAAACGAAAAAACATGTTTCAAATGTGGTGAATATTCGCACTTAACAAAAGATTGTCCACTTAAACAATTCAAATGTTTTAAGTGCCAACAGATGGGTCATAAATCTTTTGAGTGTAAAGGCAGCAGAACAAAGCGGGAGGCGGGTAATGTAAATTCAATTGGTGAAGTTTCAAGTCCAAAGTTGAAACTAAAGAAGGTCACAATTTGCAATATCGAAATACAGGCTCTTATCGAAAATGGATGTAGCTTGTGTCTTATGCGATGCGACAAATTCAACAAGTTGGGCAAATCCGTAAAGCTAACTCCGGAGCAACGGCAACTATTTGGGAGGGTGCAGCAAAAATATCAACGATGGGTAGGATAGAGGTACAAGTAGATAAAAGTGTTGTTAAGAAGACGTTCTATGTGGTGCAAACAAACGACATTAGCTACGAAGTAATTCTAGGTACTTAAATTTTCAAACATTGTGATATCTTAGTGCGTGATGACGGTGTCGAGTTTAAAAACAAGGTTAATATGCAGGTTAGTGATGATGCGTCGGAGGACGTCGTCCAAGCGTCCCTCCGTAATGATGGTTTGTCAATCGTTTTTTCATGTCTTAACATCTACATGAAGAGCAAGATTATGACTTGAGTCACCTTAACAAAAATTGCGCAAGTGAGGTAAAACATATGATTGAACACTAAACACCTAAAAAAGACGATAATCCCCCCGTAAATATGAAAATTATTCTTGCTGACGAAAATCCGGTTTACCAGCCGCCACGTAGGGTGTCTTATGAAGAGCAGCAAATGATAGATAAGCAAGTGACACAGTGGTTAGATGAGGGCATAATACATCCTAGTTGTTCAGCCTATGCATCGCCCGTAGTACTCGTATCTAAGAAAAATTGTACGAAAAGACTTTGCTGTGACTACCGTAGATTAAATCAGAAAATCATACCTATGACTTTAAGGGGTTATATACCTTGTGTTTTTCAAAAAAATCAAAATAAATTTTATTTCTTTATCGTAAAGTACAATCCCTTGAGAACATTTTCCAAAAATTTCATAGAGATCTGAGCAATAGATCGAAAGTTACAGCGTTTTAAATTGTGCGTCGTCACGTCCTGAGCGTACGGCCTCATGCGGCGCTTGAAACTTTAAACGCGATTATCTCAAAAACGTGTTTTTCCAAAAATGCTTTTGCGGTGGACGCGATTGCAAAAAAAGTATTCAACCGATTTTTATAATTTTTTTTTTAAATTGTTCGTAATTGATGTCGCCTCTTAGTGGACGATCAACTTTTTATGTATAAATTTTTATTTTGCAGATATGAATTTTTTAATGCCAATTTTAGGACTGTAGAAGTGGAGTTTTTTAAAAACATGTTCCTATTTTCACAAAAATCAAAATATTTAATATATTGATCGTTCACTAAGAAGATATAACCCTATACTAATGAAATCTTTTCGATTTTTTGATTTCAGTTGACTTGGTGGACTTGAATCGCGTCCACCGCAAGCCTCTTCCAAAAAAAGGGTCTTGGGGGAAAACGCCATAACTCCGCCATTTTTAAATATTTTTACACAAACAAAGCCTTTTTTTTTTCTTTAAACATTGTAATATCCAATAATAAAAACTTTTATACAATAAAATTATTGCTACATATCTTTAAAAAAACCCAACTTTCGCTAATTTCACCGGACCACAAGGTATATAACCCCTTAAGCGACGATGCTCTTGAAAAGCTTAGGGAGGCAAACGTATTTACGACCTTGGAATTGGCCAATGGGCTTCTCCATGTGCCCGTAGATGAAAGTTCTCGTAAATACACGGCATTCGTGATTCATAGCGGCCAATTCGAATTTCAATACGTACCTTTCGGCATATGCAATTCACCCGCTGTGTTTTGCGGCTATATTCACGCGATATTGAAAGACTATATAAGAGATGGAACAGTTGTTGCTTATATGGACGACTTGGTAATCCCAGCGAAAACTGAGAAAGAGGGTTTGGCGAAGCTTGAAAAGTTACTACGGCTAGGGGCCGACAAGGGTTAGAGGATAAAATGGGGAAAATGTCAATTTCTTCGGAAGAAGGTACAGTTTTCAGGATATACGGTAGAAAATGGAACTATTAGCCCGAGTGAAGAAAAAACAAGAGATGTAAAGAGTTTTCCCGTACCGCAGATTAAGAAGACACTACAAAGATTTTTGGGTCTGATGTCCTATTTCCGTCGCTTTATTGGAAACTATGTTTTAATTGGAAAACCCTTATCGGATATGCTGAACAAGGACGCGGAGTTTCGGATGGGCGACGAACATTTAATTGTGGTCCAACAGCTGAAGTCAGCCCTTATCAAAGCACCAGCGCTCACAATGTTTAATCCAAAAGCACTGACTGATATTCATACCGATGCCTCTTTGTTCGGTTACGGAGGTATTCTTCTCCAAAAAGACTCCGAGAGCCAACAATTCCATCCTGCTCAATTTATGAGCCGCAAAACAACATCGACGAACAACAGAAATACCATTCTTACGAGCTGGAGGTACTCGCCATACAATTGAACATCGACGAGGAACGCAGATGAGGCACGTGGACGCCCTTAGTAGAATTTTGTGTATGATGAGGGAAGATACCTTGAAGCATCGGCTCAGAGAAGCGCAGATGAAAGACATGTGGACGAAGGTCGCCAGGAAAATTTTAGAAGCAAGCAGCCACGACGATTTTTACATTCATAATGACATTCTCTACAAAGACCCAGCTCGACAGCTTAACGTGGTACCGCCACAAATGGAGAGAGAAATAATTGAGATTGCACATCGGCAGGGACACTTCTGTTTGAAAAAGACTAAAGACTTAAATGAGAAGGACTTCTACGTACCTCGTATGGAAGCTAAGGTTGCAGAAACGGTGAATAGTAGCATCGCTTGCCTTTTAGTGAATTCAAAAACCGGTAAAAAAGATGGCTTACTAGTACTTATTGATAAGGAAGATAAATCACTGTTAACGTTTCATATAGACCATGTTGGCCCACTCACGATGACGCGCAAGCTATATAATTATATCCTCGTAATCGTAGATGCTTTTTCAAAATTTATGTGGCTTTATCCCACAAAAGATACAGGTGCAGATGCAGGAATTGATCGATTAACAAAGCAGGAAGCCACGTTTGGAAATCCGAAGAGGATCCTAACCGATAGAGGCTCCACCCTTACTTCGCACGCCTTTGAGGATTACTACAGCAATTACTCATTACAACGGGAGTGCCAAGAGGAAATGGCCAGGAATACACAGAATACACAGAATCGTGATACCCATGCTAGCAAAGCTGTCAGAAGACCATCCGGACCAGTGGTATAGGCACATTGGTAAAGTTCAACAATATATGTATGTATCAACAATTCGGCACCGAGAAGCATTAAGATAGCGCCGTTTAAGCTATTGACAGGTTGTGGCATGAGATTTGCAGAATCACCACGATTACACGAAATAATGGAAAGTGAAGTCATTGCATCGGCCGAGTTTGACCGCAACGAAACTCGACGACTAGCTAGGGAAAACATTTCCGCCATTCAAGAAGAAAACCGTCGAAGCTATAACCGTAAACGACAAAAAGACGTGAATTATAACCTCAACGACTTAGTGGCCATAAAACTCACCCAATTCGGTACAAACTTTAAATTGAAAAGGAAATATTTGGGACCATATAAAATTATAGAAAAGTTACCGCATGGACGTTATGTGCAGAAACTCGATGAAGTAGAGGGACCCAATTTGACCTCAACGGCGGCAGAATCCATCAAACCATGGCACCCAGAATTCGGGTCGAATCCTGAGTCAGGAAGGCCGAATGTAGGAGTGACAGACGGACGTAAGACAACGAGAAACGGACACACCTTTTAACAATTTAACGTAACGAAATGCAACACTGCGAACTGACGAACACAGGAGTATAAGAACGAACAGAGGACTGAAGCGAAGTGTGATGTGGTCTAATGCTGAAAACAGTGACCGACGTAAATGCAGTCCTCTGTCAGCTGTTACGATCAAACTAATGACAACCCCATGTAAATGAAAATTTCCTTCCTTCCTATCGTAGTATCGTAGATTGTATTTCAAGATTTTTGAAAATTCCCGCAGAACCCTTTAAGCTGATTGCGCTTCACCACTGTGTTGCCAAGCAGTACATTTCGAAATCATTTACAAAATAAACTTAGAAAAATTACAATTTTTTTTAAAATAACTTAAAAACACTGTGAATAATGTTAATTATAGATAAATGAACTATTTGCATTTGTTGGTTTCTGGCTTTGGTTTATTAAACAATGAAAAATTGTAACTGATAACGCGAATGTGTGAAAAAGTGTGTAAGCAAAAATATCAATGGCAACATTGTGTAGATACAACCAAACACAAGTACACACAAATCGATGCATTGTGTAAATATGTAACTAAAAGAACGCAGTTGTTCTCTACGGGATGAGTTTTGCTCAGTTTTGTGCTCGTTAGGGGCTGCGGTAAGGGACTGCGTACGTCGGTCATTGTTTTCAGCATAAGAGTCAGTCGGTAAATTGGCACCAACCATTGCAGACACTTGATCGGACATATAATTATATTTGCATAAAATTACTAACTTTGTGAAAATTTGTTACTTTTTATAATATTGAAAATAAATATCGTTGCTTGTAAAAGAAAAATCTTACATGTATGTTAAGTTCAGTAGTAACTTAGAAAAAGCAAATTATCCAAAACTATATGCATATGTAAGCGTTTTTCAGTAAGAGCGCTTCAACTTTTTTTTTGAATAAAACACAAACGGTTTGACTTTTTTAACTAATTTTGTTTTTATCGAGTTTGAACATATACATTTAAGTATGAATTCGATTTCTTTTGCATGACCACCGCGTGCACGTTTTACGAAGTCCAATCGTTGAACCCAATTTTCGACCACTCTTTTGCTAAATCGGGCGAAATTCCAGCAATTTCGCGTTCAATATTGGCTCTGAGCTAACAAATCGTCGCCGGCTTGTTACTGTAGGCCAATGACTTCACATAACCCTAAAGAAAATAGTCTAGAGGCCGGTCCATTTCTGGAAATAATGCGCTCATCGAACTTACTCTTCAACAAATCAATTGTAGAGTGTGCTGTGTGGCTTGTGGCCCCGTCCTGTTGAAACCACATGTCGTCTAAGTCCATACCATTCAATTGCAGCCAAAAATAATCGTTTATCATGTCGCGGTATCGATTTCCATACACAGTAACGTGGCGATCGTTCTCGTCAACGAAAAAATATGGGCCAATTACGCCGCCGGCATGTAAACCGCACCAAACAGTGATTTTTTCGGGATGCAACGGTGCCTCATGAATCACGTGAGGATTGCTTTCTGCCCAGTTACGCATATTTTGCTTGTTGACAAAGCCATTGAGCCAAAAGTGAGCTTCATCACTGAAGATGATTTTTCGACTTTAAACTTTCTTAACAGAACACGCATTTTTATAAAAAAATTTGCACGATTTGCAAGCGTTGCTCAAGTGTGTAGCGTTCCATGATGAAATGTATACTAATGAAGTTTACAAATGACAAGCGAAAAACAAAAAATATTGCGTCGGAAAAAAGTTGAAGCGCACCTATTGAAAAACGCTATATTATGTCTGTCTAAGGCATCCCTGTTAGAACTTTGTTGAATTCCCTCCCTTTAACCAAATGAAATCCTTCATAGAGAATTGATTGATTACCAGGCACATAGAGAGATGGCATATCCAAATTTAAATTTGTGAATTTTTATACATAATTCGCATATATGTATGTATATATGCTGTGTGTTTGTATGTGCACTTGGCACAGCAAAAAAAATACCACGGTAAAACTTCTCAAGAAATCCAACGCGCATTCATAGGCCCGGTGCACATTCATAGGCACAGCATTGAATGTACAGTAACCTTCTAATACTCTGATTTCAGAGTAAGTTTCTAACCTTCCAGAAATATGCATATGTTTTTGTGCAGTTTTTATCAATAGAAGAACTACATACGTAAATTAATATACTAATTAACTATTTACCTACTATCAGAGAACATAAAATAATTGTTTCGAAATTTTCTCCTAGTATTGAAATTTGCGACACAGATTTTTTTTATAAGCTACTTATATTATTTTCTCCAACTTCTGTATGCTCATGCCCGCACTTGACACGCAGCAGCTACGGTTGTCCAGCTTTTGGAAGACATATTTAAATACATAATAGGACTATGAATAAGTTCGTGCGGTTTTTTTTCGAAATTTGAAACTTTATTGACGTAAAATGGTTACAAATTTAATATTCAAAATATTGTCCATCGCTTACTACTACTTTTTCCCATCTTTCTGGCAATTCACGGATTCCCTTTGTGAAAAATTCGGTCGGTTTTGCCGCAATCCACGAATCGATCCATTTTTTCACTTCATCGTAATTACGGAAGTGCTGGTCAGCCAGGCCATGTTGCATCGATCGGAAGAGATAGTAATCGGATGGCGCAAGGTCTGGACTATACGGCGGGTGGGGTAGGACATCCCATTTGAGCGTTTCTAAGTATGTTTTGACCACTTGTGCAACATGTGGCCGAGCATTGTCATGTTGCAAAATAACTTTGTCGTGTCTATCGGCGTATTGCGGCCGTTTTTCTCGCAGTGCTCGGCTCAAACGCATCAATTGTCGTCGGTAGACATCCCCCGTAATCGTTTCATTCGGTTTCAGTAGCTCATAATACACAACACCCAGCTGGTCCCACCAGATACACAGCATAACCTTCAGGCCATGAATATTCTGCGCCGACGTCGATGTTGAAGCATGGCCAGGGTATCCATACGTTGCCCGACGTTTTGGATTGTCGTAATGGACCCACTTTTCATCGCCAGTCACAATTCGATGCAAAAAACCCTTTCTTTTGTGCCGTTGAAGCAGTTGTTCGCATGCCATAAAACGGCGTTCAACGTCTCTTGGCTTCAATTCATACGGCACCCAATGGCCTACCTTTCGGATCATTCCCATGGCTTTTAAACGTTTGGAAATGGTTGATTGATCAACTCCCAAAGTTTTTGCAACCTCTTCTTGCGTTTGAGCCGGATCTTGATCGAGCAATTCCTCCAATTCGGTATCCATGAACTTTGGCGGCGCACCCTCGCGTTCTTCGTCTTCCAAGCCAAAATTACCACTTTTAAAGCGTGCAAACCACTTCTGGCACGTTCGCTCAGATAGAGCATGCTCACCATAAACTTCCACCAAGATACGATGACTTTCGGCTGCTTTTTTCTTCATATTAAAATAATGAAGAAGAATTCCCCGCAAAAACACATTATTTGGCACGAAATTCGACATTTTCAAGTGTGGTAAAAATATTGTTGTTTACGCTTCAAATAAAAAACTTATACTGACGTTTGTGCCTTACGACAGTAGCTCTCCAATGAATGTTTGGAAATGTGGATCGATGGAATAATAATCAAGTTACGCCATCTGTTGTAAAACCGCACGAACTTATTCATAGTCAAAAATTGAAGATTTATCAAATATTGGCAAATAATTCTACGCGGAATATTCCAATATTGACTATTTTCGAATTGTCGAGAAAATTGGCATATGGGCGGCTCAATTTATGAATGAAAGTACTTGCTCTTAGAACTATGAGCTCGAATTTATCAATGAATTTTTTTATGATGAGTTTTTGTTGCACAGAACAATAGTTGAAACTGTTCGGCGCCGCCGCGACTGTTCAACGCTATGGCAACTAGAATGATGGCCGCTACAGCGGCGCCTATGAAGTCAATAGAAGGGTACGTTCGCGATGGCAATCAGAACAGCAGTGTTGCAAATTTTGCAAAGTATCACGTTCTTCTTGAATCTGTGGCAACACTTGCAAAAGTCAAACGTTCTATTTACTCATCACGCGCGCAAATAACCTCAATAACCGGCAACACAAAATTTTTGTCTGCAAGCTTAACACAAATGCAATGGAAAAAGAAAGGTAAGCGTAATTGTTATGTATTTAATGCTGAGTGTCAGCAGTGTAGTGCAAAATAAGCAACAGGGCTGCTGTATTGCTGCAGTTATACATTTTCGCGAACGTACCCGAATTTTAACTTTGAGCGACATACGCATTAGATGAATAAAGTGCCCTGCGTGTGCGGTTGTATTTACATGCATATGTGCAGAGAACCTTAAATATAGAGAATTCTCACGAGCTACGAATAGTGTGAATTGTCAAAAATGAAGTCTAACCGCCGCCGGGATGTGGTGAAACTTTTAATAGAGATGTTTTACAGCGATTTCTCCTTTAGCATATTGGCCCTGCACAGTTTTTGGCTTCTGTACGAAATCAAATTGACGAATAGCCGACGGCATTTTGCAAAGTATTTGCTTGTGCATTTTTATGTTCCCTTGATAAACGAAAATTTATTCAATTTGTATTTTCAAACAAAGGTGATGAAGAAAAAAAAAAGATTGAATATTTATTATATGCGCCAACATTTCAAATCAAAGTAACTTTAATATTTTGATTTAATTAAAAAAAATACATTATAAAACGACCTCACATTTTGGTATTTGCGTTTTAGTAAATTTAAAACTAAACAAATTTGATGAAAATTTTTACTAATTTTTTGAGTCGAAATTAATTCATAGCATACAAGTGTTTTGGTATATCGACATACATATGTATTTACATTTGAATATGCATTTATTTGTTCCTTTGGTAAACCAATTTTTTTCAATTTACATTTTATTACAGGGAATAATATTATTGTAATATACACACATTTGTATGTATGCATTTTCTAGATAGTATAAAACTTTAAAATAAATAAAGGAAAGCTTCAAAGAAACGTATTTGCATATATGGGACAACTAAGTTCAATTGCATCTTTATTAAATATAGTGTTGCACGCATATGTGTGCACTGAAGCAACATGACCTACCTCACGAGCATCGCCTTATATTTCATGTAAATAACCTAATGATCAAATTCCTGCCTCACAAATGCTACAACAAATTTCTTTTGAATATTCATGTACATATTTGTATGTGCGTATGTACACTTCAAAATGCGTATGTACACACAAATCAAAAAATTCTGTATACAAAACGCTTCATTACCAGGCACACAGGAAGATGGCATATGCAAATATAAATATGTGAATTGAATTCAAGCAAAACAATCCTTATTAATATACACATATGCATATGCATACAACCGCACACACAGGGCACTCACTTTATTCCTCAAAATGCGTATGTCGTTCAAAGCTAAAATTCTATGCCTAGCGACTACAAGAACAAAATGCAGTCATAGGCGCAGGCGTAGCGGCCATCATTCTAGTTGCCATAGCGCATAATAGTCGCGGCGGCGCCGAACAGTTTCAACTATTGTACTGTACAACAAAAACTCATCATCAAAAAATTCATTGATAAATTCGAGCTCATACTTCTAAGAGCAAGAACTTTCATTCATAAAACGAGCCGCCTATATGTCAATTTTCTCGACAATTCGAAAATAGTCAATATTTCGCGTAGAATTATTTGCCAATATTCGATAAATCTCGAATTTTAGTCGAGTCGAATGCCCGCGGCATCGTACATATGTATGCATCAATATATGTATGTAAATATGTCTTTCTAAATGCTCGACAGCCGCAGCTGCTGTGCGTCAAGTGCGCGCATGAGCATACAGTAAGTTGCAGAAGAAAACAAGTAGCTTAAAAAAAAGGTCTGATTTGAACATTTTAATACTAAGAGAAAATTTGGAAACAATTATTTTATGTTAACTGATAGTAGGCAAATAGTTAATTAGTAGATTACTTTACGTATGTAGTTCTTGAATTGATAAAAACCTCACAAAACCTATGCAGATATCTGCAAAGTTAGAAACTTACTCTGAAATCAGAGCATTTGAAGGTGCCTGTAAACATGTCAAGGTTACTGTACATACAATGTTGTGCCTATGAATGTGTGCTGCGCCTTTGAATGCGCGTTGGATTTCTTGAGAAGTTTTACCGTTTTATTTTGAGCTGTGGCTGGTGGGCATACATACACACAGCATATCCATATGCGAAAATGTATATAAATTCCCAAATTTACATTTGCATATGCCATCTTCCTGTGCGCCTGGTAATGAAGCGTTTTCTATAGAGGATTTGTATTCAGTTGAAGGGACAAAGTTTTACAGACACCAGACAGACAGACATAAACATATGTATATAATTTTGGATGATTTGGAAAATTCAAATATAATATATAGGTCACATTAAAAAGCTACCTAACATTCTTTGCTTCTAATCACCAACAAATTCTTATCGACTGCGGCTAAATTTACATAATTCAGCCCCTTACTGTTAATTTTTGGTGAAAAATGTGGCTGTGGTGTACCACGCGCGCAAAACGAGTACCCCTGAAAATTCCATACGTTCCTGTCATTGAGACTTCTCTATACATTAACGTTCTCTGCGCAAAAGCTACAGCAAGCGCAACGCTGAACAATTTAGAACAAAAACAAAAAGTTCATTCATAAGTTGGAGCTCATATTTCAATTTCATTCATAAAACGAGCAGCCCATATGCCAATTTTCGCGACCATTCGAAAATAGTCCATATTGGAATATTTCGCGTGGAATTATTTGCCAATATTTGATAAATCTTGAATTTTTGTCATATCGAGTGGCCGCGGCTCCGTATGTATGTATGCACCCTTATATGTATGTAAATATGTCTTCTAACTGTTCGACAGTCGCGAGTTAATGCGATTTAGATTCCTTGAACAATTCCAGCGAATCACACATTTCTGTCCGCAAATGTCCGTTCTGTTCTGTCCGTATATGTACCCTATGATCAAAAAGTACCGGGAATGTTTAAATAAAACATAACAGAGTTAAATTTCAGACAAATTTATATTATCTCCTTCAAAATATGACCCGTCTGAAGCAACACACATGTGCCAACGTTTAACCCAGTCTTCCAAACAACCCCGGTAGGCCTACATGGCCTTCAGCTCCTTCGTCGTATTCTCTTTGATCTCTTTGATCGGTGCGATGGCGCGTTATCATCACGCAAAATCCAAGAATTGTTTGTTCACATTTCCGGCCGTTCGCAACATACAGCATCTCTCAAAGGCTTCAAAACGGATAAATAATATTCTTTATTGACTCTCTGGCCCGATGGAAGGTACTCATGGACTATGCCTTGGCAATCGAAGAAAACAGTCAACATCACCTTCCCGGTTCTTTTTGCTCATAGGGTATACATATCCCATCTTTTCACTGACGGACAAGAAGGCGGTCTCAGTTGTTGTTTTTTATATGCATACATTTTGCGTTCGTTGAAGGCTTGTATGTATATATTTATGTATGTATATAGGGTTTTTCAGTAAGAGCGCTTCAACTTTTGAACTTTTTTGAATAAACCACAAACGGTTTGACTTTTTTAACTAATTTTTTTTTTTATTATCGAGTTTGAACATATACATTTAAGTTTGAAATTCGATTTCTTTTGCATGACCACCGCGTGCACGGTATACGAAGTCCAATCGTTGAACCCCATCTTTTGCATAAATCGGCCGAAATTCCAGCAATTTCGCGTTCAATATTGGCTCTGAGCTCACAAATCGTCGCCGGCTTGTTACTGTAGGCCAATGACTTCACATAACCCTAAAGAAAATAGTCTAGAGGCCGGTCCATTTCTGGAAATAATGCGCTCATCGAACTTACTCTTCAACAAATCAATTGTAGAGTGTGCTGTGTGGCTTGTGGCCCCGTCCTGTTGAAACCACATGTCGTCTAAGTCCATACCATTCAATTGCAGCCAAAAATAATCGTTTATCATGTCGCGGTATCGATTTCCATTCACAGTAACGTGGCGATCGTTCTCGTCAACGAAAAAATATGGGCCAATTACGCCGCCGGCATGTAAACCGCACCAAACAGTGATTTTTTCGGGATGCAACGGTGCCTCATGAATCACGTGAGGATTGCTTTCTGCCCAGTTACGCATATTTTGCTTGTTGACAAAGCCATTGAGCCAAAAGTGAGCTTCATCACTGAAGATGATTTTTCGACTTTAAACTTTCTTAACAGAACACGCATTTTTATAAAAAAATTGGCACGATTTGCAATCGTTGCTAAAGTGTGTAGCGTTCCATGATGAAATGTATACTAATGAAGTTTACAAATGACAAGCGAAAAATAAAAAATATTGCGTCGTTCGCCCTCCCTATCGGAAAAAAGTTGAAGCGCACCTATTGAATAGCCCTATATATATTTAGTTACATATGCGTGTATGCGCGTTTGGCTTTCTGGATGCATCCATGGATATTAGAACATTTTCTCATCAATATGTGTATGTAAGTAGTTCAGATTTGACTAAAGAGATTAAATATAGGAATGCATATTCATATGATTGCCTTTATGGCTGTTTTACATATAAATTAATTCAAAAGAAGTATGAATAATGTTATACAGAAAATAAATTTATAAATAACAGGTATTAGAAAAACCTGAATACACTATTTTAAATCAATTCTAATTAAACCAAATACAAAAAATTAAATTAAAATATCGAACAAAGAAAAATACCTAAGGGACTTGGACCTGAGTCAAATATGGGACGATGTACTGCATACACGACACGTCTTTCACGATTGCGCTAAACTATAATTACTAATAAACTTTTCTAAATCACTCATTTATTCGATTCGCAGTTTTATATGCACATATTCTGCGTTAGTTGAAAGTTTGTATGCGTAATTATATGCATATGTATGTGTGTATGCGCGTTTGGCTTTCTGGAAGGATATTAGAATGATATTTTCTCATCAATATAATTTGGATTTGATGAAAGAGATTAAAGACGTATGTACATATTTTCTGTTTTGATTGATTTATATATAAACCAGGTCATATCCAGTATGAACTATTTTATACCGAAAAGAAATTTCCATTTATGAAATACAAAAAAAAACAGTATTTTAAAGAAATTTTAATTAAAATAAACTCAAAAATTTTACCAAACTTTCCTGGTTTGAATTGAATTTCAGAATATGGGTGGCATTCGTACTAAGTCGCAGAAAACTCGCACCCGTAGTTCTCATTTAGATTTTGACATTATCATTTTTGTTAAAACCTGGCTCAATGCTAACTGTTTTGACGATGAACACTTCGACTCAAACTTATATAGTGTTTTCCGAAAAGACCGAAATGTAACCCGTACTTGTTGCTCTTTAGGGGGTGGAGTTCTCATTGCAGTGCAACGTAAGCCACAAGCATTCCATACCTCGCTTTTAAATGAGAGTCCAATTATTGATCAATTGTGTGATGGTATAAAGGGATCATGTCGATATGACTCTTTATACTTACTTGTATCTTACAAACAGAGTAATTTTGATCTTTACAAATCGCATAGAGACAACACTGTTTCCTTAGTTCTAAATAAGGTTGATGATAAGCATATTAGTGTTTTTGGAGACTTTAGTTTTCCGAATGTTTCTTGGTCTACTAACTTCTGTAAGCACAGTCTAATGCCAACTAATGTCACATCATCACTAGAATCATATGTAATTGATAATCTATTAAGCCTCGATTTAGTACAAATTAATTCTTTCGAAAATAAGCTTAAGCCTTCTCGCTTGCGGATAAACATCATGTCACTTTAATGCTTTACGTAGAGTTTTAAGAGTTTGCGAGTAGTAAACAAGATGAGACAATAGCTTTCAATTTCTCCTCTTGTGACTTTTCTAGGTTAAACAGCATTTTACATGACATCAATTATATATTGTTGAGTGCTATTCTACCTTTAAGGCGCAGTTGCTCAAAATTTTTATGAAATACGTACCACAATTTAAAAACAACCTTTAAAACTTCCATGGTACACTTATCAACTTGGGCGCTGGAGTCCCTTCTGCGGGTAGTTTTAATGACAAATCAGCCACTTTGTTTGCCGATTTTTTCAAACCTAATTTGACTAGTAATGATACGTACTCGTTTTCTCCTTATCATGTTTTTCCATCTTTATCTTTGAATTTTGGCTATTTAAACCTGGTTTCTCTGGACATTGAGAATGGGATTTTGGGCTTAAAACCTTCTTCGCAGACTGATAAGGATGGGCTGTCCGTCAATTTTCCTAAAAACTGCCGGGCTATTGTCATTCCTCTCTAATTAGTTTTAATAAATCTCTATTTTCGGAAGTTTTTATCAACGATTGGAAAATCACAACTATCACCCCTACTTTCTAGAGTGGCAAAAAGAATGATGTGTGCAACTATAGGCCGATCTCGAAGCTTTCGAAGGAATTGTAAAAGAAAAAATGTACTTTGCAACCTGGCTGCTTTTGGTGAATACTGCTTTGGAACTTTTGCTGAAGGTTTTCAAGTCGATTGTGTTTACACGCACTTTTCTAAAGCATTTGATAGAGTTTCTCATACAATTCTTTTACGTAAATTAGCCTCGCTTGGTTTCCATTCTGTTTTCTTTCAATGGTTGAAATCTTATTTATCCGATAGACGATGTGTGGTAACGATTGAAGGTAAATGTTCGGAACCTTTCACTGCATCTTCAGGGGTGCCACAAGGCAGTATTTTAGGGCCACTTTTCTTCATTCTATTTATTAACTACACAGGCCGACAGCATCTCAGACGCAGAAACCGGACTATATATTTTCGAAGGATTTTGATGCGATGAATCGAAATCTGGCCTCAAAATTGCTCTATCAGCTCTGGTTTTCGATATATCCTAACCTAAAAGTGCAAAAAACACCGTTTTTGCCCATATTTGAGGTTAGCCTTGCAGATGATTTCTTTCACCAAAAAATAGGCTGGCATCTTTAAGTACAAGTCTTCTTCTTTCAAATGGCGTTTTGTTTGCTCAAATATCATTTTTTTTTCGCAGAGATATCGCATTTTGAAATTTTCATGTTTCTAAATTTTCCTACACCTGAAAATCGATTAAGATAACATAGACATGATATAGTCGATTACTAATTTTCTTGAATTGAGTCTTATTTTTCTTACAATTTTGTCTCACACCATAAGTGTGCTATTTTTATTTGAGCAAACTCAACGCCATTTGAAAAAAGAAGGCTTAAAGATGCCTTTCTTTAATTTTGGTGAAAGAAAACATCTGCAAGGCTACATAACCTCAAATATGGGCAACAACGGTGTTTTTTGCACTTTTAGGTTAAGATATCTCGAAAACCAGAGCCGGTAGAGCAATTCTGAGGCCAGATTTGGATTCAGCGCATCATAAACCTTCGGAAATACAATATATAGTCTAGTTTCTGGGTCTGAATGTTGGTTAAATTTTGTCGGCCCGTGTTATATTTGTACCTGTTTTTCATTTGCCAACTTTCTTTTGTATGCCGGTGATTTGAAAATATTTTCGGCCATTAGAAAATATTAGGATGTTCCTATGTTACAAACGGAAATTAATGTGCTCGTTCGCTAGTGCAGTAACTCTGGCATCTTTCTAAATATTATGAAATGTTTTCTTGCCACTTTCGCAAAAACTCAAAATGTTTGCCAGTCATCTTACAGCATTGATAATACTTTACTTCAATCTGTTCATGAATTCAAAGATCTAGGGGTGATCTTTGACTCACATTTTTCTTTCAACAGACACATTAACTTTATTGTGTGCACTTCTTACTCAGTCTTAGGTTTTATACATCGTAATAGATCGATGTTCTCGGACCCTTACACTCAAAAATTACTTTTTGCTTCGTTTGCTCGCTCTATATTATCTGAAGGCCTTGCCACCAATTTGCTATTGAGAGAATTGAACGTTTACAGAAGGTGTCCCTTAAATATGCTCTCAGGTCGTTAAAATTCTCAAATCCTATCCCTTCCTACCATTCCCGTTTGATTTTAATTAACTTAAAGGCTCCAGAGAGTAGAAGGTCTATACTCTCACTGTCTTTTGGTTTTAGTGTAATTAAAGGAGAAGTGAACTGTTCATCCCTATTACGTCGCATTTACTTTCATATTCCTACTAGATCGTTACGCAATACTTATCCATAGCATCTTAAATTTCTTGACACGAATTATGCGTGTAATGATCCTATTGCCCGCGCTTTAAGAGAATTCAATGAGATCTCGAGTTCTATTCCGCTCGACTTTTCGGTTTCAAAGAGGTGGTCATTTCTGGCTGTCTTTGTAGGGGGAACAACGCAAAGGCCTTCGTGGACTTTGTGCCGTAACTGCAAGACTGTCGGAAGTGCGACTATTCCCCCCCGTGGTGGCCACTGGAAACAGGATACCCCAGCACGGTCATGTCTCTGTTGGGGTCCTGGCTAATATAGTCGGGCGGGAAGAGTAAACTTCCTTGGGTATGTATAAATCCCCAATCCAAGGTGGAACAGCGTACGTCGAGGGATGCTTGGCTAGAGGGGGATCTAGTCGCTAGTATGCGGACTTGGGGCGCCCTGGCGAGGCCCTATTTCAAAAATGCCTTCCTGCGCTACCGGGGCACTGGCGTAGGTGACCGATATACCCCTTTACTCGTGGGAACAAAATGAATACCAGTCTGAATAAAACAAAAAATGGCGGAAGCGGCCTAAAAGGTTTCAACCAAGAGGCTAACAAAAAACCTCACAAAACGGAGGCGGTCACACCTCAACAGGTAGAGGCCACCATGCCTCAAACTACTAAGGAGGAATGGTCCGCAGTTGAAAGCGTGAGAGCTGCCGAGACGACTCCGAACAACACCGATGGTGAAGGGTCGACAACGGAACAGCCAGAAAAGCTCAGTGGTGCGGCAGGAAAAGATTTTCACACTTCCTAAAAAAAGGGCTAACCAGAGAAGAAGCATATGTTAAGGCGCTGGAGAACATGACTACCAAAAACACCGGAAGAACAACGACGGGGCCGAAACAACTAAGCTCGGTTGAGGACACACCACCCGAAGCAACAGCCAAAAAGCGGCCTAAAGATGATGGTCCGTCCACATCGAAAGACGCAGTTCTAAGAAGCAAGAAGTGGCAGCCCACTGCCACATACAAATATGTAATAACAGGAGTCAGGTTGGCAGTACTTGCTAGGGACTACCCTAATACGGTACTGACGACCGAACAAATGGACTCCATCCAACAACTTCTGTTGGACCAGCGTTCTTGGGCACTACTTACAAGGCAGGATACCTTGTCGGCAGAATGGGTCAAGGCGGCCATTTCAAATGCGTCGTCGTGGGAGGGTGCAACACTGTGGGCCACAGAGGAGTCTAAAATTCCTCACTCGCGGATCGCAGTGGGGTACTTTCCCAACTCCCTCAAAGTTGAGACAGGCAAGATACTGGACTTTGTGCAGGGACAGAATAGAGGCCTCAATGTTGATTCCTGGCGCCTGCTAAAAAGAGCCGTAAGAGGCTCCAACGTAAGGCTAGTCGTAGCGGTAGATCAAAAATCAGCCGCCAGCCTGAAGGAGTACAATGGTAGGGTAAACTACCGTTTCAGCCAAGTGACCCTCAGGCGGAAAGCTGAAAACATAACGACGGAAGAGTTAGTTGACCAAATGGAGGCAGTGGAGTTACAGGAAGAGGATGAAAGTCCTCCGAACGACTCCGAAAACGAACCAACAAAATGAGGTGCCTCCAGGCAAATCTTCACCATGATAAGGCTGCTACCACTCAGCTTAGCAGAAGACTTGCCGGAGGTATCAACATAGGGCTGATCCAAGAGCCCTGGATCTACAGAGGCCGTCCTCAAGGCCTCAATGTCCAAAACACACAGGTAATTTATGACAAAAGCGCTGTCAAACCTAGGGCTGCGATAATCATAGATACCAACATTAAATGTTTGCCATTCACAGAATTCCTGGATGGCGACATATCAACAATACTGATCGAAGCGGAGTTTGGTGGAAGCAAGAGAGAGGTCATACCTAGACTGTTGTCCACTAAAAATGAAACCATCCACGAAGAGGGTTCCCTGGTGCAACAACGAACGTGACAAACTTCGGAAAGCAACGAGGAAACTATTCAACCCTGCAAAGAAAACAAATAAATGGGACGAATATAGGAAATCCCTAACTAACTATAACAAAGAACTAAGGAAATCCAAACGAAACTCTTGGAAAAACTTCTGCGAGGATCTAAAAGATACTCCGGCAACAGCGAGAATACAAAAATCACTCTCCAAAGGTGACTCAAGTCCCATACGCACACTAAAAGGTCCCAACGGAACTATTACCAACACATTCGTATAAACACTAGAGCTTCTTCTAAAGACTCACTTCCCAGATTGTAAAAGTCATGACCTATCAATCGACAATAGTCTAGACATGGTAACTCACCATCAACGGAGATCGACGGTCTCATTTGTCAATAAAATCACAATTAACTCCTTTGAATCTTTTAGATCACCAGGCCCGGATGGAATATTCCCAGCACTTCTATCCAAAGGCACTGTGAAACTGATCCGAGTCATGGTGAAAATCTTTAGAGCTAGTCTAATATTGGAATACATTCCAAAGATATGGACGAAAGTGAAGGTAATATTTATTCCTAAGGGAGGTAACAAACCCCCTGATTCTCCAAAATCTTAAAGACCAATCAGTCTATCGTCGTTCTTGTTAAACACAAGGGAAAAACTATTTGAATACCATCTAAGAGAAGAAGTAATCTTCAAAAAACCCCTGCATAAGCTGCAATTTGCTTACCAAAAAGGGAAATCCACAGTCACAGCACTGCACACACTCGTTGTCAATATAGAAAAGGCTCTAAAGCAAAAAGAGATAGCCCTTTGTTCCTTTATGGACACAACAAATTACAACACAAATTACAAATCCATGCAAACAGCACTCGAGAAAAGAGGTGCAAATCCAATATTAACACATTGGATAAGCCCAATGCTTAATCAAAGGATTATTAAAGCCTCGTTAGGCCAAGCTGAACTTAATGTCACAACAGTAAAGGGATGTCCGCAAGGAGGAGTTCTTTCTCCACTGCTATGGTCCCTACTAGTTGATGACTTGGTGCAGCACCTAAACAATAAGGGATTTATAACCATTGGTTATGCAGATGACATATCTGTTATAATAAAAGGCAACCATGAAAGGACACTAACAGACTTAGTGCAAAATGCCTTGAACGCAACATGGGAATGGTGTAAAAAGGAGGGGCTGTCGATCAACCTTAACAAAACCACAATAATCCCCTTCACAAGAAAAAGAAAGTTGGAGATTCCTACATTGAAAATAATTGAAACAGTGATAGAACTAAAGGAAGAGGTCAAGTATCTAGGTTTAACCTTAGATAAAAAACTCGCTTGGGAATCACATATAAATAATATAACAAAAAAATCCACGAAATCCTTGTGGACAACCAAACAATTACTAGGGAGATCCTGGGGCCTCGGCCCTAGTATGGCCCTCTGGATATACACCCAAATGGTTAGACCAATCATACTGTATGGGGGACTAGTATGGTGGAGCAAATCTATCCAACAAACACCGAATACCAAACTGGGAAAAGTACAAAGGCTTGCTTGCCTATGCATCACAGGGGCTATGAGAACTACCCCAACAGCTGGCATGGAAGCACTCCTTAATCTCCCACCACTTCATATAGCAATCCAAGAGGAAGCAGCTACGCAAGCACTCATGCTACACATGAAAGAAAATTTTAAATTAGGCAATCTAACCGGTCACCTAAGTATCCTAAATAAAATCAAAAACACCATAAGCATGGCTCAAGTCTCAGATCACATTGACCCAAACCTCTGTTTCACAAAAGGATACACAGTTACCTTTCCTGAGAGGATCGAGTGGAAAACCAACCCAAAATGGATGAATGATGATTCCCAAAAATGGTACACTGATGGATCAAAAACACCTTATGGTGTAGGAGCAGGAGTAGTGGGGCCCAGAATCCACAAATCATTCACTCTCACCAGGGACACCACCATCTTCCAAGCGGAACTATACGCAATAATGGAAGCAGCAAACATCATGCAACGTAGAAACCACAAGAGAATAAAGATTAAAATACTCTCGGACAGCCAATCAGTTCTAAAAGCTTTAGATAGCTATACCTATAACTCAAAAACTCTCTTAGAATGCCACAAGGCACTCAATAACCTAGCATCCAAAAACAATGTCTCATTAATTTGGGTACCAGGACATGAGGGATATGACGGCAACGAAAAGGCAGACTGTAAGATGTAAACTTCATCGGACTAACACCAGCACCTGCAGATTTTGCTGCGAAGATTAGGAGTATATAGAAAATCTCATCATCGAATGTCCGGGGTTGACGCATAGAAGGAAAAGGTTTTTAAACAAGTTCATGCTTACAGATGAAGACCTTCAATCACTCCCTCAGAAGGAGCTGGTACAATTCATAAGCATATTTAACAGTCAATAGACAGCATATGGTGCACAATAGATCAATATGGCCGCAGTGCTAAAGGGCCATACCTTAACTCTTTACTACCATTAACCATTAACCATTCGGTTTCAAAGAATGAATTTTATAAATTTCTTAACTCTTTTTTCTAATTTATTTAAAAATTATAGTAATATATTAGTAATTTAAGCTCATATTAGATCTAAGTGGTCTGTAAAAACAATAATTATATTTTAGACGTCACCATCTTCAGTATATGTAGCAATTATTACGTTCTCCCAATAAAGGGTGTAACAGCAATTGTATACATATATTATATTCTCCGTTTCAGGTATATCTGATGTAAAAAAGTATAAAGTACTGGTCCGAGTACCCTTCCTTGCCGACCCTTGCTTTGATACATGCGATGTGAGATATTTCAACATATTGTATAATTTTACATAAAATGATATTTCAATCAAATAGAACTTAAGAACTAGGTGAAACGGCAAGAAAAAGCTTTTTTCAATTTATATTTATAGCAGGCCTTAGCACTACTTCATGTTAAATTTTTTTCTGGCAACAATGTCATGACTTTTGCAGTGATAACTCGAAAAATAGTATAGGGGTTTCCAAACAGAGGTGTTATTTTGATATTCAAAGAAAAAATGCTATTTTTTAATATAAATGATTGGATGTTTCTTTCATTATGAAGAGAAAGATATGCCGTTAATAGTGGAGAATAACATCAGGCACCACGACCACGCTTACAGGACAATATCCTTTTCATGAAATTTTCCATAACCGAATTGCAAAGTGGCTGCCCTATGTCCTCGATAGCCTCACGAATTCCATCTTTGAGGTCTTGAATCGACCCTGGGCTGTTGGCGTAGACCTTCTCTTTCACGAAGAAAACGTCACAAGCTGTTAAATCTCGGTAGCCAATTGTGATCACCTCTTCGAGAGATAACACGGTCCGGAAACTTTTCCCGTGAAAGATCAATGGTTTCGTTGCTTGCGTGGCACGTAGAGCCGTCTTGTTGAAAATAAACGTTGTCCAGATCAAAACCATCCAATTCCGGGCATAAAAAATCGTTAATCATCTCTCGATAGCGCAATCCATTCACCAATAACACCTTTTATTGGAAAGTCCTTTATAATGAATATAACTTTCAACTCAACAAATACATACAAAATAATTTTTTATAATGACTACTTATATATATATCAAAATGACTGCTACCAGTTAAAGTTTAAAGGCATCCTGCATTTTGCTTCACAATCACAAATTTACTCGTTTTGAATAATTGCAAAGTTTTTCTTGGAATTTTTAGATTTTCTTAGAATTGTTATTGCGTATCAGTATGATAGTGATAATTATCAAGAAAAATCAGGAGCAAGCGTAATGCTCATGCAAAACAATACGTTCAACCATAACACATTCATTCGTTCATTTATATCAATACACATAGAATGTGTCAGGAATATTCCATTTCCATTTTATAATAATATAATAGAAAAATAATAAAAAATATAAACTTTGTGTAATTACTCTTTGTGAATTTATTTTTATAAGCCCTGAAAATGGCAAAACGATAAATCTCTGAAATTTTGAAAAACCTGAACGACATAGCAGTGGAATGCTTTGATATTGAGGATGATAAACTCTATGACAGTGAAATTGAGTCAGAAGAAATCGAAAATGAATCAAGATGAGATTTTCGAAGTGATAATGAATTTGCAAACATTTTGAATTCTCGTAAAAGACGATACAACGCGTAAAATAAGAACAAGAGTGCTTTCTGGTTCTGAAGATGAAAACTTAAATAAACGACAAGATAATCAGAATGAAATTGATGCAGACGGGACTTGCTGGGAAGAACTACAAGAATAGTCTAGTAGTGGAAGATTACCGCTTCGTAATATCTTCAAACATGTATCCTTTTAAATAGGATATGCCAAAATAAATATTATGAATGGTGAAGTAAGTAGCGAATTTTCTTTAGTAATCTACCATCATGTGCATAAACATATAATATCTTGCACGGTTTGATAAAAAAGTGAGAGACGTCAACGTCTACAAAGCGATAAATTCGCTTTAGTATCAGCAATATATATTGTATATATAATTGGCAAGTACACCCTTTTTGCGTGTTTGGCCGAGCTCCTCCTCCTATTTGTGGTGTGCGTCTTGATGTTGTTCCACAAATGGAGGGACCTACAGTTTCAATCCGACTCCGAACGGCAGATATTTTTATGAGGAGCTTTTTCATGGCAGAAATACACTCGGAGGTTTGCCATTGCCTGCCGAGGGGCGACCGCTATTAAAAAAATGTTTTTCTTAGTTTTGGTATTTCACCGAGATTCGAACCTGCATTCTCTCTGTGAATTCCAAATGGTAGCCACGCACCAACCCATTCGGCTACGGCGGCCGCCAATATGGGACAAGTTTATTGAAAATAATATGAAATGCTACAGACAAGGGCCAAATACTACAATTGACGAACAACTCTTGTCAAAAAAAAAAAAATTAACCCAGATGCAGACTTACGCAAAATTTTCCGAATAAACCCGTCAAATTTATTATCAAATTTTGGCTAGCATCTGATATTCAAACCAAATATACATATGTATATTGCAAATGGGTTTCCTTGTATAAGTTAACAATGACAATGATCCACAAGTTTATTTTCCCCTCCAGTACGCCAGTACTGGGTTGCATTGTAAACCAAGCTGATGCTGGGATATAAAATGCACATAGATACATATTTACATCAGTTAAGAACATAATTATGATAATGATATTGACACCGTGTGCAAAAGCATTGTTTACTCCAACGGAATTGTCACCTTATGCTCGGAAAAAAATGGTATCAAGAAGTACAGCCTAACTGCAATGCAAAGCGACCAAACGAGTATCGAGAGAAACTGAATTGTTGCTACACAAAAAAATGCAACGGGAGTGATCAGCATAAAAAAAGATGGACAAACAGGTATGGAGAAGGGAAAAACCTAAGCTCTGCTGATTGCGCAAAAATTAGGGCATTCATTGCACGAGTTTTGAAACGACCATTTGTTAGAAGCTAGCCACTTCAGTCGAAATACATAGTATTGCTTTCAACTTAAATAAAGTCCTTTGTAAAATCAAAGGAAGTGAATTTTATTTGGCGCCCAACTAGCAGGCTTCCCGAAAAGAAGAGGATCATAGAAACCCTGAGGAGCTGATTTACATTATTAATGTATTGATTTAACGATGAAATTATTTATGTAAGTGTTATTTCAAATATTGGTTACGTGGAACTTAATCATTGAATTTTATGTGTTGTGTGCATTAAAAGTAATTTATAAAAATTAAAAACAGCACATGTTTGAAAACTGTCACAAGATTTTTTTTGATGCCCCAAAAATTTAATTTACATTTCTAATACTGCATTGAATGAAAAATAAAAAATAAATTATAGAAAGGTAAAAAAGTGCTAAAGTCATTCGAACTTTTTTACTTAATTGTTATCAAATGCGATAGTTCGATACCTTTTAGCAGTAAGACTTCTTTAAATACTTTATATAATTAATAATTTATAATTAATAGTGAGATTTGACATTAACTGGACCAATCTCGGCCCTTGATTTAAGAAACTGTTTTTGTGAAATTTTTCACATTTACGCATTTTTTTTTACATATACATTTTTTTTTGTGGAGGCTCTTTGCCTCAAAATCTGTGAGAATATATTATTTTTTATACAAACTTAGTTTTTTGTGCTCTCATGACTGTCAAATCCAGGAGGTTGTGATATCGTTAGTACATACAATAACCAATTCAAATAAAATAAATTGCGTCAAGTTGTGAATCAAGTCTTTTGTCGAAGGGTGAATTTATAAGCGAAAATGTTCGCTAATAGAGAAGAGGTGTTAGACATTGTCAATACGTCTAATGAACGTACCAAGCAGGAGCTAGGAGAGCAGATACGACGTCTAACTTTAGCCGTTAGTCGGCTGGAACCAGCCAGTGTCGAGCCGTTCTTACCAGTATCCATAAGCCCATTAATTGAACAAAATTATGCCAGATTAGACTTAATTAAATCTCTACCCGAGTTTCACGGTAAGTCTTCCACGTACCCGGCATGGCGAAGTGCCGCAGAATTCGCTATGAATTATTACAAAGAGGAGTGAGAGAGGTATTATGTAGCCACAGATAGTTGATTCTGCCAACACTACTCTCGCATTATTTAATACCGTTTTAAACTATAAGGCGATAATTTCCAGGCTCGATCAAACCTATGCTGATAAAAGGCCATTATACGTATTGGAAAACGAGGTTAGTATTTTGAGACAAAATAACTTGTCTATTGCAGAGTATTACGACAAGGTGGATAGGCAATTATCGTTAATAATTAATAAACAAATTATGACTCATAGTGGCAATAATGATGTTGTAGAAGCTTTGAATGATCGGGCCAGGGATAATGCATTTCGCGTCTTTATATCTGGTCTCCGTCGACCAATGTGCGACATACTTTTCTCGGCAAGGCCGAAAGATCTTCCATCCGCTCTCGCAGTCGCACAAGAACTTCAAATGAGTCATATGCGTTATGACTTTGCACAAGCATTTGCAATGGTTGACACCCCAAAGCCTAACAACCCCAGAGCATCAGTGCAACAGCAGCAACCACGCTCCTACCCGAATGTTACGAAGATGCCAACCCCAATGGAGGTTGACAACGGTTCATCTTTTTATAGACAGCACACCACCAATCCTTATTTGTCACAGCAGCAACACAACAATAATTTTTCTAAGCCTAACATATTTACCTACACCCCTAAGCCGCACATTTCCAATTCTAACCAGCAATTCACGCATAAACGAGCTCGTGAGCAATCGAGTTCCGACCGAATACCTATCCAAAAGGCCCAGAAGATTAACTTTATGCCGGATTTAACTAACCCCAACACGATATGTGAAACTGAAGCTCAGGAAGGTGTCGAGTGTAGGGACTACTACTATAGTGATTATAACCAACACAGTGATTGTATTATTCGTGAGGAGGAAGATGCCATTGCAGACCACGATGACGTTATAAATTTTTTAAACTAAATTCGCTCCTGCCGTATATTACTAAGATAGCTAGAAACGGTCAGGAGCTCCGTATTTTAATTGACACGGGTACATCAAACAATTATATCAAGAATTCTCCATTTCTTCAAGATGTTAAACTGTTAGAAGAGCCGTTTCGTTTAAGTTCGATTAATGGTACGAATATCATTGATAAAAAATGCCTAGTTAATATATTAGACCATACCTCAACATTTTATTTACTTTCAAATTTAAACATGTTTGACGGTAAATTATATCAAGAATTCTCCATTTCTTCAAGGTGTTAAACTGTTAGAAAAGCCGTTTCGTTTAAGTTCGATTAATGGTACGAATATCATTGATAAAAAATGCCTAGTTAATATATTAGACCATACCTCAACATTTTATTTACTTTCAAATTTAAACATGTTTGACGGTATTATAGGGTATGGGCAAGGTTAAATTACAATATCTCTCAAGTGAACAGGTCAATTCAATAACACTAGAAACAGACTCAGTCCCATTTGATTTTCAATCTAAATTTCGTCATATAATAAATAAAAACGTAAACGCCTTTGCTGACCCAGATAGGGCGTTGCCATACAACACCTCTGTGAAGGGCAGAATCCGCACAATTACCAAAGAGCCGATATATAGTAAAAGTTATCCCTACCCTATTTCAGTAGCTCCCTTCATTAACAAGGAAATTGAAACCCTTCTCAAGGATGGTATCATTAGGAAATCATGTTCGCCCTACAACTCACCAGTCCATGTGGTATCCAAAAAAGGGCTCGATGAGTATGGTAAGCCGAAGTTGCGGATGGTGATAGACTTCAAGAAGATCAATGAGAAAATTATCCCCGATCGGTACCCCATCCCGGATACAACAGTAATTCTTTCCAATTTAGGAAAATCTAAATACTTCACTACCTTGGATGTTAAGTCAGGGTTTCACCAAATTCTCATGTGCGAAAAAGATATGCAAAAAACGGCGTTTAGCATAAAGAATGGTAAGTATGAATTTCGTCGGTTACCTTTTGGCTTAAGAAACGCCCCTAGCATATTTCAAAGGGCAATAGATGACGGCCTACAAGAGGGTATAGGAAAGTTTTGTCACGTTTATGTGGATGACATAATCATTTATTCTCCTGACGAAGAGTCTCATTTAAAAGACATCGATGCTTCAAGCTTTGGAAAAACTTGAAAAGGCGGGGATGAGAGTATCGCCAGAAAAATCAAAGTTTTTCAAAACCGAGGTAGAGTTTTTGGGCTTCTTGGTATCCGAAAAAGGTATCAATACCTGCCCAGACAAGGTAAATGATATTATTAATTACGAACCCCCAAAATCACTTCGAGCATTACGATCATTCCTCGGCCTATCCGGATACTACCGGCGCTTTGTATGCTGCTATAGTCAAACCGTTGACTGCATATCTCCGGGGTGAAAATGGTAACGTTAGTGCGCGGAGTTCAAAAAGTGTAAAAATTGAGCTTAGCTCAGAAGCACTCCAGGCGTTTGAAAAAATAAAACGGGTTTTGGCTTCTGATGATGTTCTGCTACAATACCCTGATTATAATCAAGCAGTCAAGCTAACAACTGATGTCTCGTCTAGTGCACTTGGTGCAGTTTTGTCTCAAAATGGTCGTCCGATCACCATGATTTCACGCACACTATCACCTTGCGAACAAAACTATGCAACTAATGAACGTGAGCTACTTGCGATTGTATGGGCACTGAAAAGACTACGGCATTATTTGTAAGGAATAAAAAACATAAATATTTTCACAGATCACCAGCCACTCATATTTGCCATTTCGGAAAAAAATCCGAGTGCAAAAATGAAAAGATCGAAATCTTTCATAGAAGAGTTTTCACCTATGCTCCACTACAAGCCTGGAAAAGATAATAAGGTAGCAGACGCGCTTTCCTGTCACAACCTTAATTGTACGGAGCAAAACCAAAGTGTGCACAGGGAAGAGTCTTCAACTTCTGTCATTAAATCGGTTAAGTGCCCTATGAATCAATTCAGAAATCAGTTAGTTTTATCCGAATCAAATACGTTTAGCAAAACCACAAGATACTTTTTCAAAACCTCGTCCGGCACACAATCTTTTTCGACAACATCGCAAACCTAATACAGTGCATAAAATATGCCGTTAACCCCAATGGTAGCAATGGCATTCATTGTGACCTTTCAATTTTGGCCAAAATACAACATACCCTAAAATTAACATTTCCTGGGGTAAAGTTTATCCATACAGAAATCCTAGTGATAGACTTGGTTAACAAGGACGATCAGCTAGAAACAATAGCAGCAGAGCATAACCGCGCTCACCGTGGATTGCACGAGAATTTCCAACAAATATCTCGAGAATACTACTTTCCAAAGATCAATAAAGTGTTGCAAACGATGATCATAAATTGCAAAATATGTTTGGAAAACAAGTACCAGAGGAAGACGCTCGATCCTGGAATAGGAAAAACCCCTATCCCCCACCTTCCAGGCGATATACATCATATGGATATTTTTATGACCGGTAAATATCATTTTCTAGCCTGTGTCGATAAACTTTCAAAGTTTGCTATTGTTAAACCTATTGCATCGAGATTCTCAATTGACATTAAAGTTGCCCTATTAGAAATTTTACTGACATTCAATAACCCTAAAACCATTGTTTCAGATAATGAAAAAACGTTTCATTCGGATTTAGATAAGAGTTTACTTAGGGACAATTTTTCTATCCAACAGTGTTTTATACCCACTCTCCACAGCGCAAGCAATGGCCAGGTGGAACGGTTTCACTCGACCTTGCTGGAAATAGCGCGTTGCATAAAAGAGCAACAGAAGATAGATGAAACAGTTGACTTAGTCCTGCTATCGACACATATGTAAGTATAATTGCAGTATCCATTCCGTCATCAATGCTAAACCCACCGAAGTATTCCATAATTACACTCCGGAAAAATTAGAAAAAGTAAGACAAAAATTGTTGGAGGTCCAAGAAAAAGTTTTACACAGGAACAACTTAGAAAAAAAATTAAGAACTTATTACCCTGGTGAAAAGGTTTTCCTAAAACGAAATAAAAGACTTGGAGGTAAGCTTGATAGGATTTATGTTGAGAAGGTTATTGAAAAGGATCTTAGCACCACAGTTCTGATAGCTGGAAAAAAAATTCACAAAAGCAATCTGCGGTAAAGTAATGGCTTCTGTCGAAAAAGTAATGGTTTAAAGAAAACAACTAGAAATTATTTTTATTGTTACTATTATTATATAATACTACATGTGTACATATGTACAGACAGACAATTTTTTAAGCAATTTAGTTTGAATGAAAATTTTTGTCGTTCAAACATAAAAATTTCAGCAGTTTAAAATTATCTGCAAGTTGCCTAAAAATATAATTCTTTTTTTTTAATTTTATAAAAGAAAGGCCAAAATTTTCCATTTTACTTGAGAAATTGAGCTTTAATGAAGAAAATTACTTTAATTGTGCAATTAACTGTCTTTCTGTTTCACCTATAAATTCCACACACCGATTTTGAATTATCACATTTCCTAAGAAAACAAACATTGATTGTTAATAATTGTATGTAATATATTTTGATAGTTAACTGTTCATACATGTGTCATAAGAAGCAAAATTGTCTAATATTTAAGTCAAAATTTGTAAACTCGTGCGACTACGTAAATCGTATTTATCCATCTTGCTAACGAATCTCTACCATCAATACCGCAAAGATGATGCTGCAACGTACCTTTTATTATTTCGAATCGAGGACGTTTCGAGCTTGGCGAGGGGGATAGTTAACAACGACAATGGTCCACAAGTTTATTTTCCCCTCCAGTACGCCAGTACTGGGTTGCATTGTAAACCAAGCTGATGCTGGGATATAAAATGCACATAGATACATATTTACATCAGTTAAGAACATAATTATGATAATGATATTGGCACCGTGTGCAAAAGCATTGTTTACTCCAACGGAATTGTCACCTTATGCTCGGAAAAAAATGGTATCAAGAAGTACAGCCTAACTGCAATGCAAAGCGACCAAACGAGTATCGAGAGAAACTGAATTGTTGCTACACACCAAAATGCAACGGGAGTGATCAGCATAAAAAAAGATGGACAAACAGGTATGGAGAAGGGAAAAACCAAAGCTCTGCTGATTGCGCAAAAATTAGGGCATTCATTGCACGAGTTTTGAAACGACCACTTGTTAGAAGCTAGCCACTTCCGTCGAAATACATAGTATTCTTTCAACTTAAATAAAGTCCTTTGTCGTGCTCGAACCTGCCGAACCATTCACTATAAAGGGAAGAAATGTAAAAACTGACAACTTTTTTACAAGCGTGCCGCTGGCAACCAATACGCGGAAACAAGAGAGAACTACCAAGAACAAAGAAGGATACTAGGGCTAGATTTGCATCATTACTGTATAAGCCAGCTGCGTGTGTTTCTACAATTTACAAAAGAAATCCGAAGAAATGAGTTTTTATATTGAGTTCGAAACATATGTATAAGTAAATCCATCAGATTTCGTAAAAGTAAGAAGCTCTTACCAGAAACAGTTGAATTTTATAACAAAATTTAATTTGACGTTGACATTGCAAAATAAGAGAGAAAGAGAAATTTTGCGCCACTTCAAGTTCTTTTTACATTTTTCGTTTATTTAGCAGGCATAAATGCATGGTTCTTGTATAGAGAAATAAAAGGTGAAAATAAATCCATATATAACTCGCCATTGAATATGCCGATGAAAATGTTAAACCACGAGAAGCTAATGTACTTACCACCACCACTTCAAAGGCCTTACTTTGTTCACGCAAATGGTATAAAATAGGGTACTGCACCAATAATAAGACTTCCCATTTGTAATATCTGTAAAACATATGTATGCGGAAAATGTATGCAAAGGAAAAATTATAATTGTAAAAAGTCTGTGCCAAAGTTATGCCATCAAAAATAATTTAACTTTGAAATGAAAATTCATTTATTTTTATTTTTTATTACGGAAATATATTTTATTTATTATACTTAGTATACTCGTACATAAAATGCGAAATTCCTTTTGTTGCAAACTAATTTTTTAAAGACCAGTCATTTTGACTGGTTTTGGTAGAAGTAGCTTAGTCTTAACTCTCGGTAGTTCTAGTGTTAATGCCAAGCTTTATCAAATGCCTGTTGTATAGGGTTTTTCAGTAAGAGCGCTTCAACTTTTGAACTTTTTTGAATAAAACACAAACGGTTTGACTTTTTTAACTAATTTTTTTTTTATTATCGAGTTTGAACATCCACATTTAAGTATGAAATTCGATTTCTTTTGCATGACCAACGCGTGCACGTTTTACGAAGTCCAATCGTTGAACCCAATTTTCGACCACTCGTTTGCATAAATCGGCCGAAATTCCAGCAATTTCGCGTTCAATATTGGCTCTGAGCTCACAAATCCTCGCCGGTTTGTTACTGTAGACCAATGACTTCACATAACCCCAAAACGGGACGGCTTGTTAAATGGACCGTAAAATAGCCGTAATGCTCTTAAAGTAGCAGCAACAGAACGATTATTTTCATAAAAAATTTGCACGATTTGCAATCGTTGCTCAAGTGTGTAGCGTTCCATTATGAAATGTATACTAATGAAGTTTACAAATGACAAGCGAAAAATAAAAAATATTGCGTCGTTCGCCCTCCCTATCGGAAAAAAGTTGAAGCGCACCTATTGAATAACCCTATATGTCCAAAAAAGCGACTGCTCAGAATTCTTACGTTTAAAAGAATCAACAATGAAGTTTACGACTTGTTCAGGTGTACCGTGATGTCGACGAAACCCAAATTAATGTTCAGGTGTCAAATCATTCAAACTACAAGTTTATTCCTCAAAAGTGTTATTATCGCCTTTAAAGTACTTCTCTTCAACTCTAACGCACTTATTCGTCGTTTGATCAATCTCTCGAAACATTTCTGGAACTCTGAGCCTTCTACTCACTCGATGTCTGGATTTAGCGTCATACTTATAAACCTACGACTCGGGTTAATAATGATGCGATTGTTGAATGTTGGGCCGGATTCAGTCGTGGATATCATATATTTGGCGCTGTCAATGCGGTCCCTTTTCTTCGTGGAATTCAGGGCCTTGAGGACTTACTTTAAAGCAATACGGCGCAAACCTAAATCACTAACTATAATGTCTTGAACAGATTTATAAGCATTGTTCAAGACCTCTGCTAGCTCTCTGACGGTTAATTTGCTGTTATTGATCAACTTTATTGATGTTTTCATCAGTTTACGATGTCGATGCCCTGTCACAAAGTTGGTCATCTTTGATAGACTCACGATCTCTTCTGAAGTGTTCATACCACTCGTGAACGACTGTTTTCGTTAGAGTATCATTATCGAAACAGTTTTCAAACGTTTTTAAAAGTTTTCACACCATTGAACACATTTTTAATGCAAAATTTAATACAAACTCGTTTTTGCAAAATCAAATCTATTTTTAAAACTGTACAAATCGAAAGCACGTGAAAGTTGAGTGGAAATACATATATAAATTATAGCAAACTCTCGCAAATTAGGAATTTTTAACGGGCCACACTGTTGCAAAAAATTTTTGATGCCGCCTTATTTGTATTCGTACGCAACGTTTGCCGAATTTTTGACACTTCGAACGTGATGCTTTTGATAATGTTCCGAGAATTTTACATCGAAAGTAATATATTTACAAATCATGCAACCCTACGGTTGTGATTGAAGCTCGAACAATCCCTAGATTTTATTTGTATTCTAGCAGTCTGTATTAATAGATAGATGGATTTGAATTGATTGGTTTTTACTTGGTTTAATTAGAATGGCACTGCCAGCATGAGCCCTGTTACTTAGATTGCCATAATTTTTTTTTTTTTAATGCTTTATTTGTAGAGACTTCAGTTCTTAGAGCATGACGGAATAAGCCATTGGCATTCCATGTCGCTAATTTGAAATTCACTTGCGCGATTTATTAATAAGCAGAGACATACTAAGTAGTGTACATATTCGTTAATTCTAGTTGCTTGGTTAGCAATTGTTAAAGTTTTCCAATTATGTAATGTTAACCTATTTTACTGTTATTAATATTCCCTTCCAAAATTTAGAATATATTGCTCATTGTTGTTTTTTGTGTTTTTTCCTAGACCTGCAAAGTTTTGTTGGTTTGGATTTATGCTCTATTTTGAAGGATTTGCAGCTAACGGTTTATATCGAATGAGTTGATACACGGCGCAACCATTATAATTCGCCAATTGATTCGGTTTAGCCAACTGATTCTGTTCAGCCATTGAGTAATCAATAACATAGTCACAATCACTCCATTTTTCACAAACGGGCATAATGTTGCAGTCGGTCGGGTGATAAGAAAAGAAAGGGAAAACATCGTAACGAGCTCTACGTACGGTAAACACACAGTTTGTCAAGATTGACTTTTGACATAGAAACTAAATGCAATTTTTCGACTTCATTAGCAAAAAATAGCACTGCTTATTTATCTTTGACTTCTTTTTTGTACTGATTCCTATTTATTCACAGCATTTAAAGGGAAACAAAAAAACTTCAAATCCTCTGGAAAAACAACAACTAAGCAACAAAAACAAATAACACACTATTTCGACACTGTCAATGAACTGTTTTTACATTTTGCTTTTTCAATTTCTTTAGAATGTGTTGCGGAGAACGTTAAATAGTGTGAATTGTCAAAAATGAAGTCTAATCGCTGCCGTGGTGTAGTGAAACTTTTAACAGAGTTGATTACAGTGATTTCTCTCTATAGTATTTTGGCTCTGCACAGTTTTTGTGCATTTTGCTTGTGCATTTAGGTATATGCTCCCTTGATAAACGTAATTTTATTCAATTTATATTTTCAAACAAACTTAAATGATTGAGAAAAGCTTGAATTATGCGCCAATATTTAAAATTAAAGTAACCTTAATGTTTGTTGATTTATTTTAAAAAGAAGAATTTAAACAAAATACATTATAAAATGAACCTCACATTTTGGTGTGTGCGTTTTAGTAAATTTAAAACTTTGATATTGAAGTTATTAACAAAATTAATACTTAAGAAACTAAAATAACAAATATATATGTAATAGGTATTGTTTAGATTTCTTACATAGAAAGTAATGTTTCAATTCCGTTTGAAATACATCTTTGGCCCTAGAAAAGTCTAAATCCAAAAGGGAGGCGAGATAATTAAGGTCAGACAACGTTCTAACGAGAGGCGCATTGGCGCTACTAAAGCCAACGCGAGAAATTTTGCAACGGCGAAAATGTCTGCAAAGAGCATTAAACTGTATTCTTTCTAGAAGGACTGGGCCGTCAATTTGTCCAATAATGAGATCAAAAATAAATGATACTGCCTGAAAAGTATCTCTGTCACTTAATGGAAAGAGACTAATCAAACGACAGCGACTATATATCTATCTATATATATAAAAACTCAGCCGGTTTTCGCATTGTGATGAACTTTACGGAGAATGGCTCAACCGATTTTAACCAAACTTTGCCACATTGAAGAGACACATGTGGAGAAGGTTTGTAACTATGTTTGGTTAAAATCTCCTTTACTTCTTCGTCAACACACAGTATACACGAAGCAGCGTTCTTTTTACGCGTGTGGTTGTTATTGTAAACGGCTGCATGGAGCGTACATTTTACTCACATATGTACAAGTTAACGCAGCAGTATTTATGCCAAAATTTTCATTCCATTACATACATTTCAATGGAATGCAAACATACATACATATACATATATTCATACAGCAGTGGCTGCACGCCTGCATTCGCATAGAATAGAAACATACAAATTAGCAGGCACAGCTGTAGCTGACGGCATGCAATAATTAATCGTAACACAATGCTGCTGTGACTAACTTAACACTTTGCTTAAATACTTCTTCTTTACACCCACACTTCGGGATAACCGAAGCAAAAGCATTAGCTCAACGAACCTGAAGAGGTCGTCGCTAAAAAAGTACTTAAGCAAGGCCGTTTTCTTAGAAGATTACCAAAGGTTATCAGTAATAGTGCATAGTGAAAGTAAGTGTTAAAACTAAGAAGAAAGGGTTTTATTTGGTAAAGTGTTCAAGTGAAGCAGTTTTCAGGCATCAACCAAAGAGATAAAAAAAGTGCGTCAGAAATATTTAAGAGAAGAGATTGTTTTCACATTTTCCAACGATATTTTCACGAAAAATTTACAAAATATATATTAATTTTGCAAATGATTGATAACAAGTGAAACAGTGAATAAATGGTGTGAAATATACACACAACAGAAATCGGCAAAAATAATTAATATTTTAGAAGTTTTTACTTAAAATATTTAAGAAAATAAATTGTTTTTACACTTTCCGTAGATATTTTGAAGAAAAAAAGAGGTTGTCTGTAAAGTCGGTTTACTGACGATAGTTTAACGTGATAACGTCATAAGAAAATACTGATTTTTCAAAAGAAAATTTAAATTTTATTTGTTTGATAGATATTTTGTATGGATATAGAGAATGAGTTAACATTAACATAACATAATATAACATAACATAACATAACACAACACAACACAACACAACACAACACAACACAACACAACACAACACAACACAACACAACACAACACAACACAACACAACACAACACAACACAACACAACACAACACAACACAACACAACACAACACAACACAACACAACACAACACAACACAACACAACACAACACAACACAACACAACACAACACAACACAACACAACACAACACAACACAACACAACACAACACAACACAACACAACACAACACAACACAACACAACACAACACAACACAACACAACACAACACAACACAACACAACACAACACAACACAACACAACACAACACAACACAACACAACACAACACAACACAACACAACACAACATAACATAACATAACATAACATAACATAACATAACATAATATATAACATAACATAACATAACATAACATAACATAACATAACATATCATAAAGCATTCACCAACAGCTTTCATTTGATACCCATATTGTACGTACACGTCCGAAGGTTACCCGGGTCCACGTTTTGACCTATATCTCGAGACCCTATCTACCAATAGGTATTCAAACTATACGGAAATCATCTTCCATACCTACTTAACAATGTGTGTAAGTTTGGTTTAATTCGGTTCAAAGACACGGCGGGTCCACGTTTTGGCATATATTTCGAGACCCTAGTCATCAATAGGTATGAAAATTACCCCGCATTAAAGCACTTATCAACAGCTTTCATTTGATATCCATATTGTACAAACACATTCTAGGGTCCACGTTTTGGTCTCTATCTCGAGACCCTAGTCACGGAGCGGGTGGAAATACTCTGAACTAAAGCATTCACCAACAGCTTCCATTTGATACCCATATTGTACATACACATCCGAAGGTTACCCGGGTCCACGTTTTGACCTATATCTCGAGACCCTATCTACCAATAGGTATCCAAACTATACGGAAACCATCTTCAATACCTCTTTAACAATGTGTGTAAGTTTGGTTTAATTCGGTGCAAAGACACGGCGGGTCCACGTTTTGGCATATATTTCCAGACCCTAGTCATCAATAGGTATGAAAATTACCCCGTATTAAAGCACTTATCAACAGCTTTCATTTGACACCCATATTGTACATACACAACCAAAGGTTACCCGGGTCCACGTTTTGTTCTATATCTCGAGACCCCAGTCACGGAGCGGCATGAAAAATACTCTGTACTAAAGCATTCACCAACAGCTTCAATTTGATATCCATATTGTACAAACACATTCTAGGGTCCACGTTTTGGTCTCTATCTCGAGACCCTAGTCACGGAGCGGCATGAAAAATACTCTGGACTAAAGCACTCACCAATAGCTTCCATTTTATACCCATATTGTACATACACATCCGAAGGTTACCCGGGTCCACGTTTTGACCTATAACTCGAGCCCTATTTCCAAAATAAAATATAATCCATGTTACTCGTGGATGATGTAGCTTTCGAATGGTGAAAGAATTTTTAAAATCGGTCCAGTAGTTTTGAGCCTATTCATTACAAACAAACAAAGTTTTCCTCTTTATAATATTAGTATAGACAACATATCATAAGGTATATGGTAAATATTAAAATACATTTTTTCCTTCATATATAATAAAAAAATTAATAATACAATAATAACATTAAAACAACAGGTATTATTAACAAACTTGGTTTTATTTTAAATTCTTCAAGTGAATCAAATTAATAATAATCAATAAGAAGGCATATGCAAATACAAATACGTGAATTTATATATGTACATATGCGCATATACATACATATATACGCTCACTTAAGTAGGAGAGAGCAAGATATCGAACGTTGCCGTTCGTTTGCTTTGTTTGCTTTGTCGTTCGTTCCGCGCTTTCGCTTGCAGTTCATGCAATGCAATGAGCAAGGTAACTACATATGAGCAAGGTAACACTAATGAGCAAGGTATCACTAAAGAGCAAGGTAACACTAATGAGCAAGGTAACACTAAGGAGCAAGGTAACACTATAGAGCAAGGTAACACTAATGAGCAAGGTAACTACATATGAGCAAGGTAACACTAAAGAGCAAGGTAACACTAATGAGCAAGGTAACTACATATGAGCAAGGTAACACTAAAGAGCAAGGTAACACTAATGAGCAAGGTAACGACACATTTTTTCGTGCGTGCAGCCTGTTAAATCGAATTATAAGACGTTATCACGTCAAAATTTCAAAAATATATATTATTTTTGCTGCTTATTTCCCATTTCTGTTCTGCGTAATTTTCATTTCAACGCGTGCTCACAGTTCAATTATATTTTTAAAAGATGGCGCTAACAGTATGTTAATTTGAATTCCAGTTTAAAAACAAGAAAAGTAGCAATCAAGAGCTCGGAGTGACATAAAGAAGACCACTTTGATTCGGTAAAAGAAATGCCAAGAGTTAGAAGACATGCTAACATCGGACATGCTAACACGTCACAATAGAAATGTGCAAAATCACAGACAAAATGAAAGTGAGGAAAATCATGCTGATAGATTAAGTCAACAAAGAGATCGTACTAGGTCATGTTCTCAAAATTGGCCAATAAATATCAATTCTGTAAATTTGAATGGTGCAGCATTTCAATATAATCCACAAGTTGATTATTCATCTCACAAATACGTTGTCATTGGAAGTATGGATAAAATTTGCGGATTTTGTCAAGCATTGAAATTCGAAACTGAAACACCAGGCATGTGTTGCGCTGCAGGAAAAGTTCGTTTACCAGACATACAATATCCGCCCGAACCATTAGCTACATTATTATCGGGAACATCACCCGATTCCAAACATTTTCTTGAAAAAATTTCCTCATATAATTCATGTTTTCAAATGACATCTTTTGGTGCTGGAAAAATTATTACCGATAACTTCATGCCAACGTTCAAGGTAATACATAAACTTCAACGTTCAACAACATTCGCTGACACATCTAATGAATCATTAGATTTTATGGACACAAATTATGGCTTTTTTCAGATTCAAGGGCAAGCATATCACTTAATAGGTTCATTACTACCACTACCCGATCAAGAGTCAAAATTTTTGCAAATTTATTTCATTAATGACAACGATGATGAACTTGAAGCACGGTGTGCATTTTCCAGAAATATAAACAGAGTCATTATGAGAGAGTTACAAGATTTATTACACACACACACAATGTTTTGGTGCAAAGTTTTAAAACAACAATCGAAAGATTGTCATCTGATAATCATAAAATTAAAATTGAACATCGTGGAAGATACAATCAACCAACTTCAAGCAACGAGGTTGCAATTGTTATATCTGGAGATGAATTTCAACCAAAGAAGAAATGATGTGTTTTGCAAAGAAGAAATGATACACTGCAACGTGTTAATGAAACGCATCGAAAATATGATGCATTACAATATCCTCTTATGTTCTGTCGTGGTGAAGATGGTTATTCGATTGATATAAAACAAATAAATCCAGCAAATGGTCAAGAAACAAATAAAACGGTAATTGCAATGAATTATTATGCATACAGAATCATGATAAGAGAAAATCAAGAGAATCACATTTTAAAATGTCGTAAATTATTTCATCAGTATATTGTTGACATGTATGCGAAAATAGAAACAGAACGATTGAATTACATTAGATTCAACCAAAGAAAATTACGATGTGACGAATACATACATTTACGAGATGCAATTAACAACGATACCAACGTTAATAACATTGGTCAAATGGTAATATTACCTTCATCGTATACAGGCAGTCCAAGGCATATGCATGAATACGCCCAAGATGCCATGTGTTGTCAGAAATTATGGTCGACCCGACTTATTCATAACTTTCACATGCAATCCGAAATGGGATGATATTAAGAATCATTTATATACTGGATTTCATTATAAAACATAAAGTTTACGGAGATGTACAATGTTTCATGTATTCTGTGGAATGGCAAAAAAGAGGCTTGCCTCATGCGCATATTTTGATTTATTAAAACAAAAACTAACCACAGATAAAATTGATCATATTATATGTGCTGAAATTCCAGATATAAATGAAGATCCAGAATTACATCCTACTGTAACCAAAAACATGATTCATGGACCGTGTGGTACGTTAAATCAAAATTCTTCATGTATGGTTGATGGTAAATGTTCAAAAAACTACCCAAGGCAATTAATTGCTGAAACAATGACTGGAAATGATGGATATACATTGTACCGTATAAGATCACCAGAAGATAATGGAAAAACAGTCACTGTGAAAATAAATAATCAAGATGTGGAGATCGATAATCGTTGGATAGTTGCGTATTCCAAATTATTATCGAAAACATTTAACGCACATATAAATGTTGAATATTGTAACTCCGTAAAATCCATCAAATACATATGCAAATATATCAATAAAGGAAGTGACATGGCAGTATTTGGAGTTGTAAATCGAAATGATGAAATTACTAATTACCAGATGGGAAGATACTTTAGTAGCAACGAAGCAGTTTGGAGAATATTATCATTTCCGATTCATGATCGCCATCCAGCTGTTATTCATTTGTCAGTCCATTTAGAAAATGAACAAAGTGTTTATTTCACTGAAGATACTGCTCAACAAATGGCCGAACGACCACCAGCAACAACACTAACTGCATTTTTCAACTTATGTGAAACAGATTCATTTGCAAGAACATTGCTTTATTCAAATGCTCCTAAATATTATACTTGGAATGCATCATCAAGGTCCTGGGTACGAAGGCAACGAGGAATACCTGTAGATGTATATAGGTGTTCATTTGGGTGATGCAATCGGACGACTTTACACTGCGCATCCAAGTAAAGTGGAATGTTTTTATTTACGTTTACTCTTAGTTGATATTCCCGGCCCAAGATCATTCGAAAGTTTGAAACGAGTTAATGGTCATCTTTGTTGTACTTATCAGCAAGCATGCAAAGAATTGAATTTGCTTGAAAATGATAATCAGTTTGATGCAACTTTTATGGATGCATGTGCAACAAGTTCTCCACACCAAATAAGAACACTATTTGCCATCATTATTGCTACATGTTTCCCAGCAAACCCAAAAGAATTGTGGAGTACTTACCAAGAATACATGACAGAAGATATCCTACATCAAGTACGTCGCATTACTGCAAATCCAAATTTGAATTATACAGATGAATTATATAATGAGGCATTAATTAAAATCGAAGACTTTTGCCTGATGATTGCAAATAAAACTCTGAGTGAGTTAGGTATGATCGCACCAAATCGTCCGATGCATGATGCATACAATGCAGAATTAAGACGTGAAAAAGAATATGATCGAAATGATCTGAACACATTTGTAACAACAAACCTACCAAAATTAAACACAGAACAAAGGCAGGCATATGACACAATTATAGACAATGTTGCAAATGAAAGTGGAGGAATATTCTTCTTGGATGCACCAGGTGGGACTGGGAAAATGTTTTTGTTGTCGTTCATTTTGGCCACCACTCGATCACAGAATAATATTGCATTGGTTTTGGCATCATCTGAAATAGCGGCAACTTTATTGGACGGCGGTCGCACTGCACATTCTGCATTAAAGTTACCATTAAATATGCAAGTAAATGAAGAACCAACTTGCAACATTTCTAAAAATTCTGGAATGGGAAAGGTTTTACAAACATGTAAAATTATTGTATGGGATGAATGTACGATGGCTCATAAAAAATCACTGGAAGCCTTAAATAGAACACTGAAAGATTTTCGAAATAACACAAACATATTTGGTGGTGCACTAATTCTATTGGCCGGTGATTTTCGACAAACTTTGCCTGTTATTCCCAAATCAACAGCAGCTGATGAATTGAGAGTGTGCCTTAAATCTTCTAATCTGTGGAGATATGTTGAAAACTCACATTAACTACTAATGTTCGTGTGCAGTTACAGAATGATCCTACAGCTGCTGAATTTTCCGAACATTTGTTGCAAATTGGAAATGGACGACAGCCAATTGATAAGAATACAGGCATGATCACACTTCCAACAAATTTTTGTCCCGTAACAGAATCAAGGGTACAATTAGTTGAAAATGTATTCCCAAATATTGCACAAAACTATCGAAATCAAGATTGGCTAAGCGAGAGAGCTATATTAGCTGCCAAAAATGTCGATGTCAATGAAATCAATGCCAGTATTTTGACTCAAGTTCCAGGTGAAGTTGTCACCTATAAATCAATTGATTCAATCACTAGTCCCGACGATGTAGTTAATTATCTAATTGAATTTTTGAATTCACTTAATTTGCCTGGCTTGCCACCACATCGTTTGCAATTGAAAGTCGACGCAGTGATCATTATGTTGCGAAATATCAATCAGCCGAAACTATGCAATGGGACAAGATTAGCAGTGAAACGGACAATGAACAATGTAATTGAAACAACAATTTTGAAAGGCAAATTTAAAGGTGAAGATGTTTTGATTCCGCGCATTCCAATGATTTCAACAGATTTGCCCTTTGATTTTAAGCGACTTCAATTTCCCATTCGCCTTGCTTTTGCTATTACAATCAATGAGTCTCAAGGTCAAACACTTCAATTATGTAGGATGTTCTCGAGTAGGGAAACCATCGTTACTTTATATTTATACACCGCATGAAAATAAAACCAGAAATTTTGTGTATCAGAAGGCTTTAGAATAAGTTGTAAGTTTACAATCATTAGAGTAAGTCACTAAAATAAACAAAACATTGTTATTAGAATAAGTCACAAAATAATGGCCGAGCATGAATTAAATGATGAAACAAGAAAAAAACAAAGAACACTTTTGATTTATATTTTTCTTTCACCCAGCGAAGCGGGTGAGGGTCCGCTAGTATGTATATATAGATATATATAGATATATATTGATATTGATCAATTGCATCTTCAATTCTTATAGTGTTACATATGTACAGTCAATGTCAAAAGAAAGTGTACAAACGTGAAATGTAATAATAAGGGCTTTCTTATACGTTTTAGAAAACCTTTTTAAATTTTTTTTAAATGATATTTCATATCATAAGAATTTATGGAAAAACAAAAACAAAATTCTTACAACAGAAAAAGTTGTGAACTAAAAATCGAAAATACTTCATATATTAGGTGCCAAAAGAAAGTGTACAAATCATCGACCACATGTTTGCCAGATAACGGACTTGGAAAATAACCGTTACATAGTTGCGTCTATTGTGAGAGTCATCGTATACGATTCATTTAAAGTCTTTGCTTAGTCGCAATCGGTAGTTGCTTTGAAAAAAAAAAAACAAAAATCGCAATGAAAAAACAAACGTCTTTGGATATGCGGGAGCTTGTGATAAAATATCACAAGGAAGGCAAACCTTGCGCGAAATCGGTGGTATTATTAACAGAAGCCATAATACTGTGAAAAAAATTATTGAGAAGAAACAAAAGTATGGCAAGCTGGAAAATCGTCCAAAATCCGGCAGACCAAGGCGACTAAATGTTGCTGAAATAAGGTCGGTTGTGAGAAGTGTGAAAATAAATCCGTCAGAAAGTGCTATAAAATTGTCCAAAAATATTTCACAAACGTCTGGAAAGCCGGTTAGTGCTAGCCCAATTCGTCGAGCATTGTATGCGAACGGTCTCTATGGGCGAGTTCCGCGGAAAAAACCTCTTATCTCGAAAACCAATCCAATAAAGCGATTAAACTTTGCTAAAAAGTACCAGTATAACGGCGTTTCATTTTGGAATAACGTACTATTTAGCGACGAAAGCAAATTTGAGGTGTTCGGCAAGAAAAAAGCAACAAAAATTTGGCGAACCAGAAATACGGCACTTGCAGAAGGTAATGTAGTATCCACTGTGAAGCATGGGGGTGGCTCAGTGATGGTATGGGGGTGTATGGCCGCTGGCGGGGTAGGTAATTTGACATTCATAGAAAGCACTATGAATAAAATAGACAATCTCAACATATTGAAGAATAACCTGCGCCCTAGTGTCGAAAAATTGAGCTTGGATCGGTCTTGGGTATTTCAACAAGACAACGACCCTAAGCACACTACGAAAGTTGTCAAAGAATGGATGCTATATCACGTACCCAAGCAATTAGATCACCCTCCCCAGTCACCGGACCTTAACCCCATTGAGCATCTGTGGGAGCACCTAGACAGACAAATCCGAAAAAAAACCATTACTAGTAAGGATATGTTCAAAGCCGCGATTTGTGAACAATGGCAGAAAATTGCACCAGAAGTGACTGCAAACCTTGTTAATTCTATGCCATGACGTTTGCAAGCAGTGATAAAGGCAAATGGAAAGCATACAAATTACTGAATATGCACCCTGCTCTTCTGTACACTTTCATTTGACGCCTAAACTATGAAGTATATAAGATTTTTCGTTCATAACTTTTTTCGTTGTAATAATTTGGTTTATGTTTTTGTATAAACTCGAATAGTATTAAATATGAATTAAAAAAATATAATATGTCTCTTTGTATCACCCATCAAAGTATTGAATAAAGCTAATATTAATACATTCCAAGTTTGTACACTTTCTTTTGACATTGACTGTATGTGCATACGCACTGCAGCAACCATAACCTATCTCACGACGCATCGCCTTATCATATACACATGCAATAATTAGAGAGTATTGTAAATACCCGAATGATCGAATTCTTAACTAACATAGTATGTTAAATCAATTTTCTTTTGCATATGCGTATACATATTGGCGGCCGCTGTAGCCGAATGGGTTGGTGCGTGATTACCATTCGGAATACACAGATAGAACATTGGTTCCAATCTCGGTAAAACCAAATTAATAAAACATTTTTCTAATAGCGGTCGCCCCTCGGCAGGCAATGGCAAACCTCCGAGTGTATTTCTGCTATGAAAAAGCTCCTTATAAAAATATTTGCCGTTCGGAGTCGGCTTGAAACTGTAGGTCCCTCCATTTGTGGAACAACATCAAGACGCACACCACAAATAGGAGGAGGAGCTCAGCCAAACACCCAAAAAGGGTGTACGCCCCAATTATATATACAGGTATCCCTTGTATAACGCGGTCTTATACAACGCGGTTTCGATATAACGCGATTTGGAAAAATTAGGTTTCAGTACAACGCGAAATTTATTCTTATATTATATAACGCGAAGAGGAAAATACATAATTATAAAATCTAGTAACACTAATTTGCGTACCACATATTTATAATATGTAATGTATTTTTAATATAAACCGGGAATTACCCTTTTTTGCCTTCACAACATGTGTGAGTATACCAGGCATGCTTACGGCATATATATTTGTACTCTTCTTGCTCATTAATATTTATTATACTATCAGTACAGTGTGAACTTTTGTGGATATCAGGTGTTTAATAAGGAAAACATTTTTCTTTTTAGAAATTTAATACATTTAAGTATCAGCATAAGTTATATTTGTGATCGAAGATAGGTATGTATGTAAATGTTTGTTATTGGTAATTTTCTTTTTTATTTACAATGTACATATGTAAATTTTTGCAGCCATGAATAGTGAAATTTCAACTGCCGAAAAACCAACGCTAAAGCGAAAATTTATTATCTTGGATGACAAAATTAAGGTTCTGGATAGATTAAGGAGTGGTGAAAAAGTATTATTAATAGCAAAATCTCTCAGTTTAAATGAATCCACAATACGCACCATTAAACAAAATGAAAATAAAATTAGAAATTCTGTTATTGCTGGGTCATCAATAAGCACAAAAAGAGTTGCGTGATCTTTTAATAGAAAAAATGGAAAAAGCGTTAATGTTGTGGATAGAAGACTGTGCTACAAAAAAAATGCCAATCAGTACAAATGCCATTGAGACGAAAGCTCTTAAAATTTATGCACATTTAAAAGAAAGTAATTCAGATGCAGTCCTAGTAACCAAAACATCTAAGCAGGAATTCTTAGCTAGCAAAGGCTGGTTCGAAAACTTTAAAGTTCAAGGTGAAACTGGATCGGCAGACGTAGAAGCTGCGAGGGTTTACCCTAAAACTCTTGCTAAAATCATTGAAGAAGGTGGTTTTAAGGGAGAACAAATTTTTAATGCGGACGAACAGGTCTAAATTGGAAAAAAATGCCGCGTCGGACATACAAGTCGAAAAAGTTGCACCGGGTTTTAAGGCCGCAAAAGACAGAATTAATCTACTTCTCTGTAGTAATGCATCTGGTGACTACATTACAAAACCTTTATTTATAAACCGCTCGTTAAATCCACGAAATGTCGATAAATCCAAGTTACCTGTTTATTGGCGGGCAAATAGCAAGGCTTGGGTTACAAGCAAGCAGTATTTTTTTTTTTTTTTTTTTTTATTCCCCATTTATTTTATACATCTGTCCTTTGACATTAAGTATGTTGTTTAACAATTTGGTCAGGATTTATATACATCGCTTAATGGCCAGTGTCAAAAAGCGATAAAATTAAAATAAACGAAATAATAGCAATTAAATAATATACAATAATACAATACAAGTTTCACTTTACATGATTACATTTTACAACTATTTTACAACTATTTTTAATTATTTTTTTTTTACATATTTATGGTTTTTTAGCATTTATCATACTAGGTCGCTTGGTCGGGTTCTATTTAAACGCCTTTTCCCGCTTCTTTCCCTTTCAAGAAGTTTGTTGATTTCTGCATTACTGTGTGTGTGTATTTTTTCAAAGTGCCTTGTTGTTATCTTTTTGATTTCTTCGTCTACTCTTGCTATATTAAAAGTCCTGTGGATGTCATCATTTTTCGTGCACCTGTCAGACATGGTTAAAATTCGAAGAATCTTTGATTGCTGTCGTTGGATTTTTTCTATATGAGTTTTTTTAGTCGCTCCCCACACCTGTAATCCATATAGCCAGATTGGTTTAATCATAGTTTTGTACACTAACAGCTTGTTCTGAATAGTGAGTCTGGATTTGGAGCAGATTAACCAATGAAGTTGTCGAAGTTTTTCTTTTATTTGTTTGACCTTTTGCTTTAGGTGGTGACTCCAATTTAGTTTGGAGTCCAAGTGAATTCCCAGATATTTAGTAGTTGATTCTATTGTAATTGCTTTATCATTTATTTTAATTGGAACTGCGGTAAATTTTGTTTTGTTAGTAAATATAACCTGTACGGTTTTGTCTTCATTTATTTTTAGGCACCAGTTATCAAACCATTCCTTAACTGCGTTTGTATATCGCTGCAGTTTTTCAGTAGCGATAATTAAGCTTTTGTCTGATGCTAATAGTATTGTATCGTCTGCGAACGTAGCAATTGAAGAATTAGTTTCGTCAGGAGGTGGTATATCTGCGGTGAATAAAACATATAGTAGAGGGCCAAGAACGCTTCCTTGCGGAACTCCTGCAGTTATTTGATGAATATCTGAACATTGATTGCCATATTTAATATAGAAGCTTCGGTCGGTTAGATAGCTTTTTATGATGAGATAGTAGGGTGTAGAGCAGATCGCCTCCGCGTGGTGCACCCTGGATAGCGCCAAGTGATCTGCGGCCTGAACGGCCTCTCCGACAACCTGAACGGTGACGACCTTTGCTTTCGTCTTTGGATTTTCTTTCTTTCTGTACGATTTGGAATCTTTTGAACCTGTGCTGGTGGTTGCGGCATTCTGCCACCTGAGTATGTTAGGGTGAAACTTAACAGAAATGGCTGGTGGGCTAATGCCGTGACCGCCCCCGTCCCGTTAAAACCCTGGCAGGCCTCGGAGTACGTTCCAAACCCGTCGCCATTGGGTTGGCGGTGTAAGTGCGGTTGAGAGGACTCCGGTCTTTGCGTCCGGTCTGGCTCTGAACGCATGCCTCATGAGGGCATGCGTCAACCCTCGCATGGCCTCCCTGCCGCGGCATAGACAACCATGAGACCTCTAAGGGACGACTACACTTCTACGGGCTTTGGATAGCGGCTTCGAGTGGGGACCCACTTAACATAAAACATGAACAATACAAAACAAACAAAACAAACAACAAAAATCTCAGATGGTAGCGGGAACTCGGAACCGAGTCCTAAAACCATCTCTCGTAGGATAGGAGGGGCGAAATCGCCTCCTCTTAAACTCTCCCGGGGTCTTACCCTGAGGGCTGAAGTTCCCAGTGGCAGCAAAATGTCGGAAGCGACTAGCAGAGTAGAGGGGTCCCCGAGGGGAAGTCGGAACCGACTTCCAGCAAGAACGTGGGGGTCACAAGCGGGAACCCGCTTATGGTAGGTAGGAGGCCGCAGGCGGAACCGGCTGCGTCTCCTAATTTAGCAGTACTGGATGGGATGGCCAGTACCAGCAAGGGGTCCTCCATCAGTTTTCCGGGGGCTTCGGGGTTGCCTCTTCGGGGACCCCCTGTTAAGCCTAAACGACAGAGAGGGCAAAGCAAACGGTCTTTCTCCGACCTGCGTCTCGCGACCAAAATCTTGGAGCGCTACGGCGACCAAAGTGCTTCTCAGCTATCTGAGAAACATTCCCAGACGCTTGAGTGGGCCAGGAAGGTTCTAAGGGGGGCGGAAGAGGGCAGAGGAAAGGGAGTGAGTGCGCCACAAGTGGATTCGGGGGTAAAAAGACAGCGATCCCAGGAGGAGGATGTTTCCCTCGAAAAGAGACCCAGGACTGATGGCGGCATGCCCAAATCATTTAGCGAAGTCGCTAAACAGGCAGGCCACATCACTCTTGGAGTCATGGACAGTGCTAGGGAGGACGGCGCCATTTCCAGGGAGGAATGGAAGAGAGTAGCGTCCGCCATCTCCGCTGTCTTCATGAGGGTAGTAAGGGAAAACCCTGGACCCCCCCCCCCCCCCCCCCCCTGCTGTGAGAGTGCCGGATGGCACTACGGCACGTTTAAAAGAATTGTCTGCGCTGACGAACGGTCAGCTACTATGTACAGGGCGGCAGTGGCCTTGGTGGGAGAGGTATGGAAGGGAGCTAAGCTGAAAGCGGTGGACAAAAAGGATCTACCTATGCGTCCGCGAGCACGTGTCTGGCTCCCTTCCGAACCCTCTACTTCAGAAGGAATGGAGGAAATCCTCCGGTACTGCAACCCGAAACTCCCCACGCACAACTGGAAGGTGGTTATGGTGGAGAAGACCGAGAGATCATATCGGCAAGCGCTGAATCTGCTGAATGCAGAGTCTCTCGGCCCTCTTGCTGAAACAAAGGGGGTTATCAGCTATGGTTTCGAAAAGGTAGTCCTTAGGGTCTACCAAAGCGATACCAGAGCGGATGCCTCTGCTCATCCGGAGGTGCGGGAGGAAGAAGGGCCCACAGTTGAGGAAGCTCCTGTGGACATGGAGATAGACTCCGTCACGTCGGAGGCTGACAGTGTTGGTGACGCTCCCTCACGACCAGGGTCCGTTATTAGCATAGGGTTATTCTTCGACAGGGCGGAGGAGGAGAGGCTTCTGGCCTCGGAATGTGAGGACACCGACCTTGGGATGCTGGAGAGGATTATCGAAGATGATTATTCTTCAGATAAATCTTCAGCATTCTAAGGCGGCGTCCGCCAATCTACTGCTCCACCTTGAACAAGGTGGAGTTGATATAGTTCTGATCCAGGAACCGTGGCTGAGCAGCAGCGGCATTTCTGGACTCAGGACGAAAAGATACAAACTGATGGCGTGCAGCGGGTTAGGTAAACCAAGATCTTGTATGCTCATCAGGAAGGAACTTAATGCATTTATCTTGCCTAATTTTAGCAATGAAGACATTGTGACTGTGAGCCTAGAGGGCCCTGCGGGGAAGCTATGGCTGATGTCGGCATATATGGCGCATGAGGACGAGGTGGAGCCACCTCCACTGATGCTGAGGGAAGCCCTGGCTGAAGCGAGACGCAGGAAAACCGGCGTAATTGTAGGGACGGATGCAAACTCCCACCATACCTGTTGGGGAAGTTCCAACATAAATGCAAGAGGTGAGTCACTTTTTGATTTTATTTTAAACGAATACTTGTTTATTTGCAACAGGGGTAAGGACCCCACTTTCATTACCGCAACCAGGGAGGAGGTGCTGGATCTTACTCTGGCCTCCTCCTCACTGTTAAACCGAATTTCCGATTGGAGGGTGCTTAACACTCACTCCTTCTCGGATCACAGGTATATTCAATTCTCTCTCACTGAAACTCGTCCAAAAAGACCCTCCTACAGGAATCTGAGGAGAACGGACTGGGATATTTATGGCAGGAATCTGCTGAACCTTCTCCCCGAAGCACCCAGGGAAAATTTAGATCTCTCGGAGGGAGCGATCGATGATCTGGTGGAGATCTTCACCTCAGCTTGTAATAAGGCTCTTGAAAGCTCCTGTCCACTTAGAACGCTCCCTAAGAAGGAGAAACCACCTTGGTGGACAGCAGAGCTCTCTGAGCTTAGGGCCTCGTGCAGACGCCTCTTTAATAGGGCTAAAAGAATTAAGTCTCCCTCAGGATGGGAACTGTATAAAGTAGGACTTGGAATCTACAAGTCCGAAATTAGGAAGGCCAAGAGGGACTCTTGGAGGAACTTCTGTGGAAGCGTGGAGGGCTGTCATGAGTCTTCAAGATTCAGACGAATACTCACGAGGAGCTCGGCTCCCTTGGGATACCTGAGGGATGAATCGGGACGTTGGGCGATGAGCGGCGAGGAATCACTAAAAATGCTTCTTGACGCTCATTTTACAACGAATCCGGTATCTAGCAGCACCAGCTTGGGAAGTACACCAATCGGTCTTCAGAACCGGGGCTGGCTGCTGGATGAGCACCGCGTGGCCTGGGCCATTGGCTCCTTCGGGCCCTTCAAGTCACCTGGTCCTGATGGCATCATACCTGCCCAACTGCAGAAATCTGTAGTGGTGTCATGCCGCTGGCTGAGCCCCATCTATGCGAGCTGCATAGCCAGGGGCTATATAGCGGGATCTTGGAGGGCTGCGAGGGTTGTGTTTGTACCCAAGGCTGGCAAGAGCTCACATGTCTCCCCAAAGGATTTTAGGCCAATCAGTCTCTCATCTTCTTTGCTGAAAATCCTTGAGAGGTTGATTGACCAACACATAAGAAGCGGAATTCCTCGGGGGCGTTTGTCGCACATCCAACATGCATACTGTAAAGGCAGATCAGTGGAATCTGCTCTGCACAATTGTTAAAGATATTGAGGAGTCTCTATATCAGAAAGAACTCGCAGTCGGTGCCTTCCTCGACATTGAGGGGGCTTTTAATAACGTTCTCCCGGAGGCAACCACTAAAGCTCTGGATAGGCTGGGGGTCGGAGCCGATCTTTCCAGGTTTACCTACAGAATGCTCAGCGACAGAACGGTCGTGGCAGAGTGGGGCGGCGTCTCTCTCCGCCGGCAGGTGAGCAGAGGCACGCCGCAAGGCGGGGTCCTCTCACCATTCCTTTGGATCATTGTTATCAATGACTTGCTGGAGGAGCTGGTGAGGAGGGGCTGTAGGGTGATTGCCTACGCGGATGATGTGGCATTAATTGTTAGAGGAAAGTTTATAGATACCCTGTACGATTTAATGCAGGGATATCTGAACGTAGTTATTCGATGGGCAGCAGATTGCGACTTATCGGTGAATCCTCTTAAGACGGAGCTCGTCCTATTTACGAGGAAATATAAAATACCCAGAGCTCAACTCCCCTCGATGGGGGGCGCTCCGCTGGTGCTTTCTGACAAGGTGAAGTACCTAGGTCTAATCCTTGACAGCAAGCTGACGTGGAAGCCCAACATTGAGGAGAGAGTAAGGAAGGCAACAATCACCTTGTATGGGTGCAAAGGCGCAATTGGCAAAAAGGTGGGGCCTCCCGCCCAGAGTTGTATTCTGGCTCTACAATACCATAATAAAGAAAATTTTGTTATATGGAGTCACTGTCTGGTGGAACTCACTGGAGAGGACGACATCAGTTAAAAAGCTAGAGAGAGTCCAGAGGTCTGCTCTCATTAGGATCAGTGGGGCGCTTCGAACTACTCCTACTCTGGCGCTTAATGTGATGTTAAATGTGGTACCTATAGACATCGCAGGCAAAATTGCCGCTGCTCGTACCGCAATCAGACTGAGGGGCTTGGGCTATAAGCTCAACCTCACATATGGGCACTCAAGCATCCTCAGAAGCTTTGAGTTCATCCCCTCGTCGACGGACCAGTGTGTGCCTTCGCTAAGTCCAAGCGGAACTTTCTCCACCTATATTCCACCAAGGGAGGAGTGGAGCGGGGGCAACACCTGGGGACAGGGCCTCGTTAACCTGTTCACGGATGGCTCGAAGTTGGATGGTAGGGTTGGAGGAGGAGTATTCTGCAAAGGGCTCCCCATCAAACTCAAATTCAGGCTACCGGATCACTGTAGTGTGTTCCAAGCAGAGGCGGTCGCAATTAAAGAAGCAGCTGACTGGCTACTTACTTGCGTAATAACTGCTAAAAAGGTAAATATTTACTCCGATAGCCAAGCGGCCATTAGGGCTCTAGGCTCTATTATGGTGCAATCGAAGCTGGTCAGGGAATGCCTGGTCTCACTCTCGATTGCATCAGAATTCTTCGATATTAAGATAATTTGGGTACCTGGTCACAGTGACATTGCAGAAAACTGCGAAGCCGACGAGCTGGCCAGACAGGGGACCTGTGAGGCAATGTGTCCGCGAAAGGAGAGGATCGGGATCCCCTTGACAACCTGCGCTCTACTCCTGGAAGGATGGGCTATGCACCAACTCAGCGAACGCTGGGCAAGTACACGAACGTGTAGGGTCGCGAAGTCCTTCTGGCCACGTTTGGATAGGAGGCGCTCGAGGGATATCCTGGGGATGACAAAATGTCATCTCTCAAATTTTGTGGGCATCATCACGGGGCACTGTCCGCGAGGTACACATGCCGTGAGACTCGGAATTACTTCGAGTCCTTTTTGTGTCAGCTGTATGGAGGATGAGGTGGAATCATTTCAGCACCTGCTCCTAAGCTGCCCAGCCTTCGCGGGACTAAGATTCAAATATATTGGTTCTCACTTCTTTTCTGCGCCTGCTGATATAGCAGGTGTTGATAACAAAAATCTGATGAACTACATCAGCAGCATAATGAGGTTAACACAACCGCGGACTAGTCACCTTTCGTAGTCCACAAACACTCACCACTCCCCATCCCTTCCCTTCCTCCCCCCTCTTTGTCCTTCAATGGTATCACAAAGGACGAACCAAACTATTTCGTCCAAGTGGGCCCTACCCTCTGGGCAACCATTAGAACCTAACCTAACCTAGTAGTCAAAAGGTAGCATTATTTTTATTTTGTGGAGTAAGCCTTCATGCCATACTTTGTCAAACGCTTTAGCTACGTCCAAAAATACTGCGGCACAGTATCGATTGTTTTCAAGGTCTGATTGGATTTTATTTTTAATTCTATGGATCTGTTGAATAGTCGAATGTTTTTTTCTAAATCCAAATTGATGATCCGGTATTATACGTTTTTGGTCTAGAAGTTGGCTTATCCGATCATGCAGTAATTTTTCAGCAATTTTAGATATTGTCGGTAATAAGCTTATTGGTCTATATGATGACACGGTAGTTGGATCTTTACCCGGTTTTGGCAATGCAATAATCTCTGCCACTTTCCAGAGCTTCGGAAAGTATTGTAAGCGAAACATTGCATTGAAAACGTTTCGCAAGTATACATATGCCTTGGTTGGTAGCTCCGCTAATGCTTTTCCTGTTATCATGTCATATCCGGGATCTTTTTTATGTTTTATTCCTTTTTTGATGCAAGCTATTATTTCGTGTGTATTCGTCCTTTTTATTTTTGTAAAATCATAGTGGAAGTTGTTTTGGTTGTTGATTTTCTTTTCTTCGTCATTTTATAGAACTTTTTCGAAGTAATTTGCCAATGTTTTCGCTTTTTCCTCTTTTGTAACAGCCCATGAATTGTCATCTTTTTTTAGTGGTGGTTGATGTTTTATTTGAGTTTTTAATTTTTTAGTACATTTCCATAAAGAGTAGTTTGTATCTTGATAGGGAGTCAGATTCTTCAAATAGTTTTCGATTTCTTTGTTATTTCTCTTATTTAAGGTATCCTTAAGAATTTTTGTAGCTAAGTTTAGTTTTCTCTTGTCGTCAGGTGATCTAGTTTTTTGCCATCTTTTTCTTAATTTTCTTTTTTCTATAATTTGCTTTTTAATAGTAATGTCAGTTGTTGGTGTATTTGTTCTATTTGCTTGCTTTGGTGCCGATCTGATCCTTGCTTCTAGTACTACGTCATTAAAATGGATAATGGCATGTTCAATGTCAAGTTGCGTTTTTAATATCACATTTGGTATAAGTTGATCGTCAATATGGTGGCGGAATTTTTCCCAGTTGGTTCTGTCATTAAGTATGCGAAAAGATGTATCTATAGATTTTATATGACTTACATATTCAAGTAATATCGGCGAGTAGTCAGAAGCTTATGTTTTTGGTTATGCAGAAATCGATCAAGTCTGGAATTTTCTTTACGTCAGTTGGCCAATAGGTAGGTTCTCCGGTACTTATAAATCTGCAATTGTTTTTGTTAATTGCGTTAATAAGAATACGCCCCTTTTTGTTGGTGAGTCTTGAGCCCCAATCAATGTGTTTTGCATTGAGATCTCCAGCTGCAATAAATCTATTGTTAAGCGTCTTATGTATTTGTCATATTGATCCGAGTTTATTATGTGTCTAGGTGGACAGTATATGGAGGAGATAGATACTGGTCCATTTTTGTCATAGATTTGTACTGCCGTGGATTGAAGATAAGGCGTCGAATATTGGAGTTGTTCATTGTGCGTTATGCTTGATTTAATAATTATAGCAGTCCCTCCGTGGGCTCTTCCATCAGGATGGTTTGTCACATACACTTTGTATTTAGGAAATTTCAGAAGACTTTTATCAGTGAAGTGTGTTTCTGCAATCAATGCTATGTCAATATCACTACTTTTTCTTGTTTCAGTTCTAAGTAGTGCTGTGTTAGTCCATTTGCATTCCAAATTAGAATTTTAATTTTTTCACTTTTGTCCATTCATTTTCTTTAAAAGCATTGTAATTATATTCATCATATTTGTCATTTGGTTGACTAGAGATTTTACCATGTCTTTAAGCTCTTCAATATCGTTGTTTTTTATAGATCTTTTAATCAGTTCCTGCTCTGCTTTATGTTCCCTTGAAGAAGATGCTACATCAGCATAGCTTACTCCGTGAATTGTGTTTGTTACGGCTGTTGTTATTGGTGTATTATTTTTATTTGTATTTAATGTTGGTTCTTTATTACGCAGAGGTGGAAATCTTTGCATTTTAAGTGCTTTATAAATTTCGCATCCTTTGTAGTTGGCGGTATGCTTACCTCCACATAAAGCGCATTTATCTTCCTTTATTTGGTTTTTGCATTCCATTGTAAGATGTCTACCAGCGCATTTCACGCAAACTGGATCCCTCGTACAATAATTTTTTGTGTGCCCATATTTCTGGCATTTCGAGCACTGTGAAATGGTGCGCTTATGGTGAGGTGCTTCAAAAATGACTATGCAGTTCATTAGTTTGTTTATATTGTAAATGTCTTTGTTGTTATCACTTGCTTGTAGTTCGATGAAAAATAATGGTAGTGGTTTTTTTGTTGATCTTTGTATTATATTAGTAATGTTAAGTACTTTGTGGCCTTTTTCGTTTAGTTCTTTTTTAATTTCTTCTTGGTCTGTAGAGTGGTGCATATTTCGTAAGACTTCCTTAAATCCTCTTTCACTTTTTGGCCTAAATGTATACAGTTTCGTACCTTTTTCTTTTAGCATGTGGTGTAATCTGTTATATATATTATTTCTAAATTTTCTGCTTGAACGCGAACTTCATTATTTGCTAAAATTTTTAGAGTGAAGCTGTTATTTGCTATTTCATTTAAAGCACTCTTTAATGTTTTTATGCATTCTACACCTTGGACATATATTGGCGGTGGCTTATTATTTTTTTCTTTTTCGTCTTTGTTTAAATTTTGTGACAGTGAATCTTTAATTGCCCACTGTTTGCAGTTTGAGTGATTTCTTCTCCATCATCCACATCTAAAGCTGCGAATTTGTTTGCAGAAGAAGTTCCACTCAGCCAGTAGTTTGGCAGTTTACTTTGATTGAGGGTTGATGTTGCTTTTATTTGTTTTGTTACTAGCAGTCAATGTTGAGACCTTTGTGGGTGAGTTTCGTGCTCTTTTAACCACAGGTTGCTTTTTTAGTGCAGCTGATTGTGTAGACGCTGACAAATGGGTCGCTAGCAGTAGTTCTGTTGATGCAGTTGTTGTTGTTGTAGAATTTAAAGAGACGGTTGAACAAGTTGTAGATGTATTTGTAGTCGTAGTTGTAGGCATACCAGTTGTGCTCACGCATGATGCAGAGAATACGGGACTGTTGATATGAGAACTTATGCTCTCTGCGCTCCATGGCGATAATGTAGAGCGCATATTGTTGTTGCAGCTTATGGGAGCTGACTGTGTTGACTCGTTTGCGTTTGATCCGCTCTGTGCTAAATTTGTGCGCGGCATTGAGAACGAGTTTTTGGTATGTAGCGGCATTTTTTGCGGAGTAAGAACTTTCGTCTCACTTTTGGATTCTGTTCTCTCCCAAGGGGGTGAACGTAACTCACTCATATTTATTTTTATTTACTTTGCCAGCTGCTTTGCTTGGTTTTAGTTTTTTTTTTTTTTTGTTTTAATTAAAATGTTTGTTGGCTTATCGAGTTTGATAATGCACTTTGCACTTTCTATGCAGTTTGCTATGAGTCCTATCTCTTGTTAGCAATAATGCACCTTGAGTTTGTTGAGAAAACTTTTATTAACACGGATCGACAGTAAAACACGTCCGATACGCACAGTATAAAAATTTATGAAAATGAGTATTTTTCGAGATTGGTTTTTAAATTGCTTTGTACCTGAGGTTGAAACTTATTTGAAGATTAAGAACATCGATTTCAAGTGCTTTTAATACTTGATAATTCCCCTGGACATCCAAAAGACTTAAACCATTCCAATGTAGAAATAGTGTTCCTACCACCTAATACCACGTCTATCATTCAACCGTTAGACCAAGGTATAATATCAACGTTCAAAGCATTTTATATTCGGCAAACATTCCAACTTATTCTTGATAAAATGGATTCAAATCCTAACATGACAGTTACAGAACTATGGAAAAAATTTTCAATTTTAAGCTGCATTACAATTGTAGAAAAATCTCTAAATGGCTTATGGAAAGAAATATGGCCGGAGATTGTTGCAAAAAAAAAATGCTGTGCCACCATTACATGTGGAAGTGAGCCGTATATTAACGATAGGTCAACGTTTCAGTGGAGAAGGCTTTGACGATATGAACGAAGATGAAATTTATGAAATTATGAATGAAGGTACAGACCTCACCGAAACAGACCTAATACAATTAACAACTGAATCTCCATCCGCCTCAAATCTCGCACAAGATGACGTCACTTCGGTAGAAGATATCTGTGAATCAATTCCCAGTTTCACTCTGAAGCGAATACGACATGGTTTAAGTTTGGTTGAGAAAATGAAATCTTTCTTTACAACTAATGATCCTTCGCTGGAGAGATCCAGCAAAATAATAAGGGAAATAGATATTAATCTAGCACCTTATTACGAAATTGAAAAGGAGCTTAAAAAAACCCCCCACCAAAAACTGATAGCAGATTTTGCAATTATAAAACCAGTAGAAGAACCACAAGGTCCCACAACTAGTTTCTTATCTAATAGCGAAAACTATGTTGGAGAAATATCTTCTGACGAAGCTATTGCTCCCCCAAAACGCCCACGTGCAAAGATCTTTGAAGACAGTGAAACAGATTAATTACCATATGAAGTTTGAAGAATAACAATAAAGTTTTTAAAAAACCTTTAATTTGTTTAAGTTTGTTTTTAAATTTTTTAATGTGCACATAATTATTTAAATTTTGTTTTTTGAATTTTGAAATATGTATGTACATATGTATTATTATTGATATCTTGTGTATTTAATTGTATGAGAAAGTCTGAACTTTAGTATTGAGTTGAAATATATGTGCATCTGTTATTTTGTATGTATTTTATTTACAAAAAAACCTATTGGAACATAACCCCCAAATTTATATTCTTCTGGAACGTAACTATCGCGTTATACGAGGGATACCTGTATATTAATACATATTCGCCAGAGAACGTTAATGCAGAGAACGTAAATTCAAATGCTAACAAAACGCGGGTACGAAATTTTTATTATAATAATATTTCACCACGGCCTTGGAGAAGTTAACAGAAGAGAGTTAACATAGCGGAGCGTAGTCAACAGAATTAAATATAGTGTTTGCATTGAAATGTAAAATGCCATAATTTGGTGTTGGACAAAAGAAAATAACAGCAGACTTCTACATTTTTTTCTCATGCTTATTTTCCGTCGGCATTTTGCATGCGCAAATGGATTATTTCTTGTGAGATGAATAACTGAATTCTAAGTATATGCATGCATGATTATTTACCCGTGATGGCGCTGAACAATTTCAAATATTAAAAAGCACAACAAAAACAATTGATAAGTTCAAGCTCATATTTTCACGAGCAAAGTACTTTCATTCATAAAACGAGCCGCCCATATGACAGTTTTCTCGACCATCAATATTAGAATATTTCGCGTTGAATTATTTGTCAATATTGGTAAATCTTGAATTTTTGTCATATCGAATGGTCGCGACTCGTACATTTGTTTGCACCCATATATAGGGTTATTCAATAGGTGCGCTTCAACTTTTTTCCGATAGGGAGGGCGAACGACGTAATATTTTTTATTTTTCGCTTGTCATTTGTAAACTTCATTAGTATACATTTCATCATGGAACGCTACACACTTGAGCAACGATTGCAAATAATCGAAAATAATCGTTCTGTTGCTGCTACTTTAAGAGCATTACGGCCATTTTACGGCCCATTTAACAAGCCGTCCCGTTTTGGGGTTATGTGAAGTCATTGGTCTACAGTAACAAGCCGGCGACGATTTGTGAGCTCAGAGCCAATATTGAACGCGAAATTGCTGGAATTTCGGCCGATTTATGCAAAAGAGTGGTCGAAAATTGGGTTCAACGATTGGACGTCGTAAAACGTGCACGCGGTGGTCATGCAAAAGAAATCGAATTTCATACTTAAATGTATTTGTTCAAACTCGATAATAAAAAAAGAAAAATTAGTTAAAAAAGACAGTTTGACAGTTTGTATTTTATTCAAAAAAGTTCAAAAGTTGAAGCGCTCTTACTGAAAAACGCTTTATATAAACATGCATACATACAAGTTCGCGCAATTGTCATAAAAAATCAAAAAGAACAATTCTAATATGTAAACATGCATACGAATTATATGGACGTATCAAATGAACAAATCTATTCTGTACGCAAGCAAATGTAAGCTAATGTAAACTACATTTTTTCACACTTGCGTATCACTCTCTCCCTCTTAATTCTCTCCGGCAGCCATATTAATTCATTTCCTACTGTTAACTTGTGAAGTAATTTCTGAGCTGAATTTTTTACCCGTATTTTGTTAGAGCCCAAATTGAGGACCGGGCCGGGACTGCGCCTTCTCTATGAATTTACGTTCTCTGCTATGAGTAAAATACGGTATTATGCTTTGCTAAAAAAAGAACATTTTCTTGAATTCCTTTTAACACTAGAATACTAGTGAACTCAAGTAGATTGGTAGTAGTTGATTTGCCTTTTTGCCTTTACAAAATCCGTGCTGGGAATTGACTATTGATGGGGAAATTGAAAAGGTAATTAATGACTAACAAGTGCTTCAAACAGTGTTAGAACATTTTCACTTCGTACGTTTACACGTTCTACTTAATACTTTATGCCTCCGCGAAGGCAGAAACCTTGCCGTGGAGCGGAGGCTTAGTCGAATCACTAACCAGACCTTACCAATGGATGATAGTGTGGTCACTTGAATGCATTCCAGTATTGAGCGAATGCAGTCCATTCCCTTGGTTCAGGTTGCTTTTGGAACGATGACCAAGCTCTGCCCTGGGTCGGAGCAAGGGGTTATACGACCCGTGCCGAGGTTCAGCCTGGCTGGGGACCCAGACCAAAAATAGCCCAGTCTCGAACGCAGTGCTCCGTATACCTGGCAACCTCCGGCTCTAACTAGCCTTACCTGTGCACACGGACCTCTGCACAGGCGAACCTCCCTTGTCCGACACTCGTGGGACCAAAAATGAATTCGAACAGGAAAAACCAACAAAGGTGGCTTCGACTACTGCTACAGCTGAGAGCAAGGCAGTTCCCAGACCACGGCTAAGAGCTAGAGGGGGCCTAAGCGAAAGGGCTGGTCCCAGTACGAGTACTGCAGGATAGCATGAGCTGCGGGGGCAACTCTGCTTAGGGCAAATAATCCCCATCCCACCTCAACCTCTTATAGAGGGCGGGGGTCGGCACCTGCTTCTAGGTTTCAATGGCAGGTTGCCATAGAAGGGCCTAGTACCTCTAGGAAGTCTATAAGCGCAGAACGGGGTGGACCGGCTAAACATGTCCGTCTCTTCAAGCAAAATTACTATGAGAAGAAGGCGACCAACAGGGTCTTATTTAGACTAGGAGAAATAGCAATAGACCAGCTAACAGAAGACCAGGCTAAATGGCTAGAGTGGGCAAAGGGAGTAATGTCCGACTTGGGAAAACCGGCGGGTGCTACTCCTAAAGGACAACGGTCTGCAGAGCAGACAATGGAAAGGTTCGCCAAAAGACAGAAGGAAGGTGGCCATAAACATCCAACCTTTAGTGAGGGGGTAAAAGGTGGCGGTGAGATACTGGCCGTCATCGAAAAGGGAGAGGAGGAAGGAGTCATTCCTAAGGAAAAATGGAGGTGGATTGAGGAGGCTATCGCCGAAGTGTACCTCCAGGTCCTAGAGGAACACCTCGGACCTCCTCTCCTTTGTCATGACGCTCTACAGGTTGGCCGTAAGTAAGATACGAGAGGTTTGGCCGGGAGCCGAACTCGAAGCGGTCAGTAAGGATGAAATTCCCAACAGGCCTCGAGCTCGAGTTTAGATTCCGGCCAAGCCAGCAGAGCCAAATAAAATTGAGGAAGTTTTCAAATCCTGCAATAGAGACCTGCCAACACATAATTGGAAGGAAGGTAGAATTGAGGAGCCAGTAGAAGGTAGGAGACAGGTGATGCTCATCCTCAATGGAGAATCGCTCGGCCCACTGGCGCAGAAAAGCAAGGTCGTGAGGTTCGGGTTCGTTGACGCAACCATTCGAATCTATCGCAGCGACGAGCCAGCCTTGGACTCAGATGAGGAGAGTGACGAGGCCAGCTTGCGCAGCGATACTGCAGAAGGGTTGGCAACAGCCAATGCTCAACCAACTCGGAGAGGCTGACGGGTGGGGGGCCGCTTTTTAACGAAGAGGATCTCCTCGCTGACATCGAAGCTGCAGAGGTAAGATTCGTAGCTGTATCCTCGCAAAAAATAATATAATTATCTTCTTGCTCCCACAGCTTAGTAGCGGCAACATGGTGGTGGCAAGCATCGAGCTCGGGAAAACCGGTTTATGGCTAGCCTCCGCGTATTTGGCCTATGACACAGATGACTCGCCGGACGAAGTCCGTACTCTGGTGCAAGAGGCAGCCCGGAAAAACAAAGATTTGGTTGTCTTCTGCGAAGCAAATGCTCATAACATCCTGTGGGGGAGCAGCGACACTAACGCTAGAGGTGAGTCACTACTGGACTTTATTCTAGAAAATAAAATTAGTGTTTTGAATTTAGGCTCAGAGCCGACTTTTGTTACTATAAACAGAGAGGAAGTTTTAGACATCACCCTGGCTTCCGACATGTTTTCTGATCACATTAAAAGATGGCGAGTTTCAAACGAAAGTACGCTCTCAGACCATGAGTTCACAAATATACAGAAAACTGACTGGGGAGTTAACAATAAAAAATTAAGAGCTTTACTGCTAAAGAGAGCCCCTAAAAACCGAACTACTTGTAGGGAGCTGGATAATCTGGTTAATCAGGTAGCTAAACCAATGAGCCAGACAGCTGTCCGATTGTCCGACCCAGAGGGAAGTCTAAACCACCTCGATGGTCCAAGCAGCAAACCTCGCTACGAAAATCCCATAGAACACTATTTAATCTGGCCAAGGCCACGAGAAGGTCAGAGGACTGGCAAGCCTAAAGAATTGAAAAACTATAAAAAAGCAGTTAGAATTGCGTAGCGCGAATCTTGGCAAATTTATTGCAAAGAAATTGAAGAAACTTCAGAAGCGGCCAGATTAAGAAAAATTCTCTCAAAAGACCCCATCCAACCTAGGCTACCTGCAAGGCTAAGGGAATACATAGACTACGTCAAGTGAAGAATCGTTAGGTCTTTTTCTAGACACACACTTCCCAGGTATCTACCCTGCTGAACTGCAGCAATCACGGGACATTATATTACCGTTTATCAAAAATGTCATTAGAAGTTGTCTCAACATGGGCTACATTCCGCTAGGCTGGAGGGAGGCAGAAGTATCCTTCATACCCGAGGTAGGTAGGTCCTCACACACTTACTCCAAGGACTTCAGACCCATTAGTCTGATGTCTTTTCTTCTCAAGATACTGGAGAGAATAACGGATTAATATCAGGTAAGTCCATTTGTTCGTGCGTTTTTTAAGGGTGGTTTTAAAATTAATAAAAAAGATGTTTAAAGTATTTATTAATCAATAATATTTCTTCCTTCATTATTTACAATGTCTTCCTAACGCTTAGGCAAATTTTTAATTCCCTGCTCAAAAAATTGTTTGTCCTTGGACCCAAAATACGCAAAAAGGGATATCCTTTTATATCTTCTTTTGAGGAGTAGTTCTTGTTACTCAGATGGGATTGAAGTCCACGAAAACGGTGATAATCACAGGGTGCAATATCCGAAGAGTATGGTGGTTGCGGCATTAGCTCCCATCCGAGCTCGTTCAGCTTGCCTAATGTTTGCCTTGCGGTATGAAGTCTTGCGTTGTCGTGGTGAAACAAAACTTTGCGTCTATTCACTAAAGACAGTCTATTTTTTTAAAGTGCCTTATTCAGGTTTGATAGCTGCTGGGAATAATAATCAGCAGTTATCGTCTGGCTTGGTTCCAGAAGTTCATAATAAACAATACCGGCCATATCCCACCAAATAGACAGGAGAATCTTCTTGGGGTTAAGGCCATCTATAGGGGTCGGTTCTGGTGTTTCATCTTTTTCTAACCATTGCCGTTTGCGAACAGGATTATTATAAAGTACCCATGTTTCATCACCAGTAACGATACGGTTCAAAAAACTTTCATTTTCAAGCCGTTGCAGCAGCTGACTCTCTGCAGAAGGTTGGCGACGGAAAGTCTATGCGGAACCCATTTTCCCAGTTTTGAAACCTTTCCCAACTGAACCAGGTGCCTGTGAACTGTTCCATGCCATGAATTTAACCTCTGAGCTATCATACCGACTGTCAAATTTGGCTCAGCTTCTACGAGTTCGAGCTAGGCGTCGGAGTTAAGGAATTCAGGACGACCAACGCGCGGGGCATCCTCCACGTCGCAGTTACCACTTCGGAATTTTGAAAACCACTTTTGCGCAGTACTTACACTCTCGGTATCCTCTCCGTGAACAGTGTTTATTTCTGCAGCAGCAGTTGTTGCATTTATAAAAAAATACAAAATATGCCTCTTATACGCGTTCGAAGATTCCATTTTATTTTTGAACAACACGTGCTTCTATCCGCGATTAAAATCACTTGTTGAATGCACAATATATCAAAGAAAATATAAATAGTTCCGTTATATTCCGCGAATAATTTTTTGTATGCAAAAATCGTACAAAAGTCAAATTATGGGTAAAATACGCACGAACTTATGGACTGACTTGATACATACGAGGTGTCGTGTCTTTAAATAAGCTCTCTTCGGCACAACTTGCCTATAGTAAAGGGAAGTCTACAGAAACCGCCTTACACACACTAGTCGGGTTGGTGGAAAAAAGTATATTAGACAAAGAGTTTGCATTGGTTGCTTTCGTAGATATAGAAGGCGCCTTGAACGATATAAATGCAAACGCTATAGTAGATTCTCTAGAAGAGTTTGGAGTTGACCCACACGTTATTGCACTGATAGAAGCTATACTCGTCAAAAAAAGGTAACGGCTAAATTAGGCAGCACTACTCTAAGCAGACAGGTCTGCAGAGGCACACTGCAAGGCGGAGTCCTCTCCCCTCTTCTTTGGATTTTGGCGGTAAGCTCCCTATTGCTGACCCTGGAAAGAGGGGGTTGCCACGTCACAGCTTACGCAGATGACTTAGCAATTGCCGTTAAAGGCAAATATCCTAACACCTTTATGGATACTCTGCGCTCTAATATGGCCACACTTAGAAGCTGGACTGAGAGCAGGGGACTTGGTATAAGCCCCTCAAAAACTGAAATATTTCTCATTACTGAGAAACATAGGCTCCCTAAAATCTCCCCCGTTAATTTTTAAGGGTGTGGAGATTCCTTTGAAAGAGAACGTCAAGTACCTAGGACTCATATTAGACAGGAAGCTCACGTGGAAATCTAATATTGAGGAAAGAGTAAAGAAGGCCAACGTTGCATTATATACTTGTAAAAAAGCGGTCGGTACTAAATGGGGACTAACACCTCGTGTTACACATTGACTCTATACTTCTGTACTTATGCCAATCTTAATATATGGAATACTTGTGTGGTGGCCATCTGCTCTAAAGGCGACTTACGCTAAAATCATGAGTAAGGTCCAAAGAGCAGCTTTTTTATGCATCTCTGGCGCTTTAAGGACTACCCCAGACAAAGCGCTGGAAGTGCTAATCAATTTACCTGCCCTAAATCTGGTAGGGAAATACGTTGCCGTCGCCTCGGCGCTCAGAGACCGATGTTTGGGCCACGCTTCTATTTTGGACTCTCTGAATAGTCACAAACAAGAAATAGACTCCTCTATCTCTAGACTCACCTTTGAAAGGCTCTTCAAGACGAGTATACCGTCAAGTAGGGAGTGGCAGACACCAAGGCCATGGAGAAGGGGAGAATTAAACTTTTATACAGATGGTTCCAAGCTAGACGATAAGGTTGGCTATGAAGTTTTCTCGAAGGAATTAGGACTGGAACTATCCGTTCGACTACCAGACTACTGCAGCGTCTATCAGGCAGAGGTACTAGCTATAAAAGAAGTGGCTACATATCTAAATACCCACGCCGTAACAAAAACGACTATAAATATATTCTCGTATAGCCAGGCGGCCATCAAATCAATGAAGGCGGCTTTACTAAGACCGAAGGTTGCGCAGGAATGCCGGGCAGCTCTAAATAATATTAGTGGCGTATTCAAGGTCAGCCTTATTTGGGTTCCGGGACATAAAGATATTGAGGGAAACTGTTAAGCTGATGAGCTAGCCAGAAAAAGTACTGCTCTCCAACTACTCAGTGATAGAAGTACCAATGGAATACCGATGGTCACGAGGAAACTAATAATAAAAAACCGCATTATCCAAGAGGCCAATAGGTCATGGAGAAATGAAGGTACGTGTCTAACAGCTAGACTAATATGGCCGCAAATAAACCAGAAAATAACAAATGAATTGCTTAGTCTCTCATGAGACAATATCTCGAAGGTCGCGGCTTGTGTCACCAGTCATTGGATATTTGGCCGGCATTCCTCGAGACTAGGAGTTTTCTTCCATGAATATTTGCAGAAGTTGCAGTAATGAGAAAGAGGAAGAAACAATCGAGCACTTCCTTTGCAATTGTCCAGCTCTGGCTAAAATCAGAGCAGGTTGTCTAGGTAAATACTATTTTAATTCTCTTACGTAACTGCCTGGCGTGGGGTTGGCATCAATACTACGTTTCATAAGAGCCCCAAAATGGTTCCCCGAAGGAAGATAAATGAGGTTCCCGTGTAGCGCAGATGTATCACAACGGACCTGTAAGGTCTAAGTGAGTTGGTCGTGCAGACCGACTTCCACCATAACCTAACCTAATACTTTATGCGCATACACCTCTGCCTATATATGATAGTTATACAATCCCAATTTCTAGAAGTGGCAACTAGTATTTTCTGTTTCATCCATGTTTTGTTTTAGTTCCTCATTCGTTATTTACGATTCGTCATACTGTCATACTCTTCGCTTAAGTCTGATAGTCCGGATTAGACCCCAAATATGTCGATCTAAATGAAACCAATCTCTCCTTTGACTTTCGTCGGACCAGTTTTGCGATCGTAATTTTGCAGCCATTCGATACAATTTGTCGTTCCGGATACTTGATCCTTCATCACGATTTTCCCAGGACTCTTCTATATTATGCCATCACCATTGACGATATTCGACGAGTTCCGAACTTTTCTTCTACGCTTATATAGGCGCAAAGTCAAAATAAGCTCGTTCCACTGCTGGGACCTTTGCTGTTGTTCTTTGAGCCACACAAAAATTTTATTTTTCTTAGTGAGATTGTGGAGACTCCGAACAGTATTTGCGAGTCAGCGATGGTAATATGCACGCAGCCCTAAAAAACGAGGTACGAACATTTTTTGGTTTTGGCCAATCTTTAACGGACTTTACTTTTTCGTCGCCTATCTTTATGCCCTCTGTTGTCATTTTGCATAATCCATATGGCATTACCGAAAACTGCTATGATGAAGGCTGCTATGCCGGTAACCACTTTTTAAATCAAGCGCGGAAATGGGTAGTGGTAATAGGTAGCTGCCCTTTTTTGAGACTTCTTAACCAGCATAACCGGTGAGCTCCACAGGTTTATTAATGTCTCAATTACTCCTCTTTGTCACATATCTTGGACTGTCTGATTTTCATGTTCGTGCTTTGGTAGTAGAACTAGATGAATTGCCATTGCATTTCCAGTGTCTATTCGGTGTTCCAAGATGGCAGTTTTACAAAATTTTCCACAATACACCATCACATATGTAGCCGTATTTCTCCAGGAATTTTGCTGTCGTCCTCTCTAGCAGCTTTATGAATTACACTTTATCTGCCCCACAACTAGTTTTGACCCCACAACTAGTTTTGACTGCTTCAGATTTTGGTGGAATAAGTTGCCTAAGGGTTATGTTGGAGGTACGTACACTGTACCCATATTCTGACACGACAGCAGTCGTTTACTCAACGTTACTTCCTTAAGGTCTCTTCTCCCGTACTTCTTCTGCAGAACCCTAAAGTCAGACAACCTATTCAGCGTCACATCACTTCACTCTAAATCGTTTCCAGTTACGGCGTTATGTGTGTGTTCTGTGCTTCTAACTATGATACACGTACGCATTTATCTGCGACGACATTATCTTGTGACATCTTCCTTCTACTTTAAAACTTCTAGGATCTTATTTTACGCGACATCAGCCAACAATCCCACTTCTGACACAAATTGTTACGTTTTTCTCAATTAAAACGTCTCTCTATCCCTCCTCTGAGTTCTTTCATTATATTGCTATATAAAACTCATATACTAATGGGAACACAGTTTGCTTGCTTTTTTTTATTTCAACGCTTAATCACTTTATACGACTTTGTACGTAGAACTTAAGACTGATTTCCGTGTACCTTACATCACGGCTTAACAACTATAGTAGTTTCTATATGTGGCGACTTCTTTTCTGGCAGCTTCTTTCTTGTTGCGTTAATTTTATGTTTTATTTTAGTTTTTCATTCGTTCGGCATAGTTGTCAGATGTTTCGCGAGTGTTCGTAAATCGTCATAATATTTTCTTTAGCGGAATCATGCACTACCCAATACTGGATTGAAGTTTTTGATAGGCTTGCCGATAAAAAATAAGTTATTGAAAACGCTGTGCATTTTCAAGCACGCTTGTTACATATACAATGTGCATATACGTTTATAGTAAATAAGTAAAAATAATTTACAAAATAAAATAAAAATAACTGAAACAGATAACTTAATATTTAACTATAACAAAATTAAATAACCGATAACGCAAGTAGACCTATTGTTACAGACAAATTACGATTACTGTCAGTTCGTCGGTAGTCGTAACAGTTCTCTAATTCCCCTGACTTAGGCTGCTGGGCTTGAATAATCTCAAAAACTTGTTGCTCTGAACGAATGCGATGCTACGGGAAGTCTGCAAGTTCCTGTAACCCAAGACCTTTTCCATTTCCCAAGTAAAAAACCCATACTAAACTCTGCTAAATCAATACTCGTATTAAAAGTTTAAAATTTATTTGTCATTGCATTATTTATCTAAACAAACTCATTGTAACTTACCACGTTTTTGCAAATCATCGCGAATTACTGGTCCAGATAAATTCGTTGCTGTTGGTGTGGGCGGTAAAGCCAGATGACCCGGTGTTGCGTTACCGTGGTACCAGGCCCAGCCGCCCGATTGCCCATTAAACATGCGTAATTTCTCGTACACGGATTCGTTTTGTTGTTGTGCTTGTTGTTCTTTTTGCGAGGCTAAATTTCGAAGAACTCGATTTATAGATGAAACCTGTAAACAAGAGGCAATATTCAATTTAAATAAAAGAAATTAAATAGGGTATATACATAATAATAATATAACATAATATAAAATACAATGAAAAAATAAATAAATATGGTATGTATAAGTATAAATGTATGAACTAAAAACTCCTATTAACCAGGTAAAGTGTGTTAACTTGACAACCGTTCGGTATTCAGTAAAAATCAACTAAAAATTGTCTTTCCGTTACACAGAACAAAGGGCTATAAGTGCGGGAAGATCGGCAAGAAAGTTCTGCGCTGTGATCCCCTTAGACATTAAAAATGCTTTTAACTCTGCAAATCGGCCCAGCAGCGTTACGGCCTTCAAAGGTTTCAACGTACCAGCCTACCTTGTCCGCATTATCAGCAGTTATCTGAGTGACCGCATTCTGCGATATGACACTGAAAATGAAACGTACAAGGTCTCCGGTGGTGTACCACAAGAATCAGTGCTGGAACGAACTTTGTGGAACATCATGTATGATGCAGTTCTGAAGGTGAACGGCAAACGCCGAGATTGTGGTATACGCCGATGATATTGTCCTGGTGGTAGTTAATAGCAAACTTTACCACTTGAAGCAAAAGTGCTTGAGGGCTTAACGAGGCTAAGTTAGATTTAGCCGGTCATAAAACCGAATCAGTTCTAATAAGTGCTGGAGGGCGGAAGTTCTTTGACCTGAACATAGGTACCCACCGTATAATCTCGAAAAAGGCGATCAAATATCTTGTTGTCTGGATCGACACAAGACTTTGTTTTAGGCAGCATTTAATAAATGTAAGCTCAAAGACGGTTTCTGTACATGGTACCCTGACGCGACTCCTCCCTAATATAGGAGGACCTCAGGGAAATCGCAGACGACTACTGTCATTGGTCGCTGACTCCATTATTCTTTATACAGCACCTATCTGGGCGGGAGTCAAAAAGTCGAATCTACGGGAAGTCACCCAGACATACTGGCAAGGCGTGCTGCGTGTAGCTTGTGCGTATAGAACGATGACTGATGATGCAATCTCCGTAATTGCTAGAAAGATACCTCTGGACCTCTTGGCAGATGAAATGTATCAGCTCTATAACGTGCAAGGAGCGCGGCCCATACCAGTACAAAAAGCAGCTGAACGAACTGCTGAAATATACCGGTGGAAGCAGCGGTGGGATCAGTCACAAAGCGGACGTTTGACCTACAAATTCATACCACGTGTTGATGAGTGGTTAATGAGAAAACATGGAGACACTGATTATCACCTCTCGTAGTTGCTCAGCGGACATGGGTGTTTTCAAGAATACCTGCACCGTTTTAAGCTGGCAGTCTATCTGTCTAAACTGGTCGAATACTGACAAAAACGCAGAACACATCATGTTATATTACGACCGTTTCAGAGAGGAACGAGCCTCGACTGGCACGGAAGAAATCATAGAACTGCCTATAGCCATGTAGATCAATTGTAGTGTTTCTGGTGTACATCCGCAATCCCCTGCAATCGATTTAAACGTAATAAATACTCCAATGGCCTTTCTCGCCATCTCTTCTATCTGGACCTTTCATAATATTTTCTTGTCTAATATTATATCCACGAATTTTACTTTCCTTTGCATGTTTATCTCATTTCTATCTGAGGAAATTGGTTTCAGATCAATATGTTTGTATTTCACTGCAAATGTAACGATGATTTTTTTATGCGGGATTTATGTTTAGCCCCATCTTCACAAACCACCATTTAGTTGAAATTGAAATTTGAAAAGGTCGAGCAAAGTAGCATCAGGAGATTTGGTGGCTCCTAAAACTCTCAGGCTGAAAAGCCAATTTTATTTAAAGCTCTGGAAAGGGGGTAGATAGTCAAGGAGGGAAGGAGAAAAGTATCAGAGAAATAGAAAGGAAAGAATAGAGATAGTTAGTCCTGTGAGAATTTTCCAGATTCTTTGGCAAAACTGTAAATATCCTCCAATTTTAGAGAACGAATATTACTCATTCCCATGACATCGGAATCCAATACCCGTAGTCGCGCTCTAGCAAAGGCAGGGCACTCACAGAGAAATTGCTTAGTGCTAAAAAGCCAATTTTATTTAAAGCTCTGGAAAGGGGGTAGATAGTCAAGGAGGGAAGGAGAAAAACATCAGAGAAATAGAAAGGAAAGAATAGAGATAGTTAGTCCTGTGAGAATTTTCCAGATTCATTGGCAAATCTGTAAATATCCTCCAGTTTTAGAGAACGAATATTAGTCATTCCCATGACATCGGAACCCAATACCCGTAGTCGCGCTCTAGCAAAGGCAGGACACTCACAGAGAAAGTGCTCAGTGCTATCCGCCTCCTCTAAGCATGACAGGCATACCGGGTCCTCGATGATTCCAATGGTGGTCATATGCTGACCCCATGGGTTGTGTCCTGTAATGATGCCGACCATCGGCCGAACGTCTTTCCTTTCAAGTTTTAGTAGAATGTTTGACAGTTTTCTGTTTGGACTTGTCACAAGACACTTCGCAGTTCTGCAGCGTTCTAGACCGACCTTTTAGTTAGTTTTAACCTTAATTCAATTCTATTACATAGAGTCTCCTCGGTTATCCCTCTACATATTTCATTTTTCATTTTGTTGCCCCAGTACAATACTTGTTCTAGAAATCCTGGTAAATGGTTTTAGAAGTAGGTGTTTGATTTTTTGCAGTAATGTTGTAGAGGGCCCTGGAAAGAAGTAGTCTAACTTTCAATCTTCACTCTCGTCTATTTTTTTTAGATTGGTCGAGGATATTTATTTGTCTTAGTTTACAGTTTTTGGAAACTTTTTAGTGTGCTCAATGTTTTAAGAGAAAACCATAAGTCAAACGGACTATCTCTGTCAGCACCCCTTTCGGTCCAAGACGTATGTCCCTAGGCAACACCCTTATTTGATCCACGAAGCTTCGGGCTTCGGTACCTAACCGCGGCAGTCTCAGTCACAGCGCTATTAAGCCTTTTCCGTGGTGCCGAGGGAGCACCTGATGCTTTGTAAAGTCTATAAGGCTATCCTTATGTGACATATCGGTTAGCCCGGGTGCCGGCTGGCATCGAGGCCGTGTATCATACGCCGATAAGCGCTTGGTCAAGATTTGCAAAAATACTATCTGACGTACAGCTGTAGTTTAGGATATACCTTGTGGCTGTTCATAGGGCTGATACCCCTAACAGACCGGGGGCCTGGGCCTGGGTGCGAGCTGAGCCATCCAAGCTGGAAAAAATTCTGGAACTTGTCAACGAAAGCCTATCTACCAATGACTGCAGGATAGTCAGAGTTAGCGAGGTCAAGGAGAAGCAATGATGTCTTGGATTTGCGATGATTCTACTCTATTACAATGAAGGTCCCCCAAAAATGAGGAACCACCGAACGCTCTGTAAGGCAAAGCCTCGAGCGGATCTGACGAACCAAATATAGTGCTAACTCAGGTTAGTGTCGTTCGAAACTATCCCGTAAACGCAACCAAACAAAAATGAGTGAGAAGTATGCGAAGCGTTTTGAGGCGGTATTTTTATGCACACATTCGAAAGGGCCGAAAATATCTTACGCCGCGGATACAAAAGTGATTAAATAATCAAAAAAGTTTGTTGTGATGGGGAATCAGCGGTATAAGGTGTACAAAAATGTTGATAACTTTTTCGAGCGCGGCTTGAAGCGAGTGACGACAAAAAAGACAGGATAAAGTGATCGTCCAAATTTTTAAGCGGGACCCTTCTTTGTGACTATACGAAGCACGATAAGCTCTTGCTAAAAAGGAAATAGATGTCAGTATCAACACCATCGAACGACGACTGAAGGAGGCGAACATATCTTACCGTCCCACATCATCAAAACCACTGATCTCAGAAAAACACATTGAAAAACAACAAAACAAGAGAATGGCGTCACAGTATTGGATTGGACTTCCCAGTCCCCAGAAGCCAACCCCATTGAAAATGTGTGAGGGATTATGAAAACGCATCTTGCCGGAAGGCCAGTCCATGATTTAAAGCAACTCGTGCATCAAGTTCGCAAAATCTAGTCCTGTTTGTCGGCTAACTACGAAGAAAAGCTGGTTCAAAGCATGAAGAAGATGCCAGGCTATACTCGGCATCGATGAACACTACACGGCTTATTGAGTAATTGCGTCTCGTAGTTTTGTTATACTTCATGAATAATCGAGGTTCCTTTTTTCTGACACAGACTGTATATATATACATATATGAATACTCTTTAAAATCACTGAGTGACGCATTTAATACTTAAACCGTTATTAAAACTTATAGAAGAACGAACGAGTAAAACTTGCTGGATCTATTGAAAAGGCAACAAAATTATGTAAATATTAGAGCCATGCACGAGTAATTGAAAAAGAAACGCGCTACAGTAGAAACTCGATACTTGCGAAACCATTTTTATTTCATTACGTACTCAGTACTTGTGGCATTAGAAAATGTTTATCTCGATACTTCCAACATTTTTTGTTTTGTTTTAGAATAAGTACGGAATTTTGAGGGGCCAATCCCCACAGACCCATTTTTTACCAAAAGTTAACAGTAAGAAACTGAATAATATATTTAAATTTATATTAGCATCAGTCGAACAGAATTCGTTTGTGATTAAAAACAAAGAATATTAATGCTGCTTTTTAATATGACCAATATATATGAATTTTTTACAAATCATCCAAAATTATAACATATACAAGGTGAAGTCCAAAATAAATAAGACAGAGCTAAAATAGAAACGACAGGAACTTGTTTTGAAGACTTCGAGTTTATTTATTCAAAAGGTCAGAGGGGACGGCCTCGATACACTGTTTTGAGCGATCTAAAAGGTTTTTAAAAGACTGTTTCAGGTCATAGAGCGGAATGTCCTTCAGGATGTCGGTACATGCATTTTGAATGGCCTCTACGGACGCAAAATATTTTTCTTTCATGGTCAAATGCAATTTTCCGAGTAGGCAGAAATCCCAGAGAGCCATTTCAGGCGAATACGTTAAGTGATTGATGGTTAAAATGTGATTTTTTGTTAAAAAATCGGTCACAAGAGTGGATCGATGAAATGGTACATTTTCATGCAATAAACGCCAGCTTCTTGCTTCGCGGTATTTAGGGCAAATTCGACGAATGCGATGTAAAAAACGTTTCAAAACGCCAAGATAGAAAATTGCATTGACGGTTTTGACGGCCCGTTGATGACTTCGGTTCATTTTTGATAAATTTATGAACAATTTCGGTGGAGTTTTCAGTTCATTGTCATTTATGTCCATAACCATCTCTGAAACGTGTAAACCACTCAAGAACTCTGGCACGAGATAGACAATCATCGCCATAAACTTTTTTCATCAATTGAAATGTTTCGGTAAAAGTTTTAGTTTGATATTAGCTCTTTGTTCAAAACTCATTTTTGTACCGATGACACAAACATATTGACACTTTAGACGCAATAACTTCGCTTCCACTGAACCGAATGTCACCAAACTTTCACTGGAAGTCAGCTAGGGATGTAACCCCAGAAAAAGATGGCGCCGTCAAAAACATTTTTATGACGCCAGTCTTGTTTATTTTAAACTTCACATTGTATTATGTCTATCCAAGGATCTGTTAAAACTTTGCTGAAATTCCTTCAAGCAAATCAAATACCTTCATAGAGAAATGTTCCATTGCCAAGCACACAGGAAGATGGCATATGCAGATACAAATATGTGAATTTATATATAATATGTACATACATACTCGTATACGTCTGCGCGCACTTGCCACAGCAAAAATTCGCTAAAAATTCTCAATGAATCCATTCACAAATTCTGCCAAAAATTATTAATTATGAAGAGTCAACAAAATTGTTTCATAATTTATTTAATCAACTTCTTAGGTCTTTACTACGAAGTGGTGCATTATTATCCGATATGAGAATGTTAATATTCAAGAAGAAAAGTATGTAATAAATTTTAGAAATAAAAAGTGCATATTGACTGAAAAATCTTAGTTTAAAGATTTGCGACTTCGGTCCTTGTTGTTTGAACCGTGCAAACCCCTCCCGTGCGCACGGGCCTGTGAGGCATAAAAAGTTTTAACACGCTCTAGGAAGAATAAATCATTACTCCGAAGGTTTTTTCGAGGTATGTGAAAATGAATGGCTCTAAGAGTAAAGGCGAGTCAACTGTCCCATTTATAATATCGAAAACAAAACAGAGTGACAGTATAGTTCTTGTACTTTGTAACGATTTTAAGTTTAATAATGCACCCATTGCCTTATATGAAGCAATCTGATCAGTGAAGTTCAAAGATCTGAGTACAAAACGAAGAAATTCCTTTTGAATTCGTTCAAGTCTATTGATGTGGCACTAATGATAAGGCCTCCAAATAAAGACGGCATACTCCAACTTGGATCGCAAGAGTGAAGTTAGCAGTGACTTCAAAGTACATATAAGAATCCGTAAAGTTGGAAGCAAACCGCCGAATGAAGGCAAGTATAGAATACGATTTGGCGATGACAAAATTAAAATGACTGAGAAACTGAAGGGTGGAGTCGAAGATTACTCCCAAAGAAGTAATTTCATTAAGATTATTTAGCTTAACTTAGAAAATTTAACATGAGAGCATTTTTGAATATTTAATTGAAGTAGATTCCTATCACACCATGCCATGACTTTGTTGAGGTCTGATTGAAGATCGTATGAGTCAGACATTTTTCGTAGAGATTTTAAAATGTTTAAGTCGTCTGCATATAGAAGAAACTCGCAGAAATGAAAACATTCAGATATGTCTTTAATAAATATTACAAAGAACAAAGGGCTCTAAATGCTGCCCTGAGGGACACCGGAAGAGGCAATAAAAATATAAGAAGATACATTATCGACAACAACTATACATTCACGATTGAAAAGGTACGACTTTATCCATTTAAGGAAAGTTGAGTGATACCCAAACTTATTCATTTAGAGATTAAGGTTGAGTGGCAGACTTTATTGAAAGCCTATTATTCAAGGCTATTATTGATAGTCGACGTACAAAAATTTTAGAAAACAGCAAGATTAGTGACAGTTGAGGTGTAATAGAAGTAACTTTCCAAGCATCTATGAATTGTCCACAAGCTAACGATTTATTGAAAACTAGCAAAGCATTTTTTCACAAAAAAAGATGATAATCCATCAATATCCACTTGCTATGAATATTTGATGTGCGGAATACCATCCCAAACAGTTAACTGGAGAGAACGAAAATTAAAAGAAGAAGCAGTATCCTCTCTATCATATCTAATTGATTCTGACGCTGGTACAAAATTGGAACTGAAAAGGTCCGCAAAAAGGTCAACAGCCTCCTTGGTAGAGGAAGCATGGTTTCCATTGAAGAAGACATCCAAGGGAATACTAGAGCAGCATTTCCTGGATTTTACATATTGCCAGAACGCTTTAGGATTCGTTTTAATTTGATGCTCAAATACTCGAACATAATTACACTGTAGAACTTTACTAAGGTACTTAAATTTTTTAGCAAAGCGCAAATACTTATCTTTATGAACTTTGGCATTAGATAGTTAACATTTTTAAAAATACTTGTTCCTCAAATTCTTAAGCTTTTTTAATGTTAGTGTACACCAAGGATTTTTGTAGCTTTTACTATTAGTAGATGGTGGCCGCCGTAGCCGAATGGGTTGGTGCGTGACTACCATTCGGAATTCACAGAGAGAACGTTGGTTCGAATCTCTCACCAAAATTAAGAAAAACATTTTTTTAATAGCGGTTGCCCCTTGGCAGTCAATGGTAAACCTCTGAGTGTTTTTCGTCCATGAAAAAGCTTCTCATAAAAAATATCTGCCGTTCGGATTCGGCTTGAAACTGTAGATCCCTCCATTTGTGGAACAACATCAAGACGCACACCACAAATAGGAGGAGGAGCTCGGCCAAGCACCCAAAAAAGGGTGTACGCGCCAATCATATATATGTACATATATATAGATGGTACATATTTACAAAATATATCATACATTTTTGTTTGAAAAATAGCATAGCAAGTTGAAAGATTAGATCCAGCAAATAGTGAGTCCCAATCCAAAATCGAAATTTCAGTATTAACAACACTTAAATTACACCGTTTAGAGCAAAAATGTTTATTAACTTTGTCAGCACTTAGTCTCCCATAGCTGTCGAATTCTAAGCGAATAACAAGCGGTATATGATGATTACCAGCATTCACTAAGTGAGAAAATCATGTCGTCGTTGATATAGAATTCGAGAAAGCTTATTAGCTTAGCTATTAATTTGAATAAGATCTGAACTTAAAAAACTCAACTAAGTAAGATTCCGAAAAGCTGTTAACGTTTTTAGCAATTAAAGCACACTTATTGTTGACATATGACCAGGCAATATTGGGGAAATTAAAATCGCCAAATACGCAGAAGTTGCAGTCAGAATGAATGCCAACAAGGGCTGTTATATAATCAACATGCATCTTGTACAAATTATCAGGACTGGCCGGTGGAATATAACTAGCAAAGACGTAAAGATTTGATTTCCCATGTATTAGTATGCAAAGCTGGTTCAGAAGTGAATCCTCGTTGTTTAAATGTACCACCGACGATCGATACTGACGCCAAACAGCTATTAAAACGCCCCCATCCCTTCATAGTCCTGTTTTTTTGGGAATCTCGGTCTTTCCTGTATACATAAAAGAGATTTGAAGTATCAATTTCATTAAATTCAGCATTTAAACAGGTCTCAACAAGAACATATATGTATGCCATAGTCCAAGTAAGCACTCAGGTTAAGTAGAGCCTTAGACTTAGATCTATGCTCGGAAAAATTGCGGAAATAAATCCTTAGAGACTAAGAAAGAATTTCTTTAGGAGCGGAATCTGTTATAGTTTTACTGGTACAGAAGCTTCTTTTCGAAAAAATTCGAATGAACGTACAATTACGTCAGTAGACCGCGCGAGCCGAATTTAAGACTTTGATGAAACTGGGAATATGTAGACCGTCAAGCAGTAATTGGGCAGGCCCACTGCATATGATCCGCAAGGCTGACGGGTTCTGGAGGTCATGTGAGGACAATCCCGCCTTAAATTCAGTTACAGTTCCCGAAAAATACCCATTGCCCTTCCTGCAAAAGCAACCAGTATTACGAGCAACATACAATATTTCGCATCCGGAATGCGAACTACGTCAAAGTTGATGACCGAGCATTTTGTTTGACCTGATATACAATGGAATAGTCGCCAGTTTGCAAAGCACTGCATCCAGTGCCAACATAACAACCGACAGGCGAGTGAACGTTCAAACTTCGTGAATGCCCAGGTCTACGTTTTTCGCATTTACATATAGGCATTGTTGGTCCGTTTCCGATATCTGACGGTAAGCGCTACAGTCTCACCGAAATTAATCATTTCACTCGATGGCCAGATGCGGTAGCAATACCAGACAGCACGGCAAAAGCCTTGATAGAGAGCTGGATAACGCTCTTTGGCGTTCCAATTGACATAATTTCAGATCTTGGACGCCAATTCGAAAGATCCTTAGTTCAACAATTTTTAAAATGTCTTGGCATAAAGTATATACGCACAACTGCTTACCACCCGCAAACCAACGGAATGGTCGAGCGATGGCATCGAACTCTAAAATCGGCAATATTATGTCATAACGTTGAACGATAGACAAGTTTTTACAAAGTTTACCATTTATTTTTTTAGGATTTCGGTGTTCATTCAAGATTGCCATAGGCGCATCCCCGGAAACACCGATGGAGTTACTATAAATGTCCAATCAGTAATAAATAAAATTGCGCCTTTTTGAATATACAAAAAATATGATAATCTTCTTTTATAGTAAGGCTTAATATACGATAATATTTTAAGCAAAGAATTACGTCATACATTTACTATGTATGTACATCTGTACAGTACTTAAAAGTGAATCTTGTTTAGTATATTGTGAAATAACACCAGCGTTGATAGGAGATTCATCAAGAGTAGATTGGTAAATTTTTGATCGACTTTTTTATTTAATCTCATTGGAAGTTTTGATAATGCCTCTGCGTTTACATGTGACTTAGCACTTTTGTATTGAACTGAATAAACATATGCCTGAAGCGCAATCGCCGATTGTTGGAATCTATGTAAAGTCATAATAGTTAAAGCTTGGTGATCAGTTATTCGATTAAAGTGTTTTGAAAGCAAATATATGTTATGCTTTTACGTGCCGTCTGGAGATCGATGGGAAATCACATATTTTGAAGCATCAGTAGCAACAACGATAGGAGATGTTACATTGTAGTGATCCAATTGAACTGCCTTCGGATTAGATTTAACGTCTGACTCGAATTTACTCATGTACAATAGTTTCTATGAAGTGTTTTATTCGCTCACATCATTCCATAAAAGCTGTGCTTCCTGTTTCTCCAATTCTTAATATTCTTCAACTCTTTTTCTTACTACAGTATCTTTTTAGTATGAGGAGTATGGAGCTGCGTTTAGTCCACAATATATCCTCTTACTGATAATATTTTACTCTAAATTCTCTCTTCAAATACATCTTAATTAGAACATTGCCGACATTTTAGTTCGGACTTTATTGCATTAGTCAAGTGCGCTCAGGAGCGTACAGTAAGATGCAGAAAACAGCGACAAGTAGCTTACAAAAAAGTTCTATCCCGGACATTTCGGTACTAGAAAAAATTTGGAAACAATTATTTTTTGTTCTCTGATAGTAGTTAATAATAAATTAGTATGTTACTTTAAGTATGTAGTTCTCCAATTGATAAAAAGTGCACAAAAACATATGCACATAGGTGCAAAGTTATAGTTCTGAAACCAGAGTGCGGCTTATTTGGAGGTTGTTACGGTACATTCATTTTTTTCATTTTATGAGTTCGATTTGCTTTTGCGGTTCCAAAGGCGACACTTTTAATATGATACGAATTTTATGTAAACAAAAAACTTGGGCTGAAAATAAGAATTAATTATCAAAGTCTACCGAAAAAAATTGACGAATTCAGATACCTTTTTGAACAATCAGGCGTTGATGTCATTTGCGTTTCCGAGACATGATTTTCTGCTTGGCCCAATAATGAGCCAGTTTCTGTTAGTGGGGGTATACATTATTCAGGTCATACTTAGCTGAGCGCAGCGCAGCGGTGGGGTTGCTATGTTTGTAAAATGTGGTATCTCATGTAAAGTCTATTGTAAATCTGTGAGTAGCAACTCTATCGAGTATCTATTTTTACAAATAACAACAAGGTCAAGCAAAATCTTCTTAGGCTGCGTTTATAGACCAAATAAGTATGTTAATTACGTTGACTTTGTTGATTCCTTAGAAGAGTTTCTTTGACTTTTAATAATATCGTAATAGCCAGCGATTTCAATTAGCATCTGCTTAGTGATGACACTTTCACATTATCCACATAGCATGGGGATATTTTCAGTCAACCTTTTGGTTCCCACTCATTTTACAAATACCAATAGCTCGCTTCTATATATATTTCTCATAAACAATAAGAACAAAGTACTTCTATATGATCAACTCGATTGTTCAAGCTTTTCTAAACACGATCTTATTAACTTAACGTTCGATTTTGAACTGACCAGTAAAACCGAATTCTACTCATGCCGCGACTTTATGCATATTCAATATGTTGAGCTTGAGAAGTGTGTCGATTCTGTAAACGGGGCTCCCATGTATAGAATGACTTTAGTAAACGATCAGATTGACTTTATTCAAACTAATATTAGCAACCTTTTTAATCACTTTGTGCTGCGTGTTACGGAAACAAAATCGAAAAAATACCGTCTCTGGTTTAACATCCAAACATTAATTTCAAAACGAAATCGAGCATACCGAAACTGGAAACGTTATACACCGGATGTCCTCTACAACAAATTTAAACTGGAGACGTATGTAACGGATGCTCTCTACAACAAATTTAAAATTTAAAACTCTTCGAACAGCGACAAACAAAGCAAAAACCATATTTTATGACCAAACATTTAGTGCAGCGATTGGGTCAAAGAAATCATGGCAGAGTATTCGAGAAAAAGGTATTGGTAAAAAAAAGACCTAAGTCCTTGTCGATGTAAACTTAAACAATATAAAGAAACAGATCCTTGATTTATCGGATACTTTCGAGAAAATTAATTATAATCGCTATAGCTACAGTTCGGCTAAGCTTCTGACAAGCTCCAGTTTTAATTGTGCTCCACACGGTGCTGTGCAATCAGTACTTTCAATAAAATCGAATGCTGTTGGTTTGGATGACATTCATCCGAAGTTTTTCAAATGCTTACTACCGATACTCCTTCCCTATATAACCCATGCAATAAATGACATTTTAATAGCAGCTGTCTTCCCCGACTGCTGGAAAAAAGCCAAAATAGTACCCATTCTGAAATCAAATTGGGATTACAGAGCTTTTGCGATTCTACCATATGTATCAAAAGCCTTAGAGCGCTTAGTACATTAGCAAATTGACTCAGTTTTATGTAAAAACTTCCTGGTCAGTCCGTATCAACCTGGCTTCAGGCGCAAAAACGCTGTATGACTGCACTCGTTACCGCATTAGATGAAAATATACCTTATTAATTCTTCTTGACCATTCCAAGGCGTTTGACATTGTCAATCAAAAGCTAATGTGTCTGAAGTTAAAGAATTTTGTTTAACTTTTCATCTTCGGCGGTAAACCTAATCAGCTCATATCTTTTTGGTCGATCGCAATCAGTTAGCATAGACAACACAATGTCTAACTCTCTCTCCATATCCAGAGCAGTCTCCCAAGGGTCGATTGTTGGTTCCCTGCTCTTTGTTTTGTATGTTAACGATCTGCCTAAGGTGCTGAAACACAATAAAATTTAGATATATGCTGTTCAACTGTTCAATATGATATTCAATTGCACTTGAGCTTCTCTATTCACTCATTAAACATTTGTGCATATACGTGTGGAGCACCCTTCACCCAGTAAACTGACTCGACAACATATCACACAATTTCTCTTACGTTTTACTGTATACTGTATATTGTTAATATTTGATGCTCATTTCTCTCTTGCTAAATTCATTTGTTCCTAGCATTTGATTTTCTAGTACATAAGCCTACGGTAATCCTATTTCCCGTTACTATATTTTAACAAAACATAAGATTAGTATTAATTCGCTTGAATTTTGTAATGCCACTTACGTTTAGTCTCTCGTTGTGTAAACAGCTATTTACCGTGACCATTGTTTTTTTTGTTAGGCCCCAGCGGGTCGGGGGAAAGAGTACATCCGCAATAAGGCATGCCTGTCGTAAAAGGTGACTAAAATCCGGCAGAAGAGGAAGGGGCTCGGCTCGAAAGTCCTCATATACCCCGAGGACCTCCAGCGGAAGGGCTGAAAAGCTCATCAGGATCGAGACCAGTAAGATCCTGATTACGGCACACTGGAAAGTATTCTTAGATTAGGAAGTCTATGGGCTGGTAAAAGTAGTATTCTATCACCTCAGTACAGGAGGGTGACACCTAATCGAAATGGCTGGAATGAATCAACCCGCACTTCGTTAAAAAATGTTAAAGCTGATAGCCCCGCAAACGACAATGGGCACAGTAACATCAGCCTTCAGATAAAGGATGCCTCCAACACCATCATTGGAGGGATACAATCAGCGCAGTATACGCCCACCAGCACTCTTGCTACAGCAGAACGGCTCGTCACTCCCATCCCAGCGCATGGTAATACAGAAACGATCCTCACAAAAGAGAGCGCGTCAATCGACGCTATTGAAATGCCTCCTCGGCTCGAGTTAATAAAAAACATGAGGAGTATGGAGGAAGATCCGATCTCTAAATGCAAGTTGGTGATAAGATCTATTCAGCAGGCGTTCAGACGTCAAAAGAAGACTTGCAACGAAGTCAAAGCTGGAGTATCCAAAATGGCGGAGCTGGTAGATGTAACGCTGAAATACAGACGTTCGTGGAAGGCAGCAGAAGACGGAAGGGCGTTTTCAAACCCCCGTAAGAACACTGCCATTCAACAAATAACAGATACTCCCACCTTTGCGACGATGAACGAGGGGCGAATGGCAATCAGCCCGGCTGCCCCTGAGAGCTGCAAGAAAGCCAAGGCAAATGGACCGACAGGGAACAAAAAAGGTCCCTCTGAGAAAACGGATGAAGGCTCGAAGACAGTTACTAAGAGGGGAAACCAAAAGAACACAACACGCAAAGCCAGACGCTGTTGTTATAAAACCCGAAGAAGACTATAGCTATGCAGATGTGAAGGCCATAGCTAGGCAGATGAGGACGTGCGTGCGAAGATTACGACTGATGAGTCAGTCAAGTAAGGTTCGTCAAGAAAACGAAGGCTGGGCCATACTTTTGGAGTTTGATAGGCTGAAAAGCACTGTGCAGGATACGGCTTCCATCGCGGAGTTAAAACCGAGCGCCACGATTGAGATACGAGATCTCGACTCCTTGACCGCCAAGGCGGAGGTAGGAAGGGCAGTCCGAAAACTGCTTACCAATCAAGGGGAACAGATACAGTCGAGGATAACGGCACCGAATGCGCGGGAGCGAGTACGTGCTTTCCTCACGCTATCTGCATAAGGGACTGCGCAGCACATCAAGATCGGCGACATAACAGTCGGCTGGAGCTAGATGCGATCATCATCGGCGAGCAGTACGAACGGATTGCCAAGGGAACCTGGTTCGAGGACTAAACAGGAACGGCCGCACTTTGGGTACCAAGCGGTAGCGCAGTCGCTGTCACACAGCACGGAGCCGTTTAATGCTACACATTCGTTCAAAATAAACGCTTCACAATGCTAAGCTGCTATCTTACCCCACCAACTGGACCTTATTGAGGATAAGGTTCGGGAAATCGGTGGCCTCTTCATCGTCGACGAAGACTTCAATGCCAAGGCTGTCGAATAAGGCGCCGTACTACGAACACACGGGGAAGAAATATACTATACATGGCTGCTAGACTGGGCCTTGTAGTGGCAGATGCAGGAAACACCACTACTTTTAGGAGACCAGGTTGTGAACACACCACGTCGGATATCACCCTAGCGACCGATAGCCTGGCTTGGGCAATCAACGGTTGAGAAGTTCTGGAAGAATATACTGGAAGTGACCATCAGTATACTACATTCCGGTTCATCGCGAGAATTGACTCTACCTTAACACCTAAAACAAAGGTCACTCGCAAATGGAATACGGCCAAAGTGAACACTGTAGCGTTTCTAGCTCATATTGATGCAATTTCCATGCCGCACATAAGTGGTGACGCTGGTTTCCTTACAAGCACCATGATGCAGCGCATCCCCAAAAGCCGCGACGCATCGGCACCCCACACGGGGTAACGCTCAAGAGGACGACCTGTGTTCTGGTGGACATCAGAAATCGCTGAGCTCAAAAGAACCTGTTTCCGTAATAGAAGAAAGTACACCAGAGACAGACAAAACAGAGAAGCAGAGGTGGAAGCTACTGATTTCAGACAATCCCGAAAAGCGCTGAAGCAAGTGATCATTGCCAGTAAGAAGGCAAAATGGGAGGAACTTCGAAGGGTTCTAACCTTCAACCCTTGGTCTGGGCTATAAAATTGTAACGGGGAAGCTAGCGCTAACTTCACAACCGTACCTCTAGACAGTGATGCTATCATCAAAATAGTGGGCAGACGCTTCCCCACGCACCCAATGCTGTGGGGACCGAGACCCCCCAGGAGACGAGATGCTTCCACCCTTCACCGAGGAAGAGCTTAAAACCGCTTGAAGAAGCCTCAAAAGAAACAAAGCTCCAGGCCCAGATGGCATCCCAGCTGAACCTCTCAAACTTGTGGCTGAAAGCCGACCAGATATGATGCTTGATGTTTACAATACATGCATCGCTCAAGGCATCTTCCCTAAGCTGTGGTAAAGGCATCTTCCCTAAGCAGTAAGGGAAGGGTGACCCAGCGCAACCGACAGCTTGGCGTCCGCTTTGAATGCTGGACAGCACCGGAAAATTGTTTGAGCTACAATGAGATATTGAGCATAGAAATGCCAGAAGATACATATTTAATGGAATACGCGGATGACATAGTGGCGGTCATATCAGCTCGGGACACTGAGAACGCTAAAAGGAAGCTGAACCAAGTCATGATAAGGATGCAAATATGGCTTGGGGACCACGGCCTGGAACTAGTGGAACTGGAAGTAGTGAAATACTTAGGTATTCAACTTGACTGCAGGCTTACTTTCTGGGCCCAGTTACGGCATGCGGCTACCAAAACAGCAAAGTTCACGGGTTTGCTAAGTGGATTAATGGCAAACATCGGTGGGCCAACACAGAGCAAAAGAAAGCTTATTATGGCGGCCACAATTCTCCTGTACGGCAGCGAAGTATGGGGAATTGCGCTAAACTGCAAAGCGAAGCGCGAAGCACTAGAGACTGTACAACGAACAGCGGCACTTTGAGTTGCCTCAGCCTACCGCACTGTCTCAGGCGCTGCAACTCTCGTGATCAGCGGGCAGATACCCATCGACCTCATGGTAAGGGAATGAATGGATGCCAAAGAAACTTCGGGGAAGTGAATTATTTCTTAGCTCAGTTCCTCTCGGGCCACGGATACTTCCCGGGGTACCTGTACCGCGGGGGCAAGGTAATCGTTTCCAAGTGCATATACTGCAAAGCGCTGAGCGATGACCCTGAACACACATTTTTTAGTTGTAATAAATGGGTCGCGGAAAGAAATGCTCTGAGAGCAGATTGGCGACATCGCACCGAGGAACATAATCAGCAAAATGATCGAACGCGACGACAGCTGGAACGCGGCAAAGAAATACATCGAGAACGTACTACGAAAAAAAAGATCGACCTCGACACACTGCAACAAAGTGAAGCCGCACAGATAGCGACACAAGAAGACGAGCCTATAGCATGAAAGCTGGCTACAAATATTGTGAACCCAGACGTGGGTGAATAGAATTGGTCCTTTATGGATGCCATTCTGGGCCCTCCCGAAGTAATATAGAAAGTAGTTCCGGGAAGGGTGTCTCCCCAGAAGAAGAGGAGAGATCCTTTTAGTGGCCACACCACACGACGCAGTAGACGACGGTCGCTGTAAGTGCGAAGGCATTTTGAACCCTACCTCACCCACCAAACAAAAAAAATTAAATAAAATAAAGTTGCAATTAAGCACTAAAACTTGGTTTGGGTTATAGAACATAAATAGTCAAAGCTAAGCACTAACAACTGGTGACCCCATTTTGAGCCGCAATTTTAAAACCGCAAATCACGCGTCTCTACAAGTTAGCCAATATGATGAACACCTATAGCGGAATTTCATCAGTACCGCAAAATATTGCGCTGCCTCAAAATTCCCGCTATTTGTGACCCCACCAACAGTCGCGGGACAAGCTGCCGCTCGCTTACCGATTCTTGCCATGTCCAGCAGCAACATATCAGGTCAGTCCATAAGTTCGTGCGTTTTTTAAAGGTGGTTTTAAAATTAATAAAAAAGGTGTTTAAAGTATTTATTAATCAATAATATATCTTCCTTCTTTATTTACAATGTCTTCCCAAAGGTTAGGCAAATTTTTAATTCCCTGCTCAAAAAATTGTTTGTCCTTGGAGCCAAAATACGCTTCGATATCCCTTTTTATATCTTTTTTTGAGGAGTAGTTCTTGTTACTCATATGGGACTGAAGTCCAGGGAAAAGGTGATAGTCACAAGGTGCAATATCCGGAGAGTATGGTGGATGCGGCATTAGCTCCCATCCGAGCTCGTTCTGCTTGCCTAATATTTGCCTTGCGGTATGAAGTCTTCCGTTGTCGTGGTGAAACAAAACCTCATTCAGGTTTGATAGCTGATGGGAATAATAATCAGCAGTTATCGTCTGGTTTGGTTCCAAAAGTTCATAATAAACAATATCGGCCATATCCCACCAAATATATAGGAGAATCTTCTTGGGGTGAAGGCCATCTATAGGGGTCGGTTCTGGTGTTTCATATTTATCTCACCATTGACGCTTGCGAACATGATTATTGTAAATTACCCATTTTTCATCACCAGTAACGATACGGTTCAACAAACTTTCATTTTCAAGCCGTTGCAGCAGCTGAAAGCACACATTGACTCTCTGCTGAAGGTTGGCGACGGAAAGTCTATGCGAAACCCATTTTTCCAGTTTTGAAACCTTTCCCAACTGAACTAGGTGCCTGTGAACTGTTCCATGCCATTAATTTAACCTCTGAGCTATCATATCGACTCACAGTGCGGCCGATTCCCAAAAAGCTGGCCAAAAGTCGAAAAAAAAGTTTCTAGATAGAGTTTTTTTGTCTTTGGGTTGGCTACAGTAATGCCTTGAGTAGTGAAAACCGTTCATAGCAACGTCCTGTACCCTAAGTATCCTCTGTATTTTCAGTCGCAACGTGGCCTTCGTTTGAGCATCGTATTACTGTCGATGAATAGTGAAAGTTGTACACATTTGAAAGATTTTGTAATGGAGTAAATTGAACAAAACCAAATGGAATCATCTTCGGAAGGATAGTAAAATACGAGAAATCTTTAGTACATATCAATACTTCGACACAAAATTTTTAGCTGCAGCAATACGTAGATACATTTTTTGAAATTTTTTTTATAAAATTTGAGTTTTCAAACTGTATAGTAATACAACGCCGTCATATGCTGCTTTGAAACCTATTAAAGGTTACTCAAAAAAGTAATGGTTACTGAATAAAATAGATTCAGCTGCTACCACTTGCTACCTTGTGACCCCGAAAACATATAAATTTACATGCATCTTGATTATGTTCTTGAATATACGCTATTTCACGTGAGGGGGTGGCCAATAGGGGTGGAAGGGGGTGGATTTTCAAAATTTTAAGATCAAATTCGTAATCAGCGACCCTGAAAACATAAATTAACATGCATCTTGATTATGTTCTAGAATATACGCTATTTCACGTGAGGGGGTGACCAATAGGGGTGGAAGGGGGTGGATTTTCAAAATTTTAAGATCAAATTCGTAATCAGCGACCCCGAAAACATATAAGTTAACATGCATCTTGATTATGTTCTAGAATATACGCTATTTCACGTGAGGGGGTGGCCAATAGGGGTGGAAGGGGGTGGATTTTCAAAATTTTAAGATCAAATTCGTAATCAGCGACCCCGACAACCCCCGAGTAAGAAATTTTGAATCAATTACTTAATTTTTTGAGTTTTGGCCAGCTTTTCGGGAATCGGCCGCACTGTGCGACTGTCAAATTTGACTAAACTTTCACGAGTTCGAGCAAGGCTTCGAAGTTAAAGACTTCAGGACGACCAGCGCGCGGGCATCCTCCACGTCGCAGTTACCACTTCGGAATTTTGAAAACCACTTTTGCGCAGTACTTACACTCACGGTATCCTCTCCGTGAACTGTGTTTATTTCTGCAGCAGCAGTTGTTGCATTTATAAAAAAAATACAAAATATGCCTCTTATACGCGTTCGAAGATTCCATTTTATTTTTGAACAACACGTGCTTCTATCCGCGATTAAAATCATTTGTTGAATGTACAATATATTAAAGAAAATATAAATAGTTCCGTTGAATTCCGCGAATAATTTTTTCGTACAAAAGTGAAATTATGGGTAAAATACGCACGAACTTATGGACTGACCTGATAGATGCAAGGTTCACTTGGATGGATTGTTGGTTTGCAGCTTCCGGAATTACATCAGGCAAGCAAAAAGCAGCAACAGTATTCGCTGCGCTTGACCTTACAGTGATTGGTCAATTTAGGGCAGAGGTTATAGCTGCAATACCGCAATTGGAGCGCTTCAAGTATGTCAAATCGAAGATAATCCAACACTTCACCGATAGTGAGCAGCGCCGCCTGAATCGACTACTTTCCGAACTTCTCCTTGGTGACCAAAAGCTGTCTGAGTTATACTTCGAAATGAAACGCGTAGCCGGAGGCACTATAGGCGAAAGCGTATTGAAAAGCCTCTGGACCAAACGCCTTCCAGAATTTGCTCAACCTGTCGTAACTGCTTCTACAATACAGTCGGCGAGTTCATCAAAATCGCTGATTCCGTTATAGACGCGGTTACCCCGCATCAGGTTCACCGAGTTGAGTTTGGAATTTCGGGCGAAATAAACCAACTTCGCGCATCTATAGGATACTTTAGCAACCTGCAAAGAATTAAGCCAGTCTCATCCACTTTATCTGATTCATTCGCTATATACCAATGTTGGTACCACCAAAAGTATGGAGCAGACGCACGTAAGTGTCGTAGTCCTTGCCGCCATAGACATCGTACAGCCCAATTAGTAACTACGGAAACACGAGATCAATGAGTAGTTGACCACGTCAAAATAAGTAATCGTAAGCCGTAAACACACACACTACAATTTTTCGCCTACAAGTAAAAGACCGCATTCCCAAAATAACCACCGGCGCCGATGTGTCAATCCTTCCGCTTACAACACGCTCATACGATATCCGCCCTAGCGAAACGAAATTGTACGCTGTTAACGGAGCTGCAAAAAAGTTCTGGGGGAGAAGCCAATGAAAGTCGACCTTGGCCATCGGCAAGAGTTCACGTGGTAATTTATAATCGCAGATGTCACGCAACCCATAATCGGAGCCGATTTAATTAAATTCTAAGACCTGCTTATAGACATGCGTCGGAATAAACTAACGAAATCATAACGCAGCGCAGCGAAAAACCTTTTGTAATAGACGGACTTTTCAACGAAATTTTGTGCGTATTTCCATGTACCACATAATATATCAAATCAACGGTTTATCATCGCATCCAAACCACAGGACAACCAGTGTTTTCCATACCACGACGCCTTCCGCCGGAAAGTCGCAAAATCCGAATTCGAGATTTTGCTGAAAACCGGAATTTGTCATCCTTCTAGCAGCAAATGGTCCAGTCCGCTTCATATGGTCCAAAAAAGCGATAACACTTGGATACCATGTAGAGACTATCAGGCGCTGCCATATTATTCGACGAAAATCCTAGTTTTCGAAAATTGACCTTCAAGAAGCCAGGTGCCAATTGATCCAGACGACGTGCCCAAAGCCGTAATAATGACGCCTTTCCGTTTGTATGAATTTCAATACATGACATTAGGACTTTGTAACGCGGCCCAGACCTTTCAACGCCTGATAGATGAAGTGCCACGAGGTCTGGATTTTATCTTCCCATACATAAACGATATTTGCATATCTTCGTCCTCGATCGAAAAACATCGGCAGCACGCTTGGTTTTCCAGCGTCTACAGGAACATAACATTCTACTCCAAAAAACTTACACTCGCACAGCGTAAATGCAATACCTACGACCGCGAGCTTACCGTAAGGTATCAAGCAGTATCACATTTCTGTTATATGATTGAAGGCCAACGATGCGACTTACTTATTGACCATCACCCATTAGTGTTTGCGTTTAAACAGAAGTTAAAACAAAAACCGCCCTCGTCGTGCTCGCCATAGGCCAATTTACCACCGACATTGGCAATATATCGAGTGAACCCTACGTTACTCTCGGATATAGACTCTAGCCCTTTGCACTCGGAATGACAGCACTGCTGACATGAGCATTTATTTCGGTAATTCGAAATGCAGACATTGATGGCATGAAAAAGATGAGACAGGGCGTAATAAAACAATAAAACGGGCGATAACATGAAAGAAAAAAATATCCTTTTTGGTCGTTTTTCTAAGAATTGGGTATTTAGTTAGGTTAGATGTAATAAGGTAAAATAAGATGTTGTTAAATTTCAAAGGATGTTGAGATTCATTAAACTTTTGTTCGGCAACGTGAGCAGTTTAATTTTCCTACAATTTTTATTTTTTTGTGCTTGTAACAATGGATAAGAAAAATCAGAAAGTGGTTAAAAATATTGAGTCTGATAGTGATTCTGATAAGTACATCTGTAAAATGGACACTGAATTGCTAGATTTATTGGAAGATGAGAATTCTCATAGTGAGTTGTTGGAAGGAAATGTGAAAATGGTCTCCTAGTGCAAAGGGCTAGAGCAAGTTGTCGACTATGGCGCAATTGCAAAAGCATAACAAGGCGACAAAGAACTGCAGATGTTGCTGAAAGCAGGTATAAATTTTAAATCTTCACTAATTAAAACCTTTTGTGCCTCCAAGAACCAACGTGGAATTAACTTGGGATACATCAACAACTATAATACGTCCGTACATTCCAAAAGATTTTCGACACCAAATACTGTCTAAGATGCATAATTAATCACATCCTGGAGTGCGTGCCACAACAAAGTTAGTTACAACTCGTCTTGTCTGGAAAGGCATACATCAATATTCGTGAAAAGTTGTGAGACATGCCAGCGCCCAAAAATTCATCGCCATACGAAATCTACCCTCTCTAAATACGTACCAGCTTGAGAAAGATTTGCACATATAAACATTGACATCGTTGGTCCATTTGCACTAAGTGAAGGACAACGATGTTGCTTAACTATTATAGACCGTTTCACGTGGTGACCAGAAGCTGTCCCCAACCCTTATATGACAGCCGAAAGTGTCGTTAAAGCGTTAATGCAACAGTGGATTTCGCGGTTTGGTGTTCCCGAACGTATCACATCCGACCGCGCACGTTAATTCGATTCTGCCATTTTTCAGGAGTTGATATCCTTTATCGGGACTACTCATATACGGACTACGCCATATCATCCCCAATCCAACGGAATTATTGAACGATGGCGTAGGTGTTTAAAATCCGCGATACTTTGTTACAATGCCAACAAGTGGATACATTATTTAGGGGCCGTTCAAGTATTACGTAAGCAGATTTATTACAATTATTTACACCCCCCCCTCCCCCTTGTCAGCAAAAGTAAGCAAAGCTTTTACCCCCTCCCCCCATGCTTACGTAAACACTTTTCAATTAAAAATGTATTTTTTTATATAATAATTATAATGTTATAATTATAATTTTAAAAATAAGAAAATAGATTTAGAATAATAAATTCAAATTAACAGTCTTCAGTCCATGAAACCCGAATCCAGGATTCTAAGTTTTCGATGACATTTTATTGCTGCTCAGTGTTGTGAGTCTGCTCACTCTCATCCGATTTTGCAATGTCTACGTCGTTCTCATCGAGCCATTCAATATCATGGTGCTCTAAATTTTGAATAATGCACATCAATTCATTAGCATGACGAGCAGCGACTCTTACTGGTCTAACTTTCCTATCAGTGTGCGTGTATACTTTTTTATGGAACTTCTCGATGTGACGATTTAGTGACTTGATGGAAGCATGATAAAGACCACACGTTTTGCATGTTCGACTTGATAGCCCAATTTTACCGTCGGACAAAAATAATCGTAGGGCATTTGCAGGAAACCTTTGAGTGAAGCACTTAATCGTACAGCTAAATTGACTGGAAGATCAAGAAATTGCCCTCCTTCATTCAAAACCAAGTCATCAACTATTTGTTTTACTTTTATAGGTGGTGGAAGAAACCTGTTATCTAGTAATCTCAATAGGCCACTTCTTGGACGACAGCATTCTGTATTTCTACATTTTACAATTTGAAGCAAGTATTGGCTTTCACGCACATGTTCTGAATACCATTTAATGTCTGGAAAATCAGGAACATCTTGTTGACCTGCCCCAACATATTTTGCATTAACATTATAGCCATCAATTTCCATTGAACTCCGTACTTCAGCTAATACATTTCCTGGAAATTCGAAAGTAGATCTTTCTAAATGTTCATCAATTGTAACGCAACGTTCATCCAAATGAGACCCAAAATAGTCATGAGGCAATATTAAACCAGCCAGTTCCCGACTAAGAGGAGCCAGTCTGCGCTCTACTCTGTTGTACGCACTTCTTCCACGAGCATTGGTAGCTAAAAGCAATGCATCGAGATCATGTCGCTTAAAGTGTTGTATAGCAAACCCTATGACTTTTTCATAACGCGGATTTTTTTCTGGCCCTCCATCAACCGTCATGATTACCACTTGTTTTACTAGTCCATGGCCAGTTTTAGCTAATGGTCGAAACTCTTCAAGTTCGAGAAGCGTCTCGAAATCCTGAGCATGAGTATTAGCAGTAGATGAACTATGCTTTCCACTTCGAATAGCGATGTATGTTGGTCCAGAATATCCAACGGTGGTCCTAGCATACTCGAAGTGATTTTGATACCAGCATAAGCAGATGGATTGATGTTTCAGCGAACTTGCTATCTAAGTGGCTATTTTGGTGATCAGTTTGAGCCCGAATGAGCTTAACAGGGACTGTCGATACATGTCTTCGTCCCTCTGCAGAAATAGATTTTCTGGTAATCAAACGAAGATATGTCCCACTGCGACTAATGTCAAATCCTATTTTACGTAATTCTTGTGTGAGTTCATCAAGAGTTTTTACGCTGCGAATAGATTCCGTTCGTCTTCTATCATCTGCTGCACTCCCAAATAAAGCTATATCCGCAATTGTTTTCAATAGTGATGGTTGATTGCTTTTAAGATTAGAACGTCCCACTGAATCCCTCAGAGATAGTCTTTTTTTTATTTCTGGATTTTCATGACAAATATCTTCTAACTTTCTTTTCATACCATCCCTGTGTTTCTTATGGGCAACTGCGTTTTGGATCTTCCTGGTTAAAGACTGTTTTGCTGTTTTTATTTCCTCACGCAACTTAATGATCTGTTTATCAACTTCAGCTCGGCTTGGCATAGTATCTCTGGCAGAATACAAAGTGTTCACAATCTTATTTTTCATAGCTTCCTGAGAAGGTTTTGCTCTCTGTTTATCTGCATTTTCATTATATTCGCATTGCTGTTGTGTGTCATTACCGGGTTTTATTTTATCTTCTTCCTGTTTTTTAAGATTTGAAGCTGGCTGTATAATTTGTGTTTTTTCTGTAGGCTTACAGGTAGTCGTTGCCTAAAATTAAAAACTTTCTATTGTTTCTGCTAAAGATTCTCTTATTAAGCTACACAAATACAAAGTATGCAATAATAAAAAATAGTTTAAAAAACACGCTTTTATTGCTAATCGAACTAAAAAGTAGAAAATAAATTTTAATGACAAAGGGACCTATAATGAAGTAATAGCAAATCGAACGATCAGTCATAATCAACTACCTCAGAACAGAATTATAACAAAAATTAAGATACAAATAGAATAATTCAAATTACAGTTAAAAGCGTGGGATGCATTTTGCTTCACTTTCATAACCCTCTGTACATAGGTAGTTGCCAATAGAATGATTGTAATATTTACTATATCAAGCATCCCACGCTTTTAACTCTAATTTGAATTACTCTATTTGTATCTTAATTTTTGTTATAATTCTGTTCTGAGGTAGTTGACTATGACTGATCGTTCGATTTGCTATTACTTCATTATAGGTCCCTTTGTCATTAAAATTTATTTTCTACTTTTTAGTTCGATTAGCAATACAAGCGTGTTTTTTAGTTTTTTTAAACTATTTTTTATTTTCTACTTTTTAGTTCGATTAGCAAAAAAGCGTGTTTTTTGGTTTCGTTAAACTATTTTTTTTTATTGTACTATGAATGAAAATTATTGTTATCATTGCAGTCAGTGAATAAATGATTCGATATATTCGTGTTATATTTAATTCCTTTCTTATCGACTGTGAGTCTAAAGCTATGCAGTTATCGGCCGTGATAACGAAGTAATTGGGATGAAGAACTTATTTCGTGGAGGGAGCCTGAGAAACTGATTTACAAGAATAAATAGAGAATTTTCATTTTACAACCAAATTCACCTTACTTTTTGCCCACAGTAAAAAAAAGAAAATATTAATCCTGGCAATCCTAATAAGGATAATGGAAAACTTTTATCAAATTATTGCATTGTCATCGGTCCTTGATAGGTGTGCAAAATTTCAAGTCGATCAGATTTTTAGAAGCCAGTGAAAATTAAGCTCAAAGATTCCGTTACATACATACATACATACATACATACATACATACATACATACATACATACATACACACAACCCGACCTAATAAAAGTGTGTTAAAAACAGCATTTAAAGATTATTTAAAGCCATAGCCCGTCATTTGGCAACTTCCCCAAAAGGGAAATTGCAAAATTCGCATAAATTTCTAATATTCGTAGGTACCTAAAATGATTTCGTCCCTCACCTTGGAAAAAAAAATGTAGTAGATTGGATTTATTCTTAGTCGCCGCTTGCAATTCTTCTTCAATTCTCTTAGATACAATGATATCTAGTTCCTTGTCGGACTTTGCTTGTAATTTATAATTTCGCCACACTTCGTTAACTAACTTTCGTACATTTTGTACTTTCGTACTTGTATGAGATTTTTTAAAACTTTCAAACAATTTTTGATATATCTTGGATTTGTCTATTTGAAACGACATTTTATTTAAACGTTAAACTTTGGCTAATGGAATCAACGGTAACACAAATGTTGAGTTGCATTGTATCCGAACAAAACGATACACTGACAGAAGAAATTTAGCCAAGTGAACAGCGCGCGGTAATTCCCCGAATCGATTCTAAGGGTACGTTTATAACGCGCCAGGTTGCCGACACTTACTTGTACTGCAGTACACGTACTGGTGTAATTTTCAATGTAATCTTATGTACGCGTTTATAGCGCACCTGGTTACCTTGACCGACCTGTTGTGTTTGGTGTAGGGTGTCTGTCTGTTCCGGATAACGAAATCATTTCATCGCGCGTAGGGCCTGCAATCCCGGATTCGATAGTCGCGCTCGGTCGCCAGCTTGATTTATCGATTGAACGTATTACCGGTTTCTCGGAAACTCTATTATTATCGGCACCAGGCCAAAGTTTGGCTATATCACCCGATTATAAAAAACGAAAAGTCCAAATAAAAAAAATAATTGTTGGCACAACAGCCAGATTCACCTGGCTCATTATGTACGGCTACCAGTACATGTACTATACTGCAGTCTCGGCAACCTGGCACACTATAAACGTACACTAAAGCGAGTGCCTAAACGTATGCATGTATATTTGCTGGAATCCCCGAAAATGCGTTTTGTTTTCAAGCATTGACAATGTGAGGGTTGCCATTCGTGTAAAAAAGTAAATAACTACCGATGACGTAATCATCATCTAGACTTCCCTACGCCCCATGTCATCCAAAATAAGCAAAACAAAGACCCCCACCCCCGCATAGTGCTTACGTAATACTTGAACGGCCCCTTACCAACAATACTTCTCGGACTCAGAGTAGCATTCAAGTTTGATATTGGAGCATCTCCAGCAGAGCTCGTGTGCGGAACCTTACTGGAACTCCCTGGTGAGTTCTTTAATACCACCAATCCTACAGAAGCAGCAAGTGACGCAGTAGCACACTTTCGTAAGTCAATGGAGAAATTAAACCCTAATGCAATAACAACACACCGGCGAAGTCTACACGTAGTGTAGCATCTAACTGACTCGAAAACATATCAAACAACTTCTCTTACATTTTATACTGTATACTGTTAATATAATATTTTATGCTCATTTCTCTCTTGCTTAAATCATTTGTTCATTTTTCTCTTGCTAAATTGTTTTGTTCCTAGCATTTAAATTTCTAGTACATAAGCCAACAGTAATCGTATCCCGTTACTACATTTAACAAACCATAAGCTTAGTATTAATTCGCTTAAATTTTGTAACGCCACTTATCGCAACCATTGGTTTTTGTTATAAAATAAAGTTGCAATTAAGCGCTAAAAACTTGGTTTTGGTTATAGAACATAAATAGTCAAAGCTAAGCACTAAATACATAACCTCAATAGGGACTTAGACTTAGGGTGCGTGCATGTCAGAGATGCGATAAGCGATAAGAGCGTCGATAAGAGCGAAGCGTAGAAAATTAATGCATGTATTTTAATAGAAGTGTGCATGTCGGAGCAGCGCGCTAACTCACTCTTCGCTCGCTATCATCGATAAGAGCGTAGAAATTGTAGGCTAGTAATTTCTTTGCTATTATCGATGATGGACACAGAAGATTTTACAAGTGCAGTATTTTTAAAACCTGCAATTTGGGATCAAAAAGATCCAAATCACCACAACACGTTCCTTTTGGATAAATTGTGGCAAAGTATTGCAGCTGACACATGAACTGGTTAATAAATCAATACCTATTTATATTGAATGTAACACTGAAAACACCACGGCTAGATATGATGACAATGCACAAAACAATGAATATCCGATTTAGATTCACAATATTCTAAATGTTTAAAATATTTCATTTTTTTTTGTTATTTACCAATGAATATGTTAATTTTTCTCCAATAAAATTATTCGTACGTATGTACCTTATTGTAAGCGTCAATCGCTCCTCTTGCAAGATTGGTCTGTTGTGGCCAATTATGCTGCAGTCGATCCGAAATTTGAGACAGAATATAATCGAATCTATCGCTTGTTATTCTCATATATTCGACAAACTTTTTTGGATCCTGTCTCAAACTATTATAGAGATGGTGAAATTCTCCGAGTTCTAGTCTTGCTTGGATGTGCCGAAAACTGACGTTTTTCCCTTACAGTATTATGTAGATGATAATATGCAGAAGTAGGCGTCAACAACAACATATTTTCTTCCTCTGAATCACTCATTATTATAAATATTATAGCTCTTCACTTTTCAAAACTTAAATTGCAAATGCAACTAACGCTCTTATCGCAGCTCTGTTTTATACACCACACAAAACTAAAGCTCGACGCTATGCTTTTGTCGCTGCTCTTATCGACGCTCTTATCGCTTATCGCATCTCTGACATGCACGCACCCTAAGTCAACGGGTGGGCAAGTAGCAATGGTCTGGTTGAAGCCAAATAAGTGGCAATGTATTGCTATCTTTAAAAAACATTTTGACATCAATGTTTATAACAAAATGTTATTAATTACAATATATTATAACAGATCGACGATACCGTATGTCGATGTAGCTAAAAACATAAGTGTACGATTCAATAGAACACTAACTTGGGATCATCATATCGATAGTACAGTGCGCGGAATGCTGAGATCTTTATGGTTAATACACCACCTAAGACCAATACCCACAAGACTGCTCATTGTGAAATCGTATGTATTTGCTTCCAACGTTGCTATACGGTTGTGAACTCTATGCTAACACTGATAGTCAATGCAATAAAAAACTCAATGTAATTTACGATAACAATGCCAGGTACATAAATATATAGCAGAAATCGCATGATTACATCTCTTTATGGGCTCGTCCCTATTACTCGACGATATTTTGAAGTTCAAGTGTCTTATAATGCTTAACTTAAATCATAGTATCTGAAAAGCATCCGCATCTCAAACGACACCTTCAAATTACCCAATCGTCACGATTACAACAGCTTTTGCTCTTGAAAGTTACGTTGATAAAATCTGAACTTTAGTTTTTCGTCCATGCCGTCCGCCTATGGAACAAACTACCCCTTAAGCTCAGGACTACAAAAGATACATTGCTCTTTAAAATAGCATTAGTTTAACACTATGCACAGTAAAGGATAATTTGTCCTATTTAATCATTTGTCTCTTCTCTACTTCGCTACATTCTTGTATTACTATTTCTTTTTTTACAAATCTTACTCTTGGTTGGTTGGTTGGTTAGAGTGGTGATTCAGCCAGAATCCAACTAGCGCTTCCGCACCATTTTGTTGCCACATCCTCGATACCAAATTGTTTAACAGTTATTTGCAGCAGGACTATATCCAGTCTGTGCGGTTTAGGAACCGTATTAGGTTGTTGATGTCTAAGCCAGACAGTTGCTCGAGACTCTCGAACAGCGGTTTGCCCAGAGTTAACATTCTGTCCCTCCATAGGGCAGGGCATTCACAGAGGAAATGGAAGATTGTTTCTTTTTTCTCCGGTTGTTTACAACTGTGACAGTATGTGTTGTGAGGGATGCCCATTTTGGCGGCTTCTTCTCCGATAGACCAGAAGCCAGTTATGACTGTCGTAAGTCTACAGGTGTCCCGTCGTTTCATGTTTATTAATGTCGACGATTGCTTGAGGTTGTAGGTGGGCCATAACGTTCTGCTGATTTTGCATTTCGTCTGGTCTCTCCATCTACAATCTGCAATTCGAAGGTATTTTAGGGAAATTGCGTTCTTGACCGCACCTAGTGGAGTGAATACTGGTACTGCAAGAGCGCATTCATGGCAGATCCCCCTCTTGCCAGTTCATCAGCTTTTTCGTTACCTTCTATGTTCCGGTGTCCCGGGACCCAAATTAAGGTTACTCTATGGTTTTCACTCAAGTTGGTGAGGCTGTTCCTACTTTGCTCCACCACTTTAGAGGTTGTTATAGTCGCGTCCAGCGCCTGGATTGCGGCTTGGCTATCCGAAAGAATAGCGATATTGCCCTTAAAAGAGAAATCTGCGATTAGTAACCTACAGACTTCCCCAATTGCTAGTACTTCCGCTTGGAAGACGCTGCTGGTATTAGGGAGACGCACAGATTTTTCAATTCCAAGTCTATGAGAATATATACCAGCTCCAACACCACAATCCATTTTACTGCCACCTGTATAGACTGTGGTATCGAAGTTGTTTAGAGAGAATCCCTTATTCCATTCTTTTTTAGATGGAAAGAGTGTGGCAAAATTCCTATTGAACGTTACCATCGGGACGATGTAGTCAGTCCTCACCGAGGTTAACTGAGTTTGTCGCCATAATAGACTAGCGTGACCATAAGTTTTTCCTTTCCAGCGACCCGCTTCATTTAACCTAAATGCACTCATGGTTGCCGTCTTCTTTATATGTAGATCTATTGGAATAACGTGTGTCAGTGCATTGAGAGCCTCTCTAGGACATGATCTGATTGCACCGACCGTTATTGCTCAGGCTGATCTTTGTATTCTGCCGAGTAATTTGGTATTGTACTCTCTCCCTAGGGCTTTCCACCAAACTACCGAACCATACTCTTACCCTTCATAAATAATGTAATTCGATTTTAATTTAATATATATTAATAAGTTGTAGATGTTAAGTTAAAAATGTAATAAATTTTTTATGTATTACTTGTAATAACATTGCTCCATGAAAATGAATTCACATTATTTTGCCCACTAAGTTTCTAATATGAACGTGCATGTATATTTTCTTGTATGTCAGTGAGTGCGGACATGTTTTTTGTTTCTTTGCTCCACAGTTTTTGTGCTTACTAAGCTGTAATTGTATAATTTAACAGTTAATAATTTGAAAAATTGCATGTATGAGACAGTGACTCTTTTAAAAACCAAGTAGTTTTTTAATAAAATCATTAAATGCCCTTTTTATGTGGACTAAAAATTGATCGCGACCTTTACTTACAGCGAACTTTTTCATTTGAGCTGGCGGGCATTTCTGCTGCTGATGTTGAGTTTCTAATCAGCTCTAATCAAAAATTCTTTTGCATAAATTGTGCTGCCATCCGCCGGAGGTCTATCCGCTCTCCTCCTCCGTCAGCTTGCGACGATCATAGCGTAATATTTACCGATATGTCGTCAACAAATACGCCCGCATCAACAAATTTGAGTCCGAACATCTCACCGCAACAACAAGTGCCAGAACCAGTCCTAGAAAGTAAATCTGAAATCAGCCTGCAAAGAGTTCTGACACAAATCGCTGCTCTTCGACCCGAGAATGCTCGTGCCATGGATGCAATTAGTTCTCTTCAAGCTGATAAGATTATATATATATATATACATATATATATAATTGGCGCGTACACCTTTTTTGGGTGTTCGACCGAGCTCTTCCTCCTATTTGTGTCGTGCGTCTTGATGTTGTTCCACAAATGGAGGGACCTACACTTTCAAGCCGACTCCGAATGGCAGATATTTATTATGAGGAGCTTTTTCATGGCAGAAATACACTAAGAGGTTTGCCATGGCCTGCCGAGGGGCGACCGCTATTAGAAAAACACCTTATTGGCCCTTATTATGAGCAACATTCGATCTTCGACTGTAGTCGAAAGTGCTGATCGAGCGAATTTTCATTTGGTATTATAGTGCTCATTCGTTGAAGAATAGGACTATTGTGAATTTCGATCGCTCGACGCATTTATAATAGGTAATTTTTCTCAGCTGATACAGCAAATCAAAATAAAAGAAAAACCGATTGTGTTGAAATTCTTTGCTAACAACATTTTTAAAAGTTAAAAAAAGTATTTTTGTGAAAATGAGTACAACGGAGTTGTGGTTCGACGATTCATCGGACGATGAAAGATTAGTGAACTAGCTAGAAGTAGAAAACAGTTGAGGGGCGCATCTAACTCCCTAGAAATGGCTTCCACTGAGTAAGTTTAAAATTTTCAAAATGTGTTGACGTACTTAATATTACAGAAATTTCCTTACAGATTTTTATAAAACTTTAGATTATCTAAAGAGGCGTTTATGAACCTACTGTCCAGTACAGAAAACCAGTTGCAGCAGTGCACCCGAGCCAAATCCATTCCAAATATGATAAAGCTAGCCACAGTTTTGCGATTTTGTGCTCAGGGATCGTACCAATTGAGTATTGGTAATGAAGGTATGCTAGGACTTGCTTAACCCACTGTGTACGATGATGCTGAAGATATTGAAGTGGAGTCAAATAACGGAGAAGTAGAAAACATAAGAAATTAAATTTTGAGAATATTATAGAAAAATCTAAAAAGTATTAAATAGAAACCTTTACGCCACAGTTTCTGTTTTATTTTTGTTATACATTTTCTTTATTCAATTATTCGTCATTCGAAAAAAATATGTATTTCAGTCCCTCTACGTATTTCATACCCATACCAACCAAGGAAAAATAAAAATGTATTTCTATAAACATCACAAAAAAAAACATTATTAAGCTTAATCCATTTTGCTGCCGGGCTCACTGGTGGTCCTAAGCAGTTCAGCTCCGTTGTAAATTCCTCCCATTTTTTTGCTGCTTGAACTTTGGTGGAAATCCCTTTTGCGAATTGTGGATTCGCCTTTCTAATTGTTGTTTGGTACTCACGACTTTCGACCTGCATAAAACTATCAAAATTAGTATATTTTTGTTATTTGGTTACTATAAAACCATAAATAATCGCAAACAACTAACACTGTAACAAGTTTTCCCACAATACGTTACACGATCGAAAGCAAAATTGCATTCGACTCTAAATTCGGTAAACAACGAAAATTTCGATAGGGTTGCACCGCTCATAATACCAAAATGACATTCGATTTTCGATCTTCAACAACCAGCGAATGTAACTCGTAATAGGACCCAACATCGACTCCGATCATTACCTTGTTGCAGCCAAACTACGCACACGCCTCTATGCAGCAAAAAGCGTACATCTAACTACGCAAAGAATGTTCGACATCGAAAAGCTGCAATCACAATAGACAGCCAGAAGAATCGCCACTCGACCCTCACTGCTCTCAGAGAGTACTGCCCAATAAACCGGCATGCTTGAGCAATGGAGCAACATTTTTCGTTCTCTACATACCGCCGCCGAAGAAGAAATCGGATTCCGGCGGGCCCGAAAAAACTGTTGGTACGACGAGGAATGTCATGCTGCCGCCGGAAGAAAAGATGCTGCCTATAGAGCCACGCTGCGATCGGGCGCAACGCGAGCCATGTGGGATCGCTACAGAGAGCTAAGAAAGGAAGAGAGACATATTATCTGACAGAAGAAACGAGAGGCCGAAATACGTGAGTGCGGGGAGCTTGTGCTGCTGGCCAATAGGAACAACGCCCGAAAATTCTACCAGAAATTTCGGCAGATTACAGAAGGTTTCAAGACCGGGGCGTTTTCCTGTAAGAACAAAGACGGCGATCTGGTGACTGGCATCCAGAGCATTCTTAAATTATGGAGGGAACACTTCTCGAACCTATTTAATAGTGACAGCTGCGCATGTCACAGAGAATGTGAAGCTCCAGATACCCCAATCGTTGATGACGAAATTGTCGTTCCGTTACCCGACCATGACGGGGTGAAAGTAGCGATAACGCGTCTAAAGAACAACAAAGCCGCGGGTGCCGACGGACTGCCGGCTGAGCTAATCAAACATGGCGGCGAGGAGCTGGTAAGATGTATGCATCAGCTTCTATGCAAAATATGGTCGGATGAAAGCATGCCTGCCGATTGGAATTTAAGTGTGCTCTGCCCAATCCATAAGAAGGGCGATCCTGCAATCTGTGCCAGTTACCTCGGGATTAGTCTTCTCAATATCGCCTATAAGGTTATAGCGAGCCTATTGTGTGAAAGGCTAAAGGCCACCGTCAACCAACTGATTGCACCTTATAGCTGGTGGTAGTAGAGGAAGGGGAAGGCCTCCTTTGCTTTGGAAAGATCAGGTGGAGAAGTACTTGGCTTCACTTGGTGTGTCCAATTGGCGCTGGTTAGCACGAGAAAGAAACGACTGGCGCGCTTTCTTAAACTCGGCCAAAATCGCGTAAGCGGTTATCGCGCCAATTAAGAAGAAGAAGATCTTTCCAGTCTCAACCAAATTCTTTCTGAGCTGAATTGGTTTGCCTTGTTTTCTAACTCAGACGTAACTGTTTTGAAATTTTTAGAGCCGGAACAAGTATTACAGGAAATTGGTTCAGACAGCCAGTTCTCCTGTTATAAGTACCAGTATTATATGAAGGGGCCGTCGTAGCCGAATGGGTTGGTGCGTGTCTACCATTCGGAGGCCAAAATGAAGAAAACGTGTTTTTCTAATAGCGGTCGCCCCTCGGCAGGCAATGGCAAACCTCTGATTGTATTTCTGCTATGAAAAAGCTCTTCATAAAAATATCTGCCGTTCGGAGTCGGCTTGAAACTGTAAGTCCCTCCATTTGTGGAAGAACATCAAGACGCACACCAAAAATAAGAGGAGGAGTGCCCAAGCACTGCCCCTGCTGCTGCTAATCTCTTCGCAGACTTTTCCTGATGCAATTTCGTGTTTGATGATGATGTTCCTCTTTTGACTTTTCATCTGACATTTCGGTGGACGATATCGTTTTTCCTATATTAAAACTAATGCAAACGTTGACGTCATATCGTCGCTTTTGTTAAAAGATTGCCATGCGCTGTACCTATAGAAATATTATTCAATATGTCACTCCGCTGAGTTGAGTTTATCGACGCCTGGTAAATTGCTTTGCTAACTCCTATTTACAAATATGGAAACAGGAGTGATGTATGCAATATACGATGTATTTCTCCAAGTTGAAAGAAAACCCCCATGTCAAAGGAGTGGGCATTTACTTAAATCGAAGATGAGAAAATCACTACTCGAGTGGCATGCCATTTCTGAACGAATTATTACTGCGCGTTTAAACTCTAAAGCGCGAAAAATTACTATTGTGCTGTGTTATGCTCTTACTGAGGAGACCGATTTGGCAGATAAAGAGCAGTTTTTCAACATGCTGGATAAAACATTATTTTATGGACGACATTAATGCCAGAATAGAAGAAGAAGTATTAAGCATTCAAAGTTTGGGAATGAGAAATGAAAATGGTGAGCTACAGTAAACCAATTCACAAAACTACTTGAACGGCTCTTAATCCGAATTCGCAAACACAAGATTTCCACCTAGGTCACAGATACCTCAGTAAGCCTTGGATAAACGCGTTAGTCGATGTCAGAAATAAGCGCAGCGCTGAAATAGGCAGCGATCATTATCTAGTCCTGGCGGAGGTAAGATTAAGAACACTTGCAGTAAAACTAGGAAATAAGTAGCAAAATCAGGCAAAGAGCGGCTAACTGAATCTTTCGGCCGGGTAGTGGAGCAGAGACTATAAAAGAAAAGAAAACCGCTCGAAATACAGAACACTATAGGCACTTCGGAGCTACGCAGAGATTTTGTGGCACTTACCAAACAAATTAAAAACCAAGCTAGAACTGACTACGAGAATTTAGTGACGGAAGTTGAAATTGCTGCATCAAAAGGTAATTTGAAAGAGGTGTACACGATTACAAGGGAAGTGACAAACAACAACTGTCAACACAATGCCCCTATAAAAGACCGCAACAACCGGGCCATCACCATGGAAGAAGACAATCTAAAAGTGTGGCGCGACCACAGGGCAATGACATTCAATGTCAACGCTAACATAGATATTTTTAGTGTTATCTCACCGAGCAGATTTTTGAAGCTATACGATCACAAAAAATGTAAAATCTGCCAGTATTGACAATATTCCAGCGAAGTGCTTAAGAGCTGACGTGAATGTCACAGATGAAATATTATACCCCTTAGAGTTATCTAGAATTCGAAAAAAATCCCATCCGAATGGAAGGAAGCGATATTGGTAAAGTTGCCTAAAAAGGATAACTTGTTTGATTGCATCAGCTGGGAGGTATTGCACTGCTGCCGGAAATTGGTAAAATCATTTTATACCGCCTTGTTCAGCCAATAATTAGTAAGCCGCGAAAACAACAATCTGGACTCCGCCACAACCGCTTGTGCATTAATAAAAACAACACTATGCGAGTGATAATTGAGCAGTGAATTGAATATTACACCATTCATTCGTTGATTATAAAAAAACATTTGACTTTCTCAAAAGATAATGCATATGGGAAGCCTTCGAGAGTATGGGTTTTCCGAGGAAAATCATAAATTTTATTAGAATGGGTGATATCCTGCAGGGCAGCAGGTGACAGGGGGTATATAAATATACAGGTATCCCTTGTACAACGCGGTCTTATACAACGCGGTTTCGATATAACGCGATTTGGAAAAATTAGGTTTCAGTACAACGCGAAATTTAGGCTTATATAACGCGAAGGGGGAAATACATAATTATAAAATCTGGTAACACTAATTTCCGTACCATATATTTATAATATGTAATGTATTTTTAATGTAAGCCGGGAATTACCCTTTTTTGCCTTAGATAGATAGAATAGATATTAATCTAGCACCTTATTACGAAATTGAAAAGGAGCTTAAAAAAAACACCCACCAAAAACTGATAACAGATTTTGCAATTATAAAACCAGTAGAAGAACCACAAGGTCCCACAACTAGTTTCTTATCCAATAGCGAAAACTATGTTGAAGAAATATCTTCTGATGAAGCTATTGCTCCCCCAAAACGCCCACGTGCAAAGATCTTTGAAGACAGTGAAACAGATTAATTACCATATGAAGTTTGAAGAATAACAATAAAGTTTTTAATAAACCTTTAATTTGTTTTAATATATATTAGTTTGTTTTTAAATTTTTTGTTTTGTGTTTTTAATTGCGTAAGAAAGTCTGAACTTTAGTATTGAGTTGAAATATATGTGCATCTGTTATTTCGTATGCATTTTATTTAAAAAAAAAACCTATTGGCACATAACCCCCAAATTTATATGAAAACTATGTTTTAGATAACGCGGAATAACATAACGCGCAATTCTTCTGGAACGTAACTATCGCGTTATACGAGGGATACCTGTATATTAAAACTTTCAAGCTCGGCATCGCCTGACCGGACCTCTATACCTTGACGTTCTAAGGTGCTGTCCCTGCGGTCGATGACTTCATCGATGAGACGATACTACACTGTGGGGTCGACTATAAACGCTAGGCCTCCACCGCTGTGTAGCTCGCGCTCCTTTCTGTACACGTTATAGCCATCCCTGGTGATCAGAGAGGAGCTAGCGTGCAGTTTTGTCTCTTGGACCGCAGCTATCTTAATTCCATGACGGCTCATGAAGTCGACTATCTCGTCTATCTTGCAGCTCTGTTGGAGGAGCTTGAAACTCCTCGGGAGTATTGTCGTAACTCGGGGAGTGAGGGACGCGTGAGGTGGTCTGCGTTGGCCCTGCTGTGCGTTCCGCAGTAGTTGTTGCGCCTTCATGCTGATGGGCGCCGCGCCACAGAGGGCGGTGTTGGGTGCACAGCTGTGCAGCAGGGGGCAACAAAGTCGCGTGTCCACTCACGGGTGGTGCGCAGGCCAGAGCTTCTCCGAAAGTGGCCCGAGCCATTGCAAGAATTGAACTTGACTGACGTCAGGTTCCGAGTGACTTTGGTCTGACACACTGAACAGACTGTACGGGGGACCAAGAGCTACTGGCTTGTCACCGCACGGTGGGTCCGGCTCTCTTAGGAAAGGCGGAGGAAAAATCTTTAACAGAAGAATCACTTCTCGAGATTCATGATGTTGATGAAGTAACTACGCCCGAAGAGATTCGCATAGCAATAAACTACCAACTACTCCTCAACGTAGAGCCCTCGCAGATTCGCTCGATACGGAAAGCAAATGGCGGTACGCAAACGGGACTTGTTTCACTGCCTTCTGAGGCCGCCAAAATGTTATACGAAGCGGTTAAAATTCGCATTGGCTGGGTAATATGCCGTATTCGTCAGAAAATCCAACCTAGACGCTGCTTTAAATGCCTAGAATTCGGGCACATATCCAGAAATTGCACCAGCGGAACCGATCTCCAAGGAGTGCGCTTTAAATGCGGAGGAGAAGGGCATTTAACAAAAACATGCACAAGTACTCCAAAGTCCTTATTATGTGAAAAAAGACGTACCAACCGCACTGATGTTGCTACCGGCGGCAATAAATGCCCGGTATTTCAAGAACTGCTTCAAAAGATTAAACAGTTATGAGATTACTACAACTCAATCTCAACCATTGCGAAGCCGCACAAGATCTCTTGTCGCAAACAATTCCAGAACTATAGGTTGATGTAGCCATATTGAGCGAACCGTATAGAGAAAGGTCAACTGGACGCAAGACGTTTGCAAAAAGGCTGCAATATGGTCCTGCGGACGACATCCTTTACATCTAGAGAGCGTAGTAAAAGAAAGAAGCTTTGTTTGCGGCAAAGATCTCAGATATATTTATATAAAGCTGTTAAATACCTCCAAGCACCCCTTTAGACGAGTTCGAGGAGATAGTAGGGAAAATCGCCATGGATGCAATGCTAAGATTGCAGGCGATTTCAATGCATGGGCTATAGAGTGGGGCTCACAGCGGACTACACCAAAGAGCAGAGCACTTCTTGAAGCATTTGCATACCTACATATTGTTTTACTGAAAAGCGGCGGGGAACATACCTTCTTCAGAAATGGCTTTGGTGCAATAAAAGACATCACGTTCGTCAGCGCTAACATCTACAGAGAGTCTAAATGGAAGCTTAGTGATTGTTATACTCAAAGTGATCACTCAGCAATAATATGTAACATTGACTTAAACGAATGCAGACTTCAATTCAGCTCTATGAGCGAGAGCGCATCCTGGAGGAGACGGGGGTGCTATCGCAATCTCCTCTCCTTCAAAATCTGAGAAACGTTTCCCTGTTTCGGAGGACTTTAGTTGTGAGGTCTCTTCGGTGGCTGCACGACATCCCAAAGAAGTCAGAAACTCGAAGAGCGAGAGAAGAAAGCGGCGGGCAAGGCTCATACGGGAGAAATACTTTCTTCTGTAGCTACCGTCCCTTGACGGTGACGCAGATTAACTTGCAGCATTCCAAAGCCGCTACTGCACTACTAAGTAGAAGGCTTACCCAGCTGCACACATTACCCCATATAACAATAGTGGAAGAGCCCTGGGTCTTTAGCCTCTGTGGCTTAAGTGCGTTGAAAGGAGTCACGTTATTATATGACAGGAGTTCGAGTAGACCTAGGTCCGGTCTTATAGTATCATCCCATCTCACTGTGACGGGTCTTGAGCAATTTTGTTGCCAAGACTTGGTAGCGGCTGAGGTGTGTTACAGAGGTAGACGCGTATGGTCGAAGTTTGTGATTGCATCTGCTTATTTTCCTTATGATGCTCTGGAAGGGCCACCACCCGGGAAGGCCACTAGTCTCGTGAGGTTCTGTGAGCGGCGCAATCTGGGCCTCATCCTATGTTGCGATGCTAATGCCCAGCATACAATCTGGGGCAGCAGAAAGTACAATGGACGGGGCTCTCGACTATTCGAATTTATCGCGTCCTCTTGCCTAGACATATATAACAAGGGCTCACAGCCAACGTTTGTAACGGCTAGAAGGCAGGAGGTGATTGATCTAACCCTATCAAACTCAAAACTTGGGTGGTCAATCAAGAACTGGAGAGTCCTTGCGGAAGATTCGTGCTTGGACCACAGGTAGGTACATTGAGTTTCAGTGTGGCGAGGAGGCACAAATGTCATTGCCCTCTAGAAACCAAAGAAAAACAAACTGGCAGAAGTTTAGGGAGGCGTTGCGGGACCTTGACCTGTCCAATTCGACCTCTCCCTAACCGGACTCCCGTTCCTTGGTAGAATCGGGTTCTCAAGACTCCTTGCTGAGGACTGCGAGCGATACCGTGATATTCAGAAGAACTACAGGAGGCTTATTCGGGAATCGAAAAGAGCCTCATATAGGGCATTCTGCAGCGGTATTGAATGTTTGAGTGACACGGCGAAATTGGTTAGGATCCTGAAAAGGGACCCAACTGCAAAGCTGGGGTCACTTAGGAAATCTGATGGCTCCTTCGCGGAGCGGCAAAGTGAGACACTCAGCTTGCTGATGGAATCTCACTTTCCTGGTAATCAGATAAGCGTCAGACAGCAACAGCCCTTATTGATAGAGGCAGTTAACAACCTCTCCCGCTCTATGGCCACACGAAGAATTATTGCACAAAAGATCCAGTATGTGTAAAATGTGCTGGTAAACATAATACACTTAACTGCAAAATAAATCACTCCTCCAGCAAAAATGAAATTAAATGTGCCCTATGCGGCGAAAATCACACCGCAAATTATTAAGGATGCATGGTCTACAAAGTCCTACAAATACAAAAATTCCCCTCCGTCCGTAAAAAAGAACTACCAGCAACGCCAACGCCACCCACAGATCAGTATCAGAACTCTGGCACAAAAAAACAAATAACCCCAGGAATATCGTACGCAGAAGCACTTACCAAAAATATGCCTTCATCAACGAGCCATAAACAGCATTCTCCTACTTACTACAACTAACACTTACCCGATGCAACAACAAGACGACTTACAAGAGTTTGAGCAATTGATGAAACAACTCAAATGACCAACACGATGAATATCATAACCTTGCTTGTAACTCAACTTGATAAACAATAAATTAATAATCGCTATCTGGAATGCTAACGGACTATACCGCCACTTACTAGAATCGAAAATATTTTTAACCGACAATGCAATTGACATCATGCTCATTTCCGAAACCCATGCCACTGAGAAGACCTATATAAACATACCAAACTTCGATATTTATTATACAAATCACCCTGACGACAAAGCTCATGGAGGCACAGCTATCATAAAAAAAGAGCAATAAAATGCGTAGAAATGGATGGCTATAAAGCGTACTGGGCCCCATACTATACTTAGTATACACAGCAGATATACCAACGCCAACTAATCGAGGATCAATGATAGCTACATTTGCAGACGACACAGTTTTAATGTCAGCTAACCACAATGAAGAAGCAGCAACAAAAACACTGCAAGATACGCTATCAGCTACAACACAATGGTTTGAAAAATGGGGCATTGAGGTCAATAAAGACAAAACACAACATGTAATATACGCGAAGAGGCAATCTGCAAGATATCCAATCCAAATTAACGGCGAAGACATAAAAATACACTCAAGTGCAAAATACTTGGGCATAACGATTGACTCAAAACTCACATGGAAAAAACACATACTGAACAAGAGAAACGAGATGAAAAACAAATTCCGACAACTCTACTGGCTACTAGAAAAACATGGACCTACGGACTAGAAATTTGGGGGACTGCCAGTAAATCAAACCTACAAATCATTCAGAGAAGTCAATCTAAGATGCTAAGGACAATCACAAACGCAAATTGGTACATAAAAAATGACGACATTCACCGCGACCTCGGCATAGACACTGTCACTGAAGCAGTAAAAAGAAGCAGCAATAAGCACATCTTGCGACTATTAGAGCACAAAAACTATGAGATGAGACTGATACCGGAAATGGAACTTAAACCAAGAAGACTAAAGCGCAAAACACCCACAGATCTTGCTCGTACTGTAATATAAAATAAAATATAATAATATCAAATTATAGAAAACTAAGTATTAGTAAAATTGTAACTAAATACTAAATACTAAATACCACCAAAGACAATAATGTTCTCTTTCAAAGGGAAGGGACATTTTAATTCCAAACCCTAACACCAATTACTTATTGTTAATATTAACAGATCGTAATTTATAATGGAAATAAAAAAATTAAAAAAATATATGGGCGACATCTGCTAAAAAGTAAATCGGATAATAGCGTCCCTTAATTCATGGCTGGTGCGAAACGGTCTTCAACTCGCCGAGCAAAAAACGGAGTGCGTTCTCATATCGAGCCGGAAAAAAGTAGAAGTAGTAACTATACAAGTTGGCAATCAGAGCATCACGACAGTACCAGAAGTTAAATATTTGGGAATAGTGATAGACAGGAGGTTATCTTTTAAAAATCACCTTGAGTATGCGACCAAAAAAGCATCAGTAACTGTAGCAGCCTTATCGCGAATAATGCTAAACGCCCGCGGTCCAAAACAACGGCGACGCCAACTTCTGGCAGGCGTGGTGAAGAACCAACTATGGTGCTCCTGTTTGGCACATGGCTACGCAACATCCTTCCTACTTCCGCGGTATAAAGGCAGCGTATCGCTTATGTGCACTTCGAGTCTGTTCCGCCTTTAAAACGGTTTCAGAAGAAGCAGCGCTGGCTATCGCTGGAATGTATCCAATAGAGATATTGGCAAACGAAGCAGCAGTATTGGCTGACAGTGAAACGCAACGCATCGTAGCACGGGAAACTAGTACCCAAACTTGGCAGGAAAAATGGGACAATACAACAAAATGTCGCTAAACGCATCGCTGCATTCCAGACGTGCGAAGCTGGCGAAGTGAGTGTTTATCTGACGCAATTTAGGACTAGTTAACTGGGGCAGCAGCCCTTGGCCGGGAAAAACCCGAGTCATTCCAGTAACGTAGACCAGCTGCAATGGGAATGAGTCGACAACAACAAGCATTTTCAACGTTTTCGTGCGCACTTCTTAGTTGCCGCCTGCGCTGTGGATTTCCCCATTTGGCAAGACATCTTGTTTTGTTTGCGTTTCGTAAAACTCCGTTGATTGTAAAAATATCGCTCTTACATATATTTTGCGCAAAGATGTTTTCTGTTCACAGCATTTGTAATAGGTTCTATAATTTTTTTCACTATAGATAAGCCACTAACGGGCCTAGCCATCTTGACATTTAGAAAATCTAAGTAATGTACGAGGGCGGGTCAATAAGTCCGTGACTTTTTGTATTTCTGACCTCTTTACTGAAAAAGAAATACTGCTCCTGTCAACAGGCATCTGTCAGTTGACTCCTGTCAAAATTTGAACGTGCTGGGTTAGTTAGTTTGTGTTTGACAGCTACCTTTATCAGTCTACCCAGTAGTTTGAGGAGAAAATGGGGAAAACTGAATTTCGTGTGCTTATTAAGGGGGTAGTATGGTTAATTCGGTGTAAAACAAGCATATTTTTCGAAATTTTTTTTGTCGACACAGTTGATTTATTCAAAATTTTAAAATTACTTCATTATAAAGTCATATTTAAAGAATATTGTGTGAAATTTTCATTGATTTTTATGAAGAAATGAGTTGGTGGCAGCGAATCTTCGCGGACGTCTCATAAAAAAGTTTTATTGCGGTGTCCCTCAGAACTCATTACTGGATCAACTAAAATCAAAAAACCAAATTGATTTCATCAGCTAATAAAGTTTCGCAGGTAACAACGTCGAATTTTTTTTTTTTTTTTTTTTTTTTTTAATTTTTTAAAGCGCTTTGAAGTCAAAACACCGATTTTTCATAAAAAAAACTTGAAAACTTTGTTGTTTTAAAATATGACAAAATTAAAAAAAAAAAAAACTCGACGTCATTACCTCGTGAATAAAGTAAAGAAACAAAAAAACCAAATTTGAAAAGAATCGGTGCAGTAGATATGAATCTACAGTGGACACCGACCGTAAAAAAGGCAAGTGTGAGAAAAACGCGTTTAAAGATTTGTGAAGATTTTTACAGCGTGAAATCCGGTTGGAGAGGTAGATACTTAATCCTTTGTGTCTTTGTCAATTTTACTCTAATGCACTTCAAACTTTCACACAATAATCTTAAGATGTTATAGAATAATTTAAAAAAAAAAAAAAAAAAAAAATGAAAAAAAAAAAAATACCATACTACCCCCTTAAGCCGATTCACCCTTAGAAACCCACTGTTTCGACTGTTGTTTGGTCTCTGGTGTGTGGTGATGGATCCATGTTTCGTTCACGGTTACAAAACGGCGCGAAAACTCCTCCATATTGCGATTAAACAACGCCAAACCTTCCTGTGAAGGTGTTACACGATTGCGTTTGTTTTCGACTGTGAATTACTGGGTAGTCTGATAAAGGTAGCTGTAAAACACAAACTAACTGACGCAGCAAGTTCAAATTTTGACAGGAGTCAACTGACAGATGCCTGTTGACAGGAGTAGTATTTCTTTTTCAGTAAAGAGGCCAGAAATACAAAAAGTCACGGACTTATTGACCCGACCTCGTGCTCAATAGTGTGTGTACTAACAGATTTGGTCGTTGAAATACGTATAGAAATCGTTAGGTTGCATCAATTCGGGTACACGTTATAGTTTATTTAAAAATTATTTTAAGTTGCATAATTAATGTGGTAAATACTGAGAATGTGCAGTTATACAGAAAGAAATAATATAATTATAAAAATTAGGGTAAGGCATCTTATATGCGCGCTCAAGTAAGAAGGCAGCAAAGCAAAATATTCTGCACATCACTTGGAATATCTCCTTTGAAAGTACATAACAGCTCACAGCGCACTACCTTCATTTTGTTATGTAGGTAGTGAGTTTTCGAATAGAACAGTAAGGCCCATATCCATATTTTTATGACGTGATTGCTCCTTAAACTGGATATGATTGAAGAAGATATGTTTATGTCTAACGATGGTTATGGATATATTTACTACAATATAAACAACTTTGCTTATTGACGTAGCCACTAAGCTAAAAACGTAGGACGGTTATTTACACTATAAGTTGGCCTGAACGCGCGATAAACACTTTTCACTCTATCTAATCATATTTGACACTTCTGAACGAGGCAGCTGTAGTATACAAACAGACAAGCAGTGGAGCGCTTAAATGTCAAAAAACAAATTTTTATTTAGAAAAAAAGTTATTAAAAAATATATGCATATGTGCTATACATATGTATATATATTATGAAACACATCACAATATGAAACGAATCGGACCATAAATATAAGTTTTATAAATATTTCGACCCCAGCGTCACCTATCCGAGAATCGTGCGATTTTCTTCTAACAAACTTGAAGACAAACTTACCCTGTGAGTTTGAACTCAACGAGGTGACTACTTTTTCGAGTTACTGATCACATGCATACGTGGAAAATCAACAAAAGTTTTGTACACAGGATGGTTCATATAGTGCTTTATTTGTATCAAAATTCAATTTGTTTTTTTTTTCAATATATTATTGGTTTATTCGAAAGTGCAAATATAGTATTCCTATTATTTATGGAACACGATTTTATTCAAGTGACTGCCTCGGCTGACTTCGCAGTAACGCATCCTGCTTACCCAGTTTCTGGTTTCTGGCTCTTACGAATGTTCGATATTCACCGTAAGAGCTTGACCGTTGACGAAAATGGCATTACCAGCAGCATTTTCAAAGAAAAATGCCACCTCTCTAAAATCGGCACCAATCTATCACTCTCTGCGCATGCATTAACTATTCGACGATGACGTGCAGGCTTTACGATCCCCGCGGAAAAAATCTGTCGTTTTCCAAATAGCATATGGTTAAAAAACACTATACTGACCACATTGTATAAGATTCACGAACCACTACGTTTAAAAATTGTCTGAGTCGTTCAGATTCGCGTAGACAAATTGTCGTTGTAGTTTATTCGCGTATGAGCAAGTAAATCGAATATGCATTCATTCAGACATAGGTGTTAGCTAAACATTGCATCGAACCGTTCCCGAACATTCAATATGTGACCTAAGTAGAAAATATTAAAGAAGGCAAGCACCACAAAGAAAACTTGCAAACGGCAATTATGTGGCAAGTCGGCAGCAAATATTAGATGGCACAACGAATTTATACACAGAAAAGACATACTAGATAATAGTCATAGAAGTGGTAATGAAAATTATGCAAATAATAAATAATTTTGATACTGAAATATCCTTTTATTTCTTAATTCAATTTCTAATTGTTTTCCAAATTACTTTTTCGAAAACATTGTGTTACCAGGACGCATTAAAGTACTTAAATACCACATCAACCTTCCTCGAATGTTATAAACGTGAAGGATACTGTGAATGATGACGAACGGTTCGATGTAATGTTTAGCTGCACACGTATGATTGATTCACTTGTTCATACGTGAATGTCTTTCCCAGACGGCAGCTGTAATTGACTTCCCGTCACCTCGACAAAAAAAAAAATACAATCTTAAAAACATATAAAAAATAAGGTAATTTACATCTATAATACATAACATTAGTATATACATATGTACCTTCCTATACAGCAGCGGGTCATCATCTGGCTTGGGATGCATGCATTCAATAATTGATATCAATAGGGATGAAAAAATTAAACAAGTTTGGCGCGATAGTATAGTCACAAAACCATCGACATATCATAAAATAACACACACTATTGAGACTATTGGTGTTAGTTGGACAGCTCTAGCACCCGCGGTATACAGTGAAGGCATCACATATCCAAATATTGATTCTTGTTTGGCAAAGAACACCCATTTGGATAATAAGTTTTATCATTTGCCATTTGGCTTCAGTGGTAACATGGCCCCTATTGATATTGACTTTCCCCTATTGGGAAGCCTTAAACATAATATTTGTTTCCGCTGCATACGCGTCTTAGTCATAATATACATACATATATATGAGTATAATATGAAACTCTGCGAAACCAGCGTAACCTTAACTCTAACACAAATGGAAATTTTATGGTGTTACTAAACACCCACAATAATTTTTTATGGTAATTCAATTTATTCTGTTTTCATGCGTGTCTACCATTTGGTCCGTGTTAATCTAAGGCAAATTGTGGGCACGAAACACCAAAATGCTAGAATGAGTTTTTTTCTAATAGCGGTTGCCTCAAGAATGATAGAAACAAGATTGCGCCCATCAGAGAGTGCGTGACGTCACGTTTGCCAAGTTGTGCAGTGTTGCCAACCATTTGCTCTTCACAATAAATTTTGAGCTTTTTTATTCCCAAAATGCGAAAATTTGTAAGTTTGGTGTTTGTTTATTTTTGTTTTTAATTTACAGCTACCGAAACTGTAAGTTAAAAGAAAGTGTATTATTAAACAAAAGAATGTCAAAAAAGGTCACTCTGAGAAGATTTTAGAGCTAATGCAAATTTGTTGATTCTTATAAAGTTTGATATTTTGAAAGTGCAAATTTAATATTTTTCTTCTTTTAAGTTAACGCAAGAATATTAAATGTTATTCTCTCAACTCTTCTTAACATTGAAAACCTTTTCACACATTTTAAAAAGCGTTTGAATTTACTAAATGCGAATTAAAACCATAGAGGTGTGATCGTTTCGTCCGGTCCTCAATCCTTAGTGGGACATAGGGCATCAAGAGGTGTATTCAAAGCGAAAATAAGCAAAAAAATACTAGAAAATATTGAAAAACCATAACGAAATTTTTACAAAAAGAGTACCTTATTTTGTTGCACAACCTGAAATATAGCAAATAAGTCGTTCCCTTAACAAAAGAGTTTCTTTTAACAAAAAAAATTCATAAATTAAATTGTACACATCCATAACACATTTATTTAAAACAAAAACGCAAATTTTAAAGGCAATTTGTCACGCATACAAAGTGCTTTAAGTAGTTCAATAAAAACTTGGTATTTTATTTCCTTTAAATGGTCATTTTAGTGCGTTTTTATATCCAAAGCTAGGCGACACTGCAGTAGCGAGAGAGAGATTTGACTGCCGAAAGCAGAAGAACACCAACAACACCTGCACTCGCGGGCAATGCCACCAGATGTTAAAAAAAAGTAAAGCTAAATAAAACTGTGTGAAATATTGAACTGATCTAATTTTTACAAAATTATAAACATTACTTTTAATTAGAACAGGTCGAGTCAAATCTCATCTAATCTTACATTGGAGAGAGGGGGGGTCTCGGCAAATATCACGCAATTTTTTTCTGATTGAAACAAAAAAATTGTACATGCTTAAGATTTAATCTCAAGCGTAATCGTAGTATGATTAAGATCACTCACTAATTCGTTCAAAAGCAAATAATTTCATTCATACTTCGACGTTATACATTACTACTGTCAAACCACCATATTTTTTTTATACCAAATAGCTCAATTTAATCTGAATTTGCGGTACAGTGTACCCCGTCGGTTGTTTTCGCGCCACTATGAGCCGAACGCCCTATCACTCAGGTTGACGTTTGACAATTCCGGACTTTAAAGAACATGACGGAAAATCATTTGCTCCATTTCTAATACGCGTACCGATTGAACCGCTGAATGCCTTCATCAGCAAGCCTATTGATCTCTATTGCCCAAGTATACGTGATGATTTAGAGAAAATATGCTACAGTACATGCGGTATTTACTTCGCATCTATCACAAGAGCTGCAGAGCACAGACGAGCAGCTCACATTGCACCAGCTTAGCAAGCGCGTATGTTCCGCAAAGTGCGACCCTCACGGATTGTCACAAGACGAGCTAATGAGTTACTGTGCGCAAGTGTCAACGGCTTAGAGTGGCTAGATTAGAACGAAGTTGAAGGAACACATGATTTTACTGAAAATCATATGGACATGTTGGTCCCAATAGTCTCTCCTGAAACCGCGCATGATTCTCCATGGACTGAATTAGAGCAGATATTCTTTTTTTAATCGCAGTTGTTACGATTTAAGTCTTCTATTGTTAACTTTTTATTACACTTATAACTCTCAGCAATATTGATTACTAGTCTTAACTAGTCGTAAATAAAAGCACGAAGCAACTTTTTTTCTTTTTACAATAACAATCCAACGCGTTTACATAAGAAACCCACATTTTGAAAAATCTCACGTGAAATTGGGGGATGGGGGGAGGGGGTTGAATAAAATCTTACGACATCTCACCAGGGGGGGAGGGAGGTTCAGAAAATCGAAAAAAACACCTCACGTAATTTATGGACGCCCCCTAAGCGCGCATACATATGTAAGATATTCACCCTAGATACAAATACTTACGAAAACTCGTGTGAATATATGTACATTAGGGCGGTTCAAATGTTTTCTCTACTTTGTTTCGGCGACTGAGGTATTCTACTGCCAATTCTGAACAAAAAAGTCCATGGAAGCATAGCTCTAAAATGGATTTCGAGCCTATTTATTTTTAATTTTAGTAATTAATCCTCAATCATTTTTTTATTTGGTAAATTGTTTCGTAAGGAAATTATGTCTGTACATATGTGGTTATTGCAAACGATAAATTCATTTGTGGTATTTATTTGCTCAAACCCAAGGCACATTCGACATGGTTGAAGTGATTTCGAAATTTCTCTCTTTTGAACTGCGACTGAAATTCTAATTCTCAAATTTTGGAAGTATTCGAAACGGAGTGCTGTATGTGGTAAGGGTTAGGGCAATAATCTTGTGCATACTAATTGCGTAAACCTCCGAGTGTATTTCTTCCATAAAAAAGCTCCCACAAAAAAACATTTGCCGTTCGTAGTCGGCTTAAAACTGTAGGTTTTCCATTTGTGGAACACCATAAATACGCACACCACCGCTTGGCCACCTAATGAAAGGGTGTAAGCCCCAGTTATACATATATACTTATCAGAGAACTGCACCGGCTCAGTGTAAAACATTCATACGCTTCGCTTGAACAAAAAAACAGGCCTTTGCGTTCAAACGATCGAACTTGTTCAAATAAGTTATTGTCATTGTTTATTTCAGCTCAATCAAATCATGTGCTGCGTTTTAGCTCTCCGATGTTATCACCAATCGTCTTCATAGCAGCCGTTTCGGGTATTTGCTCGTTCGGCTATACATTCATTTTTTTGAGCAAGAATAAAAGGGCTATAGAGCCAAATGAGCCGGTTTGAACACGTATGATCCCGCATGAGTTTTTGCTTGTAACTAACGATAGCAAAGTAAAAGCAAAATTTTAAAGCAAAAACACTATATTTTCATATTTGTTTTTTTCTTAAAACTTATAATAAAACACGAAAGAAAATAATGTAAATAAGGAAACATTGCTGAAACCAACTAACCCTTTCAAATACGAAACGCTATTTACAGCGTACATTGTACGCCAACGCTCGAATGCTCGAACATGTGCTATTTACAATAATGACAAATACTTCTTTGAACAAGTTTGATCGTTTGAACGCAAAGGCCGATGCTATTTTCATTCAATGCTGCTTTTTGTTCAATGATTAGATTTGAGCCGAAGACATTAGATCATACGTGTTGACTGAGCTGAACTACGCGTTCGCCTGCATGAGCTGACTGCACTTGACCAAATATTTTGGTTCAATAGACTGAATGTGAGCAAGAAATTTAGCGTATGAACAACTCAAAAAAACAGTGAGCCATGCAGGTCTCTGATACTTATACACATATTGAAACGGAAGACTTCCCGAAACGACTAACAATTATTATTACACGAATGAATTGTCAAAACAAAAACATGAATCAGCCCTTATGGTGACAGTAAGTGGCGAGACAGAACTCGACAGATACGAGCAGTCAGATCTAGGAATTTCGATAGTTATTCAGCACATGTTATAAGCAGAGGTGCATGCGCATAGGCTAATTAGTCGTAAGTTAAACGTGTAGGCGAATAAACGAAAATAAAGTGATTCACTAAAGCATGCAAGTGTGTTGCCATTAATTTGAGACTTTTATTTGACAATCTGGCGATCGAACTCAGAGCAATTATGGTATTAACGTAAAGAAAATTCGTAGCAATATACATACGTATATAAGTATCAAGTCAAAAGACATCGTTGGACAACTAGTTGCGGTGTTTGATTAGATGTCACTAGGTGGCGAGACAGAACTCGTTACAGGATACGAGTTGCAAAATCTAGAAATTACGATAGTTGCTAAGCACATGTACATATCTATATATATAAAAATTCAGCCGTTTTTCGCGTTGTGATGAACTTTACGGAGAATGGCTTAACCGATTTTAACCAAACTTTGGCACATTGAAGAGACACATGTGAAGAAGGTTCGTGTTTTGAAATTTTAAGAAGCGGATGTCAGAGTTTCGAGAAATAGGCCAAAACGTGGACCCGGGTAACCCTAGGATGTGTTTGTACAATATGGATAGCAAAAGGAAACTGTTGATGATTTCCATGGTTTAGAGTATTTTTCAAACCGTTCCGTGACTAGGGTCTCGAGATATAGGCCAAAACGTGGTCCCGGGTAACCCTAGGATGTGTTTGTACAAAATGGGTAGCAAATGGAAGGTGTTGATGATTTCTATAGTATAGAGTATTTTACATACCATTCCCTGACTGGGGTCTCGAGATATAGGTCAAAACGTGGACCCGGGTAACCTTTGGTTGTGTATGTACAATATGGGTATCAAATGAAAGCTGTTGATAAGTGCTTTTTCATACCTATTGATGTCTAGGGTCTCGAAATATATGCCAAAACGTGGACCCGCCGTGTCTTTGCACCGAATTAAACCAAACTTACACACATTGTTAAGTAAGTATTGAAAATGGGTTTCGTAAAGTTTGGTTGTAATTCGGAACACCGACAACGCGTACAGCGTTCTTTTGAACCAGCCATAATGTCGTTTACTTTTCTAACGCTTGGGGCGGAACTGAACTGTCAAATTGACAGTATGAGTTACAATGTGTCAATATTGCTTTCTGATTTGGACGCCATAAGGAGAAGACGTAAGTGCAAATTGTGAATTTTTTGGAGTGGATTTTGGAACAGTGAATAATTTCTTACGAAATTTGAGAATTTAATGTAAAATCCGAATGTTCAAATGAAATTATGTTTTGTGGATTTATTTTTTCGGTTCATATGCGATAAGCTACGATACACCAAGAGTGAAAAAAATGGTAAAAAAAATTAAAAAACAAAAGAAATTGTTAAAGGATGCAAAAGAAGAGCACGAAAAATGCGTAACTTTGATGAAAAAATTAATAGTCTTATCATGCAAATTGTCAACAATTTTCAGAAGAAAAGAGATGATTTAAGAAAATCACACCAAAATAAAATAATCCTGACCATGTGGACTTGGGCTTTTAAACACATATGCATCGAAAATATAATCCACAAAATTGAAAAAAAAAACATGTTTTAAAATCTCAGAATACCATAATTACAATCATGTTTATTAAAGTACAAATGCCAAGACAATCACGTAATCATATTGGTCGTTCGACAAATAATAATAGGCGCATGAGAAATGCCCGGAATAACGCGACATCAGAAGAACGTCAAGAACAAAATGAAGTAGTCAAACGATTGATGAATAATGTTATCCAAGCAACTATTTTAATTGGCAAATTCAAGAATGAAGACGTTCTAATACCAAGAATTCCAATGATTCCACCTGAATTGCCATTTGAATTCAAGCGTTTGCAACTGCCCATTCGTTTAGCATTTGCAATAACTATCAATAAATCACAAGGGCAAACTCTAGAAATATGCGGGATGAATTTAGAAGAACCAGTATTCACCCATGGTCAACTATACGTTGGCTGTTCACGTGTTGGGAAGCCAACAACATTATATATTTACTCAAAAACAAATAGAAAAACAAAAAATATTGTTTATTGCAAAGCGCTTGAATAAATAATAAAGAAATAAATAATATGAAAACCATATCTTTTCTGTTCTAAACCATATCTATTCTATTTTAGTGTGCCCAGCGAAGCGGGCCGGGTTTGCTCGTGTACATATATAAGCAGAGGTGCATGCGCAGTTGGAAATTAAACTTGTAAGCGAATAAACGAAAAGTAATAGAGTGATTCAGTTTTAAGCTGAACGTGTACATTTAAAGTAAAGTGTTGGAAATAAAGTAAAGCAAGTGTGTTGCCATTAATTTGAGACTTTTATATTGCATTCTAGTGATCGAACTCAGAGGAGTTACTGTAAAACATTTATTTGGATTTTAACGATGTGGGCTGGGCCAATCCTTTCCACATTCCGGACTAAATGTAGTAAAATGAAGTTTTATGAAAGTCAGAGCACATATAGCATTTGGGCCTACATTCTGAGTACGGAGTAGAGTGGCAGTGGGGCATTACTATATAGGCGCTTTTGATCATTATATGCGCGTGGGTTTTTGCGTGATTATCAATCGGTGGGTTCCTGCTTACAGCTTTTTTTTTTTTTGTTGTCGGGACAACTAGCAAGTGCAGCACTCAGACATTAATTAAGTCCATTGTACTACACTTGGATTCCCTTTTAATTTTCTTTAAATCTACCCGATCTCCGAAGAAATCTGAGTAGCTCTTGTGGTGCCAAGGAGCCGAGATGGTCGCTTCTTAACACATCAGTGCCAAAGGCCTCAAACCTGATTCGAGTGAAGGCGGGGCAGACACACAGGAAGTGGTCCACCGTCTCATCCTCCTCTTCACAAGCTGGGCAGAGTACACTGTCTGAGATGCTTACAGCTAATTGTGGTTATAAAGCAAGTTTTTTATAATGACGCTCGCTCCTCGGCAGGCAGTGTATTTGTGCCATGAAGAAGTTTCTCATAAAACCATCTGCTTTACTGAGTTAGCATGAAACTATGAAGGTAGGTGGTAGGTGGGCAGTAAATTCATGTGTACCACATATTTATATATATTATATATATTTCTTCTTTCTTATGTGAAAGTATATTATTTATCAACAGCTTAAGCGAGAGTGCTACCCTACGCGTCCGAACGATTGATTCATTATATATGTTAAATATTTTATTAACAGGCTAAACGACACTTTGACCTCACTGCGAAGGCCATCAACTGGCCTGTTTGTGCAATATGACGATATCCACGCGGCGCACGTGCACAAACTCTTCAAAATTATCAACAGCAACAACAACGTTGATTTGTTTAAAGAAAAACCGAAGGTGGCGACGCCAGCGCAGCTTAGATGAAATAGAGCGGCGACGCCGATACTCAAGCGATGGTGGTTGATTATTCAATAGGTGATCTAAGTTCCTTTTAATTACATTACTTTAATTTACGATAACATGGACCATTCTTTGGTCTGTTTGAAATTACGCCTGACGAACAAAGCCTCTTTGATTTCAATAGTTTCAGGATTTAAATTTATTTAATGGTATTAATTTCATTGTGACAAATTGTTTCATTTTATTACAGTCCTTAAAGTGTTTAAACTAATTTTTCGATGGCTGAAAATGTTTATATATACTCCGAACGGCAGAAATACACTCGAAGGTTTGCCATTGCCTCCCAAGGGGCGACCGCTATTAGAAAAATCTTTTTCTTAATTTTGGTGTTTCACCGAGATTCGAACCGACGTTCTCTCTGTGAATTCCGAATGGTAGTCACGCACCAACCCATTCGGGTACGGCGGCCGCCAATGGGAATGTTTAACCATTGAGAAATAAAGCGGTCAGTTCCTGATTATTAAGTTTGATTTTAGCGCTACGTATCCTCTTCTTCTTCTTCTTAATTGGCGCTATAACCGCTTACGCGATTTTGTCCGAGTTTAACAAAGCGCCCCAGTCGTTTCTTTCTCGTGCTAACCGGCGCCAGTTGGACACACCAAGTGAAGCCAAGTCCTTCTCCACCTGATCTTTCCAACGCAGCGGAGGCCTTCCTCTTCCTCTGCTACCACTAGCTGGTACCGCATCGAATACTTTCAAAGTCGGAACGTTTGTATCCATTCGGACGACATGACCCAGCCAACGTAGCCGCTGGATCTTTATTCGCTGCGCTATGTCTATGTCGTCGTAAAGCTCATACAGCTCATCGTTCCATCGTCTGCGATATTCGCCGTTGCCAACGTGCAAAGGTCCAAAAATCTTACGCAGAATCTTTCTCTCGAACACTCCAAGCGTCGCTTCATCGGATGTTGTCATCGTCCAAGCTTCTGCGCCATACATTAGGACGGGCATGATGAGAGTCTTGTAGAGTGTTAGTATCCTCTTAGCTGGCGAATATAACAATAGTGTGTTGCTTAAATCCTTGTAAGATCTTACAATTGCTCTTACAATTTGTAATGTGCATCTTAATTTTCTCCTTCATATGGGGGCCACTACAAGCATTTTAATGGCGGAAATGCACACCGAAGTTTAATTTACTATGACCAGTGAATTTGCAACCATAATATGTGGCAAGGTATTTATTCTTTTAATTTCTCTAAAAATAAATTCAAACAGCTAGAATTATTATAAAGTCAATTACCTATAACATTTTGTGGCAAACTTTGTTTCTGTTAAACTGTGTTCAAGTTTTAAACTTTCTTGCTAATGTATCACATGCATGTACATTAGTGCGTACTACATTTTTTCTCTACTTTTTTCGGCAACTGAAGTATTCTACTATTGCGATTCTCATCAAAAATGTTCATAGAAGAAAATGAATTTCGAGCATCCTTATTTTTAACTTTAGTTAACTTTTTTTTAATTTTTCTGAAAAAAATTTGTGGATGTAGTGTTTTTGGGTATACAAATTTAATTTTTTATGTTTATTTTCCGCTAGAGAGCGTAGATAATATTGTCCCTACTTATGATACAAAAAAACAAAACTATTTATTGCAATTAATTTACTTCAAATTATTAAAAACATATGAAAAACACATAAGTAATTGATAATAAAAAAACCTCTAGTAGTAAGGTGTTCAAGATATAATTTTATTCTCTATAATCCACTATATCTGTCAATATAATATTACTTTGTGGGGCAAAATAAGGCGTTCAAAGTTTTTTTTTAAGACTTGGTCAAGTAGAAATAAAAAATAGTTTAAAAAAACTAAAAAACACGCTTTTATTGCTAATCGAACTAAAAAGTAGAAAATAAATTTTAATGACAAAGAGACCTATAATGAAGTAATATCACTTGAACGATCAGTCATAGTCAACTACCTCAGAACAGAATTATAACAAAAATTAAGATACAAATAGAATAATTCAAATTAGAGTTAAAAGCGTGGGATGCTTGATATAGTAAATACTACAATCATTCTATTGGCAACTACCTATGTACAGAAGGTTATGAAAGTGAAGCAAAATGCATCCCACGCTTTTAACTCTAATTTGAATTACTCTATTTGTATCTTAATTTTTGTTATAATTCTGTTCTGAGGTAGTTGACTATGACTGATCGTTCGATTTGCTATTACTTCATTATAGGTCTCTTTGTCATTAAAATTTATTTTCTACTTTTTAGTTCGATTAGCAATAAAAGCGTGTTTTTTAGTTTTTTTATACTATTTTTTATTTTCTACTTTTTAGTTCGATTAGTAAAAAAGCGTGTTTTTAAGTTTTTTTTTTAAACTATTTTTTATTATGAATGAAAATTATTGTTATCATTGCAGTCAGTGAATTAATGATTCGATATATTCGTGTTATATTTAATTCCTTTCTTATCGACTGTGAGTCTAAAGCTATGCAGTTATCGGCCGTGATAAAGAAGTAATCGAGATGAAGAACTTATTTCGTGGAGGGAGCCTGAGAAACGGCTACCCCACTCCATTGGCCAGTTTTTTTTTCGATTTTCGTGGTGTAGTGCACTATGAATTCCTTCCCCCTGGCCAAACTGTTAATAAGGAATATTATTTGAGCGTTATACGTCGTTTACGTGAAGCAATTCATCTAAAAAGACCAGAATTATGGGCCAACAACTCTTGGTTTTAGCATCACGATAATGCACCGTCTCACACTGCACTCGTTCTTCGTGACCATTTCGCCAAACATTCCACGCATATCGTTCCGCAACCACCGTATTCGCCTGATTTGGCTCCGTGAGACTTCTGGCTATTCCCAAAACTCAAGAGACCACTCCGGGGAACGCGTTTCGAGTCGATTGAGGAGATAAAAGCTGAATCGAAGAAGGTGCTGATGGCTATACCGGAAGTGGACTATTTGGCATGTTCCGGGGATTGGAAAAATCGTTGGCATAAGTGTATTTCATCGAGAGGGGATTGTTTTGAAGGGGATGAAATTGATTTACAAGAATAAATAAAGATTTTTCATTTTACAACCGAATTCACCTTACTTTTTGCCCACAGTAAAAAAAGAAAATATTAATCCTGGCAATCCTAATAAGGATAATGGAAAACTTTTATCAAATTATTGCATTGTCATCGGTCCTTGATAGGTGTGCAAAATTTCAAGTCGATCAGATTTTTAGAAGCCAGTGAAAATTAAGCTCAAAAATTCCGTTACATACACACATACATACATACATACATACATACAATCCGACCTAATAAAAGTGTGTTAAAAACTGCATAATCCGAATTTTTGATTGATCCTCAAAATCTGGACTCGGAACCGAAAAACCAAATTTTAATAGATAAGAAGCAATACCGGAGCTTGAAGGTAAAGCATAAGAAAAAATTGTAATTTAGTACATTTCTTTGGAATATCTCATTACATATTTAAATTCCAAGGTTCACATAGTTTACTTCGCCGATTTAACATAAGAATCTGCAAAAACGTGCAAAGTTTGACCCTCCCTAAAATAAAATTCAGACGTAAATTTTCAAATCGCATTTATTTTCTGTTGTCTCCTCAACTAGAATCTATAATCAGAACCATGACCTTGAGTGTGTTGTACAGTGTAGTTAGACAATTCGAGATACACTGCCATTTCGACGCTAAATGGTGCATTCACTAATTAAACTTTTTTCAAGATCAAAAACTTTGAAACTTACCACACTATTCACCCAAGCAACAGTGCCCGAGGCGGAAGTGCCGTAATTATTAGAAGCAATATTAAACACTACGAACAAGAAAAAGTCAGCACCAATGAATTCCAAGCCACGACCATCATAATTAATGCTAGAGGTGATCTAGCATTGGCAGCTGTTTATAGTCTTCCAAGGCACCAAATCAAATACGACCAATATGTCCATCTTATTGACCGTCATAAAACAAAATTCATTATGGGCGGTGATTTTAATGCTAAACATATCCATTGGGGATCTAGGCTAACAACCACTAAAGGAAGGGAGCTCTTCAAAGCGCTTCAACAAACAAACTGTAACACTGCATCTTCATGGATACCAACGTATTGGCCATCTGATCCAAAAAAAACCGGACCTTATCGATTTCTTCGTCACCAGAAAAGTCTCCAGTGCTTATCTTAATATTGAAAATGGGCTAGACATGAATTCAGATCACTCGCCAATCTATCTAACTCTCAGCAAAACGGTAGTGTTACGTGATCCAGTTCTCAAATTAACTAGTCAATTTACCGACTGGGATTATTTCCGCAAGATGTTAGAAGAATCTGAAGACAATACGTTTCCAATGGAATGAATCAACAACAAAGATAGATGACGAATTTTAAAACTGACGAGAGAAATACAACACTCTGCTTGGTCGAGCACACCTCCTTTAATGAAAATTTCCGCTGGCCACAAATACACAAAATATATAAAAGAAATGGTGCTAAAGAAGCGAAAAATGCAGCGTAGGTGGCATCAAACAAGATCACCTGTTGATAAAGCAGCTTTGAACAAAGCAGCGAAAGATCTCAGCCATAAAATTAAAGAATACAAAAATCAATCATTTACAAACTACGCACAGCAATTAAATAATAAACGAGACACTACTCACTATGGAAATGCACCAAAAAGCTTAAACAGCCAGCTAACCATAATCCACCAATCAAAGTAGGCAATAATGGATGGGCGAAAACCAACATAGAAAAAGCAAACATATTTTCATATTATCTAGCAAAAATCTTTACACCCAATAGCGACACATCACCAATACTAAATAATGATGGCATAGCCAATGATAATTATGGCGATATAGTACCCATAAACCAATACTAAATAATGATGGCATAGCCAATGATAATTATGGCGATATAGTACCCATAACTAAAGATGAGATGTGCGCCGAGATACAAAAGTTGAAGTCGAAGAAATCTCCAGGGTTTGATTTAATAACTGCCGAAGTCCTCAAACAAGTTCCACGAAACATCATTACTAAGCTAACAAACATAATGAATGCTTGCTTTAAGCTGCAATACTTTCCAATCTATTGGAAAATTGCTGATGTCATCATGATTCTAAAACCAGGAAAGCCTCCAAACGATGTAGCATCATATCGACCAATTTCACTGTTGCCCATCTTGTCAAAACTGTTGGAAAAATGTTTGATAAAGCGCCTGAGCAATGTCATAGAAAATAAACAAATAATACCAACACACCAATTTGCATTTCGCGCGCGTCACTCAACTATTGACCAAATTCACAGATTAACTCGTATCATCGAGAACACATTTGAAGAAAAAAATGTCTGTTCGGCTGTATTTCTCGATGCCTCTAAAGCTTTCGATAAAGTATGTCATGCTGGCCTGCTGTGGAAAATAAAGAATGTACTGCCAACAAAATGTTTTAATATCTTAAAAACCTACCTGTCTGAGCGCTATTTTCGCGTCAGGTAGGAAGATGAGTTCTCTGAACTGAAAGAGGTAAAAGCTGGTGCGCCGCAAGGAAGTGTGCTTGGACCTCTTCTCTATCTACTTTTCACTCACGACCTGCCAAACAGCAGAAATTGCTTTATAGCAACATTTGCTGATGATACTGCAATATTAACCGTCGGAAAGACAGAAATAGAGTCTACTACACAACACGCTTTTTTGCTAATCGAACTAAAAAGTAGAAAATAAAAAATAGTTTAAAAAAACTAAAAAAACACGCTTTTATTGCTAATCGAACTAAAAAGTAGATAATAAATTTAAATGACAAAGAGACCTATAATGAAGTAATAGCAAATCGAACGATCAGTCATAGTCAACTACCTCAGAACAGAATTATAACAAGAATTAAGATACAAATAGAATAACACTGTGGAACAAATTCAGGTTAGCAAAAATTAGGTCCATTCTGAGAGTGGCGGGTAAAAATAGAGGCGAAATTAGAAGGCCCGTATCGCGCCGTTTTTTTATGTTAGTTCGAATTTTTTTTTTAATCGGCCTTCGAAGTTTGCAGTCAAATGCCGATTTTCAGTATATTGTTTCATAAGTACCACAAAAATTTTTTTATTATTACAACCAAATTCACCTTACTTTTTGCCCACAGTAAAAAAAAGAAAATATTAATCCTGGCAATCCTAATAAGGATAATGGAAAACTTTTATCAAATTGTTGCATTGTCATCGGTCCTTGATGGGTGTGCAAAATTTCAACTCGATCAGATTTTTAGAAGCCAGTGAAAATTAAGCTCAAAGATTCCGTTACATACATACATACATACATACATACAACCCGACCTAATAAAAGTGTGTTAATATACAATTGGACAGATAAATGGCACATTAAATTGAACGAAACAAAGTCTGTACACATCAACTTTACAAACAAAAAGACCAACTACCTGCCAATATACATAAACAGCATTAAAGTACCATACTCTAATACAGCAAAGTATCTAGGTATGACGCTCGACACGAAACTTAGGTGGAGTGCGCACGTGAAAAAGAAAAGAGAAGAACTGGACCTAAAATTCCAAAATATGCATTGGCTAATGGGTAAGCAATCAGCGTTATCCGCACCCAACAAGATACTGCTTTACAAACAAATTCTCAAACCTATCTGGACCTATGGGATTCAGCTATGGGGTTGCACCAGCTATAGTAACACAGCGCATATACAAAGATTTCAGACTAAGGCACTCAAGCATGCAGTTTGTGCTCCATGGTATATTATATTAGGACGCAAGATCTAGAACGTGACCTCAATATTGATTCGGTTACGCCAACCATAAAGAAATTTGCAAAGTCGCACGCAGAGCGACTAAGCGAGCATGTCAACAATGAAGCCTTGATTCTTAACGATAATACAAAATGGAAACGAAGGCTCAAACGTTAAAAACCTCTAGATTTAAACTAATTAATAAATAAAAATCAGTTAAAAGTATGAATTGTATTTTTCTGAGGATTAACTCAAATTATTTGTTGCAACAAAACTCCACAAAAATTGCTCGTTAGTATATAGTATATGTAATGTTATACTAGTTGCAATGAAAATACTAATAATAAAAAAAAAAAAAAAATATTGTACATACATTTTTTCCAAAACATTTAGCAGGAAAAAAATTATTTTGGATTAATAACTAAAATCAAAAACAGATTTTTTTGTTCAGAATTTCTAGCAGAATACTTCAGTCGTCGAAGCAAAGTTGGTTATTAGGGTGGCAGTTATTTTGCAAGATTATTTTTTTATTGGTGCTACCCCCCAGATTGGTTCCTTTATATATGAAAATGGTGGAAAAAAGGTTTGAAGTAAATCTGGTAAGTGTAAAGTGTGCCCCCGGGCCTTCAAAGTTTCAAAAAACCCGAAAATTCGTAGTATAAGTACTAGTAGTAAGTAAAGTAGCCGAGCACTTAGTTTATCACATTACAATGATAATTAAAATTATTACGCTTAAAAAAATATATTCAATGCAGAATCTACCAAGTCGTTCGACCCTTGCTTTTTGACAACTCTGTCAAAAATTTTCCATTTTTATTCAATTTCTGAATTACAAAAACAAAACGGAAGTTAAAATATGTGAGATAACTTATCAACTTATCACATTTTGAAATTCGAAATGAAAATAGATTTCTTCAAACAGATTTCCGCGCATAAAAAATTGGGTTCGTGTTTATGGCTAAAAAAGTTTTGTATTAAAGTTTTTTAAAAAAATCATTAGTTGCGTACAACATTTGAAGTGAAGAGATTCGGTAGTACAATGTCGCGACTTCTATTACGAGAAAAAGTGTATCTGCTCGGATATTATTGTATTGTGTGTAAGTTAACAATACGAGGCAGTGCTTCACTAGTTGTGCGGGAAGTGATGATATATTGGGAGAAAGCCCGAATTCCGACACAAGAACTAAAGAACTGTATACCAAAGATAGAAGGTCTCTGTCAGCAGTGGCGGCAACTTCAAAAGCATGCTGCAAGAACGTCGATGGATCATAAGAAAAAAGAAAAAGATTTCGTTGAAAAACTCGAGGATCTCTTCGATATTGCACACGTCAATGCGTTGAATATCATATCCATTGAAGAAGATAAGCAGTTCTTAAACAATCAGCGGATGAGAGAACGCTCGGGGCTTATGTATGGAATTGATTACCATCTAAGTGCGAAAGAGACTCGAGTTTCTGAGCGAAAATTGCGAGAGGAGAAGAGAAAAGAACGAAACAATAATGAAGTTCTTCAATTGAGTAAGTATTTATCTTCATCTTCTCTAGCTACCTATTTAACATGAATATTTATGTATATCGAACTAAATCGTACTTATATTGTTAATACTATTTCTAGCTCAATCTGATATACTGATGACGTCGAGTTCAAGCAGCGGAGAAGATTTAGAAACGCGTGCTTCAGAGGAAATTCCGCAATGCTCAAAACATTTGTCTGTACCAGCAAAACAAAAAAGAAGACGACAAATAATAATAACTCCTAAGCTTGCTGCTGCTTTGGATAAGTGCAAGATCAGTGACAGGAATGCAGTTCATATTCTTACCATATAGCTACACTTGAAGCCCTTGGTCAAGTTGTGGAGACTTTTGCGATCAACAGGTGGTCTATTAACAATTCTCGTGAGAAACTCCGCGAAAATAAAGCTACCGAAATCAAAAATATCTTTAAGGATAGGGAATTGCCTGCCGCTACGATACATTGGGATAGTAAATTACTGCCATTACTAACAGGTAAAGAGGCAGTAGACCGACTTCCTGTTATTCTTTCAAATTGCGGTGCTGATCAACTTCTTGGTGTACCTGCATTGCAATCAGGGAGTGGAAAAGAACAGGCAACAGCTGTTTGCGAAGCCCTTGCTGAATGGCGCCTTCAGGACTACGGAAAAGCATTGGTTTTTGACACTACTGTCTCTAATACGGGCGCTTTTAATGGTGCGTGTATTTTGATTGAAAGCTTTCTAGAAAAAGATCTCTTATATTTGCCTTGCCGCCGTCACATATACGAAATCATTTTAAAAGCCGTTTTCAAGGAGAAGATGGGTGAAACTACCGGCCCAACCGTACCAATCTTAAAAAAGTTCCAAGCTGCTTGGCCTAAAATAAATGTAAATAATTTTAAAACCGGAATCGTGAATAAGAAGATCATGTTTCCCCGAGTTCTTGATTTTATACGAAGCACGTTGCAAGAACAACAACCGAGAGAGGATTATCGAGAATTTTTACAATTGGCTGCTATTTTTCTTGGCGAAATACCATCTCGTGGTGTATCCTTCCGTGCTCCAGGAGCTATCCATCATGCAAAGTGGATGGCTAAGGCTATTTATTGCTTTAAGATATTCATGTTTCGCGATGAATTTAAATTATCACCGCGTGAGGAAAATGCAATTTGTGATATTTGCATTTTCCTTATCAGTATATATATCGAAGTGTGGTTTTGTGCACCTTCTGCAGCCAAAGCACCATTTTTGGATTTCAGTGTTCTTTCAAAATTTATAAATACTGGACAGTTGACGAAGACATCTCTCGTGTGGCTTTACAAAAAATCAAAAATCATTTGTGGTATTTATCACCTGAATCCATCGCCTTGGCCGTCTTTGACCCAAATGTGACGGCAGAATGAAAAATTAAAATGGTATAGGCGTTGAATCGTGAAACTGATGCTGAATGTGAAAAAAGTATTAAAAGGATAACCGTGGAAACAAGCCAAGTTCCTGAATTAAACCAAGGACTTGAACAATTTCCCTCCAACAAAACAAAATGATTCTTTGCAAGATTTAACATAAATGACGAATTCCTATGCACAGATCCTGCCTGGTGGCACAAACATGAAGATTTCGTCCAAGCTTTAAAAGTAGTTAATAAACTTAAAGTAACAAATGATACGGCGGAGAGAGGTGTTAAACTAGTAGAGGATTTTAATAAGTTATATACAAAAAACGGGCGACAAATGCAGTACGTGCTCCAAGTTGTAAGTGACTATCGACAGAAGTTCCCAGACAGCAATAAACAAACTATATCTAAAAATAAAGATTTTTAATTCATTTTTATTTTATTTTCTTCAATGAGTTATTTCTTTTTTTTTTTAGTATTTTTTATATGTTGTTATTAAACTAAATTACAATGAAGTAAGCGTCATATGGAACTATATATGCTAAATACTGTATGGATAATAATTTCCTTCTTCAATTTATATATGTATAATTTAATATACTTTACCAATTAAATTCTTTTACTACTTATTTACGCTGTATATATACTCATGTAAAATAAAAAACACACTTTTAATGAAATTAAAATTTTTTGTCATTTTGGGGTAAATTTTGCATATTGAAAGGCTCGGGGGCACACCTTTCCCCTATCCGATTGGCACCAAATTTCACAGAGGTCATTTTTATATAGAATGGAACCAAACTGGAGGGTAGCCCGCGAAAAAATATTGTATATAAAAAAACAGGTCAAATAACTGCCACGCTATTGGTTATATTTTCTAAGAACAAACTGACCCGCCCTAATGCACACCCATTCATATGTACATATATATATATGCATACATATGTATGTTCACAGTTTTCATTGAAAATAAAAGCATCAAATGCTCACTACGCTTCTTTCCCTTAAGAAAAATATACTATACAACAACGGTGTTGCGAATGAGTATACCGACCGTTCCAACCTTTGTGATTGGTTCATTGTGCACCAGCCAATCGCCATTTAACAAAGTTTAATGCCAGTGCAACAACAAATTAACCGAAATGGCAAATTGCTTGTTTTCATAAATAAACATTTATATTTGCATGCATTGACGGAATGACTTTTGCGGTTTTTGTGTTATTTTAAAATTTTTAAGTAATTTTTATTAATGTATATGGACGATTGCTACAAATTGCCTGCAGGACCATTGCCTTACTGCGGTGAGGGAGGTATAGAAAATTAAAAAAAAATCCTCACGTAATTTATGGACGCCCCCTTACGTGCATGTACGTGTTCGCCCTAAATGCAAAGCGGTTATGGTGGTTAATATCGAGTGCTTTCAAAATACAGTATCTGCAGTCCCCTAAAGTACTTCTAAGATTACGTTCGCATATGCATTAATCACCTATAAACTTGCCAAATTAATCTACCCGTTCACATATGGCAGATTACTTCCAAAATTGACAATCAGCTGACAATACTGTTTGGAAAGGTTTTTTTCATAGAAATTGCTTTGGTGGAATAGTTTGGAGTTTTTGGTTTTGCTTAATTATTATTAACGTTGTAAGGAAAAGACAAGGAGCAGGATTAGCTAATTTAATTGCGCGTTTCATTTCATAGACCGTTGGAGGAAATCCGTGAACGACGTTTACGGAGGTTGCAAAAAATTATGACAGCAATATGCATGCGAAATTCCGTATAACATTTTATAATAAGCAATAACAGGCAAAAGCGTCTATGGAAACAGGCTTTTTTTCTGTAAAATTAATGCATAATAATTAATAATTAAGAAAAATTTTATTAGAATTATGTCTACAAACCTGTTTTCATTGCCGGCGGCCATTTTATTTAGTTTGTATTTTGACGTTTCTCCTTTCATTCGTAAAAATAATTATCGATAACACAAGGCTACATTTAAAACAGTATGGTTATAATCTAGGACTATTTTATAATCTCAGATTTCGAGAGAGCAATTTTGCATGGGTAATCTCGCCTTTTAATTACAGATTGGGAGTTAATATACCAGGTAGATACCTATGAAATGATACTTTTTTTCGATTTCAAACGTTTATTAACAAAAAATGGTTACAAATTTAATCCTAAAAATAATAGCCATCGCATTCACCAGCGGTTCCAAATCGTACGTCTCCACCAATTTCCGGGTCGCTCTTGTTCGATGTGGCGGTGCATTGTCATCAAGAAAAATTACTTTGTGACGCCGCACAGTGTGACTTTTTTCACTTTTAGGATGCCAAAATTAATAACAGCCAAACCAATGAAGCAATTCATTTCAAATTTTGCAGTGTGGTTGCAGATACCTAAATCTGATTTGAGAATAAAAATGGGCGCCCATTTTTTCTCCTTGCCCACATATAAGGTAAAATTTCACATAATCATATTTTCTACTTTAAAAGCATTTTCCAGTGTCAATTTAAATACAAATTGTTTAGATTTCTTAACTTTAGCTTAGAGGCGTATGACTAATATTTAAAAGATTTCATTCAGCCCATGGGTACCTTTTTATACTACATTATACTGCTCAATGAAGGAGATAATCACAAATTGTTTCAATGATAAATATGTAACTAATCTTTGTTTTATTAATAGTAAGCCAATAAACAGTTTCTAAAGATTAAACATAACAAAACATAAACACTTATTCGAAAGCAATTATTCATAATACTTCTTCCTGGGCCAGCAATGCAATTACATCTTGAGGCAAAGTCCCGCGCTTGGTTTTCGATGGCTTACGTAAGCTGCAAATGTAGGGATCGGATGATATTAGAAGCCTGTGCAATAAGTCCTCATTTGTTTGAGCTCGTGAACTTTTCATTGTATACCATTCGCGATAATTTCTGACATCTTTATTTCTCGATTCTTGCGCTTCTTCGGAAAGCTGACGAATAGGAACCATGCATGACGATATTAATTATATCATCAGCATACGCATGGACATTCACATACTGACAAATGTTAAAAACATCATTGACAAAAAGACTGAATAGACGCGGACCAAGGATAGACCCTTGCGGAACACCAGTGTGTACGTATCTAGACTGAGATGCTGATTTACTGGTCTTGACCTTCTGCGTTCTGTCTCCAAGGTAACTGGCAAGCTGCAAATGTAGGGATCGGATGATATTAGAAGCCTGTGCAATAAGTCCTCATTTGTTTGGGCTCGTGAACTTTTCATTGTATACCATTCGCGATAATTTCTGACATCTTTATTTCTTGATCCTTGCGCTTCTTCGGAAAGCTGACCAATAGGAACCATGCATGTCGATATTATATGTCTTGAATGGAACAGTATTTTATGCAGACTGACTGGCATATTGTACCACTCATATTCCCTCAAATAAAGATCGAGTGTGTCTCTCACGTATATCTCAAAGGCCTCAGCATTTATCTGAAATTCACACCCTAAGCAAGACAATATGGTGAAAAGCCTTTTTAAGGGACAGAAGTTAATGCCTGTAATGTCTGCAGTAACTTCTGCATTACTAAAAAAAACGTCGTGCTGTGTTTCCGTCATTTGTATTGCCAGATGTCTCTTTTGGCATATCAATTAAAAGCCCAGTTTCGTTTCTAAATCTGCTTTGAATGCTTTCCTTCCTCTGTTTCAGTTTTTCCTTATTTTCGGCGCCTCTTACACACCATGTCCTTAGTTCCAACCGATATGCAATGTGCAACATACACTCCATGCACCGTATCCATGAGTGAAGTGGTGAAATGCCGAATCTTAGCATGTTTGCTTCAACTTTCCGTTCCGACAAAGCGCTAAAATTATTCATATTCTTCGCTGAAGCACCACATATATAACACGCTTTACCGCCAATCATACACAAAATTAGTGTACTAGTAACTTTAAAGTTAAAATTTTCAATCTTAATTATTGTAGGAAGAAGATTAGAAATTTGGTCTTCCACAATCTTTACTTCTCTCACAATAGCATCTCGCGTTTCTTTTTCAAAGAAAAATTTAATGGGACGGCAATATCTGGTTGATGATGGAACAGGGTTCCTCCATATAACAACTCTACGTTCATTAACTAGAGTATCTATACATTTGGAGAAGTACGAGTGAAACAAAAAACATGCTGCTATCAGATTGATTTTCTTCGCTGAACTTTTGCTTATACCGTTTTTGCTCCGAGCCATCGCAACCCCATTTGAAAGTCACGAAAACTTCTTGAATACTGGGAATCGACAGCAGTACTTCTTTTTGTGCGTTACACAACCTTTTTATACTATGATCAATAAGCGCTTGCAACTCAATTTCGGCATACGTTTCTGTTACTGTGATTTTTTCTGGGTAACATAAAGCTTTGGACTTTTTTATGCAGTTATACGACGGATATAATTTGGGATTTATTTCTGCTGTATGCTGTCTATGCATATTATAGTCATGTGTTGAATCATTTGCATCTATTATCAGTGCAAGTGCTTGGTCAGGCGATAAACTTTTGTTGCGCTCTTTCGAAAATCGAGATTTTTTCAACACAGTACCTCTTGACGGTGAAGACAAACACAGCTCTTTAAATAATATTGCGGAATTTCTCTTACCGTTTGATCTAAGTCCCATTTCTGCCGCCATTAACACTTGTTCGCTATTTGATACTGCGACGCGTTTTTTTGAGCTCGTCAGTCAAATTTCGAAAAGTTCTTTCCGAGGAATCGCCATGAAAACTTCTTTTAAAGCTGTGGTAGCAAAATTTTATTCCAGTATCTGAAACACAGAATCCTAAAGGTCGTTTCGCTGTTAAAGAATGGACGGAACTCGATGGACCAATATAAGTTTTTCTCAGTAAAATATCAAAAATAATATTAAGCTATGGCTGTTTTAGTGATATTTTACTGAGCGGATTTGTATCGATAGTAAAAGCTTTATAATCTCTTACTTATCCCTGAAGTACAAAATTGTTGAAATTTAATCAGCAAATACTCAATTTTATGAAATTGATACTTATTCGTATTATATCTTTTGACAAACTTCACAGCGATTTTCGGATAATAAATAAAAATTATTCAATTGACGCAGCGGCTTGTGTTTGTAAACGGTTATCTTTCTTAAAACTATTGTTTTGATAAATTTTGAGTACACCGTCGTAAAATTTGGTCATTTTTACACAACATACCAAAAGAAGATCATTTTCGCAGAACTTTTTTTTTTTAATTTTGGCATCCTAAAACGATAAAAAGTCTCAGTGTGCGCCGATCGGCATATTCTGGGCATTTTCGGTGTATAGCGCTGTTCAAATCGGAAAATTGTCGTTGGTAGCGTGCACCATAGGTAGCTATTCAGTACGTTTAATATGTGTTTATGTGTATGCTCTATATACTCTGTGTTATTTCGAATTATATGCACCAACATTTAAAATCAAAGTAACTTTAATGTTTGCTGATTTAATTTAAAAAAATACATTATAAAACGACCTCACATTTTGGTGTGTGCGTTTTAGTAAATTTAAAACTATACAAATTTAATGAAAATTTTTACTAATTTTTTGAGTCGAAATTAATTCATAGACCATACAAGTGTTTTGTTATATTGACATACATATGTATATGCAAGTTAACACCACAGTTAACTCGCTCACCTGCAGCAGAAGCACACCCGTGTATTGAAATATGCTGACAGTGCGTCTGCTTAATGCAACGTGATCCACACGCGCATCCGGCAGACAGCAACTTCACCCGAAATACACAACATCGTGGGAACCGCTGTGTCAGCAGAGTTAGGGTAGGAATAAGGCTAGTTTTAGTATAAAAGGTTCTGAGTGTGCCGCCGCGCGGGCAGTCTTGAACCAGTGGGCTTTAAACGGTAATCTTCAACCAGCTAATAATCAGGAATACAATAAAGTAAACTGTAAAACGCATAGCACGGACAATTAATTCCAGGATCCCGAAAGTAAGTATAACTTAACGGGCCAAGTTGTTGGCCCGCAACTTTAATTTTTTAAACGATGTCCTGCGGGACACGTTAACTGGCGCCCGAGCAGGGACCCCTCTTTTTTTTCAAAGATGGGGTACCTAATAAGGATCTCCGCAAGGGAGTCCTTATGGTGTAGTGGAAAGGAAAAAAAAGTGAAAATAAAAAAAAAAAAAAATTAATTGTAAAATGAATATGAATCTCGAAGTAAATTGCTCAGCGATTCACCACCTACGGGGGGACCCTCCTGGCAATTTACTCACGAGGATGAAAGGAAATTTGTGAACTAAATAAACTGCACTACTGCAATAAATAAATATAAAACTCGGAGTATATTGCTCAGCGATTCACTACCTACGGGGGGACCCTCCTGGCAATTTACTCACGAGGATGAAAAAATTTTCTAAAATTTGTAAATTAAATAAAACATTACTTATAACTACACTACTGCGATAAATAAATATAAAACTCGGAGGATATTGCTCAGCGATTCACTACCTACGGGGGGACCCTCCTGGCAATTTACTCACGAGGATAAAAGAAGATGTATTAAAATCCCTGACAAATTGGTGGGCACTGTGAAACATTCATAGTGCAAGGTTCGACTCCTCGTCAGAAGGAAAGAATATAAAAAGAATAAAAAAGAATACAAAAAGATGCTTGAGAAAAATTACATATTTTAAATCTGTGGCGAATTGGTGGGTGCCATTGGCACAAGGTTCGACTCCTTGCCCGGATTCGCAAATATCAAAAAAAAAAAAAAAAAAAAAAAAAAAAAAGAGGAAAAATGTTAATTGGCTAGTGTAATTACAGCCATGTTTATAAGTAAATTGGGTAACGTCAACGATCTCGGCATGATAAAGCAGCTGCAGCCAGTGGACTGGATACGCCCTATCTGGGTGCACGTTGTCGTTCACATGGGAACACGCCAACTATTTCTGGCCTCTGGCAGCTAAATTAAAAGTTGTTTAGGCTTCCGAGAATCGTGTGAAGGAAGCGTCCTAAGTAGGTTGCCTACAATCTGATTGTAGGACGACTAAAAAGGGTTCCCGCGTCCCTTCCGTGACCTTAACCAATAAAATAAAATAAAAAATAAAAAAATATTTTACAAAATACTAATACTTTCGCATTTCTAGCTCAACATTTTGGATATCTCGATGCAATCAATCAGCCTGTGAGTTGAATTAAGCAAAACAACAAGTGTGATAAAAATAAGCAGAAGAGAATAAAGTGACAGAAGCAGCGAAGGAAGAGGAAAAGGTTTGAAAAGGACTAGAAATAAAAGTCGGTGAGTCAATTTACTTAATTATGGATTCCTTAACCCAATCTGTTACTGAATTAAATGGCTCTGTGGGCGCGCTCATGGCTGAGCTGAAAAAAGCCGAATATCGCATTCGCCAGCTTGAGGCAGCGTCCGTGGGGGGACCCGTGGCAGCACCAATTGAAATTCCTCTACAGGGGCCTGTGAATGAGGACGACTTAAGGGAGATTGGTAGATTACCGGATTCAGTTAGGGATCTTCAGGTGTTCGAGGGAAACCCTTCCCAATACGTGTCCTGGGTGACATCAGTGGAGGGAATCCTTGATGATTATAAAATCATCAAGGCAAGACCTCTATATAGGGCCATCCTTAAAAGTATTAGGGGGAAAGTTAGGGGAAATGCTGACTCCGCTCTAATTTCACACAATATTTCCGAGGTCGACTGGCCAGGGATTAAAAACTGCCTGTCGCTACATTATGCAGATAAAAGGGACATACGCACCTTGGAGCACCAGTTGGGCCAGTTGACGCAAGGTGGTCTCAGGTTAGACGAATTTTATGCACGCGTAAACCATCAGTTTTCTCTAATAATTAACAAATTAAAAACCGAGAATTACTCTGCCGAAACTGTGGGGGCTTTAATGGAAACGTACCGGAATCGAGCGCTGGATGTCTTCATAAGAGGGTTAAATGGCGACCTTTCTCGTATGATAATAGTCCAAAAACCGCGATCGCTGCCTGAAGCGTACACGGCTTGTTTGGACATACAAAATTTGAATTTCAGGAATCAACCTGTGCATGGAGCGGTAATTAGAAATACGGTGACTGTTCCCATGAATACCATGAGTGGGAATTCTAAGCCTCACCCATCTGTTTCGAAGTTTAGCGGTAACTTTCGACCCACAGGAAATAGTAATACGTTCGGATTTAGGCCGCATAGTGGTTCCTTCCAGAACCGCACATTTACCCGAAAACCGGAAATATATCGACCAGTGGAAAAAATGGAAGTGGATCCTTCTGCACAAACTCGTCGGAGTTTCCCGAATAAACCTCAGCAAGGATTCTCGTTAAAAAGGAAATTCGGCTCAGATAATTACCCCCAGAAACAGCAGAGGATGTTCCATATGGAGGCAATTGATGAAGAGTATGCTCAAGTAGCAGAGGATAATGTGGAAGACCAGGTGAATTTTATGACAGGAGCCTATCCAGCTTACCTTACATAGAGTATGTGAGTAACGACGGTACTCCCTTGAAATTTCTTGTAGACACTGGCGCAAATAAAAATTTCATTAATTCAACCCTTTCCCTAAACAGTAAGACACTTAGGAAGCCTTTTTTCGTATGTTCAGCCGGAGGGCGCATAAAAATCACTGAGGAAGTTAGTGGCAGATTTTTCCAACGCGCGGGAAACGATACCTTTATAACATTTTACGTACTGCCGGGTCTCGTTTCCTTTGATGGTATTATTGGCGATGATACCCTAAAGGAACTGGAGGCTATAATAGACCGCAAGGAAAATGTGCTAATTTTGAAACCTAATATTAGAATTCCACTTTTAGAAAAACCTTCCGGGCAAATTAACCAAATTTCCGATAACAACATTTCAACTTGGGCGCAGGAAAAACTGCAACAGATCATTAAAAATCACGAAAAACTTTTTGATCCAATAAGTGACAGGGAAATTGTGGATACTACAGTGAGGGCGGAGATTAGAACGACAACGGCAGAGGCAATTTACACCAAGAGTTACCCATATCCTGCCTGCATGAGAGAGGAGGTTGAAAGGCAGGTCGAGGAATTGCTTGAGGAAGGGATTATTCGGTTTTCGAAAAGTCCATACAATTCCCCAATCTGGATTGTCCCCAAAAAACCAAAACCTTCGGGAGAAAGGCAATATAGAATGGTGGTTGACTTCAAGCGCCTAAACGCCGTAACAATTGCCGACACATACCCCATACCGGATATAAATGCAACTCTTGCCAGCTTAGGTGCTGCAAAATACTTTACAACGATTGATCTAACTTCCGGGTTCCACCAGGTTCCGATGAAAGAGTGTGACGTACCAAAAACTGCGTTCTCAACGATGAATGGAAAATTTGAATTTCTTAGGCTTCCATTCGGACTAAAGAACGCCCCTGCCATTTTTCAACGCATGATAGACGATGTTCTCAAAGAATATATTGGGAAGATCTGCTACGTGTATATTGACGACATCATAGTTTTTGGAAAAAGTGAAGAAGAGCACCTAGAAAATGTTAGCACGATCTTTGCAAGGCTGCTGAGTGCAAACCTAAAAGTTAATCTGGAAAAAACCCATTTCATGAAGACTAGCGTAGAATTCCTTGGTTATGTCATCACTCCTGACGGGATTAAGCCCGATGCAAAAAAAGTAAGAGCCATTCAGGAATTGGATCCTCCCGAAACGCTTAAGGATCTAAAGCGTTTCCTAGGAATGACGTCGTACTACCGAAAATTCATTCGGGACTATGCAAAGGTGGCTAAGCCATTGACAAGTCTAACCCGAGGAGAAAACGCCCAAATAAAGGCTAACCAGTCGAGAAAGGTAAAAATCAAGCTCGAATCCGCTGCGTTGAAGGCGTTTGCTGATCTAAAGGAGCTACTCGTTTCGGCTGATATTTTGGTTTTCCCGGACTTTCAGAAACCTTTTAATTTGACTACGGATGCTTCTAACTTTGCAATAGGCGCTGTCTTGTCCCAAGGTGAGGTTGGAAAGGACAGGCCAATCGCGTACATCTCTCGCTCGCTAAGCAAGACAGAAGAAAACTATGCTACAAATGAGAAGGAAATGCTGGCCATTGTATGGGCATTGGACAACCTGCGTTCCTACTTATATGGCGCAAAAAACATTAAAATTTATACCGATCATCAGCCGCTGACCTTCGCTCTAGGAAACCGAAACCATAACGCGAAGTTAAAAAGATGGAAGGCCCGGGTAGAGGAATACAACCACGAGTTAATTTACACACCCGGTAAATCAAACTATGTGGCAGATGCCCTATCCAGGATCAAAGGTCGGAAACAGGACACAACAGGACTTCACGTGTTGGCTAGTGGCTCCGATACAGAAACGGCTAGTGAAGGAGCAACAGATACATCCAGAACAATGACCGCCGCTAGGGGCTCTACCACCGCAACCGCAAGTGAAATAGAAACTGTCCACAGCGCTGAACAAGACGCCTCCGATCTAATAATTCACGTCGAGGCACCCTTGAATGTTTTTAAGAATCAGCTCGTGATAAGAGAGGGACGGGAACTCCTTAGTGTTGAGAACCCACACGAGGGTTACACTCGCCATTATGTGACTCTAGCCGATATTAATCGGGACACTTTAGTAAGGATATTGAAAGAAAGGCTACGTCCAAATATAATCAACGGTGTCAAAATTCCCGAGAACCGGCTACAGCTTCTCCAAGATGTGTACCTCGAACACTTCCTTTATTACAAGATTAGGGTAACGCAAAGATTGGTAGAAGATGTGGCGAATGAAGAAAGAATTTGTAAAATAATAGAGGAGAGCACAGGCGGGCTCATAGAAACCCGGTGGAAAATAAAGGACAAATTCTGGAAAGGTACTACTTCCCCAAAATGGCGAGCCTGATAAGAAACTTCACTAAAGCTTGCGAAATATGCCGGGTAAATAAATATGACAGACATCCTTTCGTCCCAAAATTAAAAGATACACCCATACCCAAACATCCGTGCGATATCCTGCACATTGATATTTTCGAAATTAGCGGGGAGAAATTTTTAAGTTGTCTAGATAAATTCTCCAAATTTGCGAAGTTTTTCCACATTAAGGACAGGTCGGCCGTACTTTTGCGAAAAAAATTTGCAAAAGTAATTCACTATTTTACGGTCCCGCGGATGATAGTTACAGACAACGAACGAGGATTCGTCACCCCTCTAGTATCCAATTATGTAAGAAGTTTGGGAATCAGGCTCTACCAGACCCCCATTCAAAAAAGTGAAGTAAATGGGCAGGTCGAGAGGCTTCATTCCACTATTATTGAAATATACCGCTGTTTGCAAAAGGAACTACCCAACACCAGCCCCAAGGAGTTACTATACATAGCCGCTGATCGGTACAACAATTCAATTCATTCCATTACAAAGCATAAACCGAGCGACATATTTTTTAACAGGGTACAAAGAATAAACTACCAGGGGATAAGAAATTTTCAGGAAAAGGTTTTCAATGAGGTAAGGGGTCAAATAAAGAAAAATCAGGAATCAAGAAATTCGCGAATTAATAGAAAAAGGGACCACCCTAGGGAATATTCGCAGGGCGACGTGGTGTACGTAAGGAAGAAGAGGCTTTACCCTACCAAAATGCCATTGAGGCAATTGAATATGCGAAGCCCTCCTTATTTTCAAACGGCTCTCTGCTGCTTTATGTACTCGCAATCCCTAAGGTCGGAACAGATGAATTCCGCTTTCTGATGACAAGAGCTGCGGTTCATGCAGGTATGAGGGTAGTGGCAAACTACACGAAAATGTTGGTCAGCAAGGAAGAAACGTACGGCATAATAAGTGAATGTCCTTCGATCAAAAATTCAACGATCTGCGAGATGAGCCATCTGCAAAGATTACCCGAAGATGGATGCCTGGCACGTCTAATTAAGGGGGGTGATGCTGAATGCCACTTCGAACCTGAAAATGGAGAAACTATCGAATTAATTAGTGAAGGTACATTATTTCTAACCAACTTTCAGGGGACTGTTCGTAATGATAATCGCAAGAGCGTCCTTAACGGCACGTTCCTCATCCAGTTTAGCAATGAGACAATTTGGGTGAAGAACGAAACCTTTTCTAACAGAGCATCGCAGAGCTCGCAGGTATTGCCAGCAGCGGTTACCAACGTGAAAAGCCAAGGATTTAAACCAAGTCTAGAATACGTTCACGAGTTGAGCATGACGAATATCAACCATCTGGGCAAACTGGGCCAGAGATTCCATGTCTCTTTGGCTGTTGACGCTTTTTTTATTTGCATATTGGCCGTGGTCTCCTACTGGATTTGGAGAAAGATAACAGCAAGCCTTGACCTCCCTCCGATACGCCAACCTACCATTCCGATGCCTGTTGCTACCTACGCAAAGGAGACACCCGACGATTCCCGGAATACGCATGTCAATCTGCGGGACGCAGATATTTAGAGGGGGGCAGTTAACACCACAGTTAACTCGCTCACCTGCAGCAGAAGCACACCCGTGTATTGAAATATGCTGACAGTGCGTCTGCTTAATGCAACGTGATCCACACGCGCATCCGGCAGACAGCAACTTCACCCGAAATACACAACATCGTGGGAACCGCTGTGTCAGCAGAGTTAGGGTAGGAATAAGGCTAGTTTTAGTATAAAAGGTTCTGAGTGTGCCGCCGCGCGGGCAGTCTTGAACCAGTGGGCTTTAAACGGTAATCTTCAACCAGCTAATAATCAGGAATACAATAAAGTAAACTGTAAAACGCATAGAACGGACAATTAATTCCAGGATCCCGAAAGTAAGTATAACTTAACGGGCCAAGTTGTTGGCCCGCAACTTTAATTTTTTAAACGATGTCCTGCGGGACACGTTAACTCGCATATCAATATATACATACATATATTATGTTAGTTATGTTTGTGCATACGCACTGCAGGAACCATGACCTACCTCATGCGCATCGCTTTATATTTCTCAATAACACTTGTTTACGAATTTTTACTTTTAAACATGGCCCTCACCCAAAAAACGTTTTTTAGACTAATTTGAGGTCGCTGAAACCAAAAATCAATTTTATTTTTGTTTTTCAAAGAACGGTTTCCGAGATATTCCCAAAAAACCTGTTTTTTAGGCAATAGTGCAGTTATTACCTGCAATCTCGAAAACAGTACGCGCCATTTCTTTGAAGTGCATACATTTTGAAAGGCACACATATAACCTACATGGCAATATATAATTCGTGTCACTGGAAGTCGTAGTTTTCGCAGCTGTTGAAAGTTAAAAAAAGGCATTTTTGACGTTTTTTACTAAATTATCAATTATTTATGGAACAAAAAATTTTTTATATCGACTTTAGATAAGTTTTCTGAAAGACAATTTTGTCACTTACATTTTAAGCCTAAGTTTGTCTGAGGAGGTACAATTTTGTCACTTACATTTTAAGCCTAAGTTTGTCTGTCAGGAGGTACTTAGCTAAGTTAAGGGTACTATGGGTAGGGTTCGATACTCCTCAAAGTACCTTTAACGTGGTCGGGGGTGAAGGGCTGCATTAAGGTGTGATGCGACCCGTGTCGAGAATCTGTCAGGCTTGGGGCCCTTCTAATAAATAACCAAGTCTCGAACGGAGCTTACGGATAACTGGCGCCCTCATTCGGGTCTGCAATGCGGACATCCCAACGCAGGAGTGGAGGTATGTCAAAACTCTTACCAACAAAAATAGCGCGGAAGAATCGAAAGAGCAGAAGGGCGCCACCATGCAGGCTCTCCTGCTCCTCACAGAGAACTCAATCGAACCATTAGCGACATGCGATGGGCAACTGAGATACGGTTTTGTAAAGGTGAAGCTTCACATTTATAAAACCGACACGGATGCAATTGAGTTCCTCGCCACTAAGGAAGGTGAAAAACCCATGGGCGAACTAGAACCCATGAGCGAAACCGAGCCAATGAGCGAAGACGACCGGCCCACCGAAGAAGAATACGCCTCTTCAGGCTCAGAAATGGGCTTAGGGAGGCTGTACTTCGAACGGGAGGGTAAGTATTACACACAACAGCGTAAGTATTCCGAAAGGGAACTTTTATGCGAAAGCAAAGAAGACCCAGACATAACGCTAACAGCTGATGCATCTTCTGCAGATAAACCTTCATCACTGTAAAGAAGCCTGCCTTGCCCTCCTGGAGCGTCTGGCAGAAGATCAGCCGGACGTAGTCCTCATCCAGGAACCCTGGGTACGGAATGGCGAAATCTGCGGTCTGAGGACATCAGGGTATAAAGTATACAAGACCAATTGTGAAGGTGCTAAAAGAGCATGCATAATGGCAAAAGCACATCTTAATACATTTATGATTCAAAATTTCAGTAACGCAGATACTACGACGGTTAGCTGGGAAGTGAGCGGAAGCAACATCTGGCTAACCTCGTTCTATTTTGCCGGAGACGACACAGGTCTACTGCCGTCGCCGCTAATAAGAAGCCTTGTGGAAGACTGCAAAGCACACAACCGCAAACTAGCCCTAGGAGGTGATGCCAATGCCCACCATACCGTATGGGGGAGCTCGGATACAAACGAACGAGGTGAGTCTCTCTTTAATTATATTATATGTAGTAAGCTTTTAGTGTGTAACAAAGGCAACGAACCTACATTTATTACGCGCAATAGACAAGAAGTTCTTGATATTACGCTAGCATGTCAAACCCTCTACGGAAATATGACGCAGTGGAGGGTTCTGAATGAACACTCTTACTCCGATCATCGCTATATAAAAATAAAATTTGGGGGAAACAACTCACGGGCCCCGCCCGCCAGCAGGAACTTGAAAAAGACCAACTGGCATATATTTAAACGGGAACTTAAGGAAAGACTTTCAAATTCCCAAAATATTACTATTGAAGACAGAGAATCATTGAACGAACACGTACACATCCTTACGGAGGTCTGTAGAACTGCGCTAATCAAGGCTTGCCCCTTAATTAAGTATAAGGGGAAGAAAAAGCCGCCCTGGTGGTCAGAAGACCTGTCTACATTAAGAAACGACAGCAGAAGACAGTTTAATAGAGCGAAAGCGACACGAGAAAGTAAAGACTGTGACTGCTACTACAGTAAGCTAAAAATTTACAAAAAAGAAGTTAGGAAAGCGAAGAGGTCTGGTTGGAGAACGTTCTGTGGAGAAATCGAAGGAACCACAGAGGCTTCCAGACTGCGTAAAATCCTTTCTAAAAAACACTATACCACCGGATACCTCCAAAAACCGGACAGGAGTTGGACTACTTCGAGTGACGAAACTCTGAAGTTGCTAGTGGACACACACTTTCCCAGCAACGAATCATCTAACGTATTAATCAACAATGGTACAGAAAGACCAAACTCTGACATTGAAGAAATAATCACTGAAACTAGGATAACCTGGGCAGTGAACACGTTCAAACCATTTAAATCACCGGGCCCAGATGGATTATTCCGGGCCCAAATACAACATTCACTCAACTACATCATGGAGTGGCTGACGGCCATACTTAAGGCTGCTCTGAAACTGAAAAGTATCCCATCAGTATGGAAAGAGGTAAAAGTGGTCTTTATCCCTAAAGCGGGAAAAAGTTCACACACAACACCTAAGGATTTCAGGCCAATTAGCCTATCCTCCTTTCTGCTAAAAACATTAGAAAGAATTTTAGAAGAGCATATTAAGGCTAACATCAGCCCTAATAAGCTCAGCATCTCACAACATGCGAACTGTAAAGGGAAATCAGCTGAAACAGCACTTAACTCACTTGTTACAGAAATCGAGAAGTCAATGTATAATAAAGAATTCACACTGATAGCCTTTCTAGATATCGAGGGCGCATTCAATAACATCCTACCGGATACCATAATAAAGGCACTGACGGATTTCGGGATCTCTGGCGCTCTGGTTGAGTTCATCAAAAACATGCTCTTGAGCAGATTTCTGGTCGCAACCCTAGGGGTTGAGAGATCAAGAAAAAAGTTAGCAGAGGAACACCGCAAGGCGGTGTGCTGTCCCCTCTCCTATGGGTGCTGGCACTAAACTCATTGCTAAAGAGCCTAGAGGAGAGAGGACAACACGTCGTAGCATATGCGGACGATGTTGCAATGGTAGTAAGAGGGAAATTCCCCAATACACTTAGAGAAGTCATGCAAGATTTACTAAACATGGTTGAAAACTGGTCAAAAGCAAATGGGCTTAGAGTCAACCCCAATAAAACTGAACTCATCCTATTTACCAGGAAACATAAAATTCCAAATATAGCTCCTCCGACCCTAGGTGGAACGGCACTGCCATTTAGTGATGAGGCCCGCTACTTAGGTCTAATACTAGACCGAAAGCTAACTTGGAAGGCAAATGTCGAAGATAGAGTAAAAAGGGCGACAATAGCACTATACTCTTGTAAACAGCTGATAGGACTAAGTTGGGGTCTCTCCCCATCTATCGTATACTGGCTTTACACGGCAATTGCCAGACCAATCCTAACATACGGCATATTAGTATGGTGGCCAGCTTTAGATAAATTGTACATCAAAAGAACCATGGCACACGTACAAAGAATGGCCAGTCTTTGCATCTGCGGGGCCCTCAGAACCACACCCACAAATGCACTAAATATTATGCTTAACATTTTACCAATAGAGCAGTACGGTAAGCAAACAGCTGCCAAAGCAACTCTCAGACTAAGAGAAATCGGCCTACTCAGAACGTACCAAAGAGGGCACTCCTCAATTTTAGAACAATTCCCCTGCATTCCCAGCACAATGGATTTCTGTAGGACCAAGGACATCAATTTCAATAAATCCTTTGTCACAGTATTTTCTTCCAAAGAGGAATGGGATAACGGGCTCATTGTTAAGATAAACGACTTAAACATCTACGCAGATGGCTCAAAACTGGACAACCAAGTAGGTGGAGGGGTCTACTCCGACAAACTCGGAGTATGCCAATCATTTCGCTTACCTGATCATTGCAGTGTATTTCAGGCGGAAGTCACTGCCATAAAAGAGGGACCTAAAGAAATAAAAACGAGAGTATTATCCACAAATGAAGTCTTCATTTACTCGGACAGTCAAGCAGCAATAAAAGCGCTGGAATCAAAAACGCACTCGTCAAAAACAGTTCTAGAATGTTTTAAACTACTACATGACGTATCTAAGTGCTACAAGGTGCACCTTATCTGGGTACCAGGTCACAGGAACATCGCAGGAAACTGTAAGGCGGATGAACTTGCACGAACCGGTACAACGCTCGATCTCGAACCGGATAAGGCGCTGACACCCATGCCCATAGCCACTTGTAAATTACTTATAGACAGGGAAACCATCAAAAAGGTAAATACAATCTGGCAAAACCTCACAACATGCGAACTAAGCAGACAGACATGGCCGAACTGGAACACCGGTCGATCGAAGATCTTGCTAAGATTCAACAGAGAATCTATAAGAAAAATGATAGGTGTTTTAACTGGTCATTGTTTCATAGGCAGTCACGCTAGAAGGTTAGGACTCCCTTACTTCGATTTCTGTAGAAGCTGCCTTAATACAGAAGAAGAGGAACCAGTCAGACACCTTTTATGTGAGTGTGAAAGCCTAGCTATGAGAAGGCTGCGCACTCTCGATACAGCATTTCTAACAGATGTAGCGGACATAGCCCATCTAAAACTAACGAAGCTCTGTTCGTTTATTAAAGCAACCGAATGGTTTGAAAAGGAACACGTAGAGTAAGGATAAGCTCCAGTGGAATCACAATGGACCTGCCGAAGGTCTAAGTGTGTCTTACGACAACCACCATACCTACCTACCTACCTGCACACTTGGTGCCCTAGCCTATGTACATACATACGTACATATTTGTGTTCTGAACTTCCAGGAACACAATACTAATTAGTATACACATACAAATGCATGTACATATAACCGCACACACAGGTAAAATGCGGTCTAAATGCGTATAACGTTCAAAGCTAAAAGTCTATGCCTTGCGACTACAAGAACAAAATACATTCATAGGCGCAGTCGTAGCGGCCATCATTCTAAAGGGTGATTTTTTAAGAGCTATAGGAAAGTTTTTCAAACAACCACACGGAAAATTCAGAAAAATGCATGAAATTTTTATTTAAATCGATAGTACAATCCATATAATTTAATGATTGAAGATTATTTCATGCAACTGTTGACAGCGACTGCGCTTCAAATGGTCCATCCGCTTAGAAAAATGCATGAAATTTTTATTTAAATCGATAGTACAATCCATATAATTTAATGATTGAAGATTATTTCATGCAACTGTTGACCGCGACTGCGCTTCAAATGGTCCATCCGCTTAGTCCAATTTTGGCATACTCTTTCCAATGTTTCGGCCGGTATCTCACATATAAATGCTTTAATGTTGCCTCCAATGCGTTAATTGAAGCAGGCTTGTCTGAATAGACATGAGCTTTAACATAGCCCCACAAAAAATAGTCTAAAGGCGTTATATCGCACGATCTGGGTGGCCAATTGACAGGTCCCGAACGCGAAATAAAATGTTCACCGAACTCGCCCCTCAACAAGTCCATTGTTACGCGTGCTGTGTGGCATGTGGCACCGTCTTGCTAAAACCACATGTCGTGCAAGTCAAGCTCTTGCATATTGGGCAAAAAAAGTTGGATATAATTTCACGGAAGCGCTCACCATTCACAGTTACGTTACGATTCGCAGCATCTTTGCAGAAGTACGGTCCAATGATACCTCCAGCCCATAAACCGCACCATTTCTGGATACATTGGTAGCTCTTGCAATTCTTCTGGCTGATATTCACTCCAAAATCGACAATTCTGCTTATTTACGTACCCATTAATCCAAAAATGAGCTTCGTCGCTGAACACAATTTTTCGATAAAAAAGTGGATCTTCGGCCAACTTTCGAAGAGCCCAAACCTGCGTTGCGGTAGGTCGTTCGGCTTCAATTCTTGCACCAGCTGTATTTTGAAAGGCTTCAAACTTTAATCCTTTCGCAAAATTTTCTACGCTGCTGAGTAACGGCGACGAATCGATAACACAGGTCAACAACGTTTTGTTCTAGGAAAGTGTAGGGTCATTTTCGAAGTAATTTTTTGCGTAGAATCCGAATCCGGGGTTTAAATTGCTCTATCACGTCAGGATTTTGAGATATCCTAACCTAAAAGTGCAAAAACGCTGTTTTTGCCCATTTTTAAGGTTATGTAACTGCGATATCTCAGTGAAAAATTAAGATATTTGAGCAAACTCAACGACATTTAAAAAAGGAAGACTTATAATTTAAAACACCACGTCTACTTTTTTATGAAGAGCAAAATCTTCGTAGCTACATAACCTCAAAAATGGGCAAAAACAGCGTTTTTTGCACTTTTAGGTTAGGATATCTTAAAGTCCTGACGTGATAGAGCAATTTAAACCCCGGATTCGGATTCTACGCAAAAAATTACTTCGGAAATGACACTACACTTTTATAAAACATTCCGAACCCATTTTTTTGCAGACCTGTGTAATTGATGGTCATCATTAACACTGGCCGATACAGCTGCGATATTTTCTGCAGTTCGCACTCTACGTAAGCGTGTTGGTAATTTGATGTCCAATAATGTAAATTTGGTTCTAAATTTAGTCACAATAGCTCAAATAGCCGCTTCAGTGGGTCGATTAAACTGACCATAAAATGGAAGAAGCGCGCGATAAACTTTCTAACAGAACACGCATTTTTATAAATAAAATTCAATGATTTGCAAACGTTGTTCGTTTGTAAGACGATTCATGGTTAAATTATAGCCCTGAAGATGTTTGACAGTGAAACAAAAGACGAAACGTGCGTCAGCTGTTTAAACCAACTGTTTAAAAAGATAATAGCTAAAAAATCATCCGCTAGTTGCCATATTGCTGAACGGTCTGAAATAGTCGCGGCGGCGCTGAGCAGTTTCAACAAAAACTCATCATAAAAAATTTATTGATAAATTCGAGCTCATAGTACTTTCATTCATAAAACGAGCCGCCCATATGCCAATTTTCTCGACCATTCGAAAATAGTCAATATTAGAATATTTCTTGTAGAATTATTTGCCAATATTTGGTAAATTTTGAATTTTTTTCATGTCGAATTATCGCGGCTCGTATATATGTTTGTACCCGTATATGTACATATGTAAACATGTCTTCTAAATGCTCGACAACCGGAGTTGCTGTGCGTCAAGTGCGCGCATGAGCATACAGTAAATTGCAAAAAACAACATAAGTAGCTTATTAAATAGTCCAGTGTCGGACATTTCAATACTGAGAGAAAATACCGAAACAATTACTTTATGTTCTCTGATAGTAGGTAAATAGTTAATTAGTATATTACATTACGTATGTAGTTCTTCAATTGATAAAAAGTGCACAAAATCATATGCATACGGGTATATCTGCAAGGTTAGAAACTTACTCTGAAATCACAGTATAGCGCTGGATTTCTTGAGCAGTTTTAGAGAATCGTAATATTTTTTGTGTACATATGCATATACATTCACATATTTAAATTTGCATATGCCATCCTTCTGTGTGGCTGGTAATCAATTAATTCTCTATGAAGGATTTGATTTGGTTGAAGGGAGGGAGTTCAACAAAGTTTTAACAGTTTATGTATATATTTTTGATAATTTGCTGTTTCTAAGCCCTATTGAACTTAACATATTTGTTTTCTATGATAAAGTGCCTGTAGCTAGCCTACAGCATTAACATTATTTCTTCCTTCATACAAACGAATTTTACTCAACTGCTGTTTAATTTGACCAGTTGAGTATATTTCTGTTAACTTTTGGTGATAAATATGTCTGTGGTGAACTCCACGCGCAAAACGAGTACCCTTCAAAATTCCATGCGTTCCTGTCATTGAGACCTCTCTATACATTAACGTTCTCTGTATCTTGAGTTACTTCTCAATTTGCTCTGTTTTCTTAACAACTGTATTTATTCTGTTTATTGCTCTTTGTTTACGCCATGCAATTTTAAAAACATACATACATGTACTCCTGGGTGCTTGTATTTTATTGTTTCTCTTTTAGTGGAGCGAAAATAAGAAAATTCTTATTGATATTAAGTACAAACAAAATGATGGATTTAATGTAGTACATTTTAATGCGCGTAGCCTAAGCCAAGAAGAAATCGGATTCCGGCCAGCCCGCAAAAACTGTTGGTACGACGAGGAATGTGATGCTGCCAGCGAAAGAAAACATACTGCCTATAGAGCCACGCTGCGATCAGGGGCAACGCGAGCCATGTGGGATCGCTACAGAAAGCTAAGAAAGGAAGAGAGACGTATTATCTGACAGAAGAAACGAGAGGCCGAAATACGTGAGTGCGAGGAGCTTGCGATGCTGGCCAATAGGAACAACGCCTGAAAATTCTACCAGAAAGTTCGGCAGAATACAGAAGGTTTCAAGACCGGGGCGTTTTCCTGTAAGAACAAAGACGGCGAGCTGCTGACTGGCCTCCAGAGCATCCTTATATTATGGAGGGAACACTTCTCGAACCTATTAAATAGTGACAGCTGCGCATGTCACAGAGAATGTGAAGATCCCGATACCCCAATCAAAATTGTCGTTCCGTTACCCGACCATGACGGGGTGAAAGTAGCGATAACGCGTCTAAAGAACAAAAAAGCCGCGGGCGCCAACGGACTGCCGACTGAGCTATTCATACATGGCGGCGAGGAGCTGGTAAGGTGCATGCATCAGCTTCTATGCAAAATATGGTCGGATGAAAGCATGCCTGCCGATTGGAATTTAAGTGTGCTCTGCCCAATCCATAAGAAGGGCGATCCTGCAATCTGTGCCAGTTACCTCGGGATTAGTCTTCTCAATATCGCCTATAAGGTTATAGCGAGCCTATTGTGTGAAAGGCTAAAGGCCACCGTCAACCAACTGATTGCACCTTATCAGTGTGGCTTTAGACCTGGAAAGTCTACCATCGACCAAATATTTACAATACGCCAATTCTTGGAAAACACCCATGAAAGGAGAATCGACACACACCATCTCTTCGTCGACTTCAAAGCTGCATTCGACAGTACGGACAGGAGTTACTTGCATGCCGCGATGCCTGAATTTGGTATCCCCGCAAAACTAATACGGCTATGCAAGATGACGTTACTCAACACCAGCAGCGCCGTCAGAATTGGGAAGGACCTCTCCGAGCCGTTTGATACCAAACGAGGTTTCAGACAGGGTGACTCCCTGTCATGTGATTTCTTTAACCTGATGTTTGAGAGGATGGTACGAGCTGCAGAACTTCATCGCTCAGGCACAACTGTTGGCGTATGCCGATTATATTGACATCATCGGCCTTAACAACCGCGCTGTGAGTTCTGCCTTTTCCAAACTGGATAAAGAGGCAAAGCAAATGGGTCTGATGGTGAACGAGCACAAAACGAAGTACCTCCTGTCATGAAACAAACAGTCGGCGCACTCGCGTATCGGCACCCACGTCACTGTAGACAGTTATAATTTCGAGGTTGTAAAAGACTTCGTATACTTAGGAACCAGCATTAACACCGATAACAATGTCAGCCTTGAAATCTTACCTAGAATCTTTCTAGGCAACAAATGATATATTACTTTAGACTAAGTAGGCAATTGAGTAGTAAAGTCGTCTCTCGACGAACAAAACTAACACTCTACAAGACTCTCATCATGCCCGTCCTAACGTATGGCGCAGAAGCGTGGACGATGACAACATCCGATGAAGCGACGCTTGGAGTGTTCGAGAGAAAGATTCTGCGTAAGATTTTTGGACCTTTGCACGTTGGCAACGGCGAATATCGCAGACGATGGAACGATGAGCTGTATGAGCTTTACGACGACATAGACATAGCACAGCGAATAAAGATCCAGCTGCTACATTGGCAGGGGCATGTCGTCCGAATGGATACAAACGCTCCGGCTCTGAAAGTATTCGATGCGGTACCAGCTGGTGGTAGGAGAGGAAGAGGAAGGCCTCCTCTGGGTTGGAAAGATCAGGTGAAGAAGGACTTGGCTTCACTTGGTGTGTCCAATTGGCGCTGGTTAGCACGAGAAAGAAACGACTGGCGCGCTGTGTTAAACTCGGCCAAAATCGCGTAAGCGGTTATCGCGGCAATTAAGAAGAATAAGAAGCCTAAGCCAAGAAAAGGTGGATTATACTAAACACAATTTCGATGATTTTGCAGAGTCGATGTACCTTGCGTTTCTGAGACCTGGTATCATAGTGACCTCCCTGATTTCAAACTCTCTTTGAACTGATACAATTTATTGCGGAACGATCGTAATACTAATAAAAAGGGGGAGGAGTTGCTACGGCAGGTATCTTGACGCGGTACAGGGGCTTAATCGAATCTCAAAACGGATACAGGCACCGGGAAGAATTGTCGTTCAGATAATAACTCACCCTGATATCTGGTACTGCTTAAGAACGATGACCGGGAGCTAATCCAGTGTGTTATCCATTGAATGATTTACAGCCAGGAGCTGAATTCGGCTGTATTATAACTGCGCCTCCTCAATACCGGGCCAAATTGAGGAGTAGCTGTGGCCTTACCGCGACATGGGCCGCTGACCCATTGAGATCCCCAGAAAATTTGAAGACTGCTGGGCTTGCCTTGTCCAGCAGGGGGTCGTACGAACAAAACACGATAAAAAATAAAAATCAAACCCAAAATAACAACAACACATAGGACAGCAGGAAAAAGCTGGACAAACATGTTTCCGCGGGGCAAAAGTGTCAAGTCAGCGAGGCAGATCAGTCAACTCAGATTCAGTAAAAACAGTAAACGAGGAGATCCTCGAGGATCGCTACTAGCGGTTGTTACCAACCAACACCGTCGCCGTTGCTGCCCAGCAAAAGGCCGGATGCCTATTAAGCTAGTAACGGACCGCAGGTATCCCAGCAACGAGATCCGGATCCATATCTAGAGAGCCGGGCCCACAAACCTTTCATTCACTCAAAGTCCGGGTAATCGTCTGACTCAAGCAGGGAAAGGATAGGCGAAGTATGGGCAAATTCCCGACTATTCCGCCACCTGGACAACGCGGCGTCCAACTCCGGCTACGCAATCCACAGTATTTTTTCTTAGAACTCCTTTTCGCGTGGGCGGCCTTCGGCCGCGCTTCAAAAAAATAACCCTCCTCAGTCCAACTCCGGCTACGCAATCCACAGTATTTTTTTCGTAGAGTTCTTTTCCGTGTTAAAACCATTGAAGCCAAAATTAAAACATCATATGCGGGTATGTAGTAAGGAGGCACAATAACCCCCATCCCCATCATTAACACTAAACTTAAATACTTAATTTTTGTTCATATATTTGTTTCATTTCCAGGCACCCGGCAACACCATACTGTTGCCATTCCAATCTTCTTCTTATTCGCGTTTAAAATTGGAAAGTGACTGTATGGACAAATGCATTTGCATTTAATTTTAATAAAAATAATTCGAATATAAGGATAAAAATAAGTAAAAACACGCGTGCGAGTGTATATTTGGTGAATTTTAGTGAAGTGTTAAAAAATAAATAGTGTAATGTGGCAAATTATAGTGAAGCTCCAAAGGGCATTTTGAAGGCAAATAATTATGAAATTATTATTGCCCGAATAATTTGGAGTTACAAAGAGTGTTCCTTAACACCTCACTAACATCTCCACCAAGTTTCATTAATAAAGACATAATAGTTTGTTAAAAATTGCCCAATATACATTATTCTAAATTCCAGCCGGGCCATTAGCTTCTTCAACCCATTGATGCCACCTGTGGGCAAAAAGTAAGCTGAATTTGGTTGTAAAATGAAAGATCTTTATTTATTCTTGTAAATCAATTTCAACCCCTTCAAAATAATCCCCTCTCTATGAAATACACTTATGCCAACGATTTTTCCAATCCCCGAAACATGCCAAATAGTCCATTTCCGGTATAGCCATCAGCACCTTCTTCGATTCAGCTTTTATCTCCTCAATCGACTCGAAACGCGTTCCCCGGAGTGGTCTCTTGAGTTTTGGGAATAGCCAGATGTCACACGGAGCCAAATCAGGCGAATACGGTGGTTGCGGAACGATACGCGTGGAATTTTTTGGCGAAATGGTCACGAAGAACGAGTGCAGTGTGAGACGGTGCATTATCGTGATGCAAAAACCAAGAGTTGTTGGCCCATAATTCTGGTCTTTTTAGACGAATTGCTTCACGTAAACGACGCATAACACTCAAATAATATTCTTTATTAACAGTTTGGCCAGGTGGAAGGAATTCATAGTGCACCACACCACGAAAATCGAAAAAAACTGTCATCATATCCTTTATTTTTGAACGACTTTGACGTGCTCTTTTCGGTCTGGCCTCGCCTTTAGCACGATATTCGCTTGAGTGGTCGGTTGTTTCAGGGTCGTAAGCATAAATCCAAGTCTCATCTCCCGTAGTGATGTATTTGAGCTTGTCCTGATAGTCTGAAAGCATTGTTTCACACACATCAACGCGACGACTTTTTTCCAAGAAATTGAGAATTTTCGGTACAAAACGAGATTTGACTTTTCTTAGGCCCAAATGGTCTTTCAAAATGGTTTTCACAGATCCTTCTGATATTCCGATCATATCAGTAAGGTCTTTGACAGTCAACCGACGATTTTTGAGCACTAACTCCTTCACATTATTGACGTGTTGGTCATCTGTTGACGTCGATGGTCGTCCGGAGCGCTCCAAGTCATCAACACGTTCTCTACCCTCTTAGAAGTCTTTGTACCACTTATAAATATTTTTCTGCGACATGGTCGAATCACCAAATGCCTTCTGCATGCTAAACGTTTCCGCAGTCGAAATTTCATTCCGCAAACAAAATTTGATGCCACTTCTCTGCTCAATCAAATCAGACATTGTAAAAATCGAAAAATGCTTAGGGTCGCTCTTCAGCCGAAATATGGAAATTTTGCTTATTGACGTATGTAGCCATTAGGCTAAAAGTGGGGCTCAACACTGAACACCATAAGTTAGCCTAAACGCGCGATGAACACTTTTTACAAAGCGTCGATTTTCGTAATACAATTGCAGGATATGTAAACGATGTTGAGACATAAGCCTTTCCATGATGAAGTGCCAATGACTACTAAAAAAAAGTATGTATTTAGTTTGACAGTGGTTACGCGTGATCTGTCAAAGAACCCCTATTGGAGAACGCCTTAACTCATTAGCTGATACAAAATATTATACAAACTCCAAGCGCCCTCAACAAATAAAAGTTAAATTCAATCACAAGGAAGCATTCCCTTCACAAACATTTTAAAACTACATAAATACAAAACACAATACATTTAGACCTAAAGACCAACGAGGCTTATGCCCTACGTAAAAAAGATCTACCAACAACGCAACCGCCACCCGCAGATCATCATCACAATACCGGTGTAAATAATCGATTTATAATATATGTATATTTAGTTGGCGCGTACACCCTTTTTTGGGTGTTTGGCCGAGCTCCTCCTCCTATTTATGGCGTGCGTCTTGATGTTGCTCCACAAATGGAGGAACCTACAGTTTCAAGCCGACTCCGAACGGCAGATACTTTCATGAGAAGCTTTTTCATGGCGGAAGTACATTCGGAGAATCTCTCTTGGACGATGACAAAATCCGATGAGGCATCACATGGAGTCTTTGAGAGAAAGATTCTGCGGAAGATTTTAGAATATTTGCACGTTGATGTCGGCGAGTATCGTAGGCGATGGAATAATGAGCTGCGAATGACATATCGTCCGAATGGATACAAACGTTCCAGCGTTTAAAGTATTTTATGCGGTGCCAGCTCGTGGTAGCAGAGGAAGGGCAGGGCCTCCTCTGCTATGGAAAGCTCAGGTGGAGCAGAACTTAGGTTCACTAGGTGTATCCAACCGGCGCCGGTTAGCACGAGAAAGAAACGACTGGCGCGCTTTGTTAAACTTGGCCAAAACCGCACATGCGGTTATCGCGCCAATCAAGAAGAAGAAGAATAAGTACTTGTTGGCAAGAGAGATGTTTCGTATATTTTTTTAAATCTCACCAATATCGTTCCTCCAACGGGTGAGAGGGAACGCTAAATAAATATACAAAATCGTTTTGAATGATTGAAAAGTGAAGTTACGTAGGTTAGCTGACATCGGAGGCCTGGAAAAAATGCTCGCGGTAAGAAATTTCGTTCGAATGAAGAGGTTAGCGCTGAAACCGAGGCCCATTTTGAAGCAAATGATAAATCGTTGTACACAAGTGGTATTGAAATGTTGGAGCGGCGCTGGAATAATTGTGGTGTTCTTGATGAAAATTACGTTGATTAATAAGGCTAATTTTGAACAAAAAGAAAACGTATTTTCCTTATTGTGTTGTGAGCATTTATTCATCGCTAATAGGCTCGTCGTTGGAGGGTTGAGTTATTGAGGAAGTTCAGTCTAGAGAAACACTCTGAACCGTGAAGGGGCACAATAAATCGTTAGTATGCGATTGAGCCGCAGCGGGAGATAACACAACGGCAGAACTCTTGGCAGCTACACTAGTACGACAAACAGGAACAGAGCATAATGTAAATTCCGTAGTCGCACATATTACTTTTTTATTGGTGACGGCAGCAGCAGTAAAAACAAGAAAGTATCTTGCATTAACTCCAGCAGCAGAAGAAGCCATATTTCCAATTGTTGCCCAGGCCTTCGGCAAAGTATGGCATGATGGACTACTCCATAAGCTTAAAATCTTGCTTCGAAGCTTATTTTCGAACATTTTTACTTCGTATCTAAATAACAGATATTTCAGTATCAAGTGCGATAGCTCTTATTCAAGCTCTTATTCAAACCCCCAATTCAATCCCTCTAAATATTTCGGCCGCCGTAGCCGAATGGGTTGGTGCGTGATTACCATTCGGAATTCACAGAGAGGTCGTTGGTTCGAATCTCGGTGAAAGCAAAATTAATAAAAACATTTTTCTAATAGCGGTCGCCCCTCGGCAGGCAATGGCAAACCTCCGAGTGTATTTCTGCCATGAAAAAGCTCCTCATAAATATATCTGCCGTTCGGAATCGGCTTGAAACTGTAGGTCCCTCCATTTGTGGAAAAACATCAAGACGCACACCACAAATAGGAGGAGGAGCTCGGCCAAACACCTAACAGAAGTGTACGCGCCAATTAAAAAAAAAAAAAAAAAAAAAAAAATATTTCTGGAACGGTTTAGCAACGTGTCGCCTTGAGTTGACATGCAGAACAATTAGTTTGTCATGTCTACCGTCCCATTCCGGTCGCTTTTCTTTGAAAGCTCGATTCAAACGCATTAGCTGCAGTAGGGAACGATCGCCAGTGATGGTTTCAGATGGTTTAAGTAGTTCATAATAGATTACGCCCTTCTGATTCCACCAGATGCACAACATAACCTTTGAAGCATGAATATTTTCTTTTCTGCTGTCGATGGATATGGTTTACCTGTCAGGCTCCAACATTTTCGACGCGAGTGACAATGCGATGCAGAAAATCTTTTCTTTTCTGCCGTTCAAGAAGCATCCCACACGTCCCCAACGCCTATCGATATCCCTCTCTTTCAACTGATGTGGCACCCAGTTACCTGCTTTCCGGACCATTCCCATCGACATGGGAAACGTTATCGACGGTTGATGTGTTAACATCCAACTCTTTAGACATATCATCAAGGAGTCGACATGCGTCTTCATCCAATATATTCGAATTTTTTCGGTGCGCCTTTGCGATCTTTATCACACACGTCGAAATTGTCAATTTGGAAGCTTCGAAACCCTCTGTACAAGTTGTATTTGATGGAGCTTGATTGCCGTAAATATTGATCAATATACGTTACGTTTCAGATACACTTTTCCTTAAAAGGTAATAATGAAGTATGATCTTTGCTCTTCAAACGAATATCAACTACTGTCATTGAAACCTCACATATACACCTTCAAATCACCAGTATATTTTTTGAGCGAACACAAAAGTAGTATCAGCAGCGTTACTTCTTTTACGAGGGCGCAAACTTATTCCCATACCCAATATAACAAGTAATTAGACCCGTGTGGGCGTATGGCATATCGTTGTGGGGCAGTGCAAACAAACTCATCGTGAAAAAATTCAGCGATTTCAAAACAAGTTCACGAAAAATGCACCATGGTATGTGAGGAACTCTGATTTACATAGTGACCTCAAGAAGTCATCAGTATCAGAAGTTGCCAAATATTTCTCTGCGAGGCTCGAAAAACCTACCAAACCGGAGGCTCCGCAACTTGCCAATCCAGATGAACAATGCCTTAAGCGATAAAATCCAAATGATCTTGTTCCAGAAATTTCAACAGTTGGCAAGCAGATATATATTTCTGTCAGCTGTCTTCCAATTTTATAAGGGTTTCATATAAATCGAAACCAAAGCCCAATCGTCCCAATGGAAGAGTCCAGGAGAACCAAGAGTCGATAGCAGAAAATCGCCGAACACGCAAAACACGTACCTTATTTATGCCTCTCACAAACAAACTAAGCATGCTATAATGCTAAAACCGTGATAGTATCTCCGAGACGAGTGAACATAAAAAATAATGATAATCGAAAGACGAATGTACGTAGTCCGCGAAATTTCAAGCCTTCGCCCTATTTTTTGAACACACTTCGTACTCATGAATATCCACTTTCCAGACAACACATAATATATAATATAAATATTCCTGAAAATCAAACTATTAGGGATCATTAGACACCATATTCCCTAACTCAATCAATTATCAAATCAATCGTCTAGCGAAAAGATTCTCTGGGCTCAGGCCGAATCCTAGAGTCGCTGTTGTTCCTTGGCTTGAAGAAGAAGCTTTTAAGAATACCGAAGAACACTAAGAAGAATATTATTGCAATATGCTACTCAGCGAGCATTTCAGAATTTCACGCCAATAAGTTTAACGTCCCTCTCCTCAAAACTCTAGCTCGAATTTTGGAAATATGTACATCTTAGAGAAAGGATTATTCTTCTCAAAACTCCAACACACCTATCTTAAAGACAGGTCCACAGAAACTGCACGAGGTAGCGAATATTATAAAAAAGTCGATTACGCAAGCAGTGTGCTTTGGCAGCATTCCAAGCCAGAGAAGGAGCTTTCAACAATGTTAATATCAGTCCTGAATAAACGAACTATTTCACTCAAACCAAAAAACACATTGTGGTCTTACACTGTACTTTTTAGGCCTATTTTACATATGGATCACACCTTTGGTGGCCTGCACTAGCTAAAAGCTATAACTAAACTAGATTCGGATTCTTAAGAGACTATGATGCAGAAATTTCTAAATACGAGTCTAAGATCTTAATCGGAATCTTTTCTGAACCCCTACAACTGTCCAAATCAATATGCCCTCCAGGCAAAGCTAACCTGTGCCAGGCAAAATTACTGGTAATCAAGGATGGCCTAGCATCTCCGAAGTCATGTAATCTGGAGTTACGGACAGTCAAGCCGCTATAAAGGTGATACACCTGCAGACTTGTAATGTATAGAAGTACTTAATTCGCTCAGTTAATGATTCGATATCATTTTCGTACAAGTTCAAGGCCACAGGCAGACCGAGGGTAATGAGAAGGCAGATGAGCTTGTTAAACGATGATTCTCCTTTAAACTCGAGCGGAACAGGTACAGTTTAGATTAATGTGTTCGAACTGCCAAATAATTAATATAAAATAATTAATCAATCAACGTAAAGTAATCGATTAATCAATTTGAACTGCCACTTAACTGTATTTTAAAATCAGAAAATGTATCTTCAAAGTCAGTGGCTTAAAAATGCCAATGCATAAAAATCTAGTGTCTTATTTCAGTGCGATGAAAAGCTGAAGATCCAAATTTAGTGGAAAATCGACTGAGTTGGTAATACTGCTTAAAACAGAAGCAGTCAAAATTGAGAGTGGAATTATATTAGTGAGCAGCCACTGTCATGTTGCTTCGTTGTCATCTGAACAAATACTGATTGGAACCAGTGAAATGAAAATGCGATTTAACACACTAAAAGCACTAAACTTTTGTATATCAAAGAATATTTTCTTTTCATAGCAGTTTATATTTTAGATAAGAAAAAAATAAAAACTTAATTTATCATAAATTTCAATAACAAATAAAAATTTAATCGTTCTACGTATAAGTTATATCACAAAATAATTTCAAAGCCTATTTCTTTATCAATTTCAGCTTGTGTCAACTATCGATTAAAAATATGTAATTAAACTTATTTCATGTATGGGAAATGCATTTGCGCTCAGAAAAAACACCAAAAAGGGCACTAGACGCTAACCCATCTTTTTCGGTGTTTTTATTTTCAAAGAGAAGAGCGTAAGAATAAGAGGTCCAAGAGGGCCACTAGGCGCCAACCCATATTTAAAAAAACAGAGCGTAAGAATAAGAGTTTAAAGAGGATTTGCTTGGATTGTGCTTTTGTGTATCCAAAAATGTACCGTCAAGAAAGCGAATGTGTTTTTTAAAATATATCTCTTTTCACATAAATTCAACATATATTTAACGTATTCATTTATTTATTTTCCTAATACGAAAGAAAAAAGTTGTAGGTTAGCTGTTGAGTTGAATGAAATGTGTTTTGAATTAAATTAGTAGTTGAATTTTAAACATTCATTGAAATTTGAAAATATTTAAAATGACAACTATATATAAGATAAAAAGAAAAATTCATTAAATATATTGCATTGCATTATATTGCGCTTAGATTAAAACAAATCTTAGTTTGAGCATAAAGTTGATATACATACATATGTACCTTAAATTGCAAAGTACTTCATCGCGGTAGTGTGGTGTAGTGTATACTTAATACTTATAAACAAGTTTTAGTTTATTCCCACCGTTTGAGCTCAGAAAAGAAACTATATTATTTTTTTACAAAAATTGTGTGCATTAAGAGCAGAACTTTAAGTATCATAGATCAATTGATCTGAAATTGAAATTGTTACTAAAGGATGGGCGACAATAGCAAATGTGTACTGCCAACACTTCTGTATTTATACATAAATGCATGTATGTATAAGCATTTTATTTTCATCATGCGTTAGCATGTGGCAAATAGATGAAGCACCTGGTATAAATAAACATATGTAGGTATATTAGCAGTGCTGCACAAAATTACATTTTTTTGTAAAATGTGAGTTATACCAGTTTTATGAGGTATAACCATACTTGCTAAAGGCGAATCTTGCTCGGTAACTTTGTTGTTTCCTTCAAATGCTAATTTTTCGTCAAGTGAGCCGAGCAGAGAGAAAGCGAGCAGAGAAGTGGCAAATAGAATATGCCTTATGCAACGAAAGAATTGCCGCCAACACATATCACCCGATTTCTTTATGTACGATAACGCTATTATTATGATACTCCTCCTGTTTTATATGCCACGTCAGTCACATATTGAACGAAAAGCATTTATTCCGGGAGACCCATTAAGTCGATTTCGGTAAAAATGTCGTCAGTAGGGAGTTGTAGTCAAAAATATCAGGCCGAAATGTCATTTGATAGTTCTAGCTCCTAAGCATTGTATGTAAGTGTTGTGTACGCAAATAAGCATGATGTGCAGGAAGTATTGCATTTGCTTCAATCCTAAATCCGCTATCTGCAAATACACGTTGCTGCTTTTGACCCTGACAACACTGAAATGGGAAGTATTTCGACTTTCTTCCTATGACACATTGTCTGTCTTAGCCACAAAATTGATTCAATTACACATATGTATGCATGTATGTATAAGCGCCAAAAGACGGCGCAAATCCCGCGAAACAGAACAACAAAAAAATTGATGGCTAGTGATGAACATTATTTTCAAGAATACGTACAAATGGACAAAACATCAAACTTTGAAAAAAAGCGGTTTTTTAAATAAGATTCCTAATTATGAAAGGATTTTTACTTCTTCAGTTTTTTCTTTCTCATGTATTATATTGTATTATACTTACACTTGGTATGTTATCGCTGTTGCAAATTTGCTCCGATAATAATCGATCACGTATCTCCCAGGCGAAAATGCTCGGACATTCGCGCTTGTAATCCGCGATTTTTTGTACGACAGGAGTTGTAGCAACACGTGGCTTTGATCCACCTATCGCTCGTGGCTTAATAGATCCCGTTTCGTAATATCTGCAAATGAAAAGTGTTAACGTCGCCTTGAACAGAGAATTCTAGGTAGAAAACAAAATTTTGCACTGCAATGTTTACAAAATCTCTAATGTATATAAATTTTCAAGAATACGTAAATCAATGTGCTAGTATATGTGTAGTATATATTGTACATACATGTGACTCATTTATTATAGCAAAACCAAATATAGTGGACAAATTTCACAAATCACAATGAAAGAGTACTTTTAAGCCGGAAAAATATATTTTTGGAACGGTAAACACAATTTCGTTCTTTTCAGCACTTATTTAACCCTCAGGCCGATTGATAATCCTTTTCAAATTTTGTAGTTATTTTATCTCGTTTTTGAATATTTTTTAATTTGTTAACAGTTTGTTAGTCAAAATTGTAATTCTTAAAAATGAATTACTCTTGCCACTTGGTTTTTTTACTTTTTTAAACGGACCCTAAAACTCCCCAAAATTAATATATATGTATATATTTATATGTATATATTCATATATATATATTTATATATAAATATTTATCTCGTTTTTCTTAAGATCATACTACACACATACAAATATCAGTGGCTCTCGCTCGCAATTTTACAGAATCGAAAAAAACCAGTCAATATCATTTACTTGTACTAACATATGTAATTGCAGCAAGTCTTGGCATCGAAGCCAGTTTATGCACATGAATAAATGCTGATTTATTCAATAGAAAATGTTTAACAAAACATAATTATATAATATAAAAGTATAATATGTAACCGTATTTGTGTCATGAAAAAGCTCCTCATAAAAAAGCATTTGACGTTCGGAGTCAGCTTTAAACTGTAGGTCCCTCCATTTGGGACACAACTTCAAGACGCACGCCACAAATGAGGAGGAGCTCGGCCAAACACCCAAAAAGAGTGTAAGCGCCAATTATACCTATATTATACTAACAGCTGGCGCTAAAGTAATCCTCCCATCAGAAAATGCTATAAATTTTGCGATTGGCCCCTAATGTCAGTTCTGTTTTGACATTTGTGTAGTAAACACATGCGAAATACACGTTAATAAACAATGTTACGCTACACTGCTCCAGAACGCGGAATATTGCTGACTATTTATTTGACCAATAATCGGTCGGTGACTTTGGCACAACGTGAATTTCGTCGCAGATTTCCTCGCCGTCCAACGCCTACTGGTGAAACACTGCGACGTTTAGCCGCTCGCCTCGAAGAGACTGGCACAACACGAGATGCTGCCAGGCGTGGCAGACCCCGGAGTAGCCGTTCTGCAGAGAATATTGCTGCTGTAGCCGAGGATGTCATGGAAGCGCCGTCGACATCGACCAGACGACGTGCCACGCAAATGGGTATCAGTCGACGGTCCTTACAGATGTTTTCGTACAAAGTCCAGACGGTGCATCAGCTGTTAGCTGCTGACCGCCAATCGCGTCTAACATGCGCTCAAGCCATCCTTAATCACCACCAAGAGGAAGATGATTTTTCATCAAAAATAATCATGAGTGACGAGGCCCATTTCCATCTTAGCGGGTACGTAAATAAGCAAAATTTACGCTTCTGGGGCACTGAAAATCCGCGTGTAACCCACGAAGAGCCATTACACCCTGGAGGAGTCATCGGACCTTTTTTCTTCGAAGACGTCGTGGGCCAAACGGTTACTGTGAATGGTGAGTGCTACAGAGCAATGATGAACGAGTTCTTTTTGCCGCAACTTGATGAATTGGGATTGGAAAACATGTGGTTCCAAAAGGACGGTGCAACGGCACACACTGCACGTGCCACAACCGATATGCTGAAGGATGCATTTCCCGGGCGCCTAATCTCCCCTTTTGGTGATTTGCCCTGGCTAGCAAGATCGCCTGATTTGACCGCTCCAGATTTCTTTTTGTGGGCCTTTTTGAAGTCGCGGGTTTATGTCAACAAGCCTCAGACTTTTGCAGCTCTTAAAGACAATATCCGTCAAGAATGTGAGGATCTATCGCCGGAAGTTTTGGCCAAAGTGATGGAAAATGCCATAAAAAGGGTTCAAATGGCAATCAACTGTAGCGGCGGCCATTTACATGACATCATATTCTCGACTTGATGTACAATAAAAAAAATTAAAAGACCAAATAAAAATAATCCACAAGAAGAATCAAAGTTTTTAATTTTTTTTTTAATTACAGCCAAAAAACATCGCAAGGTTACTTTTGCGCCACCTTGTATATACATATATGGGTGGGCCATGTAAAATTTGCTTTTCGAATGGGCTATAAAAAAAAACTAATCAATATTTTTTGAAACTTTTTTATTTTTATTTTAAAGATTGAACATTGTCATTTATGAATAAAAAATAATATCGTTCAAATGACTGCCTCGACGGCGTTACAGTGGGCCATTCGATCAACCCAATTTTTAAGCACATTTTCGATTGTTTGGGCTCCAATATCATGAATGGCAACTTCGATTTCGTGTTTTAAAGCATCAATCGTCTCTGGATGGTTCGTATAGCATTTGTCCTTAACGGCTCTCCACAAAAAATAGTCCAACGGGCTTAAATCACAGCTCCGAGGCGGCCAATTGATATCGGAATTCAAAAACGGTAGCCAAAAGTTCGAGTGTAACTTTGGCAGTGTGACAAGTTGCACCGTCCTGTTGAAACCAAATGTCGTCCATGTCATCCTCTTCAATTTTCGGAAACAAAAACTCGTTGAGCATGTCACGGTAACGCTCGCCATTTACTGTAACCGCGGAAGAAGAAGAAGACTCACCACTTTGGAAATAGGTTTTCAATATTTCCCAATTTTGTTAAAGCGTATAGCGTCTCATTTCGTAAATGTCAAACCTGTAAATAAATTATGAACACATTTGACATGTCATGTGTGTTACCATTCTCAAAAAAATAGGTGGTTCAAAAAACAACACTATGTGGCCCAAAGCCTCCAAAAGCTTTCCATAATTTGCGTCTATTTCCAGTAGTTTAATGACATCTCTCAACGTTTTTGTTGCCTTTCTTTATTCAAGAATATTACCACTATCCCAATAGAATTAATTTTTGTCGCAATAAGAGAAAAAGAAATGCAGTGTAACGCCGAAGAAATATTTTCTTAAGCTAAAATTGGTTTTGTTTACTTTGGGCCAGCTTCATATCGGGGGGTTCCATTCGCAACTTTTTTGCGGCGGGTCTAGTGATAAGACTCCTTTCTATGAATTTTCTTTTCTTTTCTCTTCTTAAAAACTCAAGAATTGATCAAGATTTAGATATATTTATAAATATTATACAAAGCATAAAAACGCACGTACGAGTATTCAGAAAGTAAGCTCACAGATAAAATGACGTATACAGATTAGCGGTGAGTGGCGGCAACTATGTGTACTTATATTGTATAAGCAAGCTAACAACGTGGTCCCAGATTCCTTGAGCGAAATTAAAATGGACCACCAAAGGTCAGCAGTTTATGTGGAAATCATTAGATAAATATAAGCCTTTAAAGAAGCATATGAGGAGTCTTATGGACAACTGATTTTAATAAACTCGTATGCTGCTAAAAATTGAAGTGTGGAGCTGAAATTCGCATAACTGTGAGAGAGCCATAAGCAAAAGAAACGAAGGAAGTTGGAAATTCCGATTTCTCCAAATGTACCATAAACATGAATGTCGATTTGAATATTTTAGTACCAAATTTGGTACAAAGTGCCTCATATTTGAATATTCATGAAAACATGCTGTTTTACCTGTTGGAAGTTGGCTCATTGGGAACTGTTCATATGCAATTCAAAGTCGTCGTACTTTAATATGATTCAACATATGTGGACATCTAGTGGAAAGTGTGAATCAGAAATGAAATACAAAATCAAGCTGATAAAATTTTGATGTTCTAGTTCAGTAGAAACAAACTGAAAAAACCATTATAACCGGACGATTTTCTGTTACTCTTGTTTAAAACTATTTTAATAATGTTATTTTAAACTGAACGTTTTGCAAATTGTTACTCTAATTATCTAATTTATAACTAAATTTTAACTACAATAATATTTTAAAACATATTTTCTGTTTTTTACTTCAGTAAATTAATTGTTCTTAGTTTTTATACACACATTTCTTAGATATTAAAGAATAAAAACAAAGAAATTAAAAACCTATTACTTATGTATATGAGCAAATTTCTTTGCGTCAAGTACTTTAAGTTTAGTGTTTTTTTTTAATAAAATAATAGGACTATGAATAAGTTCGTGCGTTTTTTTCGAAATTTGAAACTTTATTGACGTAAAATGGTTACAAATTTAATATTCAAAATATTGTCCATCGCTTACTACTACTTTTTCCCATCTTTCTGGCAATTCACGGATTCCCTTTGTGAAAAATTCGGTCGGTTTTGCCGCAATCCACGAATCGATCCATTTTTTGACTTCATCGTAATTACGGAAGTGCTGGTCAGCCAGGCCATGTTGCATCGATCGGAAGAGATAGTAATCGGATGGCGCAAGGTCTGGACTATACGGCGGGTGGGGTAGGACATCCCATTTGAGCGTTTCTAAGTATGTTTTGACCACTTGTGCAACATGTGGCCGAGCATTGTCATGTTGCAAAATAACTTTGTCGTGTCTATCGGCGTATTGCGGCCGTTTTTCTCGCAGTGCTCGGCTCAAACGCATCAATTGTCGTCGGTAGACATCCCCCGTAATCGTTTCATTCGGTTTCAGTAGCTCATAATACACAACACCCAGCTGGTTCCACCAGATACACAGCATAACCTTCAGGCCATGAATATTCTGCGCCGACGTCGATGTTGAAGCATGGCCAGGGTATCCATACGTTGCCCGACGTTTTGGATTGTCGTAATGGACCCACTTTTCATCGCCAGTCACAATTCGATGCAAAAAACCCTTTCTTTTGTGCCGTTGAAGCAGTTGTTCGCATGCCATAAAACGGCGTTCAACGTCTCTTGGCTTCAATTCATACGGCACCCAATGGCCTACCTTTCGGATCATTCCCATGGCTTTTAAACGTTTGGAAATGGTTGATTGATCAACTCCCAAAGTTTTTGCAACCTCTTCTTGCGTTTGAGCCGGATCTTGATCGAGCAATTCCTCCAATTCGGTATCCATGAACTTTGGCGGCGCACCCTCGCGTTCTTCGTCTTCCAAGCCAAAATCACCACTTTTAAAGCGTGCAAACCACTTCTGGCACGTTCGCTCAGATAGAGCATGCTCACCATAAACTTCCACCAAGATACGATGACTTTCGGCTGCTTTTTTCTTCATATTAAAATAATGAAGAAGAATTCCCCGCAAAAACACATTATTTGGCACGAAATTCGACATTTCCAAGTGTGGTAAAAATATTGTTGTTTACGCTTCAAATAAAAAACTTATACTGACGTTTGTGCCTTACGACAGTAGCTCTCCAATGAATGTTTGGAAATGTGGATCGATGGAATAATAATCAAGTTACGCCATCTGTTGTAAAACCGCACGAACTTATAAATAGACCTATTAATATAAAATTTAAAATGTCCTTAAGGATTAAAAGCATTTTTAAAGCATTTAGAATTTAATGGGCATATTTTTGGTTGCACTCTTAATGAATTAGATGTGATTTGAATCCATTGTGAATATTAATGTAATAAAGGATGTTTTTTTTAGAGGTTAGGTTTTCAAGTTGGCACTACTTTTTTCGTAGATGGTCTTTTTGACAGCTGTCACTTGATTTATGCTCAGTTTGGTTTGCCATTTCATAATGAATAGACTAACACCTGAACAACGTTTGCAAATCGTGCAAATTTGGGCCCAAAACGAGATGGCCACCGATCCCGATTTTCACAAGAAAATTTTGTTCAGCGATGAAGCTCACTTTTGGTTGAATGGGTATGTCAATAAGCAAAATTGTCGCATTTGGAGTGAACATAATCCACAAGCCATTGCTGAGACGCCGTTACATCCTCAAAAAGTCACTGTTTGGTGTGCTCTATGGGCAGAGGGAATCATTGGTCCATATTTCTTTAAAAATGAAGCCGGCCATAATGTTACAGTCAATGGAGAGCGCTATAGAGCCATGAATAATGACTTTTTCGTGCCTGAATTGGACGATGTTGATGTGGACGACCTTTGGTTCCAACAAGACGGCGCTACATGCAATACAGCCAACGCAACAATCGATTTATTGAAGGAAACTTTTGGTGAGCGCATTATCTCGCGCCTCCAAGATCGTGCGATATAACACCGCTGGACTATTTCTTGTGGGGCTATGTGAAGTCGCTTGTCTACGCAGATAAGCCCGAGACGATTGACGTCTTGGAAGAGAATATTCGGCGCGTTATTGCTGACATATGGCCCCAATTGCTGCAAAAAGTGGTCGAAAATTGGGCCTCTCGGCTGGAATTTATTCGAGCCAGCCGCGGCGTCCACTTGCCCGAAATCATTTTTAAAACATAATGGCAAACCCTTATCTTTATAATAAAGCTAAATTCTTGGCCATAACATTAAATTATATACGTTTTATTTCATCTTGAAAACCTAACCTCTAAAAAAAACACCCTATATAAAGTGAGGATGACAAAGAAATGTATTTATATAAAATAATGTGGAAAACAACAAGTATTAATTACAAACGATATTAGGACTACTCGAAAGAGCCGAAGATGGAAATTTGGAATATGAATCGGGCTCTATATATTAAAGCACGAAATTCAGAAAAATGAAACGCACACATTTCCAATATCGGATTAATCCTGTAAATATGGAATTATTCAGAAATTTTCATTGACCAAATACTTAAAAATAAATCTGTAAAAAAAAACATTAGAAATGTTTATCCAATGTTTACAAAGAATTTTTTATAAGAATTCATATGACCTCAAATAAAAAAATTATGTTTATCACTGTGTAAAATAAAAAATTGGAAATATGCCACTAAGCACATTCACAATATACTATAGTTACTTGAAAGTCCTACATATTCAAACAAAGCAGAGAAAAATATATTATGCATCAGTAAAGTTTCTTCTCTCTTCATTTTCTATACCCTTATTTTTGTTTGTGTTTGTATTTTCAGAGAAAACCAAAAAGTTTTGTATTTTTCTTTCCCAATATAATTCGAATTAATTTAAATTCGTTTATTTAAATATTTAACAATTATACTTACTACAAATACGCATATTTAATTAAAAGAAAGAAAATTGTGTAAATTTTACTACAACCACTGGCAAACATACCTCTGCAATTTGTAACTCTTTCAGCATTTCAGCAGTTAAAGAAAATCATGTAAGGATTTATTGTTTTCTCAATGAATTTTAAACAATTTAGTGTTGTTGCTGTTGAAGTGGTTGAGTATTTCCACTGAAATAATCGTAATTAGTGACCAGCACCGTGTTAGTCAGATCCATTTAGTGAGGTCCAAGTATAACAACAAATTCTTTATCTCGATGTCTGAGATCTCATTAATTTGCTGCAAGAAAGGACTACCAAAGGCGCGGAGTCGTACCTTGGCTAGCCCCGGGCATTTACATAAATAGTGGAAAAGACTCTCCTTCGCCCCTTCCGCTTGACAGCTTCTGCAGATAGGATTGAAGGGTAGATTGAGTCCAGCTGCATGATCCCCTACTTTCTAATGACCTGTAAGGGTTGCAGTGATGCGTGAGATGGTTGGCCGAGGATTTTGTATGACGGCCATGTGTTTTTTTTGTAATACATGTAGTTAGTTGCTTCCATCTTCTTTCGGTGTGAAGCAATGGATGCTTTTATTATGTTGAGTGGGGTGGAGACTGCCACCGCCTCTGCTATTTCTAGTGTCGAACCTTTTCTTGCTAGCTCATCCGCTATCTCATTACCCCGTTTGTTCCTGTGACCGGGAACCCATATCAGAGTGACTAAGCATTTCCAGCTCCTCTATACACTGTAAGACTAGTTTCGATGAAATGGAGTTGGAGTCCAAGGCCTTTATAGCTGCTTGACTGTCTGAGAAGATAGCTACGCTTGCACCAACTTCCTTGTAGAGTTTTAGTGATTTGCATGCTCCTTTGATCGCTAACAGGTCTGCCTGGAGCACGCTGGCATAGTCAGGAGAACGTATTGACTGAGATAGGTTGAGCGGCTCCGAATGGAAGCCAGCTCTCTCACCTCAGTTCATCTTAGAACCATCGGTATAGATTTCGATATCGTATCTTCCAATCACCTTCCCTTTGCTCCATTCGGCTCTTGGCGGAAAACGTACCGTGAAGTCTTTCTTGAAGTTAAGGTCGGAGACAGTGTAGTCTGATCTGTTTATGAGCAGCGAGAGTTCTTGTAGGAGGTTCTTACTGTGACCGTACGACCTTGTTGTCCAGCTTCCTATGCCTTTGAGTCTCGGCGCGCTGCAAGTAGCGATTGTTTTAATGTGTAAATCTAATGGTAGCAGATGAGTTAGTACATTGAGCGCTTCAGTAGGACTGGTGCTTAGCGCTCCTGTAGTTAAGATACACGCTGTTCTTTGTATTTTGTTCAGCTTAGTTTTGTTGTATTTCTTTTCTGTTGCAGGCCACCAGACTAGTGCCGCATATGTTAGTATTGGCCTTACAATGGCTGTGTAGGACCAATTGGTTAATTTTGGTTGGATACCCCATTTTTTACCTAACATTCTCTTACACGTGTAAAGTGCTATATTTGCTTTCTTTACCCTGTACTCTACGTTGGACTTCCGGCTGAGTTTGGGGCTTAGGATAACAGTAGTATGTATATTCCGGACTACAACGCAATATCAAAAATATTAAAATTTTAACATTTATTATTATTTTAACTCAAAAATTTAACATTTTTACCATTTAACTCATTTTTTTAACTTACAGTTACTCAAAATTTTAACATTTTTTAACATTTAACTCATTTTTTTAGCTTATATTATCTCAAAAAAAAAGTTAAAAATTTTGAGTTGGGTCGATTTAGTCCACCCCTAAATATTAACTACGAGTACCTTAAAAATATTAACTACGAGTACCTTAAAAATACTAACTACGAGTAACTAATAGGACTATGAATAAGTTCGTGCGGTTTTTTTTCGAAATTTGAAACTTTATTGACGTAAAATGGTTACAAATTTAATATTCAAAATATTGTCCATCGCTTACTACTACTTTTTCCCATCTTTCTGGCAATTCACGGATTCCCTTTGTGAAAAATTCGGTCGGTTTTGCCGCAATCCACGAATCGATCCATTTTTTGACTTCATCGTAATTACGGAAGTGCTGGTCAGCCAGGCCATGTTGCATCGATCGGAAGAGATAGTAATCGGATGGCGCAAGGTCTGGACTATACGGCGGGTGGGGTAGGACATCCCATTTGAGCGTTTCTAAGTATGTTTTGACCACTTGTGCAACATGTGGCCGAGCATTGTCATGTTGCAAAATAACTTTGTCGTGTCTATCGGCGTATTGCGGCCGTTTTTCTCGCAGTGCTCGGCTCAAACGCATCAATTGTCGTCGGTAGACATCCCCCGTAATCGTTTCATTCGGTTTCAGTAGCTCATAATACACAACACCCAGCTGGTCCCACCAGATACACAGCATAACCTTCAGGCCATGAATATTCTGCGCCGACGTCGATGTTGAAGCATGGCCAGGGTATCCATACGTTGCCCGACGTTTTGGATTGTCGTAATGGACCCACTTTTCATCGCCAGTCACAATTCGATGCAAAAAACCCTTTCTTTTGTGCCGTTGAAGCAGTTGTTCGCATGCCATAAAACGGCGTTCAACGTCTCTTGGCTTCAATTCATACGGCACCCAATGGCCTACCTTTCGGATCATTCCCATGGCTTTTAAACGTTTGGAAATGGTTGATTGATCAACTCCCAAAGTTTTTGCAACCTCTTCTTGCGTTTGAGCCGGATCTTGATCGAGCAATTCCTCCAATTCGGTATCCATGAACTTTGGCGGCGCACCCTCGCGTTCTTCGTCTTCCAAGCCAAAATCACCACTTTTAAAGCGTGCAAACCACTTCTGGCACGTTCGCTCAGATAGAGCATGCTCACCATAAACTTCCACCAAGATACGATGACTTTCGGCTGCTTTTTTCTTCATATTAAAATAATGAAGAAGAATTCCCCGCAAAAACACATTATTTGGCACGAAATTCGACATTTTCAAGTGTGGTAAAAATATTGTTGTTTACGCTTCAAATAAAAAACTTATACTGACGTTTGTGCCTTACGACAGTAGCTCTCCAATGAATGTTTGGAAATGTGGATCGATGGAATAATAATCAAGTTACGCCATCTGTTGTAAAGCCGCACGAACTTATAAATAGACCTATTATAATATAGGGGTTTTTAACATTTAACTCATTTTTTTAGCTTATATTATCTCAAAAAAAAAAAAAAAAAAAAAAAAAAAAAAAAAAAAAAAAAAAAAAAAAAACGGATACATTTATTTTTTAAAGTACCTTTCAAAAAAAAGTCTTTGAGTCAGATTTGAACTTGCAACAAAATTATTGTTACAATTCCAACTGCTTAACCAACTCATCTAAACCGTATACCCTGAATAATGTAATTATAGTTGAGTAGTATGCAAAGCAAACAGTTGATCTTATCAACATTGCTCACAATCTATAAATAGAATAAGCATAATTGCAAGATAAGCATAAGCACAAACCAAAAAAAATGAAATACTGTTGAATACGAGTCACAAACTGCAAGATAAGCATAATATTTGATTTAGAAAATTCAATTTTTATACATCAACACATGTTTCGACTCTGTCGAAACCGTTTGACAAAGTCAAACATGGTTACAAGTGTATTTAGCGTTAGAAGAGGGTGGACGCAAAATAATTGAAACTTCAAATTTGAACTCTTTGAAGTTCAAATTTATAAAATTTACCCAATATTGGTTCATAATTTAAATCTCTTATTAAATATGTTATTGGATTAGATGGATAAATTTTACTAATATAAAATATTTCTCGAGTCCAATTATTTTTATATTTGTTTTCAAATTGTTTTTTATGTGACTGAATTCTTACTTTTTCTCCAATTTTAAAAACTGGTTTTTCTAAATTGTTTCTATTAATTTTAAAACAATTATCAAAAATTAATTGTTCATTTTTTTCATTTACTTCACAAGGTTTCATACCAATAGTTCTATGTACATCTTTGTAATTATATTCATATAATATTTTATCAATTACATCAATCCAATTAGTATTTTTCTGAATTTCAAATCGTATTTTTAGTTTTTCATTAATGGTTCTATTAAATCTTTCTACAATTGATGATTTCTTTTCACTAAATGTTTGATACATGTTAATATTGTATTTATCTAAAACTTCTTGAAATTGTTTATTTAAAAATTCTTTACCAGAATCTGTATGAAGTAATTTTGGGGCACAACCTGCTTTTTTAATATAATAATATTTAAAAATGCTTCAGAAGTTGTTTTTCCATCTTTCTTTTTTAATGGCTCTATATAAGCAAATTTAGAAAATGTATCAATTACATTAAGCATATATTTGTATCCTCTATTAATTCTAACATTAACTGTTGTCATAATTAGTAAATCTGCTGCCCATAGTTCATTTATGCCTTTAGTAATAATTTTTCTTCTTTCAAAATTTTTTCTTACTGGTTTATGCAACTCTTTTGCTATTTTAAAATCATTATTTTTAGTATCAATAAATTCATCTTTATCCATTTCAAAAATATTTAAAATTTATTTTAATTAAATAACAATGATATCAGATAAAGTTTTAAAAGAATATATTAAAACACAAAATGACTTAAAAAATAAACTTCAACAATTCAATTTAAACAAAGTAATAAAACAAGAAAAAATTAATGAAGATCTTCAAGCAATTATTCAACCATTAAATCAATCAGTTATTAATGTTCACAATTTAAATGATAGCTTTAAAAATTTAATAGTAGATTTAAATCAATCAAATCAATCATATAAAAAAACAATAGATGGACATTCACAAAGTGAACATGTTTCAACGGAGTCGAAACCGTTTGACAATGTCAAGCAAGTTTCCAAAAGAAACGACACTGAAAGTGAATATACTTCCAAAGGAAACGATTCACAACATGAATATAAACCACCTAACAATAATGTGAATTTACAAACTAATGAATTTAACGAAAAGCAACTATCACCAATTAGAAAAACAAACAAACAAAAATTAGTTGAAAGTACACCAACAACTAGCACAGGTTCACGAAGCGAACAGTTGACTCCATCAACATCAAAAGACGCTCTTTTGCGTAGTGCAAATGAAACGTTATCTACACCAGTACAATTTATTTCAGACAAAATTGGAAATATGGCAATGAAATATTTAAATTTAAATAATTCTGATATGAAATTATGTGACAATATTTTTGGTCTAAGATCTGAAGATGGAAAAGATTTATGGATTGGTAATACTGAAGTAAAAATTAGTAATAATGATATTATTTTAAATAATAAAACTTATAATGGAACAAAAGGGTTATGGGAATTAATAACTTTAAAAGAACCATCAACAGCTGTAACAAATAATGATTTACAAAATTATGAAGAAATTATATTATCAACATATGCTTACATGCAAAATAATGACAAAAGTTCTAAACGTATTAAATCTAGCGTTGGAAATAAATATATGAATTTTATTAGACCAATATTGATTAAAAATAAAATTATAAAAGAAAAAGTAGGATCTGGTTTAAATTCAAAAAATAATCTTTCAAAATCATTACAAAATTTTAAAATTAAAACTAGTTTACCTACTGAATATGTTCGTTTTGCGAATCGTTCACAATGTGAACGTGTTTATTGGAATGATATTAATGAATTAAAAGATAGATTAAATTTGTTGTTAGGAGAGTATAATGCAGGAAATGATAGTCCAGAAATACATAATGAAATTATGAATATTATTGAGGAACTAAGAGAAGAAAATATGTTGACTCTCTCCGAAGGAAACGTATTAACTGTTTAATTAAATTACATATAAATTTAAATAAATTAAAAATTTTTTTTCTAATAAATGGGAATTGATAAGTTTGGACAAAAATCTTTTTCAGAAATAAATTCATCTAATGAATATTCTCTTAATAGAATAATATCATTAGAAAATGAAGTTGAAGAAATTCGTTCAAATAGTGATCAAATGAAAGATATTATTAGTAAATTAATGGAATTAAATCAACTACTTCAAAAAGAAGTTGAAAAACAAGAAAAAGATAATGTGGTAGCTTTTGGTGTTGTATATAAAGAAATAGAACAATTAGAAAATAATTTAAATCAAGATATTATTAACATAACTAAACAAGTAGATTTTATAGAAACAAATATTGAAAATTTTAAAAACAGTTTAGAAAAACAATTGGATAGTTATTCGGAAAAACAAATTTTAATTGATAATTATCTTAAAGATTTAGTTTTACAAAATAAAGACAATATTAATCAAAATAATATTACTAAACAAAATGATGAAACTAATAATAAGATTGATAAAAGTATTCAAGTAGATGAATATATAAAACAATTAAATATTGAAGAAAGTGAAACAGATATTGAAGAAAGTAAACTACAAATTGAAACAAATATAATTCAAAAATAATTTAAAAAATTCATACATATATAAATGATAAACAAAAATAATAAATCAAAATAAAAATTCAAATATTCAACATCGTTGAAATATGTTCACATCATATTTCATTTGAAATTAAAAAAAAAACTTAATCTAATATAATTAATAATTTAATGTATAGTAAATAGGAGGGGTTCGTTTTAGTTACCTACATTTCCTATTTCATAATGTCCCCAGGGTAATTTGTAAGTCTTATTTAACTTATCGTTATCATTATTATTCAACTTTTTATTGAAATAAAACTTATCATCATAGGGTGACAATCCTATTTTATTCTCTTCTGTAGTATATAGTTTATTGTCATATGATCTAATATTATGAACAGTTTCATTTTTATTTTTTAAATTAATTAAACAATTCTTATAATCTTCAATTGTTAACTTTTTAATATTATTTTTCTTTATTCCTTTACAAACTTTTTTAACACAAACATCGGTCTTAAATGCATACATTTTACTTCTAAGTCCACAAAATTCTCTAATTGGTATTCCATTATATTCATCTTTAAATTTTCCTGGTACTTTTTTATTAATATTAGATTTTAAATCTTCAATTGGAAAATTATCTATATAATCACTGGTATCATAATTATCTAGATCATCTTTCATTTCAGAATAAATATCAAAATCATCATCAATATGTTTACCTTCAAAATAAAGAATAAATGAGTCAGTATCTGTTCCTAATAATTTCATTCTATTACCATATTTAGTTTTAAGTTGTACATACATTTTAAACATTAATAATTTTGATAAATCTAAAATATTTTGACCTCCAAAGATAGGTTTATTTAATTTAATATTTGTATTTTTACCAAACACTACACACATATTATGATCTATTATTTTTCTTGATTGATATGTATTTCTACTTATTAGTTTTCTCATAATTTTTTCAGTTTTAACTATTCTAACATTAAGTCTATTTCTAACATTTTCCATTTGCTTACCATATACACTATTATTCATAAGTTTGAAAAAATCTTTTTCAAAATCGTTTTTAGCTTCTTTTCTAAGTGTTGTATTTTTTTCAATATAATTTTTTAACCATGCTTCTTGTCTACATTTAATACCTCTATGAATTTTAGTTAAAATTACACCATTATTTAAATATTCTTTTAATAATCTTATATCAATTATATAATTTTTCTTTGGTAACAACGTACACATTAATTTTTTAATTTTATCATTTGGTTTACTACCAATCCCTTTATTAATTAAGTCTGTTTGATTTGGTGATAAATCTTCAAATTGTGGAACATAATGATGAGGTGCTGGAGCATAATCATTATAAAAGTTGTGTAATTCCGGAGGAATACTTATATCAACTTCTAATGTATATCCAATATCACCATCATCAAAATCTTTATTTAAAATATTATCAATATTACAAAAATATTTAATTTCATCTTCATTTAACCATTCATGATTACCAACACTTAATTTTTGTGACATAGCCCATCCATATAAGTTATTTGCATCTAAATATAAAATATAACTTGTTAATTTTTTAGAATCGTATATACCTTTAAGAGAAGCTTCCTCTTTACTTAATTTATAAACTTGTTCTACAATATCATCGTAATAATAACAATTATTAGCTTTAGCATAGTTATGTGCAATTTGTGATATTCCACCTCTAGTTCCATTTTCATAAAATTCATACATATCTTGATCTGTTAATAATTCTAATTTTTGTTTGGTTAATTTTAAAGCAGATGAATTACTTAAATGTGGTGAACTTATATAATGTATAGGATCTAAATTATAATTTTTAAAACATTCTTTTCTAAAATTATCAAATACATCACTTAAAAGTATAACATCTAATTTTAAATACCAGTTGTGATAGTCTCTAAATGTTTTACAATTAAAATGTTTCCAAAATTTATTTGCAAATTTATAATCGTTAATATTAATATTTCCATTTAATGATGAATTAAAATCTTCAAGATTTGGAAATTCTGTAATACTTAATTTTTTATAATTATCAATAAATTCATATGGATATACACCTTTTCTAAGTAAATAACATTTATCTTTTAATGATAAATCTTTAAAAACATTATTAAAGTTTTCTAAATGATCAAAATTAATAGGTTTTATATTTTTAGTATTACAAACTGAACAAATACTACAAGCATATATTTTATTCTCAGTATTTTTACTAACTTTATAAGATACATAATCCATTTTTCTTATTTTCTTACATGTTACACAATATATATCATTAACATCTAATAAATTTTTAACAGCTTTATCTAATGAAGTATTTATAAATTCCATTGAATCTATAAATCTTAATTCTATTTTTTCGGCAACTGTATATAATTCTAAATCTGTTGATTCACATTTACAACAGGTGTCTCTTGTTATGAAATTATACTCATATTTACATTTTTTGTTTTTACATTTTAAATATTTAGTTTCACCTACAATAACTGGTTTTTTAATTTGTTTAAATTTTTCAGTACTTGTTGCTAAAACACTAGTTTCAGTTTCAGGATGAAATTCATCTAAATATTTTAGAAATAATTTTGAATCATAACCTTTTAAATTATGAATAATAATTGGTAAAAATTTTGGCATCTTTAACTTTAGATTACATGTATTACATAAAGCCATACTATATTTACCAGTTGTATGGTCATGATCCCAACATTTTTTATTTTCTTCAGAAAATGGAATATCACAAATTTCACAATTGTTAGTATTATCAAACTTTAATATCGATTCTTTATCCTGAATTATATTATTCAATTTTCTTACTTCATAATAATCTTTAGCATATTTTATTAAATTATCTAAGAATGATTTCAATAGCACTTTTCTATTAGAAATATTTTTTGAAATATATTGTTTATTAATATATAAGTGTTATAAATACCATAACTATTTGGAATGTGTTCATGAAGTAATATTGTATTTTTACATTTGTCAGATTTTTTTTTATTAATTTTTTCCAAAGTACATTCAAAATCAGCATATAAAGTAATATATATGGATGAAATAATTCTGCTCCAATAGATTTATATTTTAAAATATTTTCACCCTCTTTTGGTAACTTTATATTTTGTATTATATTATTATCATCTTTTAATAAATAACATGTTTTTATATGTTCTTCTAATTCATCAGATTTTTCAAAATGTTTAAAACATTTATTACAAATATGTAGATGTTCATGCTGATGATGAATTTTACCACTTAAAAATCCAGATAAATTTTTAAGTAGTACAAAGTGAGATTTGTATGTTTCTTCTGTAATATTCTCTTCTATATATATAATATTAACATGTTTTTTTGGCAAACCATTAACGAAATAATGAAAAGAGTTACTTTTATACATTAATTGAATTTGGTAATATTCATCATCATTTTTTTCTGAATCATAATGATAAAAATTCATGGTAATATTAAAATAATCTTCTAATTTTTTAACATTTTCTTCATTAATTATAAATGGAAATTCTAAATTTAGATTTTTAAATTTATCATCATTTTCTAAATCTTCAAGATATTTTTTATATTTTGTTGGTCTTTGAGGATCTTTAACAATTTCATCTTGATGAATAGAATATAAAATACAATATAAAATACATTTATTATCAGTATTTTTAATATTAACACAATTTCTATTAGTAAATGGAATATATGATCCAGCAAGAATTTGAGACTTATCTCTACTAATATGTGTTTTTACTATTCTAACAAAGCTAGCTGTAGATCCTTTTGTACATTTTTCTGAGAATTTATTATTTATTTCCTCTATCATTAAATAAAATTCTTTTGTATAGTTTAATTTATTAACATAATGTATTTCTGATCTATACCAATATTCATAACTTTCTTTAATTTTATTAGTTTTTTTATCAATAATCACAATATTTACCGCTGTTCCTAAAGACACTTTAAAATTACTATATTTTTTAAAACCTTTGAAAAAATATTTGAAACAATTTCTTTTTATTAATTCTAAATGTCTTTCAATATCAAATTCTTCATTATTTGTAAACTCTAAATCAGCAACCATATTGTTAAAACATGAACCATTTAATTGTTTTTCTTGAATATCAATAATATCAAAATCATAATCATCAAAATTTTGAAATATATTTTGAATAACATCATTATTATGCTTTTCTAATATATTAAAACACTTATTATGTTTAATAAACTATTTTTATTTTTATTGTACCAATATTTTGGCAATTGAAAAATATGTTTATTTGCTCTAATATATTTTTTTAAATTTTTTAAATTTTTAGATTTCAATTCTTTAATATTAAATGGATTCATTTTTATTTGGTTGATATTTTTACTTAATTTTTCCCTATTTATATAGAAAAATTTTTTTTAAATAAATTAACTTCTCGTCTTTATACAATATAAAATTATAATACTTTAAAGTGTGATGTAAATACCAATTAATTTTATTAAACTTAATTGGATATTAATTTTTATCATTAATTTTTTCATTATTTTCTTTATTATTAATAAATTTAATATGAAATTGAGATTTAAAATGACGTTGTTTATTTGATAAAGTATAATTTACACCACATTCACACTCTATTTTTTTATTTCTACTTGGTAATGTGTTACGATATGCAAATTTTTGATTGTAACATTTTTTACAATACCCCTTATTCAAATTAGAAATATTTGTTTCTTCCAAACATGAAAAACATATTTTTTTACCATTTATAATAGATAAACATATTTTTTCACCATTTACTATTTTATGATATAATCTTTGTTGTTGTTGTATTATTTCACCCATTGTTTCCAATTTATTAACAAATATTTTTTTTAAATTTTATATCAATTTACATTTCTAATATTTAATCTTATACTAATTTTTTCTTTTCTAAAATCAATTAAATTATTATCCTGATCAACTATATAAATAGTTATGTTTCTGATAGTATTTGTATTTACTGGATAGTATATTAAATTTCTAGGTATTTCATTTATTTTTTCACCAGGTTTATCGTTAATGAAAAATTCATGAATAATATTTGTTTGTTTATTATTTTCATAACTACCTCCTACAATATTACATTTTATTCTAATAGAATTAACATTCATAATATTTACTGGTAAATCAGATGATACTAATGTATTAGGTTGAATAATTTGTTCACTAAATCCTAGTAATGAAGCTATGGAATTTTTTTGTGTAAAATCAATAATATAATTACTTTTAATTTCAACTTTTAATGTTGTCATATTTGGTTTAATAGTAATACCCTTTATTTTCTCTTTTATAAAATTGTTTATATCATTTATTTCATATGAACCAGTTGGAAATGTAATTTTTTTGTTAACACTGTTAATTGTATGTAAATTATCTTGTGAATCATTTCCTTCGAAAATATGTTCACTTTGTGAACCAATGACAGAGTCAACATAATGTAAAATATTATTTTTTAATTTTTCAGATATGTTCGGTATAGAATTATAAGTAGAAAAATTAAGCAAACACATTTCAAAATCATGTTTAACTTCATTTGACTCTGTTGAAATATGTTTATTATCTAAAATTATTGGTTCATCAAAATTACATGAAATTATTGAAGTATTTCCATCTAATGATATAGTCGGCATTATTTAATTAAGTAAAAATTTTAAACATAGATGACCACAAATTATTTCATTTATTTCTTGATCAATATTATTATTAAAAATTACAGTATTTTCATTAGTTTTGAAATATTTTTCTATTAATATTGGTAATTTATTTATAGCAAAGGAATCATAGTAAAAAATATGATTATTATATTTTTTATATGCTACCCAGTGTGTACCATTACCATCATTATTATCTAAATTTATTATTCCACATTCTATATCTTTTATCTTTTCTGGTAATCTATCTTTCATGAATACACCCCTAAAATTTGCTATATTAAATTTTCTAGCATATTTTTTTAAATCATAATTACTTAATGGTTTAATTGGAATTAATTCAAAATCAAATTTTTTTTAAGTAACATACCATTACCAGATTTTTTAAGTAACATACCATTACCAGATTTTATATTTTTTTCTTCTAATGCTTTATTATGACGTATTTTTTCTTCTAATAATTTATCGTTAGTTTTTTTATCATTATATGCTCTATATAATGTTGTTCCTGCAGTAACTGCAGCTCCTATTGCTGGAATAAGTGGTAATAGTGCTGGTAAAAATCCGCCAATTTTTTCATTATTAAAACTTTGTAACTGAGACATAGATAATTTTAATATAAAAATTTTAAAAGTAGTTTTATTATTATCTAAATGTTTTTTTATAGAATTAATTTGTTTTCTAGTTAATGGTAAATATGTTTCATTCATTACACTTTCTTTAGTTCTTTGTAATTGAATTGGTTCTAATTTTATAGTAATATCTGTTTTATTTTTCATAGCATCATAAACTTGTTTTTGTTGATCTTCATTTAGAGATATTGGATATTTAATATATCGTCCACATTTTGGAATAAAATTAATTTCATTTTCATTTGTATTATGTTCACTTTGTGAACCGTTAACAGAGTCAACATTTATCAATTCTTCAGTTAATGAATTGTGAGTTGTTAAACCCATACCCATTTTTCTTTTAAATTTCATAGCATTAGTAGTTAAATATGCATTTACTTTTTCTGATAAACTAGCATCTTTTGCTGAAACTCTTGACCATGCTTTATCTTCTAAAATTTTATCAGCTTCATGTCTTTTCTTTATATCATTACTTTTAGAATATGCAATATCATGTTCTTTAGCTGCTTCATCTAATTTATTAATTGGATTTACATCCTTTTCAAGTTTTAATTCAAGATTAGTACCAGGTCCTAAATAATTATATCCTGGAGAATGTAACTCAAATGGAAGATTATTTATAAGATTATTTATAATACCACTACCATAATATCGTACCATTTATTATAATAGAAAATGTGATGTATTTATATTTCTTCATATATATTTATTATATTTACCAAATTTTTAGAAATTTTCAGTATATACTAAGCGATTTTAGTGGAGAAAATTTAACGAATATGAATGAAGTAAAAGAATTATTATATAATATTATGTCATTAATTCAAAAAATGGAAAAAATTTATTATTTAAATGGAAGATAAAATAAAATGTGATAAAAATAATCAATTATCAAAAATAGATTTTATTATTTCAAATGGAATAGATAAAATAATGCAAAATGAATACATTTCAATGGTACTAATTATTATTCTATTAATAATGTTTTTTTATAATTTGATAAGACAATTAAATACAAGACTACAATTATTTTAAACATAGGTTTCGACCTAGTCAAAACATATTAGTAAATTTTTAATAATATTTTTTAGTTAAATAAATGAAAGAAGAAAAAGGTATCGAATCTTATGACTTTTATGAACATTTGCCATCTAATTCTACACTATTAAATGAATATGGAAGACCAATAGAAATAAATATTAATAATCAAGACATTAAAACGTTACCATCAAAAAGTTTACTTAATATTAGAGGTCAAATTATTGCTAAAGATAAAGATGGTAAAATATTATATTAGATAAACTTAATCCTGATAAAATAAATTTTGTGAATAATGGTATAATAAATCTGTTTAGTAAAATTACATAGTTTATTAATTCAGTTGAAATTGATAAAATTGAAAATCCTGGAATAACAACAACAATTAAAGGCTTAGCATCATTTTCTAATGATTTATCATTAAATAATGCTGGTTGGCAAATTGTAAATAAAGGTAGTGTTTGTAATAAGAAAGGTTATTTTTCTGTTAGCATTCCATTATGTATATTAATTGGGTTTTTTGATGATTACAAAAATTTCATTTTTAGAATTAATCAAAAATTAGAATTAATAAGATCAAATGATGATACAAATTGTTTAATTATTGATAATATTAGGACTATGAATAAGTTCGTGCGGTTTTTTTCGAAATTTGAAACTTTATTGACGTAAAATGGTTACAAATTTAATATTCAAAATATTGTCCATCGCTTACTACTACTTTTTCCCATCTTTCTGGCAATTCACGGATTCCCTTTGTGAAAAATTCGGTCGGTTTTGCCGCAATCCACGAATCGATCCATTTTTTGACTTCATCGTAATTACGGAAGTGCTGGTCAGCCAGGCCATGTTGCATCGATCGGAAGAGATAGTAATCGGATGGCGCAAGGTCTGGACTATACGGCGGGTGGGGTAGGACATCCCATTTGAGCGTTTCTAAGTATGTTTTGACCACTTGTGCAACATGTGGCCGAGCATTGTCATGTTGCAAAATAACTTTGTCGTGTCTATCGGCGTATTGCGGCCGTTTTTCTCGCAGTGCTCGGCTCAAACGCATCAATTGTCGTCGGTAGACATCCCCCGTAATCGTTTCATTCGGTTTCAGTAGCTCATAATACACAACACCCAGCTGGTCCCACCAGATACACAGCATAACCTTCAGGCCATGAATATTCTGCGCCGACGTCGATGTTGAAGCATGGCCAGGGTATCCATACGTTGCCCGACGTTTTGGATTGTCGTAATGGACCCACTTTTCATCGCCAGTCACAATTCGATGCAAAAAACCCTTTCTTTTGTGCCGTTGAAGCAGTTGTTCGCATGCCATAAAACGGCGTTCAACGTCTCTTGGCTTCAATTCATACGGCACCCAATGGCCTACCTTTCGGATCATTCCCATGGCTTTTAAACGTTTGGAAATGGTTGATTGATCAACTCCCAAAGTTTTTGCAACCTCTTCTTGCGTTTGAGCCGGATCTTGATCGAGCAATTCCTCCAATTCGGTATCCATGAACTTTGGCGGCGCACCCTCGCGTTCTTCGTCTTCCAAGCCAAAATCACCACTTTTAAAGCGTGCAAACCACTTCTGGCACGTTCGCTCAGATAGAGCATGCTCACCATAAACTTCCACCAAGATACGATGACTTTCGGCTGCTTTTTTCTTCATATTAAAATAATGAAGAAGAATTCCCCGCAAAAACACATTATTTGGCACGAAATTCGACATTTTCAAGTGTGGTAAAAATATTGTTGTTTACGCTTCAAATAAAAAACTTATACTGACGTTTGTGCCTTACGACAGTAGCTCTCCAATGAATGTTTGGAAATGTGGATCGATGGAATAATAATCAAGTTACGCCATCTGTTGTAAAACCGCACGAACTTATAAATAGACCATTAGTTTAAGTGATCATACTTTTTCTATTGATATTAATCAAATTATATGGAGAATGCCTCATGTTAAATTTTCAGTTGAAGTTGATCATGAAATTAATAAAAAAATTTCACATAATACAAACTTTCAAATGTATTTTAGAAATTGGAGATACTATTGTACTACTGCAATTCCAGCTGTAAAGACTTATACCTGGAATATAACATCATCTAGTGCTAAACCTAGATATTTTCTTATTGCATTTCAAACATTAAGAAATCAGAATAATTATAAAGACAATAGTAAATTTGACCATTGTAATTTAGAAAATGTTGTAGTTAAATTAAATACAAATAGATATCCAAACTATGATATGCAACTATCTATTAATCAAAATAAATTTGATACATTATATAATATGTTTCTAGATTTTAAAAATTCATATTATGGTTCTAGTATAAATAATTTACCAATAGTTAATTATGATACATTTTTAAAAGAATATCCAATAATATGCATTGATACATCTAAACAGAATGAGGTAATTAAAGAGGCTGCTATTGATATTAAAATTGAATTTAAATGGACAGAAGATTTTCCATCAAATACAGTCGTTCACTGTTTAATTATTAGTGATGATAGTTATTCATATAATCCACTAACAAATCAAGTGATGCATGTTTGACTTGTTTTTTTTTAAATTTTTATAAAATTAAAATTAACTAAAAATTAATTGAAATAAATATGTAATTCATTATATTAATAATGAAAAAATTTATCTAAAATTCTAATTATGGATGGTCTTTTAAAAGTTACTAAATTAGATAATACAATTAAATTAACTATTCAAAATTTTGATACTCATAAACCAATAAAAAGATTAAATGAAATATTTCCGAATATTATTAGAGCAATTATTTGTGGACCAAGTAATTGCGGAAAAACAAATGTATTATTAAATATATTATCAAAGATTTATTATTCTGATATAATAATTTGTTCAAAAACTTGCTATCAAGAAAAATATAAATTTTTGGAAGATATGATAATTCAATTTAATAAATTGTGTATTAAAAATGATTTGGAATATAAAGATATAAAATATTTATCAATTCAATCTCTACCAACACCTGAAAATATTAAACCATATTCTGTAATAATATTTGATGATATCTCTACAGAACAACAAGATAATATTGCCAATTATTTTGCTTATGGTAGACACAATAACATTTCTTGTTTTTATTTATGTCAAACATATTCAAAAATTCCTAAACAATTGATAAGAGATAATGCAAACTATATAATTATATTTAAACAAGACAAGACTAATCTGAAGCATATATTTAATGACCATTGTAATGATATTAATTATGATATTTTAAAAAATATGTGTATTCAATGTTGGAAAGAACAGTTTGGATTTTTAGTAATAGATAAAGAACAAGAAACAAATGATGGTAGATATAAAAAAATTTTTGAATTTTTCTTTACAATATAAAAAATGTTTGAATTATAAAAAATGTTTAAATTTTTGTTGAATAATATTTTTTATGAATTGTTTTTTATATTGTTTAAAACAATAATTTTTCGACTACTTCATGAATTTGATTTATCACTGAAGTCTATTTTTTCTAACAAATTCAAAGCTTCTTCATAGTTACTATTACTTATTGTGACTCATATTCAACAGTATTTCATTTTTTGGTCCGCACAGGTCCGCACCAGACTAGATCAAATATTATGCTTATCTTGCAGTTTGTGACTCATATTCAACAGTATTTCATTTTTTGGTCCGCACAGGTCCGCACCAGACTAGATGAAATATTATGCTTATCTTGCAGTTTGTGACTCATATTCAACAGTATTTCATTTTTTGGTCCGCACCGGTCCGCACCAGACTAGATCAAATATTATGCTTATCTTGCAGTTTGTGACTCATATTCAACAGTATTTCATTTTTTGGTCCGCACAGGTCCGCACCAGACCAACAGTTCACTCTGTGAATACTTATAAAGCTTATTCTATTTATAGATTGTGAGCAATGTTGATAAGATCAACTGTTTGCTTTGCATACTACTCAACTATAATTACATTATTCAGGGTATACGGTTTAGATGAGTTGGTTAAGCAGTTGGAATTGTAACAATAATTTTGTTGCAAGTTCAAATCTGACTCAAAGACTTTTCTTTGAAAGGTACTTTAAAAAATAAATGTATCCTTTTTTTTTTTTTTTTTTTTTTTTTTTTTGAGATAATATAAGCTAAAAAAATGAGTTAAATGTTAAAAACCCCTATATTATAGTTACTCGTAGTTAGTATTTTTAAGGTACTCGTAGTTAATATTTTTAAGGTACTCGTAGTTAATATTTAGGGGTGGACTAAATCGACCCAACTCAAAATTTTTAACTTTTTTTTTGAGATAATATAAGCTAAAAAAATGAGTTAAATGTTAAAAAATGTTAAAATTTTGAGTAACTGTAAGTTAAAAAAATGAGTTAAATGGTAAAAATGTTAAAATTTTGAATTAAAATGATAATAAATGTTAAAATTTTAATATTTTTGAGTTAAAATGATAATAAATGTTAAAATTTTAATATTTTTGATATTGCGTTGTAGTCCGGAATATACATACTACTGATAACACCTAGGTATTTTGCCTGTTGGGTTAGCGCGAGACTAACGCCGATTAGTTTTGAGAGATTAAAGTTTGGTACCTTGGTTTTCTTGGTGAATAATATCGTTGTGTCTGTAACCTTCTCCCTGAGATATGCATCCAACAATCGCTCGAGTGTTTTGAGAACAAAGGAGGATAAGATGATGGGACAGAAATCTTTCGCTGTATCATGACCGCGTCTACCACCTTTGGGGATAAAAATCAGTTTAACCCGCCTCCAGCTTTTTGGAATATGCCCTAACATAAGGCTTTTCCTGAAAAAGACCTCCAGCCAAGGAATCGGCGTTTCTCGAGTGTTCCACAGCATGGCTGGGAATATCCCGTCTGGGTCCGCTGTTTTGTATGGTTCCAAGTTTTTCATCGCCCATAATATTCTATCTTGGGATATGATGTGATTGATTGTATTGGATAACCGGTTGGATGTTGGAACACTGCTACTAATGTTCTCAATATACATATTCTGTGTTGCCTGGATAATGTGTATTTATAAGATATTCTGGTGTGTCGGCCGAGGCTTTTGTCCATTCTCCGTTATCTTTCTTCAATAAGGAAGGGCAGGAGTGTTCTTTGGATAAAAGCTTACCTAGTCCGGCCGTATCTTTAGTTGATTCGATGGACGACGGCTACAACAATCTCTCCAAGTCTCTGTCCGAGCCTCTTTGATTGCTTTCTTCTATTCCCTAAGGCAATCTTTGTAGGACTTGAAGTACTTGTCATATGTTGAAGATTTCTCTTGTAATTTTCCTTAGTTGACTTAAATCTTCATTCCACCAGGTAGGGTAGGTAGTTCTGCCATATGTGGCGGGACATGAAGCTTCAAGCCCTTTCGTCAACGAAGCTTCGAAAGCTCCTACTTTCTCATATAAGTCTTCACTTGACGTTATGGTTTTATTTATGTGTTGAAGTTTAGACTGGGTTTCTCTACAGAATATGTGCCAGTTTGATCTTCTAGGGTTTCAATAATTTAGTGTATAATTATTTTTGTACAATCAATTTAAAAATCTTACTATGCTCATAACGTTAAAGCACCCAGTTCGGGAGATCTGCTCATACGAATACATATGTAATTATATGCACATATGTATTTGTAAACAAGAACAAGAAATGATACAGGTCTTTTAACGATAAATGGCGTTTGAAGTTGAACTCGAGGATGAGAAAAACTTTAGGTATAAATAAACGAAAATTCGAAATGGGTGGCACGGTGTACATAAGTAATGAAAATAATTATATAATATATAGTATCTCCAGCAATCAGAAATAATTTAAATAGTTTTACAATTTAGGACCGCTCACAAATTTTGTATTAGAATATATGAGTTTACTTGGCACATACAATTCATAAACGTTAAGGTACATATATGTAATATACAATACTTTAAATTTTTCTACAATAACTTTACACCTGGTGAGATTTTTGTCCTTCATCCGTAATGGATTTCAAATATGCGCATATTATACACCGCACGAAAAAGTTATAAGACCAAGGTGATTATGGTGATATCTATTAAAACTATATTATAATAAGAAAATGTCCCGTTCCGCTGATTGAATGTTTAAAACGGTATCTCATAATGGAAATTATTCCGCTTTTATTCCAAAACGAAATAATTATAAATATAAGACAAAAAGCGTTTCCTTTTAATTTAAACGAATAGTGTCAAGTAAATATATAGAACTTCTAGACGAAGTACTTATTACGTTTCTTCATGACAATTTCGATGAGGACTTGATTTTCCGGCATAACAACGCCGAAAGAGTTTTTGGTAGCGAACCTTAACCCAATTGAAAATGAATGGGCAATACTTTCTCAACCGATTTTTAAAAATGGGTGACCGTTTGGTAGCGAAAAAACCCGTAGAGAGCGTTTATTGTCGGATGATCAAAAATTGATAAAGATAATGTAAAAACTTAATCGACGACGCGATTTCGGCCGAGTTTAACAAAGCGCCCCAGTCGTTTCTTTCTCGTGCTAACCGGCGCCAGTTGGATACTCCAAGTGGAGCCAAGTCCTTCTCCACCTGATCTTTCCAACGCAGAGGAGGCCTCCCTCTTCCTCTGCTACCACCAGCTGATACCGCATCGAATACTTTCAGAGCCGGAGCGTTTGTATCCATTCGGATGACATGACCCAGCCAACGTAGCCGCTGGATCTTTATTCGCTGCGTTATGGCTATGTCGTCGTAAAGCTCATACAGCTCATCGTTCCATCGTCTGCGATATTCGCCGTTGCCAACGTGCAAAGGTCCAAAAATCTTACGCAGAATCTTTCTCTCGAACACTTCAAGCGTCGCTTCATCGGATGTTGTCATCGCCAAGCTTCTGCGCCATACGTTAGGACGGGCATGATGAGAGTCTTGTAGAGTGTTAGTTTTGTTCGTCGAGAGAGAACTGCTCAGTTGCCTACTTAGTCCAAAGTAGCATTTGTTGGCAAGAGAGATTCTACGTTGGATTTCACGGCTGACATTGTTATTGGTGTTATTGCTGGTTCCTAAATAAACGAAGTCTTTTACAACCTCGAAACTATAACTGTCTACAGCAGTGATCGCCAACCCGTCGATCGCGAGCTACCGGTAGCTCGCAAAGGCAATTCTGGTAGCTCGCACTGCTCACGTTGCAAAAAATCCAAAAGTCTGAAAATCATACCAGTATTAGCAAATTTCAGAAATTTTCATAATAAATAGATAAACAGCAGCAACACTGCGGTAAGCGATTTCGCGCCGACAAACACGGCGCGAAGTCGCGTCTCCGTTCTAGGATCGGCTGGAACCGATTAGCGCGTTCAAGAATTTTTTGGCTTTATATATACGCAATGCACGGCGACATTGCGCTCAGTTTAATACTGAACGGCATTATCAACGTTCTGTGTGCAGCGGTTGGGTTGGAGTTCGAAACATTATGGCAAGCAGTAGTAAGAAGGCGAAGACATACCATTTCCATTCGGAATGGGAAGAACAATACTTCTTCACAGAAGTTAAAGGCAAAAGTGTTTGTTTGTTATGTAATACAGCAGTGTCAGTTCCTAAAAAAGGAAATATTGAGAGGCATCATAAAACTGTGCATTCGAATTTTGAGAATTCTGCCACCAGAAAAGAAAAACTGAAACATTTAAAAATCCAGTTAATTGGACAACAGTCAATATTTTTGAAAACAATCGACAAAAATAAGGCTGCAACTGAAGCATCTTATCGTGTTTTCCAGATAATTGCACAAAAGAAAAAACCTTATGAAGACGGGGAAATCATAAAACAAGTATTTTGGGAAGCTGCAGATTCTTTATTCGCCAACTTTAGAAATAAAGGCGAAATAGTGTCCGCTATAAAATCTATGCAACTTTCTGCTAATACAGTGATGAGGCGAGTAGAAGTAATGAGCAATGATATTTTTTTATGTTTTACAGTTATGAAGTGACCTAGATAACTGTATTTATTTTTCACTGCAACTGGATGAATCAACAGATGTAGTTGACACCTCACAGATGGTCATATTTGTCAGGATGGCTTTTAGTGATTTTACAATTAAAGAAGATCTTTTGAAGTTTATTCCACTCAAAGGACATACTACTGGGCCAGAGCTGTTTTCTCATTTAAAAAATCTCATCTCTTCTGAGAAAATTCCAATATCAAAAATGGTAGGCCTGACAACTGACGGTGCTCCAGCTATGGTGGGTAATGATAAGGGGCTCGTGGCGCTATGTCATAAGGATGAAAGTTTTCCACAATTTCTTAGTTACCACTGTATTATACATCAGCAAGCATTATGTGGAAATTTTCTAAAATTGAACAACGTTATGAAACTGGTGGTGAAAATTGTGAACAAGATTAGAGCTCAAGCGTTACAAAGAAGATTATTTAAAACCTTGACTGATGAAATTGACTGTCAATACGGAGAGCTACTTCTTCACTCTGAAGTGCGATGGTTAAGCAGAGGACGAGTGCTCAAACGTTTCAATGATGTCCTGCCTGCTATACTCCAATTTTTCAAAGAACGCGATGAACCGATTCCTGAACTGGAAAATTCGACTTGGCTTAGAGATTTTGGTTTTCTTGTGGACATTACAGAGAAATTAAATGAGCTTAACTTGCAGCTTCAAGGCAGGGATAAAGAGTTAGCGGAAATGATTTCTGATATAAATGCATTTATTACAAAACTTGAATTTTGGGAACAAAACCTAAAAAACCGCGATACTAAGCATTTTCCTATTTTTTCGGAAATGATATCCAAAAATCTAATAGGACTATGAATAAGTTCGTGCGGTTTTTTTTTGAAATTTGAAACTTTATTGACGTAAAATGGTTACAAATTTAATATTCAAAATATTGTCCATCGCTTACTACTACTTTTTCCCATCTTTCTGGCAATTCACGGATTCCCTTTGTGAAAAATTCGGTCGGTTTTGCCGCAATCCACGAATCGATCCATTTTTTGACTTCATCGTAATTACGGAAGTGCTGGTCAGCCAGGCCATGTTGCATCGATCGGAAGAGATAGTAATCGGATGGCGCAAGGTCTGGACTATACGGCGGGTGGGGTAGGACATCCCATTTGAGCGTTTCTAAGTATGTTTTGACTACTTGTGCAACATGTGGCCGAGCATTGTCATGTTGCAAAATAACTTTGTCGTGTCTATCGGCGTATTGCGGCCGTTTTTCTCGCAGTGCTCGGCTCAAACGCATCAATTGTCGTCGGTAGACATCCCCCGTAATCGTTTCATTCGGTTTCAGTAGCTCATAATACACAACACCCAGCTGGTCCCACCAGATACACAGCATAACCTTCAGGCCATGAATATTCTGCGCCGACGTCGATGTTGAAGCATGGCCAGGGTATCCATACGTTGCCCGACGTTTTGGATTGTCGTAATGGACCCACTTTTCATCGCCAGTCACAATTCGATGCAAAAAACCCTTTCTTTTGTGCCGTTGAAGCAGTTGTTCGCATGCCATAAAACGGCGTTCAACGTCTCTTGGCTTCAATTCATACGGCACCCAATGGCCTACCTTTCGGATCATTCCCATGGCTTTTAAACGTTTGGAAATGGTTGATTGATCAACTCCCAAAGTTTTTGCAACCTCTTCTTGCGTTTGAGCCGGATCTTGATCGAGCAATTCCTCCAATTCGGTATCCATGAACTTTGGCGGCGCACCCTCGCGTTCTTCGTCTTCCAAGCCAAAATCACCACTTTTAAAGCGTGCAAACCACTTCTGGCACGTTCGCTCAGATAGAGCATGCTCACCATAAACTTCCACCAAGATACGATGACTTTCGGCTGCTTTTTTCTTCATATTAAAATAATGAAGAAGAATTCCCCGCAAAAACACATTATTTGGCACGAAATTCGACATTTTCAAGTGTGGTAAAAATATTGTTGTTTACGCTTCAAATAAAAAACTTATACTGACGTTTGTGCCTTACGACAGTAGCTCTCCAATGAATGTTTGGAAATGTGGATCGATGGAATAATAATCAAGTTACGCCATCTGTTGTAAAACCGCACGAACTTATTCATAGTCCTATTATTAGAGCCCTATGACAGTAAATATCATATGGAAATAGTTTCTAACTTAAAATCGTTTCAAGAATTTCAGCAAAATTGCTTTAGTGACGCAATTTGTTGTTTCACCCTTCATGGACATTGATATACAACAGTTCGCACCTTGTGCTATGAACAACTTTGGCGAAGACATTGCTGTGACAGAAATGGAACTGATTGCTTTTCAAAGTGACTTGACTTTAAAATCTTTAGGTTCAAATACAAAATGTATATGGACTTTAGTAAGTAAAGATAAGTATTCAGTTTTATGTCGTGTTGCGTTGAAAGTGAAAGCGTTATTCAGTTCAACTTATTTGTGTGAATCTTCTTTTTCCAACATGAAATTTATTAAAAATAAATACCGCAATCGGCTTACAGATATACATTTGGATAACTGTATTCGAATGACTGTATCAAATTATACTGCAAATATTAAACAAATTATCGATAAGTCAGAATGTCAACCTTCTCATTAAATATGCTCTTTTTAACTGCCCATATTTTATTTATATAATAATGTACAATACTATTACTGTTTTTTGTTATTTTAAGTCGCTTGTGATTTGCCATTATGACTGCAAAAAATTTTGTTACGATTGATAGGTGTGAGCATGGATGTAGTTATGCATAAGTATTAGCACTATAAGTCATAAGTTTATTATATATAGAACGTATATTAGTAAAATAAATACATGTATTGTATGTCGAATATAACTGTGTATTATTTAATTTATGTTGGCTTGTGCAAGTAGCTCGCTGTTTATTTCAAAATCTTGAAAGTAGCTCAACACATTGAAAAGGTTGGCGACCACTGGTCTACAGTGACGTGGGTGCCGATACGCGAGTGCGCCGACTGTTTGTTTGAAGACAAGAGGTACTTCGTTTTGTCCTCGTTCACCACCAAACCCATTCGCTTTGCCTTTTTATCCAGTTTGGAAAAGGCAGAACTAACAGCGCGGTTGTTAAGGCCGATGATATCGATATCATCGGCATACGCCAACAATTGTACGCTCTTATAAAGTATTGTGCCTGAGCGATTAAGTTCTGCGGCTCGTTCGATGCGCTCCAACATCAGGTTAAAGAAGTCACACGACAGGGAGTCACCCTGTCTGAAACCTCGTTTGGTATCAAACGGGCAGTACGGACGGATTGCCAAGGGAACCTGGTTCGCAGACGAAACAGGAATGGCTGCACTTTGTCTACCAAGCAGATGCGCTGTCGCCGTCACGCAGCACGGAGCCGGTCGTTGCTACACATATTTCCAAAATAAACGCTTCACAATGGTAAGCTGCTACCTTACCCCCAGCGACAGTGTTGACTGTTTATCTAGAACGAAACTGCACCTAACTGAGGATAAGGCTCAGGAAATAGGTGGCCCCTTCATCGTAGGCGGAGACTTCAACGCCAAGGCTGTAGAGGGGGGCGTCCCTACTACGAACACACGGGAAAGACACATACTAGACATGACTGCCAGACTAGGGTTTGTAATGGCAAACATAGGAAACGCTTCTACTTTTAGGAGACCAGGATGTGAACACACCACGCCGGATATCACCCTAGTGACTGATAGTCTGGCTGGGGCAATCAACGGGTGGGAAGTTCTGGAAGAATATACTGAAAGTGCCCATCAGTATTTCACGTTCCGGATCAGTGCGCGAACTGACCCTACCCCAACATCTTTAACAAAGGGCGCTCGCAAATGGAACACGGCCAAAGTGAACACTGAAACGTTTCTAGATCACTTTGATGCTAATTCCATGCCGCACATAAGTGGTGACGCTGGCGCATTGCCAACAGCTGTGACGCAACGACACACCGCGCGGGGTTACGCTCAAGAAGACGACCTGTGAACTGGTGGACGTAAGAGATCGCAGACCTCAGAAGAACCTGCTTCAGTAATAGATTAAGCTACACCAGAGCCAGAGGAAACAGAGAAGCATAGGCGGAAGCTACTGATTTTAGACAATCTGTGGAAAATACAGAAACTGATGCTGATTAGTAAGGTTAAAAGCAACCCAGCCAACCCTCATCTTGGCGTCCGCTTGGCATGCTGGACAGCGCCGAGAAATTGTTTGAGAAACTCATACAGCGTAGGCCTGCAGAGTCTGTTGAGAGAGCAGGAGGATTGTCAGCAAGGCAATACGGTTTCCGACGCGGAAAATCAACCCTTGGCGCAACCGCGGCCTGCAACTCGCCAAACATAAAACCGAAGTCCTCCTTATGACACGAGGTCATATGCCACCCGAGGTCAGCATGCTAATAGGTACACGTCCTTAGTGACCCAAAAAGTACTAAAATACTTTGGTATTCAACTTGACTGCAGGCTTTCTTTCTGGGCCCAGATACCGCATGCGGCTAACAAAGCAGCAAAGGGCACGGGTATGCTAAGTAGATTAAAGGCAAACATTGGTGGGCCAACACAGAGCAAAATAAAGCTAGTTATGGCGGCCACAAGCTCAATTCTCCTGTACGGCAGCGAAATATGGGGAATTGCGCTAAACTGCAAAGCGAAGCGCAAAGCACTAGAGACTGTGCAACGAACAGCGGCACTTAGAGTTGCCTCAGCCTACCGCACTGTCTCAGGCGCTGCAGCTCTCGTGATCAGCGGACAGATACCCATCGACCTCATGGTGAGGGAATGAATGGATACGTGGGACTCGAAGAAGAAACCTGTCATCACTAGCTTCCCAGAACGGAGATGCCAAACCATGCTGCGGTGGTAAAGCCGATGGGACATTGAACCGAGTGGCAGATGTACGGCGAAACTTATTCCATCAATTGACAAATGGGTCCAAAGAAACTTCGGAGAAGTGAACTACTTCTAAACTCAGTTCCTCCCGGGCCGCAGATACTTCCGGAGTTACCTACACCGCATGGGTGAGGTAAGCGATCCCACGCTCAACACACGCTTTCTAGTTGTGACAGATGACACGCGAAAAGAGATACTCTGAGGAAGCACATTGGCGCAATCGCGCCTAGCATCATAATGAGCAAAATGCTTGAACGCGAAGACAGCTGAAATGTGGCAAAGAAATGCATTGAGAACGTACTGGGGAAAAGACCTGGGAAGATAGACCTCAACACAATGCAACAAAGCGAAGTCGCACAGATAGAGACACAAGAAGGCGAGCCAGTAGCTGGCTACAAATATGGTAGACCTGAACGTGGGTGAATAGAATTGGTCCTTTATGGATGGCGTTCTGGGCCCTCCAGAAGTAATATAGAAAGTAGTTCCAAGAAGGGTGTCTCCTCAGAAGGAGAGGAGTAATCGTTTTAGTGGCCACACCACACGACGCAGTAGACGACGGTCGCTGCAAGTGCAAAGGCATTTTGAACCCTACCTCACCCACGAAAAAAAAAATTGCTAAGCTCCAAATTATAAACTAACCACAAGAACTATTTTTTTTTTAAATATAACATTCTTTTTATACTTTATTCGTTCTGTAGATTTTTTAATAATTAGTTTAAGTTCCGTGAAATGTGTTAAACATTTATCATTAAAAGTTTAAATATTGTAAAGAGTGGTGAGATTGGAGGTACTTTTTCCAATAGGGGGTTTTCGACAGATCACGAGTGACCACTATCAAACTAAATCATAATTTTTTTCAGTATTCATTGACATTTCATCATAGAAAGATTTGCACCTCAACAATGTTCATCGCGCTACTTATATTTTTTAATAATAATGAGTATTTACCATATTTTTGCACAGGAGTTATGTTTTTTAATAAAAAAATTGTCTTTATTTCTTTTTTTAACCTTCTGGTTGTGAGGGAGTCTTAAGATTAAAAACTTATTTTATATTATACTCTAAAGTTCGATTCAAATTGGGTTGACTTTGAAGTGTAAAAATACAAATAAGCAGATTTTGCCTTTGGGTATTCAACCGATTCATTCTTATTCTATATAAACAATTTTGTCTTCTTTTAAATTGTTCTTAATCTTTACATTTGTTTTTTTTTTTCTTCCGTCGAAATAAAGTATGATATATTAAAATTTTCTAATACACTTTTTTCACAGTTAATTTCTTTATCAAACGTGTTACTTGCGTTGTTTACTCGAATGTAATATTTCTCTTTTAAAATTTCACATTTATTTTGAGGACGTACTCTTTTATTTTTATCTTACAGTTGTACACAAATATTGAGTAATTTTTGTTAAATGTGATTTTTCTATCGGCACTATTTTGTAAAACAGTTTCATTTATTGCATTCATAACAATTAAAGTTTCATCGTCCACGGTTAGGATCTCGAATTTGTTGTTATACTATAATATAATATATGACTTTTTTTATTTTGACTTTTTTTATTGGGAGGTTGAATTAGTTTTAAAGGTGACACACAGATGGCGCTATTTATCACTTTATCGCGTTGGCAATACTGAATATATATTCATGACAAAGCCTCATCCCTAGGCTTTGTTTATCAGTATCTGTCATTTCGCTGAAGTATAAACAACGCAGTGTTTTCGTGCTCCGAGTATGTCAACTTTCGTGCCGTCGAAACGCAATTTGCGGGAAGCTTTGCCTTTCTGCTTCAATTTGAAAAAAAATACAGCCCAAGCCCGTGAATTGCTGCAGGAGGCCTACCCAGACCATACTCCGTCGATTTCAACATGTGAGTACTGGTTTCGACGATTCAAAAGTGGTGATTTTCACACCGAAGACAAGGAGCGTCTTGGCCAGCCCAAAAAGTTCGAGGACGCGGAATTGGGGGAATTGGTAAACGAGGACTCGTGCCAAACCCAAGAAGAGCTTGCTAAATCATTGGGCGTTGATAAATCAACCGTTTGCAAGCGTCTAAAAGCGATGGGAATGATCCAAAAGCAAGGACATTGGGTCCCGTACGAGTTGAAGTTGCGCGACGTCGAGCGGCGACTTTTTACGTGCGAATTGCTGATCGAGCGACAAAATCAGAAGGGTTTTTTGCATCGGGTGGTGACTGGCGACGAAAAATGGATCCACTACGATAACCCAAAACGCAAAAAATCATGGGGTTTGCCCGGCCACGCATCAACGTCGACGGCCAAGCAGAATATTCACGGCAAGAAAATCATGCTCTGCATTTGGTGGGATCAGGTCGGCGTCGTATATTTTGAGCTGCTCCAACCGGGCGAAACAATCACGGGGGATCGTTACCGACTGCAATTGATGCGTTTAAGCCGGGCATTGAAAGAAAAACGGCCGGAAACGGTAAAAAGGCACGACAAGGTTATTTTGCAACATGACAACGCTCGGCCGCATGTTGCTCAACCTGTCAAAAAATACCTTGGAACGCTTGGCTGGGAAGTGTTACCCCACCCGCCGTATAGTCCAGACATAGCTCCCTCCGATTATCATTTGTTCCGGCATATGAGTCTCGATTTGGCGGACCAGCGGTTCTCCTCGTACGAGGCTACCAAAATATGGGTTGAGTCATGGATAGCCAAGCAGCGGCCAGAATTTTGGAGAAACGACATCCGTTGTTGCTAGCGATGGCCAATACTTCGAATAAAATATTTTGTACCGTTTCTTCACAATAAAGCCCCAAATCTTCGAAAACAACCTTTAAAACTAATTCAACCTCCCAATAGTTTTTCCAATCTTTCTTCTCTTCTAACCATATACGCTATTTGCTATTTCCACAACATGCTCAATATTCGTATTTATTTCCATGACCTCTTTGTTTTTTATTGGTACTATAGGTTTTATATAGTAGGTTTTAGTGAAATTCGACGGTATTTTAATGGTAAAAATCAATTTAGAATTTTCGTACTTCATAATACCTAATTTTAGAAATTTTAGCTTATAAAAATCAATATTGTTACATTCTATTTCATTGGTCGTCAAAATACGAGGGTGTAAAATCTTATGTCTCGCCGCTGATATGTTATCTTGAATTTGATTAAGCCTATATTCGATATATTCTGATTTTTTGCATTTGGTCTAATTCCGTCTGTAACTTTTAAATGCCGTAAAATTTCTTGACGATAATCTTCGTGCAAGGTGCCAAATAGCCATTTACTTGTAGTCCCGACAATATTTAAAAGTCCTATTTTTTGTTTAAAATTCACTGAATTTGTGAGATTATTATATTTATTTAGGTTAGATTTATTAAACTCCGGTAATTGTTTCGTTTATTACTCCCACTTCTGTTAATAATTTAATTTGAGTGTAACCTGTTTCTTTAAAATTCACTGGATTTGTGAGATTATTATATTTATTTGGGTTAGATTTATTAAACTCCGGTAATTGTTTCGTTTATTATTCCCACTTCTGTTAATAATTTAATTTGAGTGTAACCTGTTTCTTCCAATATTTTGTTGACTTGTAACGCGCCTTGACTCCCTGTTGTCAATATCGCTATCGCCAGCACAAATGTTGTCACCTGAAAATTTGTTTGTCCTTTTAATATTGGATGTATAGATATTTTCCAATTTCCGTTTTATAAATTTAGGTTCTCTTTACGCCTCAAATGTTTTTAATTTTTTTAGTTTTTTCGTTTTTGATTTTGTTTATAAATTGTGGAAAAGAAAAGAGTTATAAAATTGTATGGTCTTCTGCCTTTGCGTTATAACAGGAAGTTTCTCCTCTAGGTTTAACATTCGAATTCGTTCTATTAGAGTGTTATTAAGTCTCTCAATATCAGCATTTCCTGTATAACTGTTCTCAAATATTTTTGGAATTAAACTCATTGTCAAACACAAAATTTTCAATGGAATCCTTAATTAATAAAAAATCGTTTATTTTGCTGTAATAGTTTGATTATTTCTATCGGGTAGGTAAAACACTACAGCATGTTTTGAAAATTTTTCAAGAAATATTATAAATGAGTATTTACTATTTACATAAGTCTCGATATGAACGATTTGATTAATTAAAGTAGGTCTCTCTGTTAAATATAATTTATTTTTTATTGGATTTTTATCAATGCCCGAGAATGTACGGTTTCAATGTTTTGATTGAACTTTACAGACATTTCACATTGATTTTCTTCTTCTCTAGCATTTAGTGTTTATATATTTACCCAAGTTCTTGGCTTTCAACCACTTCAAAGGTTGGTGATCGGTTTGGAAACAAAGTATCTTCCACAAAGATAAGGTCTGTAGCATTTGACTCCCCACAATATTGCCAATAGCTCTTTTTTAATAGTGGAATAATTTTTTTCATGATCCTTTAGTGTTCGCGATGCCAATGAAACAGGATGACCGTCTTGTGTCAAAACCGCACCAATAGCAAGATTTCTCTATCGATTGCAGCACAGCATTTGACAGCATTGATCGCAACTCTATTTGGACTTCATTGCGTTCTAGAAGGATTCCAGAAAAAGTCATCAGCATTATCAAAGCTCATTATGAATGTAGAATTTTACATAACAAACAACTCTCGGATGCGATACGCCCGAAATCCGGTGTGAAACAAGGTTGCCTCTTGTCGCCATTGCTATTTCTCATAGTCCTCGACGATGTGCTGAATAAAGCGCTGACAGGCAAACGCGACGTACCCTGGAATTTCCATGAACATTTAGAAGAATTAGCGTATGCAGAGCTTTCGTCCGTCAAAAGGTCAGATCTACAAACAAATTTGAACAAGCTCAGCGCCGCCGCAAGCAAAGTTGGCCTTAAAATAAATGTTGGCAAAACTGAATTAATTTCAAATTGTTCGCAAATTTTTTTTTTTTCAAATTGAGACCGCCCGGTTTACCGTGCATGGAGAAGTGATCAATCGTAAGACAGAATTTTGCTACCTCGGAAGTAAAATCACACCGGCAGGAGGAACGATTGAAGACATCGCACACCGCATGAACAAAGCTCGTGCAGCATTTTCACAGTTGTACAACATATGGGTTTCAAATTCCTTATCATCCAAAATAAGCTACAAATCTTCAGCTCCAACGTAAAATCGGTGTTGCTAAATGACTGCGAATCCTGGTTGCTTACATTCGTGCTTATCCGAAGGCTGCAATCTTTCGTCAACGCAGGCCTACGCAAACTTTTGAGAATCTGGTGGCCTGGTGTTATTTCAAACCATGATTTGCTTATTTCGACCAACGAACTCCCAATCGATCTTATCATCAAACGCAGACGATTTGGATGGATAGGCCACACTTTGCGCTAGATGCCGGCGAAGTTTGCAGGGCTGCTCTGTGGTGGAGTCCGCAAGGTGCAAGGAACCGTGGCGACGCATGGTGAACACAGATCTATTAAACTCAAACTCTACTTGGAATTCCTTAAAACAACTTGCTCACAATCGAAATGATTTCAATAATTTTGTTCTGGCCCTACACCCAAACAGGAGTTAAAAGAAATTATATATATATACACTCGGTATATATATGTACATACGGCACTCGAAGTGTAACCAATTAAAAAGGCCATAAATTTAGTTTGGAAAATTACTTTTATTCAAAGTAAAAAATGTGTGAACATAGCTCAAAATTAAGGATCAATTTACTTTGGCTCGATATGACTACCTATGGCCTTGAGACGGTCCAGAAATGAATCGCAAGCTGCTCTAATGGGACTTGCAGGAAGTTTGGCCCACTCGCGAACAATGGTTTTTTGGCCCCTCGAGGCTGGTGAATCTTTTAGTTCGGACCTTGCTTTCCAAAATGACTCAAAGAGAATAATCCATCGGCCTCGCGTCTGGTGAATTTGAGAGTTCGAGATGTTGTTTCTTAGTCATTGTTGGTTCACTCGAGTTTTGTGAGACAGTGCCGAGTCCTCTTGAAACGTCCATGGTCTGCCACCGAAATGTTTGTCTGCCCACGGCACCAGAATACTTTCCCGATAATATTTCACATTTACCATGACACCAGGCTCGATAAAAACGATTGGAGAGCACCCATTTGTGGTTACAGCGGCCCAAACCATTACCTGTGGCGGATGCTACCTCCTGGTGGCCAATCGATGACTTAAATTCTCGTATGAACGGCAGGTAAAATAAACCTTATCGTTTTGGGAGTTTACGAATCGCTCAATTTTAATAATTTCCTCGTCAGAATACACAACATTCGGAAATTGACCGCTTTCGGCCAAGCGAAGCAACTCCTTCGCTCTCTCAAGTCTGACTTTTTGCTGCTTTGGTGTGAGATCATGCTCCTTTTGGTTCTTGTAAGGATTGACTTTGAAATCATTTTTCAGTATGCGACGAATGCTACGGTCAGATATTTTCAGTTCTTTCGCAATTCGATTGGCACTTCGTCGGGGATTCCGTCGTTTCTTCACTTTTTGAAACATTTCACGTGTCGTTGCAGTTTTTTGATGACCACCTCCAGGACGTTACGCGATGCTACCAGTATTATTGTAAGGAGTAATGATGTGGTAAACAAAAACTTTATTTACTTTAAGATGCTTGAGTGCACGAACAATCGCTGGTTGTGATTTTCCAGCCGAATATAATGCAATCACACTATTACGTTTGAAATCTATTACTGATTTTCTTTTTTCGCCTTTACTCTTCGCAAAATGCTTCCGCGCGCTTGTAAACAATACTCTGGACTGTTCTATACCTAGCGGTCTGAAGTTGGTTACACTTCGAGTGCCGTATTTGGGCTGAAGAGCAATCCGAGGCCATTCAAGAAGAGCATTATATATTCAAAGACGAAGCTGGCGACAATGTAACAGTGAATGGCGAACACTTTCGCGCCATGATAAACGACTTTTTGATACCCGAAATTGAAGCATGTGATGTGACCTCCACAACAATTAATTCCAACAAGACGGCGCTACTTGCCATACAGCCTGTGAAACAATGGATTTACTCCGTCATCGCTTCAGTGAGTAATTTATATTTCGTCTCGAACCAGTGGATTGGCTACAAAGATAGTCAACACCTGTGGGCTCTTATTTGTGGTGGTATTATTATTATTGATTGGCTGTTTGTGCACTGCGACCTGAAGAGATCTATTGTGCAGCCATGTAGCTTACTCAAACAGCTCGCAAAGGCAATTCTGGTAGCTCGCGCTGCTCACGTTGCAAAAAATCCAAAAGTCTGAAAATCATACCAGTATTAGCAAATTTCAGAAATTTTCATAATAAATAGATAAACAGCAGCAACACTGCGGTAAGCGATTTCGCGCCGACAAACACGACGCGAAGTCGCGTCTCCGCAAGCTAGGATCGGCTGGAACCGATTAGCGCGTTCAAGAATTTTTTGGCTTTATATATACGCAATGCACGGCGACATTGCGCTCAGTTTAATACTGAACGGCATTATCAACGTTCTGTGTGCAGCGGTTGGGTTGGAGTTCGAAACATTATGGCAAGCAGTAGTAAGAAGGCGAAGACATACCATTTCCATTCGGAATGGGAAGAACAATACTTCTTCACAGAAGTTAAAGGCAAAAGTGTTTGTTTGTTATGTAATACAGCAGTGTCAGTTCCTAAAAAAGGAAATATTGAGAGGCATCATAAAACTGTGCATTCGAATTTTGAGAATTCTGCCACCAGAAAAGAAAAACTGAAACATTTAAAAATCCAGTTAATTGGACAACAGTCAATATTTTTGAAAACAATCGACAAAAATAAGGCTGCAACTGAAGCATCTTATCGTGTTTTCCAGATAATTGCACAAAAGAAAAAACCTTATGAAGACGGGGAAATCATAAAACAAGTATTTTGGGAAGCTGCAGATTCTTTATTCGCCAACTTTAGAAATAAAGACGAAATAGTGTCCGCTATAAAATCTATGCAACTTTCTGCTAATACAGTGATGAGGCGAGTAGAAGTAATGAGCAATGATATTTTTTTATGTTTTACAGTTATGAAGTGACCTAGATAACTGTATTTATTTTTCACTGCAACTGGATGAATCAACAGATGTAGTTGACACCTCACAGATGGTCATATTTGTCAGGATGGCTTTTAGTGATTTTACAATTAAAGAAGATCTTTTGAAGTTTATTCCACTCAAAGGACATACTACTGGGCCAGAGCTGTTTTCTCATTTAAAAAATCTCATCTCTTCTGAGAAAATTCCAATATCAAAAATGGTAGGCCTGACAACTGACCGTGCTCCAGCTATGGTGGGTAATGATAAGGGGCTCGTGGCGCTATGTCATAAGGATGAAAGTTTTCCACAATTTCTTAGTTACCACTGTATTATACATCAGCAAGCATTATGTGGAAATTTTCTAAAATTGAACAACGTTATGAAGATTATTTAAAACCTTGACTGATGAAATTGACTGTCAATACGGAGAGCTACTTCTTCACTCTGAAGTGCGATGGTTAAGCAGAGGACGAGTGCTCAAACGTTTCAATGATGTCCTGCCTGCTATACTCCAATTTTTCAAAGAACGCGATGAACCGATTCCTGAACTGGAAAATTCGACTTGGCTCAGAGATTTTGGTTTTCTTGTGGGCATTACAGAGAAATTAAATGAGCTTAACTTGCAGCTTCAAGGCAGGGATAAAGAGTTAGCGGAAATGATTTCTGATATAAATGCATTTATTACAAAACTTGAATTTTGGGAACAAAACCTAAAAAACCGCGATACTAAGCATTTTCCTATTTTTTCCGAAAAGATATCCAAAAATCTATTAGAGCCCAAACCATTACCTATGACAGTAAATATCATATGGAAATAGTTTCTAACTTAAAATCGTTTCAAGAATTTCAGCAAAATTGCTTTAGTGACGCACTTTGTTGTTTCACCCTTCATGGACATTGATATACAACAGTTCGCACCTTGTGTTATGAACAACTTTGGCGAAGACATTGCTGTGACAGAAATGGAACTGATTGCTTTTCAAAGTGACTTGACTTTAAAATCTTTAGGTTGAAATACAAAATGTATATGGACTTTAGTAAGTAAAGATAAGTATTCAGTTTTATGTCGTGTTGCGTTGAAAGTGAAAGCGTTATTCAGTTCAACTTATTTGTGTGAATCTTCTTTTTCCAATATGAAATTTATTAAAAATAAATACCGCAATCGGCTTACAGATATACATTTGGATAACTGTATTCGAATGACTGTATAAAATTATACTGCAAATATTAAAAAAATTATCGATGAGTCAGAATGTCAACCTTCTCATTGAATATGCTCTATTTATCTGCCCATATTTTATTTATATAATAATGTACTATTACTGTTTTGTTGTTTTTTTAAGTCGCTATAAGTCATAAGTTTATTATATATAGAACGTATATTAGTAAAATAAATACATGTATTGTATGTCGAATATAACTGTGTATTATTTAGTTTATGTTGGCTTGTGCAAGTAGCTCGCTGTTTATTTCAAAATCTTGAAAGTAGCTCAACACATTGAAAAGGTTGGCGACCACTGGTCTACAGGAATCGTTTTCTATCGCACCAAACTTTTTCATGTGATAATTAAGTTTACAGTGTCCAGTATGTCCTTGCTTAGGTTAAGGATTGCTTCTGCTATAATCCGTTCAGGATCTATCAGTCTTTTCGCACGCACTTTTGAAGCTATAATTTACCGCGCAGATAGGTTCAAGACTTTTGAAAGGAGTGTTTACCTTCTTGTTCTCTAAAGTGTTCGCAATTTTATTCTCTTCGTGCCTCTCATGTCCCGGAACCCATATCAAGGTAACAAAGTTTCTTGATGCTAGGGTGTTGAAGATTTTAAAACATTCTCAGACCAACCTTAATTGGAATGATAAGCTATCCAGCGATTTTAGAGCTGCTTAACTGTCAGAGACATTCTCTGGTGCACAGCTCTAAGGCGTGAACCTCCGCCTGGAAAAGAGGAGTGGTTTTTGCCATTGCAATTGCTTTTTTGAAATGTGGTCCGACAATTCCAGCCCCTGCACTACCGTATTTCATTTTGGACCCATCAGTAAACCACATCTGTGCGCCCTGTTTTATGGATATTTTATTGTTTCTCCCCGCTGAGCGGTCGCTAATGACCACTTTGAGTTTCTTGGAGAATTCTAGCTTCCTTTCCATCTTGACGTGGGCTATCAGGCACAGAGAGTTCAGGATTGAACCCAGAATTCTTACATGTCCTGTAAGATTGCCTTCTTTGAGATTGAATAAATTGGGAAGCCTTAGAGCTGCACTGACTGCCGACCCTTTGGCTACAAGATAGAGTGGAATGAGTCCAGGAATCATTTCTAAAGCCGCTGTGGGGCAGGTTCGCATTGCTCCCGTTACGCTCAAACAGGCTATTCTGTATACCATGTTAGGTGTTATCTGAGTCTTAGTTTGGTCTACTTTTGGCCACAATACCAGAGAGGCATAGGTGATCATTGGCACTAATATCGTCTTATAAGATCATGCCAACATCTTTGTCCGCAGACACCGTGCTTTACCTTAAAGCCTTTGGCATATGTATATTGCTCTCAAGGCCTTATTTGTGATGCACGATAAGTAATTTTTTCAGGTCAAGGTTTTGTCAAAGATTACTCCCAGATATTTCATGTCCCCAGATAGAGTTAAATCGGCGTTATCTAATTTAAAGGTCCCCAGACTTATTTTCCTTCTTCGGGTGAAGGGTACCGCTCATGTTTTATTCGGATTTAACGAAAGTCCTTTCTTCCGACACCAGTTTTGCGTAATGTCGAGACCTAGTTGCATGCGATCAGTTATAGTAGAGCCAAATTTACTTCTAACTATGATGACTAGATCGTCAGCAAAGCTCTCAACTTCGTATCCCAGATCATCGAGAGTCTGACCACTAGCCAAAGGAGCGGTGATAAAACACCTCCTTGAGGGCATCCGTGGTTGACTTCACACATAATCTTTTTGGCCCAGTTTCAAAGATTGTTTTTCTATTCCTCAGCATATTGAGAACCCACGTTGTGAATGCCCCCGTAATTTTAACCGATGTACAGAAGGCAATTTCTTTACCAACGCCTTTTTGATCTTGGTCGGAAGGCTATGTATGGCAGTTTCTGTCGACTTGCCTGACTGATAAGCGTATTGTTCAACATGAAGAGAGGAATCTCTAAGATAAGCTTATCTAACGTTTTGCTCCAAGTGAAGTTTTTCTAACATTTCTAATCTGAAATATATCTTCAAATTCCTCTATTAGATCAAATCGAATATACCGATGGTCCGACAAGGAGACTTCATCTAATGCCCTCGAATTCGAAATGCTATTCAATATAAATGCACTAGTGAGAGTGAGATCCAAGACCTCCCTTCTCATATATATGTGTATTTATAAAAGTTGGCTCATTGCCTCTATTTGCTACCACTATATTGTGGGGGTATGTAAAGTGTAAATGCTTTGTGGATAAATCATCGTCGACTGAAGCATTGGAAGCCAACAGTAGTAAAGTTATTCACGAGGTACCGACCGAAGTCTTCCAGTGAGTCATTCAAAATTTGTGATTATAGGTGGTCGAATTACACCGCAGTTGCGACCAATATTAGAAAGTGATTATCTACATATGTACACAAAAAAATTAAAGACTGCCTATTCAATTTGAATTTTGGTAGTTTTATTTCAATTTAAAACACAATACCTCTGAATATATCGCCCTTTATTATATATGTAATAAATTTTAAAAACATGAATTGTGAGGTCTAAACTGATAATTAAAATTTAAGAAATTTAGTTGGTCTTATAACTTTTTCGGTGTGTTGCTCGCTCTTTTCTTCATTTGTCTATGCAAATATTCTCACAAATGCTCATAGGTCTTTACTCTGGCGACTGAGGGACTGGTTCAATTGCTTGGGCGTGCTCTGAAGCAACCTTTCATTGTCAGTATGGACATGTGCTTAGGATAATTGTGTAGACATATTATATTATTTCTCAAAATATGAATGTTATCTTATTCATTCCTTGGAATTTCTATTAGAACCACACATATCCAAGTCATTATCGAACTGCTACTGCAGTTAAGTATTGATTTTTAAGTTTTACTGAATTTTTTTGTGCCAAACACTCAAACTTGTTTTTCTGTTAGTCAATAATTAACATTCTTAAACCGGATTTTAGTTAAAATGAGACGGAACACAGCATTCATATGAAATGAAAAAAATTAGTTAACACGGAAAGAAATATGAATACCTTACTGAATTTCACATAACGGTTGTATCGGGTGCTTATAGCTGCGTAAGAATTATCGATATCGATAACTATGGTTTAACCGCTGACAAGGGCAAACTTTGTTGACATTTCTGTTCGGTAAGGTTTGGTAAGTCATCATGCATCGTTTAATGCCAGAAAAACGCTCTCGAATTCTGAATAAAATTAATCTGTTCACGGAGCTCATAGAGCACTGGCGCGGGGAATAGGCCCACGGTAGAGGAAGCGTCCGTGAAAAGGATGTGAAGTTCGTTATGTTGGATGGGAGTACTGCTGACGACGCTCGCTCTCAAGCGGGGTCCGTTTTCAGTGTCAGGCAACTACTCGACAGGGCGGAGGAGGAGAGGCTTCTGGCCTCGGATAGTGAGGTCGCTGACCTAAGGGTGTTGGATGAGATTATCGAAGATGAAAATTTTTCAGATAAATCTTCAGGACTTAAAGCTACATCCGCCTGTTCATTACTCCATCTTGACCAAGATCCAGGAGCCGTCGCTGAGTAGTAGCGGTATTTCTGGAATCAGGACGCAAAACTACTTACTGATGGTGCAGAGAGGTGAAGGTGAACCTAGATCCTATGCACTCATCAGAAAAGAACTAAAAGCATTTACAGGGTGGCTGATGAATTTTGCTATATTAAGAAACTCAAATAACTTTCTTTTTAGTGTATGGAATTCATTTTTTTTTTCAAGTTGAAGGTCATTAAATTTTATTAAATGTAATTAATAGGGCTATGAATAAGTTCGTGCGGTTTTACAACAGATGGCGTAACTTGATTATTATTCCATCGATCCACATTTCCAAACATTCATTGGAGAGCTACTGTCGTAAGGCACAAACGTCAGTATAAGTTTTTTATTTGAAGCGTAAACAACAATATTTTTACCACACTTGAAAATGTCGAATTTCGTGCCAAATAATGTGTTTTTGCGGGGAATTCTTCTTCATTATTTTAATATGAAGAAAAAAGCAGCCGAAAGTCATCGTATCTTGGTGGAAGTTTATGGTGAGCATGCTCTATCTGAGCGAACGTGCCAGAAGTGGTTTGCACGCTTTAAAAGTGGTGATTTTGGCTTGGAAGACGAAGAACGCGAGGGTGCGCCGCCAAAGTTCATGGATACCGAATTGGAGGAATTGCTCGACCAAGATCCGGCTCAAACGCAAGAAGAGGTTGCAAAAACTTTGGGAGTTGATCAATCAACCATTTCCAAACGTTTAAAAGCCATGGGAATGATCCGAAAGGTAGGCCATTGGGTGCCGTATGAATTGAAGCCAAGAGACGTTGAACGCCGTTTTATGGCATGCGAACAACTGCTTCAACGGCACAAAAGAAAGGGTTTTTTGCATCGAATTGTGACTGGCGATGAAAAGTGGGTCCATTACGACAATCCAAAACGTCGGGCAACGTATGGATACCCTGGCCATGCTTCAACATCGACGTCGGCGCAGAATATTCATGGCCTGAAGGTTATGCTGTGTATCTGGTGGGACCAGCTGGGTGTTGTGTATTATGAGCTACTGAAACCGAATGAAACGATTACGGGGGATGTCTACCGACGACAATTGATGCGTTTGAGCCGAGCACTGCGAGAAAAACGGCCGCAATACGCCGATAGACACGACAAAGTTATTTTGCAACATGACAATGCTCGGCCACATGTTGCACAAGTGGTCAAAACATACTTAGAAACGCTCAAATGGGATGTCCTACCCCACCCGCCGTATAGTCCAGACCTTGCGCCATCCGATTACTATCTCTTCCGATCGATGCAACATGGCCTGGCTGACCAGCACTTCCGTAATTACGATGAAGTCAAAAAATGGATCGATTCGTGGATTGCGGCAAAACCGACCGAATTTTTCACAAAGGGAATCCGTGAATTGCCAGAAAGATGGGAAAAAGTAGTAGTAAGCGATGGACAATATTTTGAATATTAAATTTGTAACCATTTTACGTCAATAAAGTTTCAAATTTCGAAAAAAACCGCACGAACTTATTCATAGTCCTATTAGCTTAACTAGTTTTAAAAATAATTGAATTTAAATGCCCCCCATGCTCGTTGGCACAAGTGCGGCATCTTAGTAAAAAGTTGTTCATTGCTGCTTTGAGAGTTGCGACAGGTATAGCCGCAATTGTTGCCCGAATGGATTGTTTTAGTTCATCCAAATTTGTTGGCTTTGTTTTATAAACTTCTTGTTTACATAAACCCCACAAGAAAAAGTCAGGTGCAGTAAGGTCAGGCGACCTGGGGGGCCAACGAAATTCGGAGTTTCTTGAAATCAGTTTATTGGGAAATTTTCGTCGCAACTCTGTCATAACAGTCTGGGCTATGTGAGACGTTGCCCCATCTTGTTGAAACCACACAGAGTTGAAAGCAATTCTCTTTCGGCGTAGTTCTGGATAGAAAATTTCTTTCAGCATTTTCAAATAACGGTCTCCAGTAACCGTAACGGTGTGACCACTTTCTTCAAAAAAATAAGGCCCGACAATACAGCGTGAAGAAACCGCACACCACACTGTCACGCGAAGAGGATGCAATTCCGTCTCGTGGAGTATCTGTGGGTTAGAAGTACTCCATATTCGACTATTTTGTTTGTTCACATTGCCGTTTAAATCGAAATGGGCCTCATCAGACATGAAAAGGCAGTTTAACATGTTTTGGTCTTCTTCCACCATTTGCAGGATCTTCTGGCAAAATTCCAAGCGAATCGGCAAGTCTGCTGCATTCAGTTTGTTAACCATTTGAATTTTGTAGGGAAATAAGTCTAAATCTTTGTGCATTATTGTTTGCAAAGACTGTCGGCTGACACCAAGTTGAGCAGATAAGCTTCTTGTTGAAACCCTTGGATTGCTTTGTATAGCTGCAGCTACAGCAGCGATCGTTTCCTCCGTCCGAACTGGTGGGTTTCGATGATAAGGCCTTCTTGCGACTGTTCCTTGCTCAGCAAAATTATTCACCAGTCTCATTATGGTCCATCTGCTCGGGGGATCGCCGCCAAACATATGCCTGTACTCTCTCTGTACCAAAACTACGGACTCCAGTGCGTGATAGCGGCGGACTATCCAAATTCTTGTTTGCGTATCCCAGTTATCCATTTTAATAAATTTTAAAGATCAATCTGCAAATTAAAACAAAAATGGAACAGATAACTTAAAAAGAAAAAAAGTTATTCAATTTTTTTTTGGTAGCGGCTTTCATCACCCACCCTGTATTTTGATTAATTTCAGCAATGAGGACATTGTCACCATAAGCCTGGAAAGTACTAACGGGAGACTCTGGATGATCTAAATCTATGTGGCGAACGACGATGAAAAGGAGCCGAAGTTGTTAATGGAGTCCCTAGCTGAGACGAGACGAAAGAAACCGGCGTCATCATTGGTATCGACGCAAATTTCCATCACACATGTTGGCGTAGCTCGGACATTAATTGAAGAGATGAGTCACTTTTATACAATATTTTATTCTAAGCAAAGACTTGGTTATTTTTAACCCTGCTCCGTCATCCTTCGTCAAAATGACTACGCGCGATTTTATTTTAAAATTAAAACCGGTTTTTTTAGATTGTTTTGGTCTGATTTTTCTGATAGCGTTAGTTGGTTAGAAGCTGTTGGTGGACGAAGACGTACAGCAAACAACGCACATTGTAATTATTTTTGTTTTCGCTTATAATTTTTTGCCGTAGTCAAAATGACGAAAGATGACGTTTGTGTAACTTCCAGTTTTGACGGGGTACTTTTTTAGTACGAATAATTTTATCGTAACTCTAAAATGGCTAATTGAGAAATTTCTCTCTTGTTGTGATAGCAACGATGAATTTGAAAGCGAAAGCAGTGAAATAGGTTGTGACACAGAAGTTGAGGAAGAGGATTTCGTTGCAAACACCAGCTCATCAGATGAAGCAACTGATGAGGATGAAGATAACGTTATTACATGTGAGAAAACTATACTTCGAGGGAAAAATGGTCATAAATGGTCATCAGTTAAAGGTACAACTCATCATTATGGGCTAAATATCGTACATAAAAGTCGAGGGCCTACCCGTCAGTGTAAAAACATAATTGATCCGTTCGACTGTTTCAAACTGTTCATAACAGGAGATATCGTCGACGAAGTTGTAAAGTGGACAAATGTTGAAATAAATCAACGCCAATCAATCTTACTAGCAAATACGGATCAGACACAACGACGTAACACAAATGCAAATGAAATATATGCAGTTATGGGTATATTGGTGTTGACCGCTGTTAAAAAAGATCAGCATTTATCTGTGGAGGAATTATTTGACAGGTGTTATTCTGGATCCATCTACGCAAGCGTTCTTACCAAAGCCAGATTTCAATTTCTTATGTCCTGCCTGCGGTTCGACGATAAATCTCTGCGCCTGCAATTAGTGGGTGATAAATTCGCACCCATCAGAAAAATATGGGAAATGTTTGTAAAAAAATGCAGGGAAAATTACAGTCCTGGTCCATACCTTACAGTGGACGAACAGCTTTTGGCTTTCCGAGGCAAGTGCAGTTTCAAGATGTATATCCCGAATAAGCCTGCCAAATATGGAATTAAAATGGTGATGTTATGTGATAGTGGAACCAAGTACATATATGGTGGACGCAATTCCATATTCGGGCAAAAATTCGAACAATACTACAATGCCTCTTGGAGAGTTCTATGTGAAAGAGCTTACGAAAACTGTACATGGCTCAAACCGAAATATTACAATGGACAACTGGTTCACTTCAATACCTCTGGCAAAATCATTAGGGCAGAGCCCATACAATTTGACAATTGTCGGCGCTCTTCGGTCAAATAAAAGAGAAATTCCAGTTCAGCTAAAAGAAAAAAAGGGTCGTAAGTGCGGTTCGGCCATGTTTTGCTACGACAGCAACTTAACATTGTTATCGTAGAAGCCGAAGCCAAACAAAATGGTTTATCTTTTATCCTCATGTAACGAACAGGGCACTATCAATTCCAATACAAATAAACCCAACATGGTGGAGTTTTATAATAGTACCAAAGGAGGAGTTGATACATTCGATCAGATGTGCAGTGTTATGAGCTGTTCAAGAAAAACTAACAGATGGCCATTATGTCAATTTTTCGGAATTTTAAACATAGCTTTCATTAATTCATATATAATTTATACCCATAATGTGTTTCAAGGTGGCCAAAAGCCACTAAATCGCGTTAATTTTATGAAAAAACTTTTTGCGGAACTCATAAAAGAGCAACTAAAGGACAGGCTTGTTATGCCAACAATAACATCCACTGTGAGAAATGATATCGAGAATCAGCTTCAAATAAATAAATCTACAGAATCTGAAAACAAAATACCAAAAAGTTCAACGGGAAAAAGAAAAATATGCGCAGTTTGTCCTTCTGCTAAACGAAGAATGACAAACGTCGTTTGTGCAAAGTGCAAGAAAAGGCTGTGCGGCGAGCACAAAATAGAAGTTTGTGACTCATGCTTTATATGAAATAATTTATCTTAAAACTAATGTTCCTTTTTTAGTTTAATGTATTATTTATAAGAAACTATAAGACTTAATGGATAAAAATGTGATTTATTTTTTATTTGAAATGTTATATAATAAGTTGTTTAAAAAACCATGCCAATTGAAAGGAGGCTATTCAATGTTAATTTTACGACAAAAAAATAATAAAATTTTATGAGTTTCGTTAAATATTAATTTTAAAGTATCTAAATAAAAATAACAAATCAATTTTGATACCTATTTTTGTTGACAACTTTTTTTACAGCTTTTTAAAATACATCGTAGTCAAAATGACGAAGGATGACGTTAGTGTACAATAAATAAGGATGACGTTCTAGGGTTAATAGGGGTACGAACCCCACTTTCTTTACTGCTGCCAGGGAGGAGGAGATTGACCTCCTCCTAGCCTCTTCTTCACTGAAGTATAGAATATCTGAGTGGAGGGTGCTTAACGTTCATTGCTTTTCCGATCATAGGTACATTCAGTTTCGTCTAATTGAAACCAAACCTTAGGAGCAGGGACTGGGACTTATGCTACAGAAATCTGCAAGGGCCTTCTTCCGAAATCTGAAAGGGATTGTAGATCTCTCGGAAGAATCGATAGATGAACTAGTGAAGACATTCGTCTCTGTGTGTATCAGGGCCGCCGAGAGCTCTTGTCCACTAGATCCATCCCAAAAAAGAAAAAGCCGCCTTGGTGAAAAACCGAACACTCTGAAATTACGGCTCCGTGTAGACGGCTCTTTAATCGAACCAGAAGAATTAAGTATCACTCGGGATTTGAACTGTACAAAGTAAGATTAGGATATACAAGTCCGAAATTAGGAAAGTAAAGCGAGACTCATGGTCGAGATTTTGCGAAGGTGTTGAAGGCTGGTTCCGACATATTCTCTGGGGAATGGAACGGGGTGCTGGAAAGTGAGCAGCGAGGAGTCGCTCAAGTTGCTTCTCGACGCCCATTTTCCGGCAAACTCAAACTCGAGCAATATTAGCTGGGATAGTGTGCGAACGACTTCCCAGATCCATAGCTGTTTGCTAAAGAAGCGCCGAGTGACTTGGGCGATTGATTCTTTCAAGCCCTTTAAGTCACCTGGGCACTATGTCATTACACCTACTCAGCTGTAGAAATCTATGGAGGTATCTTGTCGTTGCCCTCTCTATATCTACGCGAGCTGCATAGATAGGAGCTACATACTCAGATCTTGGAGGGCTGTGAGACTTACTTTCATACCCAAGTCAGATAAAATCTTACATGTATCACCTAAGAATTTCAGACCAATCAGCCCATCATCGATCTTGCGAGAAGCCTTTGGGAGGCTGATTGATCTGCACCTAAGGTGTGTAATTCCTCGGGAGCGTTTATCGTACGCTCAACATGCCTATTGTAAATGCAGATCGGTAGAGTCTGTCTTGCATATAATTGTTAAAGATATCGAGGTGTTCCTCTCTCACAAAGAGTTCACGTTCCTTGACATTGAGGGGGCTTTTAACAATGTCCTAGTTAAATCACTAGATCTCTGGATAAAATTGAGGTCGGAACCGACCTTATTAGGCTAATCCATGAAATGCTTAGCGATAGTACGGCCGGAGCAGAGCGGCGCCTCTCTTCGCCAGCAGGTGAGCAGAGTTCACCCCATGATGCTGTATCATTGTACACCCTGGCTAGGGGCGAGAGGAACTTTTTCCATTCATATTTATCCAAGGGAAGAGTGGGCAGGGCGCAACATTTAGAGGCAGGGCATGACAAACATGTTTACGGATGGCTCCAAGTTGGAGGGACGAGTTGGTGGGGGAGTATTCTGCGAGGAGCTCAAACCCAAATTAAGGCTTCCGGACCACTGTAGTGTTTTCCAAACACAAGTAGCCGTAATTAAGGAAACAGTGGATTGGTTGCTCGCTTCTGTAATTACAATAAAGGAGGTAAATACTACTTCAACAGCCGAGCGGCAATTAGCGTCTTGGGCTCGTCGTTTGTGCGTTCGAAATTAGTCGTATAATACCTGACTTCCCTCTCGATTTCATAGGAATACTTCGATATTAGGCTCATTTGGGTTCCCGATCCCAGCGTCACAGAGGGAAACTGCTGGGCCGACGAGCTGGCTAGACAGGGAACACTTGGGACAGCTTCATCGCAATATGGGAGGATTGGAGTTCACTTAAGAACCTGTGTGAAAAGATGGGCCTCACGTCAACTCAATGAGCGCTGGGCTAGTTCGCAAAGTCGCGAGATCCTTCTGGCTGCGGGTAGATCGGGGGCGCTCGTGAGAACTTCTAAGGCTAACAAAGCTACAGCTGTCGAATTTGGTAGGTATCCTCACCGGACACTGTCCGTTAGGTGTCGATGCGGTGAGACTTCGGATTGCTCCAAGTGCTTTCTGCAAAAGCGATCTAGAGGACGAGTGGAATCCTCTCAGCACTTTCTTCTCAGCTGCCTGCTCTCGCCGGGCTAAGAATTAAACATATCGGCTCTCACTTTTTCGCTACACCGGCGGATATTTAAATATCGCACGAGATGTAGCTTGAAGCGGTTAATGCAAACGTAAATCACCACTTTGGTCGTCTTCCTCTAATCTCCTTCCCTTCTTCCTTTTTTCCACCTGTCTGGTTCCTCTCACTCTTCTTTTCCCCCTCCTCTCCCCCTGAATGGTATCACAACGGACTAATTTCAAATTTTTGTCCAAGTGGGCCCCTCGCAAAGGCAGCCATTTAACCAAACCTAACCTAACTGGCGGTTCTTATTTCTTTCGAAATGATAAAGGAGCCATGCTGACTGAATTTTTGTTTCCAAAAATTAGTCAGCTAAACATCGACGACATTTAGTTACAAGAAGATGACGCAACTTGCCGTACAACGCGCTTAACAATTGGTATTGCAATATTCAATACACCATTGACGCCATCCGGCCAGATTTATTAAAAAGTAGTCCGAAATTAGATTGTTGGATTGGACCATGTAATTCGTAGTCGCGGCGAACATGTGCTTGATATCATAAATGTCATGATTTTATATAGCAGGTTTTCATAAAAAAATAAAACCTTCAGAAAAGTAAAGCCCAATCGCAATATCCCAGCTGAAGAGCTGGCTCAAAACTACATGAACTACCACCTGATCAAATTGGTCGCTAATATATAATATAAACATGATTCTTAGAACTGAAAGAGTCTAACACAAAATGTCCATTGTACTAAGCTGTTTGTTTGTGGCTGATGAATTGATTTTTTGTGATGAACCGCATTATTCTTCTTGCAATAATGTTTCCAATGATTTTACTTATAAAGCGTTTTTCAGTAAGAGCGCTTCAACTTTTTTTTTGAATAAAACACAAACGGTTTGACTTTTTTAACTAATTTTTTTTTTTTATTATCGAGTTTGAACATATACATTTAAGTATGAAATCCGATTTCTTTTGCATGACCACCGCGTGCACGTTTTACGAAGTCCAATCGTTGAACCCAATTTTCGACCACTCTTTTGCATAAATCGGCCGAAATTCCAGCAATTTCGCGTTCAATATTGGCTCTGAGCTCACAAATCGTCGCCGGCTTGTTATTGTAGACCAATGACTTCACATAACCCCAAAACGGGACGGCTTGTTAAATGGACCGTAAAATGGCCGTAATGCTCTTAAAGTAGCAGCAACAGAACGATTATTTTCATAAAAAATGTGCACGATTTGCAATCGTTGCTCAAGTGTGTAGCGTTCCATGATGAAATGTATACTAATTAAGTTTACAAATGGCAAGCGAAAAATAAAAAATATTGCGTCGTTCGCCCTCCCTATCGGAAAAAAGTTGAAGCGCCCCTATTGGTAAACGCCTTACATGATCAGCAATATTGGTCGTTAGGAAGAGTAAAGTTGCGCAAAAGTGTTAAATTTATTAATAGAAATAACAGTGGCTGAACGCCAGACGTGTACAAATAAACTTTGATTATAAATATTATGATATAAGTATTAAGATTGATTAGCTTTGTTTAGCTATATCAGGCAGGTCTGTTAGCATGGGATAGGGATAGGTCAATGCCAAGAGTTTTACTTTAGCCTGCTGCATTTCGATTACCATGTCGAAAAGTGTAACTCCTCCCTCGAGATATTTAGCTGATGAGGTGAGACTGGCACGGACATATGTTTCAGAAATTCAAATGCTTTTTTCTTATTGTATGCCTCTGAAAAATTAGTATCCTTTGAGGAATAAGATCAAAGGTGTGCAAAACATTCTGTAGTGTTAATAAAGTACACTTAAAGACTTAGATCGGATAAAATAACCCAGGTCGGGTATTGCAAAATACCATAAGAGGTCTTATATCATACCAAATCCTGTTGGGATAGGATAATAGGGAAATTTTAAATGTAAGTGAATAAATCACAACTTTGTACTTCTTTACAACTTTCTTAGATACATTTGACATTTTTTGTAATTAATGAGATTGACATCCGACACAAAAAGTTTATAAGCTTTCCAAGATATAATCTTATTATTTCGGAGGTTTTGCAAATTTTTTGCGCCCTTTGTTTGGGGCATAGACTTATTGCCTGATTTTTGTAATATGTACAATACATTAAACTTCTTTATTAATATTTTGCGATGTGACTAATTCATTACTCTGATGTAAATTGATTATTCCTGGCTTATAACAATTCCAATTATCATGTTCAATTTTTAATTTAGGAAGATGCTTAATTTTTTCAATGCGTAAATGTATTCGAATGTGTCACTGCTTGAGTATGGAAAAAAATTCCCAACTGATTCTGGGTTTTAGTTGAGGTGAAATAATAGAAAGATCAACATGTATGAAAGAGGGAAAAGAAAAGGACAATGCGTTGGTGAGTTATTATTGGGACGGTAAGTTGATGCTGAGAAATGAAATTTTCCATAATTATAAGGCATTTGATTTTGGCGAGCCCCATAAATAGCTCCACGCATTGAAGTCGTCTGGAAGTGTGGAAATAAATTGTTAATCTCACTGCCTGTTAATTTTTGGTGCGGGAGTATATAATATACGCAGGTTTGATATTTAGATATGCAAAAAAAAAAAAGAGGGGAACTTTGGCTGCCATGGCACTTAGGAGATTCTGCAGCAGAATTATACTCGATACTTTCACACACATTCATACACTCGTCCAGACACATATTCACTAGCGTTGTCATTTGTTGATTTTTTTCGTATATCACTGACACAATCTCAGTTTTTCGTAAACAAACCGCTTCGTGACCCAAGTGACGTCAGTCCATCAGCTTCAATGTGTATATAGGGAATATCACACTGATGACTTCTTGTGGAATATATGACTTTATTAGTATACCTACCTCTTGTTTACTTGCATGAATATTTTTAAAATTTGAGAAATGCATATTATATTTGGATTTTTTCCTTAATTAATAATAATATTTCATAGTGGTTGTATAAATATCCGCTTATATTCCATTAAAATATTTTCTAAGTAATTATGAAACTAAATAGGGAAACGTAGATATAAATATATATGTATGTACGTTTATGTCGTTTATGTCTATGTCAGACAATATTGAGGATGTACCCAAGAATGATAGAAATAAAATTGCGCGCATCAGAGAGTGTGTGACGTCACATTAGCTCAGTTGTGCAGTGTTGCCAACTATTTGCTCTTCGATAAAAATTTAGAGCAATTTTATACCCAAAATGCGACATTTTTTTAAGTTTGCTGTTTGTTTCTTTTTCTTAATTTAAAGCTATCGAAAAAAACCGGAGTTATTAAACAAAATACGGTCAATAAAGGTCACATGCAAGAATATTAAATTTTCTTCTCTCAACTTTTCCTAACATTGGAAACCGTTTTACACATTATAAAAAGCGTTTGAATTTACTAAATGCGAATTAAAACCAAAGAAGTGTAATCGTTTCTTCTCGTCCTCAACCCTTAGTAGGACATAGGGCATCAAGAGGTGTATTCATAGTAAAAATAAACAAAAAAATACCCGAAAGTACTGAAGAAACGATAACGACATTTTTACAAAAAGCGTACCTTATGTTGTTACATAACCTCAAATATAGCAAAAGACCTTTTCTTAACAAAATAGTTTCTCTTAACAAAAAACCCATAAATTCAATTGTACATAACCATAATACATTTATTAAAAAACGCTCATTTAAGAACAATTTCTCACGTATATAAAGTTCTTTAAGTAATTCAAATACGGCCGCCGTAGTCGAAGGGTTGGTGCGTGACTACCAATCGGAATACAATGAGAGAACGTCGGTTCGAATCTCGGTGAAACATCTAAATTAAGATAAAGTTTTTTCTTATAGCGGTCGCCCCTCGACAGGCAATGGCAAACCTCCGAGTGTATTTCTGCCATGAAAAACCTCCTCGTAAAAATATCTGCCGTTCGGAGTCGGCTTGAAACTGTAGGTCACTCCAATCGTTGAGCAACATCAAGACGCACGCCGCAAATAGGAGGAGGAGCTCGGCCAAGCTCCCAAAACAGGGTGTACGCGCCAATTATATATATATATATACAATATAATTCAATAAAAATTTGGTATTGTATATCCTTTAAATATAAATTTTACTGCTGAAAGCAGAAGAACACCAACAACAACTGAAATCGCGGGCAATGCGACCAGATGTTGAAAAAAATTGAAGCTAAATAAAACTGGGTGAAATATTGAACTAATCTAATTTTTACAAAATTTATATTTTACAAAATTATAAACATTACATTTTAATTAGAACAGGCTAGAAAAATGTCATGAAGAAAAAACTAAAACTCCGAGACTAAATAACAAAAAAAATGCTAAATCAAGTTACGAAAACTGTAATCTGGTCATCAGTTGTGTTAATATGACATCACTCATTGTCAAGCTCGCTGAGAGCAAAGTAACGGTACCACGATAAGGACCATCTCATTATTCTTTCCATCATGGGATGTACCAATATTTTAAGAGAAGTTTAATTGAATTTATAATGTTTCGACACCTGTCACTGATTCATCTCCTGTGGCGAGAGTTTTTTAAAGAGACGGAAATGGAGTAAAAATAGAATTAATTTGAGAAGAGGAAGTATTCGACGTAATCGCTTGTGTGGGCGAATCAAATTGAAGTGATATTGATGAATTTAGTGCAGCTAAATTAAGAAAATTAGATGACGTAGGGGAAGTATGATAGTTTTTGAAGTTGGTAGATTGGACACAATGGCTTGAGCAGTATCAACCATTGGAGAAGGGGAAGGTTTACCACCTTCTTTACTATTAAAGGCTAATTTTTTAGTGTCATTTTTGATGGATCAGGGTCCAATAATGCAAAGGAGGCCCATAGGCCGTATTTTAGGAAAAATTATTTCGACTAAAGCATAAGTATTGGGTGGTTGAATTAGTTTTAAAGATTTTTTTCGAAGATTTGGGGCTTTATTGTGAAAAAACGGTACAAAATATTTTATTCGAAGTATTGGCCATCGCTAGCTACAACTTTCGCCCATCTTTCGGGCAATTTCCGGATGCCGTTTCTCCAAAATTCTGGCCGCTGCTTGGCTATCCATGACTCAACCCATATTTTGGTAGCCTCGTACGAGGAGAACCGCTGGTCCGCCAAATCGAGACTCATATGTCGGAACAAATGATAATCGGAGGGAGCTATGTCTGGACTATACGGCGGGTGGGGTAACACTTCCCAGCCAAGCGTTCCAAGGTATTTTTTGACAGGTTGAGCAACATGCGGCCGAGCGTTGTCATGTTGCAAAATAACCTTGTCGTGCCTTTTTACCGTTTCCGGCCGTTTTTCTTTCAATGCCCGGCTTAAACGCATCAATTGCAGTCGGTAACGATCCCCCGTGATTGTTTCGCCCGGTTGGAGCAGCTCAAAATATACGACGCCGACCTGATCCCACCAAATGCAGAGCATGATTTTCTTGCGTGAATATTCTGCTTGGCCGTCGACGTTGATGCGTGGCCGGGCAAACCCCATGATTTTTTGCGTTTTGGGTTATCGTAGTGGATCCATTTTTCGTCGCCAGTCACCACCCGATGCAAAAAACCCTTCTGATTTTGTCGCTCGATCAGCAATTCGCACGTAAAAAATCGCCGCTCGACGTCGCGCAACTTCAACTCGTACGGGACCCAATGTCCTTGCTTTTGGATCATTCCCATCGCTTTTAGACGCTTGCAAACGGTTGATTTATCAACGCCCAATGATTTAGCAAGCTCTCCTTGGGTTTGGCACGAGTCCTCGTTTACCAATTCCCCCAATTCCGCGTCCTCGAACTTTTTGGGCTGGCCAAGACGCTCCTTGTCTTCGGTGTATAAATCACCACTTTTGAATCGTCGAAACCAGTACTCACATGTTGAAATCGACGGAGTATGGTCTGCGTAGGCCTCCTGCAGCAATTCACGGGCTTGGGCTGTATTTTTTTTCAAATTGAAGCAGAAAAGCAAAGCTTCCCGCAAATTGCGTTTCGACGGCACGAAAGTTGACATACTCGGAGCACGAAAACACTGCGTTGTTTATACTTCAGCGAAATGACAGATACTGATAAACAAAGCCTAGGGATGAGGCTTTGTCATGAATATATATTCAGTATTGCCAACGCGATAAAGTGATAAATAGCGCCATCTGTGTGTCACCTTTAAAACTAATTCAACCTCCCAATACAATTAACCGGCAAAAATACGAAAAGAAAAGTCAATAACCATCGAACTCCGCAGATGAAAGAGTCGTCTACTCAGCGCAAGAGATAGTCGGGAGGATTGTGTATATTAAAATATTTCACTGGTTTTGTAAATTGTTTTAATTGTATCTTTTTTTATTTTATTAAGCAGTATAATTACCCTGTTTATTGTAGCTAATCAGTTCTTTGTATTTTGGTTTACGTTGAACTATTTGTCTATTACTGACAACATTATCTAATTAACAAATTTCTTGGTTTCCATCTTTATTGAATTTATTGATTCTCTCTTTTTTATTTTGCTCATATTCTTCACTTGAATTTTTTAAGTAGTCTCTATCATTTTTTTTTTCAAATACAATCAGTTGGTCGGTTCGTTGTTTTTGAATGTAGTCCTGTTGAATAGTTTAATAGCAACTTGTAAATATTTTATATAGCTTATCATTTATTTAATGTGTTTTTTTTAATTATCGACTTCTATAATTCGTAAATGTATCGTTCAACGTTTCAATATGAGAATTTCCGGACTCCAATCACTTTCCGGACTGTATCAGAGTGGTTGAGACAATTAAGACAACGGGGACATTCGGTTATTAATGCCTATACGTAGGGAACTCCCCCTGAGACGTAAAATCTTTATAACGAACGAAACTATATTAAATGGGCGATTTCCACTTTTAGTAAATTTAAATCACCAAGTATTGATAACATACTGCACCCCAAATGCCTTTCGACCCATATTGTTAACTTCTTTCCTGCTCAAGGCTATGGAAAAAATAATTGATCAACACATTAGATAAGCTTATCTTAGGGACTCGCCTCTCCATGTTGAACCAAATGCTTACCAGTCAGGCAAGTCGACTGAGACTGCGACTAAGATCGAAAAGGTGGTTTCTGGTGAAGAAATTGCCCTCTGTACATCGGCATCTTTTAGCCCTATTGAGGAAGGGATGGTTAGGAGGGAAATAGATAGACTAATCATAACATGGGTTCTCTACTATACATGCTGAAGAATACAATGCTTGAAACTAGGACGAAAAGATTATGTATCAAGCCAACTTAAGGATGCCCTCAAGGAGGTGTTTTGTCATCGGTCCTTTGGCTATTTGTCATCGACGAGCCTTTAGAAACACTCGATGAGCTCGGATACGAAGTTGAGAGCTTTGTTGACGATTTAGTTGTTATGGTTAGAGGCAAGTTCGACTCTACTATAGGCGATCGCATGCCACTAACTCTCGACATTGCACAAGATTGGTGTCAAGAGAAAGGACTTTCAATAAATCCGAATAAAACGTCTTATTGATAAATAAAATAATCTTTGCTTGAAATATTGAAAAAAAAAGTTAATAAAATACGAAGATATATTTACTTGACTTGTTGTGATGTGATGCGCTAATCTACATAAAACCAAAAGTATTTTTATATGTATACTAGTAAACCCGGCCCGCTTCGCTGGGCACACTAAAATAGAATAGATATGGTTTAGAACAGAAAAGATATGGTTTTCATGTTATTTATTTCTTTATTCTTTATTCAAGCGCTTTGCAATAAACAATATTTTTTGTTTTTCTATTTGTTTTTGAGGAAATATATAATGTTGTTGGCTTCCCAACACGTGAACAGCCAACGAAAGTTGACCATGGGTGAATACTAAAATAAATAAATAATTGGCGCGTACACTTCTGTTATGTGTTTGGCCGAGCTCCTCCTCCTATTTGTGGTGTGCGTCTTGATGTTGTTCCACAAATGGAGGGACCTACAGTTTCAAGCCGACTCCGAACGGCAGATATTTTTTGTATTTTTATGAGGAGCTTTTTCATGGCAGAAATACACTCGGAGGTTTGCCATTGCCTGCCGAGGGGCGACCGCTATTAGAAAAATGTTTTTATTAATTTTGCCTTCACCGAGATTCGAACTAACGACCTCTCGGTGAATTCCGAATGGTAATCACGCACCAACCCATTCGGCTACGGCGGCCGGTGAATACTGGTTCTTCTAAATTCATCCCGCATATTTCTAAAGTTTGCCCTTGTGATTTATTGATAGTTATTGCAAATGCTAAACGAATGGGCAGTTGCAAACGCTTGAATTCAAATGGCAATTCAGGTGGAATCATTGGAATTCTTGGTATTAGAACGTCTTCATTCTTGAATTTGCCAATTAAAAATTGTCTTGGCATTTGTACTGTAATAAACATCATTGTAATTATGGTATTCTGAGATTTTAAAACATGTTTTTTTCAATTTTGTGGATTATATTTTCGATGCATATGTGCTTAAAAGCCCAAGTCCACATGGTCAGGATTATTTTATTTTGTTGTGATTTTCTTAAATCATCTCTTTTCTTCTGAAAATTGTTGACAATTTTCATGATAAGACTATTAACTTTTTCATCAAAGTTACGCATTTTTCGTGCTCTTTTTTTGCATCCTTTATCAATTTCTTTTGTTTTTTCATTTTTTTTTTACCATTTTTTTCACTCATGGTGCATCGTAGCTTATCGCATATGAACCGAAAAAATAAATCCACAAAACATAATTTCATTTGAAAATTCGGATTTCACATTAAATTCTCAAATTTTGCAAGAAATTATTCACTGTTCCAAAATCCACTCAAAATTCACAAAAAATGTTTACACTTTGCACTTACGTCTTCTCCTTATGGCGTCCAAATCAGAAAGCAATATTGAAACATTGTAACTCACACTGTCAATTTGACAGTTCAGTTCCGCCCCAAGCGTTAGAAAAGTAAACGACATTATGGCTGGTTCAAAAGAACGCTGTACGCGTTGCCGGTGTTCCGAATTACAACCAAACTTTACGAAACCCATTTTCAATACTTACTTAACAATGTGTGTAAGTTTGGTTTAATTCGGTGCAAAGCCATGGCGGGTCCACGTTTTGGCATATATTTCGAGACCCTAGTCATCAATAGGTATGAAAATTACCCCGTATTAAAGCACTTATCAACAGCTTTCATTTGATACCCATATTGTACATACACAACCAAAGGTTACCCGGGTCCACGTTTTGACCTATATCTCGAGACCCCAGACACGGAGCGGCATGAAAAGTACTCTGCACTAAAGCATTCACCAACAGCTTCCATTTGATATCCATATTGTACAAACACATCCTGGGGTTACCCGGGTCCACGTTTTGGCCTATATCTTGACGGTATGAAAAATACTATATTACATACTATAGAAATCATCAACAGCTTCCAATTTCTACCCATATTGTACAAACACATCCTAGGGTTACCCGGGACCACGTTTTGGCCTATATCTCGAGACCCTAGTCACGGAGCGGTTTGAAAAATACTCTAAACCATAGAAATCATCAACAGCTTCCATTTGCTACCCATATTGTACAAACACATCCTAGGGTTACCCGGGTCCACGTTTTGGCCTATATCTCGAGACCCTGATACCCGATTCTTAAAATTTCAAAACACGAACCTTCTTCACATGTGTCTCTTCTATGTGGGAAAGTTTGGTTAAAATCGGTTCAGCCATTCTCCGTAAAGTTCATCACAACGCGAAAAACGGCTGAATTTTTACACGGTACACATAGGTTGGCCAAAAAGTCTTGCGGTATTTCCGCAAGCTTGTCTTTGCAAGCGCGTAGTACTAGTTGTATTCGTCGCATCGGTTCACGCTAGAGCTTTTTGGAAAGCTCTTTTCACGTGCTAACACGTGTTTGGTTAATTGTTGTTTGCTTTTAGTCGTTCGTAAGTTATAGCGTCGCAAACATGGAGCAAAATACAGAGAAAATACGGCATATTTTACAGTACTACTACGATAAAGGCAAAAATGCATCTCATGCTGCCAATAAAATTTGTGCAGTTTATGGACCCGATACAGTTTCCATTTCCACCGCACAACGATGGTTTCAACGTTTTCGTTCTGGTGCAGAGGTGATCGAAGATGCGCCACGGTCCGGAAGGCCTGTCGTGGAAAATTGCGATAAAATCGCTGAATTGATCGAAAAAGACCGGCATAGTAGCAGCCGTAGCATCGGCCAAGAGCTGGGCATGAGTCATCAAACCGTTATAAACCATTTGAAGAAGCTTGGATTCAAAAAGAAGCTCGATGTATGGGTGCCACACGACTTGACGCAAAAAAACATTTCTGCCCGTATGGATGCATGCGAATCGCTTCTGAATCGCAACAAAATCGACCCGTATTTGAAGCGGATGGTGACTGGCGATGAAAAGTGGGTCACTTACGACAACGTGAAGCGCAAACGGTCGTGGTCGAAAAGCGGTGAAGCTGCCCAGACGGTGGTCAAGCCTGGATTGACGGCCAGGAAGGTTCTTCTGTTTGGGGGGATTGGCAGGGAATCATCCACTATGAGCTGCTCCCCTATGGCCAAACGCTCAAGTCGGACCTGTACTGCCAAAAACTGGACCGCTTGAATGCAGCACTCATGCAGAACAGGCCATCTTTGAGCAACAGAGGCCGAATCGTCTTCCATCAGGACAACGCCAGGCCACACACATCTTTGGTGACGCGCCAGAAGCTCCGGGAGCTCGGACGGGAGGTTCTTTTGCATCCACCGTATAGTTCGGGTCTCGCACCAAGTGATTACCACCTATTTCTGTCCATGGCGAACGAGCTTGGTAGTCGGAAGTTGTCCACAAGAGAGTCCTGTGAAAATTGGCTCTCCGAGTTTTTTGACAATAGGGAAGCGAGCTTCTATAAGAGGGGCATTATGAAGTTGGCATCTCATTGGGAACTTGTCATCGAACAAAACGGCGCATATTTGACTTAAATCACATTATTATAACCAATTTTATGAACAATTGAAAATTCAATAAAAATACCGCAAGACTTTTTGGCCAACCTTTATATATATAGATTTGGAGCAGTTAACAGCCGCACTAATTACCTCATTATTTGTAAAAACCAAGCCACCCATCACTCGCCTACCTGCTAAAATTCGTGAAAATGGAAAAAGGTTCAAAAAATAAAAATTTAGATTTCCTTTGTCTCTCTGTACTTTCGTGTTTAAAAGGACATTGGTTTGTAATAAATAAATATCAACCACTTGATGTATTTCTGAAAATATCCATCTTGTTTGCATCTACACACTGTTGCTGCTTTCTCAATATTTAAATAAACAAATATTCAGAAAAATTCTGAAGTAGAAACATTCTTTTGTTAGTTTGCGATATACATACATATATTTATACATGATTCGACATAGAATGTGATATAGCGCCATATTCCAAATTATAGACATTTATAAATAATAAAACGTTTAAAAAATAATCAAGATATCAATAGATTAGTCCCCACATTCGTTTTTTTTTAATATTAAAAGGTAGATGGTTCAGGAACTATAAAAAAATATAATTTTAAGTAGTATTCAATCATACCTGCAACTTGCAGTACCTATACTGACATCATAAATTTGTCGGTTATGTTTTCAGTGTACCTCCGCAAAAACGCATACAAAGTGGATCTAACAAAACAAAAACGAGTAGCAGCTCTGAGAGTAGTAGTATCGCAACAAAAGTGAGAGTAGCAGCGCTAGCAAGAGTACACGAGTACGAATTTGACAACGAGTTACGTGATTTTAGCTCCAGTATGGCCAGATTACCATTTTCGTAACTTGACTTAGCAATTTTTTTTGTTATTTAGTGTGAGAGTTTTAGTTCTTTCTTCATGACATTTTTCTAGCCTGTTCTAATTAAAAGTAATGTTTATAATTTTGTAAAATATATATTTTTTTTTAATTAGTTCAATAATTCACTTAGTTTTATTTAGCTTTACTTTTTTTAACATCTGGTGGCATTGCCCGCGATTGCCGGTGTTGTTGGTGTTCTTCTGCTTTCGGCAGTCAAATATCTCTCTCGCTACTGCAGTATTGCCTAGCTTTGGATATAAAAACGCACTGAAATTCCCATTCAAAGAAAATAACACAACAAATTTTTATTGAATCAGTTAAAGAACTTTGTATGCGTGACAAATTGTCTTTAGAATGTGCGTTTTTTTTTTTTAATAAATGTGTTGTGCTTATGTACAATTTAATTTATAAGTTATTGTTGTCAAGCGAGACTCTTTTGATAAGGGAACGACTTATTTGCTATATTTGAGGTTATGTAACTAGATAAGGTACTCGTTTTGTAAAAATGTGAGTATGGTTTCTTTAGTATTTTCTGGTATTTTGTTGCTTATTTTTATAATGAATACACCTCTTGATGCCCTATGTCCCACTAATGATTGATGGCCGGAAGAAACGTTTACACCTCTATGGTTTTAATCTGCATTCAGTAAATTCAAACGACTTTTAAAACGTGTAAAAATTGTTCAATTTTAAGAAGAGTTGAGAGAGGGACATTTAATATTCTTCCATAACCTTAAAAGGAGGAAAAAATTAAATTTTTTTTTAACCTAAAGTTTCGGTAGCTTTAAATTAGAAGAAAAAGAACAAACACGAAACTTCAAAATTTTCGCATTTTCGGTATAAAAAAGCACTAAATTTATTGCGAAGAGCAAATGGTTGGCAATAATGCACAACTCAGCAAACGTGACGTCACGTACTCTCTGATGGGCGCAATCTTCTTTCTATCATTCTTGGGAGTACACATAAATAATCTTGCAAGTTGCTCTCCTACCGATTTTAATGGTGCGCACACTCCCTGACGTAAACGCAGGACCGTGTCAGCTGTTACGATCATACTAATGAGAGCCCCATGTAAATGAAAAATTACCACCCTTCTGTATCGTGGTATCGTAGATTTTATCGTAGGATTTTGGAAAATTCCATAGAATCGTGTCAACTGATTGCTCTCTCACCAAACAGTACATATTGAAATGATTTACAAACGAACTTAGAAAAATAATAATTTCTATTAAAATAACTTAAAAACAATGTTGGATAATGTTCATTATAGATAAATGAACTATTTGCATTTGGTGGTTTTTGGCTTTGGCTTAATAAACAATGAAAAATTGTAACTGATAGGGCGGATGTGTGAAAAGGTGTGTATGCAAAAATATCAATGGCAACATTGTGTCGATACAACCAAACACAAGCACACACAAACCGATGTATTGTGTAAATATGTAATGCTGCAAACAGTCATCGACGTAAACGCAGTCCCCTGTTAGCTGATACGATCAAACTAATGAGAACCCCATGTAAATGAAAAATTACTTCCCTTCCATATCGTAGTATCAACCAACCAAACACCATCACACACAAACCGATGTATTGTGTAAATATGTAATGCTGCAAACAGTCATCGACGTAAACGCACTCCCCTGTCAGCTGTTACGATCAAACTAATGAGAACCCCATGTAAATGAAAAATTACTTCCCTTCCGTATCGTAGTATCGTAGATTTTATTGCAGGATTTTTGAAAATTTTTCTCAGGATTGCTCTCTCACCACACTGTCTTGCCAAACAGTACATTTCGAAATCATTTACAAAAAAAAAAACTTGGAAAAATTTTGTTTTTTGTTAAAATAACTTCAAAACAATGTTGAATAATGTTATATTAATTATAGATAAATGAACTATTTGCATTTGTTGGTTTTTGGCTTTGGTTTATTAAACAATGAAAAATTGTAACTGATAAAGCGGATGTGTGCCAAATATCAATGGCAACATTGTGTCGATACAACCAAACACAAGTACACACAAACCGATGTATTGTGTAAATATGTAACTAAGAGAACGCAGTTGTTTTCAACGGGATAAGTTTTGCTCAATTTTGTGTTCTCTACGGGCTGCGGTAACGGCCTACGATACGTCGGTAAGTGTGCCCACTATAAGTTTTCTCTTACTAATCCAACTACAGAGAGTACAAAAAATTGTGTTTGACTAGTACTCTGAGGTATTAGCAGTAACTAACCGTAGCTTGGAGCGGAATAAAACAATTGATCGTGTGTTTTGCGCGACCTGCTCCACTACTCATCTGTTCAAGCTCAGAGTAGTAGCCAGAGTTAAACTAAAAACTAGGAAGTAGCGGAGCAATTTCAATCCTTGTCTTATTGATTTGTGTTCTTATTCCAGACTTATATTTAACTGTGCATATGTATGTATATGGCGTACACAAACACACTACACGTCTCGTTGTTCTTATTCACTTACATCATTAATGCTTTTGTCAATCAAAAGTTATAAAAGATTTGTCCAACATTTAATTTTAATTTATTACGTATAAATAAATTGATATTGTTTCACTTCGACATTGAATTATAAAATAATAGCCGATGACATGAGATAGATTCAGGCTAAAATTGATGGTCAACAATGTGTTAATGTACATGGTTTGAGATTTTTTCGCATGTTTAGTTCGCACCGACTGCGCCAATTGTGAAATAAAAAGAGTGAGTCGACGTCTTGCAAAAGTCCTCCATTTATGAACTTTAACTTTAACTATTCCTTAACAATTACATACGTAGTAACCTGTTCACCAGAGTGTGGGAACAGATTTAAATAAACAATCGTACAAAGAAAATGCGATATTTAAAGTATAAACTATGGGACCAGATGATTTTATCACTACAGTAGACTCTAAGGGATTTTATTCGTACAAGGGCTTCAACCCAGACGATTGAATCGAGGCTTCAATGGAATAGAGAATGAAAAGTGCTTATTAATACTGCAGTTTGTATTGTATGTTATTAATGCTATGTACATATATATACAGTTAGTGTATTTATTTTAAATAATAAATACATTTTATATGAGCTACAAGTTATCCTATATAATATATGGCAATGGTTACACTAGCCCTTTCACTATTTAGCTTTTACCTATACTAAAAGCATCACAGAAAGCACGAGTTGAACGGTATAAAAACGCGACCCTCTGTTTGCTAAATCTCTTTTATTAAAAGCCGCGCATACGAGAGGTAAGTTAAAACTGTATGTGTTGCCATGACTATAAGACAAACAGCGCAAAGCTTGTCACAGGTATGCTGCATTGCTATGTATTGAAATGCATTGCCTTGTATATATTTGCACATATTTTGTCATCGTAGGTTTAATTTATGAATAGAGGCTTAATTCCAAAATGTTAATAAATTGTGCAAAAACCTCATAAACAGAGAGGGTACATTAAAGTTTGTTTGTTTTTCTTAGCTTCCAGTGATTTTTGCTCTGCAATAACTCATATATTTTTGAGAACAATGGTGTATTCGAGCGAGTTGGTATTGCTTTTTCAAAACTTTAATGGCTTGCTCATCATCAGAATCTACAACAACCCGATCAGCGTCATCAGTAACTTCCTCAGTATCATTAGCACAATTGTTATCTATTTCTGTCCATATTTTAGTTCATGGACACTAAGATTTGCTTAAAGAAAAAATAATAACATGCAATTAAACAGACCATATGCGTGTGTAGAAATGAAATTTTAGTCAAATTGTACAATTCTTCAAATTCGGCATGTTGTTAAGAAACCATTTGATGTCTCATAATACTGAGAACAATATCATGATCGAAACTCTCAACATTCTTTTCAGTCTGTTGATAATTTAGTAAAGGATACTAACATTTTTGTATAACGTTGGTGTCGATTTTTTGTGCCACCCCGTTGAAGTCGCACAAAACCCACATCCACTTTTTATAGTTTAGGACTTAATTTTCGTCCTGCCGTCTGATGCTACAAAAAATAACCCCCAATGCCCTTGCGTTTGCCTTTTCTAGTTACGACTACATCAACTAAAATTGTTTGAGAAACACATTTTCCTGGGTTGGTGCGTGGGTACCATTCAAAGAACGCAGGTGCGAATCTCAGTGAAATACCAAAATGAAGAAAAAGTTGTTTCTAATAGCAGTTGCCCCGCGGCAGGCAATAAGTGTATTTCTGCCATGAAAAATCTCCTCATAAAAAATATCAGCCGCTCGGAGTCGGCTGAAAACTGTACAAACGAACAATATCAAGACCCACATCACAAATACAAAGAGGAGCTCAGCCAAATACCCAAAACGGGTATATATATATATAATATACTATATTTATATATGTATACTATATATATATACATATATATATATGGAGTTTTTTCAGAAGAATTAGGATTTGAATTAACGGTCCGACTTCCGGACCACTCTAGCGTATATCAGGCAGAAGTCTTAGCCATAAAGGAGGTAACTGTGTACCTTAACACACACGCCGTAACAAGAACTACGATAAATATCTTCTCGGACAGTCAGGTCATCAAATCAATGGAGGCAGTTATACTAAGATCAAAGGTTGCTCAGAAATTTCTGGCAGCTATAAATGATATTGGCACCGTCTTCAAGGTCAACCTTATATGTATGGATTCCGGGGCATAGAGATGTTCAAGGAAATTGCAGGGCCGATGAGCTAGCCAGAAAGGGTACTAATCTTCCACTTCTTGAAAACAGAGGCAACATTGAAATCCCTATTACAACTTGCAGCTTAAGAATAAGAAATAATATTCTCCAGGAGACCAAAAGGTCATGGAGAGAAGAAAATATGTGTGTTACAAGCCGGCTAATTTGATCTCAAATAGATAAGAAAAGATCAAGAAAGTTGCTTAACTTCTCAAGAGCAAACATCTCGAAGATCGCGGCTTGTGTCACCGGTCATTGGCTGTTATGTAGGCACTCTTCTAGGCTAGGAGTATTTTCGCATGAATACTGCAGAAGTTGTAGAGAAAAGGAAGCGAAAGAAACAGTAGAATACTTCCTTTGTAATTGTCCAGCGTTAGCTAGGAGTAGAGCAAGGTTGTTGGGAAAATACCATTTTGACCCTCTTACGGAACTATCCGGTGTTGGGATAAAATCTATACTACGCTTCATAAGAGAGTCTAACTGGTTCCATGAAAACTAAGGATCCGTGCTACACAATGGTACCACAACGGACCTACGTGGTCTAAGTGCGTTTGGCTACTCGAAGCCGATTGCCCCAAAAACCTAACCTAATAAGCAGTTACATACCATAATACGCATCGTGATACTAAAAAATACTAACAAGCGTTTGTCGCGCGATGAAAAAGTGTGTATTTTTACTTCGGACGAAGAAGTGATATCCAAACGTGAAATTGGAAGAAAAATAGAATGCAGTCGTTGGAGGCTCCTAGCAAAAAAACATCAGAAGATAGACCACTCGACATGACAGCGTCACAAGCCACATGAACTCAAAAATCGATTTAAAGTGCTTTGGAAATCAAAAGGGATCTGAAACCCGGCGCAGAAAGCTCCGAGAAGTTGAACTTGTAGGAAATCGTCTAGCAAAAAAGTCACTCCTCACACAAAATATTAGAGCCACGCGACTAGAGTGCTCACGGACGCACCGAAATCGGTATGCAGAGCAATGGAAATGTTTGATATTTCAAAGGAACTGTAAGGCATCCTCAAAGCCAGCTGAATTAGGACTGATTTTTATGTTATATATGTACGTGGTTCTTTGGTTTTTTTTGATGGAATGATGGACGCAAAAAACTAAATCCAAGTCGTAAAGTATACATCTTAATTTGTGGTATACATACATACGTATATACATACGTGAATGGCACTACTATGATTGATAATCAAAGAACTTGAAAAATTTCCATTCAAACATCTTACTTTCTTTAGCAGTGACTTACATAGGCAAAAGTTATTCAATGTTCTTTTTTGTAGAGGAGTTTTTAAAGAGCTTGAGAATTTAAGATGATAATGCAAAACAGAAATATTGTTGGAATGAATTGTTTTTTATTATAATCTGCTAGACAATTTCATCATATTTATGATATCCGGCATATGTAAGCCGCTGCTACGAGTTATATGGTCCATACGATCAGTCCGATTTTTGACTACTTTTTCCAATAAATTTAACCACATGGCGTCAATGGTCGCTTGAATATCGCAGTAAATCGATTGTTAAGCGCGCTGTATGGAGTTTTGCGCCGTCTTGTTGAAATCAAATGTCGCCGATGTTTAGCTAATTAATTTTTGGAAACAAAAATTCAGTCAGTATGGCATCGAGCTAGCGCTCGAAATTTACTGTAACGGTAGCTCCTTACTCATTTCGAAAGAAATAAGGACCATCAGGGTTTGATTGAAAAGTAATGAGCCTTATTTTTTTTAAGCAGTTTTATTAAACCTTTTGTCTTATACAGCTAATTTTATTCAAAATAGGACGCTTGAGCGTCAATACACCCCTGGTAGCGGGCCTTCCACTGCAGGAAACATTTTTTAAACTCATCCGCCGGAATCGCGTTCAATTCGGCTGTCACTGTTTTTTGGATCGCCTCGATGGAGTCGAAACGCCTCCCCTTCAGCTTTCTTTTCAGGCGCGGGAACAAGAAGAAGTCCGGAGGGGACAGGTCTGAGCTGTGGGGAGGGTGGGGAAGCACCGGAACTCCCATCTTGGCCAATGCAGAGGTGCAGAGGAAGGCGGTGTGCGCCGGCGCATTGTCGTGATGAAGGGTCCAATTGTTGACGAGGTCGGGCCGAACCCGGGCGACGCGGTTTTTCAGCCGAAGGAGCACTTCTTTGTAAAATGCCGCGTTTACAGTGCTTCCAGGAGGTACAAACTGTTTAGCTTTACGCAAAATTTGATCGAGTAACATTGCTCCAACGATCGCTGCATTTTCGCCACTGCAAAATCCTAACACACTTTTAAAACAGCTTTCACGCTCGCACCGCTGTTGCCAGCGAACTGGGACCGGTTTCTAGTGGAAGGTCCAACGATCATTTTCCCTCACCAGCCGATTCGGTTGATCGCTTGGCAGACGCTCCGCGCGGGAAGGCTCATTACTTTTCTATCAAACCCTGTATATAATAACCGAATGTAATTTCCATGGTCATATGTTCTCGAGAAATTTGTGCGTTACTATTTTCTTTTTCTGCATTAATATCCCTAGCGAAAGTCTTTATTATATCATATTATGTTTTAGTAGGAAGGCTGCGTTTGCTACTAATTAATACGGAAATGGGGTCTTCGTTCTAGGCAAATTGCTTTGAAGTGCAGCATCAAGCCCAATCTTTAAAAATTCATTGCCTGAAAATCCATCCGTCACTTTGACTTCCATGACTGCCGTCCATAACGATAAAGGTGTAATTACTACCACAAAATGCACTTGATTTTATAATATACTAACCTATAATCGAGCTAAAATCAACCAAATTAGCAAATAACCGATCCTATTGAAATTCCAGGAACACGCAATTTGAGTACTAAAAATTACACTTACTCAAATTAAATTTTACGGCCTGTGATAAGAATATTTAATCCCAAAATTCGATTGTAAAAAACACTGATTATAAAACTGGCTTCAAATGAAAGATATTAAAAAAGATTTGACCTTACTTTAATACAAACGTAAAAATTAATCAAAATATGAAATAAAGGGTATTTCAAAAGACGCGCATATTTTTAAAATAAAACATGTACTAATTTTCATTCTTTCAGGTTTAACTATTTTTATTCAAAATACGGCTTTTTACAAATATATGTGAAAAATGAAATCTTTTAAATGCCCACCATGAGCATGTCTACAGGTAAAATTTGCCAAACAGTCGATTCATGAATGCAAACACTTTACCCTACAACAGCAATACTCTCAACAGAACGACCAGTTTTTAGTCTGTCAGTCCTTTTTCTATCTCCGACAGAAGCATGTTTTTGAATTTTTTTAAGATATGTTGTTCTTGAAGATGGATCATTTTCGTAATAAACTTCAATGATTTTAAAGAGTTTTTCTATCGTGTAAAATTGTATATCTGTTTTCTTGACAAATGCCAAAGATGACATAAAAAAGGTACCGTCATGGAATTATTCACTACTGACACCGAGGCTTCATTTTGTAAAGAGTCCTACAGCGAGTATAGAAAATGTGACACATTTAGACATTCGTCAAGTTATATGATTTTTTTAAAATCAAAACTATAATTCTATTGCAAATGGTGGCATAATATATCATACTTGAGCCTACATTCTTTAAGTAGCGGGTAACATTGGCATCGAAGGAAATAAGATTTCTGACAAACTCGCAAAGAAGCGAGCATCAACTATATGCTGCAACTTGGGCAAGGTGTCACTGTCCACTCCAGAAAAGAAAAAAGCTATTACGGAACTTTACTGGGGCAATCAACCAGGTTTGAAATATTTGAAATGCTTGAAATGTCTAACTAGTTTCTTAGTATTATCTAATATTCTTTCTAGTAAATTGTAAGAAATTTAACATACAGTTTGTGAAGAATGACCTTTAAAATTGAAAATAAATTAAATTTTTCGATTTCATTAGTAAAAAATAACACTCTGTAGAGCATTTAATAAATTACTAAAACAAAACTTGAAATTCTTTGGAAAAACCACAACTAAAGCAATAGAAACAAATAACGCACTATTTCGACAATGTCAATAAACTGATTTTACATTGTGCTTTTTCAATTTCTTTAGTATGTGTTGCACAATTAACTTCGATCTACGGTTATCTCTGCTTTTGTTCGGGCTTAAAATTTAAATATTGTGTTTTTAAAATGCTTGGCAAAAGATAATCCTTTGATATTACGGAATTATTATATTATAATTACCACTTTGGAAAAAGTGTTCAGTAATTGTCTATAATGTTTTCGGTAGCACGTCAGATAGTTTATAATATTATAATGTGGTTTTGTTAGATCAAGATTAGAGTATGCCGCTATTATTTGGAGACCGTACCAAATAGGTCTGTCTAATCGGATTGAGAGAGTTCTGAAAGTCTTTCTTCGTTTTGCGCTCCGATCTTTAAAATTTTCTGAGCCTGTACCATCGTACCGCTCTCGATGTTTATTAATTGACTTAAAACCACTTGATAGCAGACGATCTATTCTATCGTGCTCATTTATTATTCGTATCATTTCTGGATCTATTGATTGTCCTTCCCTTTTAAGTAAAATTCAATTTAATATACCCAATATGAGGCTCCGACAGTATGAAACCTTTAAAATTGGCTTCTCGAGAACCAACTATGGGGTGAATGCTCCGATTCCTAGGGCATGTGCAGATTTAAATATGTTTTTCAATTCTTCTGGTGCTGATTTTACATGGCCGTATGGCATCTTAGTCAATCATCTTAAATCGTTCTTTTCTTAGTATACTACTAAACTATTGTACATTAGCTTAATATAGTCTGTAAGAATGTATCCATTCAAAGACAATAAATAAATAAATAAAATGGAGCGGAAAAAGAGGGTAAATTAGAGCAAAAGCATGCAGGTGGCTGTAAAACTTAAATTACTGGACGTTCAGAACGCTTGATGATCTAAAAAGTGGACAAAAACCTGAGAATTTTCTTCAGAACACTTACAAAGGAGCTTAACGAGGAGTGTAGTATTGCTGCCTTTTATGAAGCTGCACCAGAAATATTCATCGAGATCAGCACGCAAGAAACCATTCCTGTCTGCACAAAACGTAGAAAAATGCATGTCTTTTGCTTTAAACCACATTTCCGAACCAGAAGATTACATATATATTTTACGACGAGACAAAGGTAATGCTGTATTACAACGATGGATCGACTAGACTAAAATTTCCGTTATGGCAGTGCTAAAAAATTTGGGTTTATCACTGAGAATAAAACAAATTTTAAATTTTACCAAGATAACGATCCAAAGCATGAGGAGCATAGTGTGAAGATATGGCTTCTCTACAATTGCGGTAAAGTTATAAACACACGAGCCCAGAGTCCCGACATAAACGTGATTGAAAATTTGTGGGCCTTTTTAAAGAAAAGAGTCCATAAAAGACATCCAAAGAAGGTAGCAGCATTAAAAACTGCAATAATGGAGGAGTGGCAGAATATACCGAATGCATACAGCATAAACAAATTGGTCCAGTCCACGGTTATCATACCAAATATTAAATTAAAAAAAAAAAGAGGTTGTCTGTAAAATCGGTTTACTGACGATAGTTTAACGTGACAACGTCATAAGAAAATATTGATGGAATGGTTGCAATTTTCAAAACAAAATTTTAATTTTATTTGTTTGATAGATATTTTGTATGGATATAGAGGAGGAGGTAAATGGAATTGCAATGGAATAGGTCAAGTTACATTTACGCAAACGTGAAAAATGACGAAACATTGATCAAATTCATGAAAGATATCTTCAATTTCTATTGTGCATCAGACGTTAATAAGTCAACAACACTAAGAGGCACCATCATCGATTTGCCTTTTTCAAGACACTTTACACTCGAAACACTCCCTTTCATTTCCTACTTTTTCTATCATCGTCCTATTCTCAACAGAGAAATGGTTCATTACTATGCACACAGGAAGAAGGCATATGCAAATACAAATATGTGAATTTATATACCTACATATGCGCATATACATACATATATATGCTCACTCAAGTAGGACAGAGCCAGATGTCGAAAGTTGCCGAACGCGGGGGCCGATTGTGCTCTTTGTCGTTCGTTCCGCGCTCTCGCCTGCAGTTCAAGCACATTAGCTTACATTTGCTTGCGTACGGAATAGATTCGTATATTTGATATGTCCTTATGATTTGTATGCATCTTTACATATAGATTTTTTCTTTTTGAAAATTGCGCGAAATTGTATATGTATATGCATGTTTATATACATATATTAGTATACAACATATCTTATAAGGTATATGGTAAATATAATATTACCATACATTTTTTCCTTCATATATAATAAAAAAATTAATAATAATAACATTAAAACAACAGGTATTATTAACAAACTTGGTTTTATTTTAAATTCTTCAAGTAAATCAAATTAATAATAATCAATAAGAAGGCATATGCAAATACAAATACGTAAATTTATATACAGTGGCTCACAGCTTATTTCGTGTGCCCGTTTATCAAAATAAAAAAGTTTAATATTTTTGTATAAACTTTATTTAGAAAAAAAACTTAAACGTACATTCAAAGATAAATTATTTCTTGTTACAAACATACATAAATAAACTTAAATTATTTCTTCTTAAGTAATATATTTACAGCAAAATCAAAATTATAAGTAAATCCACGTCACACCTTATTTCGTGTGCTTAACCAAACTAGAAAAAACATGATTTTTTTTTTTAAATTTATTAAGTTTTTACTAATCTAATATTTTGTAGAGGTAGCCTTTTTGTTTTAATACAGCTTTTAACCGGGATTGCATGGAGCTAACAAGTTTTCGAGTGTATTCAGGAGATATTTTCTCCCACTCCACTTGCAATGCTGTTTTTAGATCTTGTTTGTTGCTTATGTTATGTTTTCTAATTTTTTGATCCAGAATATTCCATAAATTATCAATTACAATGAGAACAGGTGATTGTGCTGGCGTTTTTACCACATGAGGGCAATTCCATATAAGCCACCGTTGAACTAATTCCGACTTATGCTTCGGATCATTGCCTTGATAGAACCTGAACCTGTCCCGAATGCCTAATTTTTCAGCACTTTGTAGTAAATTATTTTTTAATAAATTCAAATAAATAAATAAATCCATAATTTCGTCGATAAAAACCAAGTTTCCGACACCAGCTGTTGACATGCAGCCCCAAACCATTACATGGCCCCCACCGTGTTTTACTGTACCACGCAGATTCTTCGGGTCCAGCTCCGCGTTGGGCTTACGCCAAACGAAAGACTTTCCATCGGAACCAAAGAGGTTGAATTTGCTTTCGTCGGCGAAAATAACGTCATTCCAAAATGTTTGGTCTTTATTAACATGGTTTTCGGCAAACTCCACCCTTAATCTTCTGTTACGCTCATTAACAAACGGTTTGATTCGAGCTGTACGACCATGGAAATCAGCTTTGCGCAGAATTCTTCTTATTGTTTCAGGATTACATGACTTACCAAGTACTTTTTCAACCTCTTTTGTCAAAGCTGGCGCACTAATTCGTGGGTCTTTTTTAATTTTTCTTAATATCCACCTTTCATCAGCTTCTGTAAAAATTTTGTTTGGAGCTTGGCGGCCTTTGTCAACCACTCTTTTTTCACGAGAAAAGCGTTGAATAATGTACTGTACTGTGGAAGTACTCAAATTTACAATTTGAGCAATTTTTATCTTCGACTTTCCATTTTTGTAATGCGTAATCACTAGTTCGCGCCTTTCAATCGACGTACGACGACCCATCACGGTATTTTTAAATTAAGCTGGACAACCGACTACTTTCAATGTGTAAACTAAATAAGGATATAATCTAATATACTATGCAAAACAAATTTCTTATAATTGCTAACCGGTTTACTGGCGCCGATAACGGTAAAAGTGAACACACGAAATAAGCTGTGACGTCAATTTACCTAGTATTCTGTTTTTGTTGTAAATATTCTACTAAAGAAGAAAAAATTTGAATGCATTTATACATGTTTGTAATTAGAAATAATTTATCTTTGATTGTGCATTTAAATTTTTTTTTAAATAAATCAAATAAAAATAATTTTACAATTCTTTAGTTTAACATACAGCCACACGAAATAAGCTGCGAGCCACTGTATGTACATATGCGCATAGATGTCGAACGTTGCCGTTCGTTTGCTTTGTTCGTTCCGCGCTTTCGCTTGCAGTTCATTCAAGGTAACGACAAATGAGCAAGGTAACACTAATGAGCAAGGTAACGACACATTTTTTCGTGCGTGCAGCCGGCTAAATCGAATTATAAGACGTTATCACGTCAAAATATTACGCATTCTCATTATGTATTTAATAAAAAACGAATGTATTAAAGTTTGTAAAAACAGTTTATTGACAGTGTCGAAATAGCGTGTTATTTGTTAATTATGCAACACATACTAAAGAAATTGAAAAAGCACAATGTAAAAACAGTTTATTGACAGTGTCAAAATAGTGTGTTATTTGTTTTTATTGCTTTAGTTGTTGTTTTTCCAAAGAATTTCAAGTTTTGTTTTAGTAATTTATTAAATGCTCTACAGAGTGTTATTTTTTACTAATGAAATCGTTGCTTTAGTTTTTGTTTTTCCAAAGAATTTCGAGATGTTATTGTATTAATTCCCTTTAAATGCTGTGAGTAATTATAAATCAGTACAAAAAAGAAGTCAAGGATAAATAAAAAGTGCTATATTTTGCTAATGAAGTCGAAAAATTGAATTTATTTTGTATGTCAAAAGTCATTCTTGACAAACTGTATATTTTCTACGTACTAAGTTTAAAGTTTATATTTTATACTACATAAGTATAAATTATTTATAATTCAATTGTTCAAATAAAACATAATTGTGTAGCATTAATCTGGTTTTAATGGTCTGTAAGATTATTAATAATTTTAAAAAATAAAAGCTGCAGGAATTGCATAATTTTTAACCTTTTCAGATCACAAGGCAAAAGTTTTGTTTGGATAAAATGCAAATATGCAACCATAAATCCTGCGCAGCACAGTCAAACACGTCGGAGGGAATGTTATGGTATGAGGTTGCTTATATATATATATATATATATGTATAAAATACCTCTTGAAGCCTCTTGGGTGGCACTTTGTAGCAAATTTACCTTTAAGATACCAAAAACTTAAATCATCCATATCACTTCCAATAAATTTGAGGTTTCTTCCCATGGTATGCAACCCCATACCATAACATGCCCTCCGACATGCTTGTCTGAGCTGCGCAGATTTTACAGTTGCATATTTGCATTTAGTTTTCTCCAACCAAAACTTTTGCCTTCTGATCTGAAAAGGTTAAAAATGATGGTGTTCCTGGAGCTTTTATTTTTTTAAATTATTAAGTTTTACTAAGTTTCAAGGGCCGGTGTTGATTTTGAATAAATTAAAATTTTTTTAGGAAATTATTGTCGCTTCTCTTTATTATGATAGTGTTGGTATGGTTCAATTACGTATGGAACAAAATATCGGCCAAATAGCCGCCGCGGTCACGGCGACACACAGTGGCGGCGCTAGGCGTCGGCGACGTCGGCCACCGCCGACGGCCTCGCGCCTGAGGGGGCCTCGCAGAAAAACGAGTTACCTATTTATATTCGTTTCGTCAATCATCCTGACTTCGCCTTAATGAGCGTTCTCACACACACTGCCCGACACGATATCTGTATTGGGTGAAAATGTTTGTAAGTAATGTGTGTGGCATTTATCATTTATTTATTTATTGAATTCATGGGTGTAGGTAAACCTTTGAATGCAATAAATAAATCAGTTATACGTGCAAAAGATCTAAATTTAGCATATATACAAACATAATGTGTGTGTGTGCTCTTCATTATGAGCGTCCGATACCAATATCGTATTATCGGGTAGTGCGAAAACGCTCGATTTCGCGCACGGCGCACGAGACTCTGGACGGGGAATCCCCGTGTTGTTTAATTTATTTATCTATATTTCATTTGTCTGTGAGAGTAATTTTTTTCATACGGCAACTTGCAGACTCGCAAACGCAAAGTTTCTTTTTATTGTATTGTAAAGTCATCACCCCGACGTTCTAGTGGATAAAAGTTTTACGTTATTTGTAATTAATTTCATACCTAATGTTAAGGTAAGCCAACTTTAAACTTCAACTTTTTAACGACTTTAACGATAGTATATTACAACCCAAGGCCAGAAAGTTGGACTTCCTGGCGGGTGTGAGATGGTGGCCGAGACGAAGCCGAGTAGTAAACTACTACTTTTCTTGATCTCCCTCCGAAAGTACGTACTTGCAAGGATTTACAAAATTGTTAATAAAATAACATTATTATTATTTTAAGCAAAATGGTATCATTAATATAAGTAACTTCAATATTACGTAATAGTACAATAACAATATCACATTCTATACTTAGTTAAGTTGTTATCTAAATATGATCCGACATTACGGGAGCATATGCAAAGTATTAATGACAAACAACTTATTCAACATTATCTGAGCCACGACATCCAAAACGAATTAATTACTTTAATGTCTAAATTAGTTATTAACGAAATTATACACAGGGTTAAACAAGCAAAATACTACGTCATCTTGCTCGATTCTACCAGGGACGTAAACCGTGTTGAACAAATGTCAATAATATTAAGATTTTGCAATTTGTCAACTGGAGCTGTAGAAGAACATTTCATTGGGTTTATTCACGTGGCAGAAACAACAGGAGAGTATTTAACAAAATCAATACTACAAGAACTGGAAAGAAATGATCTCGATATCCAAAGCTGTCGAGGATAGGGATATGATAATGGCGCCAATATGGCCGGAATTAACAAAGGTATCAGAAGAAGAATACTCAAAATAAATCCAAGAACATTCTTTACACCATGCGGATGCCACAGTTGGAATTTACTTTTGATAGATGCAGCAAGCTCTTCAACGACAGCCAAAACATTTTTCGGCTTTATCAAGAAAAACTATGTGTTGTTTTCAAAGCCAAGCAAGCGTTGGGAGATAGTAAAAAATAAATTAAAATTGACTTTACAAACTCTGTCTGAAACGAGATGGGAGAGTAGAATCGGAGCAGTAAAAGCAACATTGTTACAATTTGATGATGTCATCGGATATGTGAATGAACTGAAAAATAAAACTGATGATTCCAAAACTCTAAGCGACAGTGAAGCAGTTCTAAAGGAAATATTAACTTTTGAGTTTATTGTTGCATTACACGCGTGGTATGAGGTTTTGCACGTGTAAACAATATAAGTAAACTATGGCAATCGGTTCAAGTCAACTTGCAAGTCGCTATTGATACTTTACGCTCATTTTGTAGCTGGATTCACGAATTCCGAAATACAGGATTTGAAAAAAGCGTAACAGGAGCTAGATTATTTGTGGAGAAAAGTACTTATGAAATTCAGTCTCAGTTTAGGGAAAAAGAATAGCCAGGAAAAAACGAATGCTTAGTTATGAACATACTGATGAACCAGTTGAATCTCCTGAAAAGCAGTTCAGAGTTAATTATTTTAACACAATGGTAGATGCTATAATAGTCGATACTGAATGTCGATTTACAGCGCTCAATGAATATTTTGAGCAATTTGGTTTTATTTATGATATCAATTATTTGAAATCTATGCCAAAACAGGATCTTCTCAAACATTGTACTGATTTAGGTACAAGACTTCGGGAAGGCGAAAAAAGTGACATACAGACTTTCGAACTATATGAAGAAGTTCAGCTTTTTAAAACTAATTCACTAGACTCTATCAACGACGCGAAACAACTCATCCAATACATTTTAGAAAATAATTTAGAAGAAATATATCCAAATGTTTATATTACAATTAGAATTATGCTCACAGTTCCGGTCAGCACAGCTTCCGCTGAGAGAAGCTTCTCAAAGTTGAAGTTGATAAAAACCCATTTGAGAAGCACAATGAGCCAAGACAGACTATCCGCGTTATCAGTTCTGTCAATCGAACTGAAATAGCGGCTAGACTTAACTACGACTCAATCCTGAAAAAATTCAGTGAGGCTAAAAGACGAAAAGTTCGACTATTTTAATTTCTGTGTGTAATTATTTTTTGTCATCATTTTACAATATTAACAATAAAACTCGTTATACTCATAAATTATTTTATAATTTGGCTCACTTAATTTTACGTTTTCTTTCACTGCGAAGTAAAGAGGCCTCGCGAAGTTGATGTCGCCGACGTACACATTTGGTCTAGCGCCGCCACTGGCTACACACCTCCATCCAGATGGTTCTAATTTTCGATGACTCTGAGGCATAATTGAGGTTCTATGCCATTAATATGCCGAATTATTTCATCCTTTAGCTCTTGAATTGTTGCCGGCTTATCGACGTACCTTTTTTTTCCAAAAAACCCCAAAGAAAGAAGTCTAACGGTGTAGTTGCCGTTTAGGTGTAGTTCACATTGAACTTCGGCCCTTGAAATTTAACGACCCTTTAGTAGTTATAGGCAATGATTTTAGAACAGCGTTTGGCTGCCTTTTCACGTTTACATACTTATACTCGTATTTAAAGGCTTATGGTTTTATATTGTATTATGAACATTTAAACATTTAAACATTTAAAATGATTTTTTTTTTTTTATTATCAGTTGACTTATCAATTTTGTCAACAATGTGCTTTATATCCGTTTATTTTACTATTTGGTTTGTAAAATTTACTACATCATTTTAGCTGTGAGCCACTGTATGTACATAAATGTGTAATACTTTTGTTTGTTTGTAAACATATACCAATTGTATTTAATTTGGAGTAAAAAACAAATTGAATTTGTAAAAAATTTTATATGATGCAAAATTACGGTTAGACAAACTGACATTCAGCAAGTGTTACCAGCACCATATTAAGTAAAGTGGGTGTGTAATACATTTGTGGAAGGTTCACATTAATATAGATAACACTATGCACACATGAGTTAGTTATGAGCTAACACCAGGAGGTCATTGTGAAAATTGCAAATTGAGTGTATTGAATGTAAGCTCTGGATATAATTTTCATAATTTAGGATATAAGTTTTGAATTTCGCCAGCATAAGCTCATTGTAAAAAGTTTATACCAAAGCATATAAGAGGCTTCGGTTACTTTACGAACACCGACTATAAGTTCATAACTATTCCAGTTTAGTGAAACCCTTTTTGTAGATATTATGAAAGTCTAACCTGTCATAAACGCTGATTAACCGACTGAGAATCTAAAAAATATAATTTATTAATTTCAATATGCGACTTTCATTTTAGTTGCATCATTTTTAGTATGAGATTCAATTTATAGTTTTTGATGGAATGAAATAACTGTGAAATTAGAATTTTTAAAATATTATTGAAAGAAACACGCTTTACCTTTTGCTTGGTGAAAAAATTATTTTACTTGTATACAAATCATTTATGTACATATACAGCTATTTATGAATAAATAATATGAGTTCATTCAAAAAATCATTATTTTCAATTTGATAAAGCACATTAAATTGGACAATTTGGTTAAAACATGTAAATCAATTTAATGCTCAAATTATTATTTTTATAAACTATATGTGTACGAATAAATATCACGTATTATATTGTTCATGGCACCCTCGAGCGATATTTGTATGTGTTCGATATGTATTTTGCTCGCCCAGCCGCTAGATGCTCTTACCTGCCCAGAATTTTACTAACACATCCGTTGGACACCTGCAGGATGCGTGATATATCACAAGGGCGCGCACCGGAATGCGCTAATTCGACGATCTTCTGGCGAGTCGAGTCTGGTAGAGGTCGACCATTGACATAGACGCCACCAAGCTGATTGATGCCGCTATGTCCTGCTGTCGAGCAACCAAAAAGCGCACTCTGACTAACCGACGTCGCATGGCCATGCATAAGATGCTCTGTAGTTAGCATCATCATTGCAATTTTTTTATTTATGTTTTGTTTTGTTAATATCTGTATTATAAATGAGTAAACAACGCAAAACAATTAAAAATCAGGGCGATATATGTATTTTAATGTTTTGAAAGCAGGCGTTTGAGTTTTCATAAACGTTCTATTATTATTATTTCCACTGACAAGCGTACGAAAACAAAATCATTGGTTAATTAAAGTTTCGCATTTTGATTTCAGTTTCTTCACCACTTCAGGTTTTTTAGTAGAAATATACTATTTATTTCACACAATTTTCTTTTTAATTTTTGGTGGTGCACAGTTTTTGAAATATTTTTTTATTTTTTTTATGTATTTCTAGAACTTGCATTTTATAAACATTAAATAAGTATATATCAGTATTTGGTTATTATACACATATGCATCTAAATAGATATATTATTTTGTATCAATTGATTTTGCCAGATTTTAATTCGCATATTAAGGTCATAAATATTGAGCGTTTAATTTTATATTTGGTTATTGTTATTGGAATTGTTTACTGCGGCGCTTACGAAAATCGTGCCATCATATTTTTGCAGCACCGTCGCCTTTTTGTTGGAACGCACTTATTGAAAAAAAAAATTGTTTTGGGTAAATTTAGTTTGTTACTTTGTTTGCAGTCGTTGATGTATTGTAATTAAAAGTTTAGTTCATATGCATCGGTGGGTCTTGTTAATTGTTTATACCTTAAGACTTTGGCGTTCATCAGAGCCAAGAATCTCATCTACATACATATACATATAGTGTTTATGCATTCACTTATATTTTTAGAAAATATTTTCATTTGATATTTTCTAATTGAACTTTGTTTTCCTACTATTATTCTCTCTCAATTCCAAACGTTTATCATGTATGCCATTTCGGCCGCGGAAAGGGCGAAGTGCACTCAACGTACGCCAGCAATTTGAATTTTCAAATATTATTTCTATTCCATTATTTTTATGTGCCAAAATTAGTGATCTTAGGCAATCAGATCCGCCGATACATTGATACATACACAGACGAACACCTTTACACAGGAATATGATATTGTATCAGTGCGCATAGACACCGATAAAGAAAAACTTTTATAAAAAATTTTAGTTCGGGATTTTTTCACAGCTTGGTGAGTTTTGATTTTGGTTCTTTGACTTGGTTTGGCTTGGCTTGACTTCCTTGGCGGGTTGGTTGACTTGGGTTATCGCGTTGCTGGCTCCCAGGCGATACAGCGCACTTAGCGAAGCGAAACGTTAATGAGCTCTCAAGCGAAAAAATACACCAACAAACCAATGAATCGGAGAACCAACAAACCAACAAACACGAACGTGCTTAAACGACCAAGTCGACGATGTCGATGTTGAAATCGAAGCGCACGAACTGATGTGTTTTACATGCGTGAATGCCGAAACGCGGCAGAGGTACTACAGTCAAGAAAGTATTTATGTACGCACACCCATACATTTTTATTAAGCATTTTTCCCTGTACATGTCGTCAATCGGGCCAGAAGAGTCGTATAAACTCAACAGTGAACGGCTAAAATTATTTAGCAAAGTGCGGCGCAGCAATAAAGTCTGCATCAATCGAAGCGAAATGGCTGGGACAGTGTCGACACCGTTGACAGACAGCCAACCAATCGAAGAGCATACTTATGTATGTATAAATGGAGAATACATACATGTGTACAAACATAAACAAATAGAATGCCAGCGATAGAGCGCACACCATCCCAGTTAATTACCATCAAATACAACAGCATAAATTTAAACCCTGAACTAACGAATCGAGGTAGAAGACAGCGTTGCCAGAATACTTGGAGTACTAGCCCTTATTATCTTCTTGTTAAAGTTTTATTTAATTGAAATTGATAAGTCGGGTTGACTTGAGGCTGCTGGTTTGAGCTATTGGAATTTCATTTTAACTGAAGTCGTAATAATATGCCAAAAGAAATGGCTTAGTATATGTATGTTTCGTTTCGTTTTAGTTTCTTTAACTAAAAGACATTTAACGTTTCAAATAATATTCGCCAGCAAAATAGCTCCAAGTAGTTCTAAATGGCAACGCTGGCGGTAACATTTTACAAAGAAAAGCACCGCACGCGTATATTTACGAGTACACTATATAAAATAAGTTAACGAACACTAGAAAAATTCTATTCAAGAAATTTGAATCTAATGAGGGAGTAAAATAACTTGACCTAAGCGCAAATTGACAAGTCCTTTCCCTGGAATATTTCGGTCACTAATACAGTGGTTAATCCATGATCTCCATGGTCTTTCGCCCATAAACGATTGGTGTTGACGTTAAGAACAAAAGATCTGCGAATTATCTGTTCACCATTAACGGTATTGTTGGCTCCAACTTTAGTTTCAATAAAGTATGTCACAATGATGCAAACTGCCTGCATTCCAAAATCTAGCAGTGGTTTTTCAATGTGCATTGGGGTTTTAAGTCTCGCTCCATATGCAATAATTACCGCAGTTCTTAAAGTCACTGAGTCAAAAGCGGATATGCCCGATACTCGTATTGGGAAAGCGCTGTAAGAGACTTTTCCCCGGACACTAATTTGTATGGTTATTTTGCATGTAATGGTTCGGTGCATGACAACCATTCGGGAGTGCGTAGGTTCGAATCTCCGTGTCCGCCCCTCGGCAGGCAATGGTAAACCTCCAAGTGTATTTCCGCCATAAATATTTCATATTATTTGATTTGATTTGAATTTGAAAATGAAGTGGAAATTGATAGCGAATTCCTAAAAAACAGTAGTATGCTAATATTATTTGATTTAGTTCGTATTTAAAAATGAAGTTAAAATTGATAGTGAATTTGAATTGGATTATGAATAACATACAATAATTATATAATATGTTAATAATATGTTTTGCTGTCTATCGAAAAATTATTTTGGGTATTAAGTGTGCATATCTGAAAGTGCAAAATGTGGTTTCTCAAGATTTAATCCCCATACTTATAGCGATCAACCTTGATCTTCATATGTTGTCAAAGCGAAAGCTATTCGGAGAACTGCAACCACTTAAGTTCGAACGGAATGCATGCCCGTGAGGATCCGACAGAATTTTGGATTCAAATCAACTTTTCATCTCATTTCACCATTTTTAATGGTTCTTCAATGATTTTGGGAATACATTTTTTATGGAAAGTCTTGCCCAATCAATTGAGAGTGGATACATAGTAACACCAATAAATTCAAAAGTTCTATGGTATCGATAAAAGTTTCATCTGCATGTATAACGAATGACATTGTTCATTTGGAACGGAGATTGTGAATACAAGTAAAGTAATTATACTATAAAAACCTAGTTTTCATTAGGCGTGATATATGACTACATTTTGATAAAACTACATCACTCAAATTTGATGGAGCTACATGTGGAGCTACATGACTTAACAGCGCGCTTAGCTTTTTACAAATAGTTATCAAAATCATTTCTCTGTTCGCCAAACGTTCGGGAAGAAAATCTTCTTCTTCAATGTCGAGCCATTTTTCTGGTGACTTGTTAAACAAGCCGAAGATAAGACTTTTTTAAAATTGCCGAATTTGGAGCGATGAAAATCTGTGGGAGATTCAGTTTGTGCCTCTACACTCAGGGAATTACATGAAATTTCAAGTTATTGCTGACAAGACACAGGCAATTTCCACATTGAAATTGATGACGTCATGATAAGATATAATATAAAAGTGGTACACCAAGGAGTGCCGCCTACAATGGTGCCAAAAGAAAATGTAGTGAACTTTAACTGTTTTTTTTGTTGAATTTCAAAGTTCAGCACCTTTAATGGCAATCCCAATACATACAAAAACGTTTATTATCGACTTTAAAAAACCCTCAAACCGATACAAATTTTGTTTGTTTTTCTGCGGACGCCTTATATGTGTGCTTTGAACTATGAGTAGGGGAGGATTACCATAAGCTAGTGTACGTAACTACCTAGGGACCCCGCATCACAGATAGGGTTGCGACTCATACTGGTAATATACCAACCTTTTTTACAACAACTCTTCGCAATGTACAGAATGTAGAGGTGTGACCAACATCAGACCGTGAACTGGCTGATTGACTGACGTAATCGGGATTACAAAAAAACTGAGATTGTGTTGGTGATATAAGAAAAAAATCAACATAGCCGTCCCCCATATTACTTTTTTGGCATCGGAACAAAATCAACTGACTGGCCGAGTATGTTATGGGGAAAATATTTCAGAAGGCTCCACAATATCACTCCGTTAACCAGCTTTCAGCGAATTTGAAGGAAACAACTGATGGATGGCATAACTTGGGTCGTGATATCGGTTTGTTTACGAAATAACTGAGATTTTGTTGGTTATTGAAAAAGAAAAAATTTACATAACCATCATATTGCATCGTTGCCATCTGAAAAAAGAAGAGAGTATGAATGCGTGCGAAACATACTGAAAAAAGTTTTACAGGAAAGGCTAGACCATTAAACCGCTCTCAGCGATGGAGGACTTGGCACACACTCGTCCAATCAGTCATTGTTCAGATAACAACGAAGTGACGTGAGTGTCGATTATATTGATTTTTTCGTATATCATCAGCACAATCTCAGTTTTTTTTTTGTAAAAAAACCGCCATCACGTCGGAAAATCAGCTGATTCCTTTAAAATCGCTGAGAGCCGGTAACCGTCTAATGTTGGTCACACCTACGCATTCTGTACATCGTGAACTCATCGCAATTTGATGAAGGGTTTAGTAGTAGGTGTATATACAAGCCAAACACAAAAATATCGTTGGCTACTGGGATTAGATATAGTGGTCGCTTTTCTGTTTGACTTAACTAAGTACAACTATTATTTTTTAAGAGTTATTGCTACCATAATTACTGTGCTAAAATTTTAACCTAGTCGGAGCAAAACAAACATTTATATGGAATTTTAAGTGTAGCTCTTTCAAATTTATTATATTTATTATCAAGTGATATCAAAAATAAAGAAGTGCTACCTCGAACAAGTTGTTAACTACTAAAATCAATATTGCTTAACTACATCGACTTTTTGATTATCAAGTGGGATCAAAAATGAAGAAGCGTTACCTCGAAAAACTTGTTAACTAATAAAATCAATATTGATTTTTTAGATAATCCCGTTAATTGTTATATATGACAATATATTCTCGAGGCATGAATATCTTGTTTTATATACATATATAACATATATGTTACATAAAATTCGTTATGTAAATAAACATTTACTATTGCTTTTATAAAACCCGAAAAAGTTAGTTTTCTTTCATTTAATTAATGATATCATTTTCATCAGTTATTTGGGACTGTTTCTTTTCCGTCTCTATTATAAAATTTGTATCCAAACTTTTTGTGCATTCTGTATATACCTTAGCATACGCAAAAGGGTAGTTGGCGAATACGCAGTAATAGAGAGTTGACCTAGCCCACGAACGGAGACAGAACGTTGGAAATAAATGAAACAGAATGCACGAATGAAGTCTGGGACTTCCTGCAACACAACAAAAATAACACACCTCAGCTGCAGCTATAAACAAAGATCTGTAGCAACCAAACAAAGCGGTTGTTTACACACCCGTATGTAGGCATAAGAATACACACATAAACAGAAACACGTCCGCCCAAGAAGAATAATAAACACACAAAACATGTGGTATTCAGAAACAGTTAAGGGAGTCAACTAGAGCGAAAGAGAGAGGTTGCTTTTCGTAATGGCCAAAGGGGTGGTGACGATTGTTCAAAAAAGAGTAAAATATAGTCAACATAAAAAGAAAAGAAATGCATCAGTTCATGGAAGTGCGAAGGAACGAATAACAAACTCATCGATTCGTGAAAAGGGTGAATAAGTTGTACCCATACGCGAAAGCAGGCCGTGAGGAGGTGACTTTTATGCTAGAGTCATACTGGTATATAATAAAAAAAAATCCAGTTGTTGGACGCTACAATTCGTGTAATTAGTAACATATCGTTGATTTTTTGCGAATATATGTAAATATGGATGTACGTGACTAGGAGCAGTTATTGGAGAGAGAATAATATATGTTAACTTTTTGCTTTTGTAAAATAAGTTTTTGCTATTTTGCTCAAAAAATGTATGGCTTTAAATTTGACATGATATTTAATTCCATTTTTCGGTAAAAAATAGGGGAATCCCGACTAAAGAAACGGAATAAAACAAATTCAGTCTTAGGACCGTTTTCTCAATGTTTGGTGGATTTTGATTTTGACCGGTTGTCACTCAATTGAACGATGCCTGGAAATGACAAATTCGTTTTCACTAAGATATGGAGAGCTAATGTCGTGTTATTTAGATGATTGTGAACATTTTACAAAATAATTCACAAAATTGTGTTTTTCCATTCTGCCTTCTTTTCATGACCTCATACTACAAAAGTATTTCAAACACTTAAATAGCGGTAAGATCTAATAACAATGCAATTAAAAATTCGGATTTTTTTCGATTGTTGTCCTTTATTTATAAATTAAAGCATTAATCAGAAAGTGAGCAAACGGCCCTTACTTGGTGTGATTGTGCTAAATGTACTGTGCTGGTGCTATTTAGCGCGCATACCTACAGTGTGGTAACTAAATAATACAGTGATATTCACTTGTCTAGATTGCCCTAAAAAAGAAAGGTTTTGCCTTTTAAGTTATCATGGAATTTTTGTATGACCTGGTCACAATGTGAAAGAAACAACGTGTGTTAAGTACTGACGGCAGACTTATTAAGTCAAAGCAACTTTGTCAAAAGGTTGCTTACATTGCTTTAACACATAAATGATCATGGAAACAATGAGACCCGATAAAAATCTATATTAGTTTTTAAGTCATAATTTGTTTATTTTATTTAGCAATAGTTCTCCTAGTCTTAAATCTTTTGCTCAAAAACTCAATACGAAAATGAGATCTACATTTAAATTATTTTTTTTGGGTTCCTCCAATAAAGGTATATTTCAGCTTTTCTCTAATATGTATTAACTTAAATTTAAAGATTATTTATAATTTTTGTAGTAACTAAATGAAAACTTTTTCCTGTCTCGCCCAATTGGTCGATAGTTGTCTATGTAGCTTCATGTAAAATTTCGCCTTTAAATGTAGTTTGAAGCCCGCCAAATACTCAAACTCGATTTCTTGAAGTGAGTCTATTTCATTTTCCCTAAAAGCACCACGTACTCTTGTTCTGCCTATGGTGCACAAAGTTTTTAATTTTATATTTTTTGATCTGAAATCGGCTGCCCTTTCTTTTGACAAAAACGAATGAAAAGTTTGAAAGTTACTATTAAATATTTGTATTACATAATAAATTCACCAACTGGTAGCCTACCTTAATTGTCGCTTATATTTTAAAAATCATAGAAAGGAAGAAATAAATTTAAGTTTGTTCATAGTTGTATGAAATAATTTCACCAATAAAATATTATTTGTTCTTAACTAGTTGAAACCTCTGGGCGACAAATAAATGACAACTTACGTCGGCTTAAGGGGTCCCGGAGGTCTAGAATTTTCAAAAAATCGATTTTTGATATTTCGAAAGTATAGGCTTTTAAGAATGTACTGTCCAGATTCGTCACGCGGCCACTCTCAAAACTTTAAACTGAATTATCTTAAAGCTATTTTTTTCGGCGTGGTGTTGAAAAAAAAAACTATTCAACCGAATAGTTCGAAATTTTAATATGTTGTTCACAACATCAATGGCTATCGCCCGTACTAGAATCATATTATTATTTTAATAATTTCGTATATTTTTTATTAAAAAACTAGTACCGGACATAGCTACAGTCATACTGATTAATAATTTTTTTGGTTTTTGTGTTTCAGATAAATAGAAGAGCCAAAATGGACCTCGCCGTCCAGGACCAATTTTTCGGGAAGGTGAACTTCAGCGCCATTTTTAAAATTAATAAAATTAAAAAAAAAAATTTTTTTCATTTTTGTACCTAAAAGAAGCCTGAATACAAAGCCTTAAAAATTTAAATATCGTTTTTAACTTTTTTTATTCTAAAAAAGTCCAGAAAATACTCAAAATTTTCGAACTCTAGACCACCGTGACCCCTTAATATGTTGGTAATTCGGTTATAAATAGCAGGAATCATGTTTTACTTTATTTACAAATTTTACTTCAATCAGAAATACTACTAAGGGTGAAGTATTAAGTCATGAAATATTAAACAGAACAATTGCAATAATCAATAATTTCAATAAACGGTCTAGTAATTTTCACAACAAAAAATTTAATAAAAACTGTGTTGCCAATGTAAAAACTATTAAAATAGAAAAATATAATATCTATAATTTCAATTTATTACTAACAGAAAAAATATTAAATAAAATACATAAAGGAATACATTTTAAATATGTAATTTGGTTTTTGCATACGAATGTTTTGCATAATTATAGTATTATATATTTTTGTGAAGACCTTTGGATCTTGAACTTTATTTTTGCTTTGTTGATTTTTTTTGCAATATCAATTGCGTAAACCTTTCTGGATAATAAACCTGTAATGTTAAAATTCTTGGTTGTATTTATCGAAGGCGTCAATAACCAAATATTGTGATTAGGATACATTTCTGTTTTAAGAAAATAAATATTTTTCAGAAAATGTGTTATGAACTATCTGCTCTATTCCTGAAGTTAAAGTATCGCCTGTGTGCAAAAACCATAAGATAATTAACATTTGTAATATTGATTGTGCTTATATGTAACGTTTCGTTTTTGCTGCGCTTCGAATAAACTAAAATACAATAATTTTACAAGTTACAGCCTAGTATCGAATCAAATTGTTTTAAGATACCTTTGAAAGTTTTTATATTGTTTTATTAATATTTCACACATTCATCAACTACAAATATATATATCGGTGCTGGAATAAAGAAACAATGTTAGTGCAACAAAAATTATTGTTCGATAATTGCACCATTGGATAGACAATCCTTTATAAAATCACTTCCAAGTTGTTTGTTGTGTAGTAGTAATCGGTTTTTTGTAGTCTGCCCTATCGATAGATATCGACTTACGTTGATATTGGGTAACATACTTTCAGAATTCTGAAAACAGTTAAAATATATGCCTCAAAACACATTTTTTATTGATTGAAAACTATTGCTACTGTATCTTTTTTACTTGCGTTTTCTTTTACGGCCACCGTAGTGGAATCGCTCGGTGCGTGACTACCATTCGGAATTCAGAGAACGTAGGTTCGAAACTCCGTGAAACATAAAAATGAAGAAAAAGTTTTTTCTAATAGCCGTCGCCCCTTGGTAGGCAATGACAAACGTCCGGGTGTATATCTGCCATGGAAAAGCTTTTTATAAAATATATTTGCCGTTCGGAGTTAGCTTAAAACTGTAGGTCCATCTATTTGTGGAATATCACCAAGACGCACACCACAAATAAGAGGAGTAGCTCGGCCAAACACCCAAAAAAAGGATGTAAGCGCCAATTATATATATAAATGTATATATATATATGTATATGTATTGTATTGGTTCGAATTTCGGTGAAACCAAACTTAATAAAAACATTTTTCTAATAGCGGTCGCCACTCGGCAGGCAATGGCAAACGTCCGAGTGTCGGCTTGAAACTGTAGGTCCCTCCATTTGTGGAATAACATGAAGACGCACACCACAAATAGGAGGAGGAGCTCGGCCAAACACCCAAAAAGGGTGTACGCGCCAATTATATATATTTATAATTAAGGCTTGAAAGCATGATAGGGCTAAAATTTTCATTCAAACAGATTGGGAAGCTGAGCAGTTCAATAGCATACTGGTAAGTGTATAAGTAGTGTCTGCAGCCAAAAAGCGGGAGTCTTATTATGTCTAATTATGGTCTGTTGAAAAAATGTACTGAATTGTTTTTTACAGATTTCACAATTAAATGATTACATTCATTAGAGATGTTAAGCCGAATGTTTTTTTATTACTTATTATTTCATTATCTAAATCTGCAAATCACAGCATGGTACACACTAACTTTTTTTTTTCTTAATTAAATTTTAAATTTAATTTAATTTGTGGATTTATTTGTTTATATAACATAGTAAGGCTAATATCTTTTAATAGTACTTCAACAATAGTATATATAACTGGAATATTTTTACCATACAAGTTTCTTTATCTAAATTTTACACCAGTTCATTTACAAATCAATCAAATATATTTAACTTAATTATAATAATAAGAAGAAAAGAAGGATTTAGAAAAGAAAAAACAAAAGTAGAAATTAGAGAATGTAGAGAGAAATTTAATGTCCTAATTTAATGCAATCAAACACTTTTAAAGTAATTATAGACTTGTGCCCTGAAGTTAAATCTGTTAATCGAGCCTTCACAGTGTAGGGTAATGAGTTTCACACTTTAACAGCGTTATTGAAAAATAATCTGGATGATGCTAGGTAATTACATTTTGGAACGATGAATTTGTTGTGTTTGTGAGACCTTACTGGTATCAACTTCTCTGTCAGATAGGGTGGAGACCTGAATAATATAAGTTTGCACAAAAATATGCAATTCCTAGCAGACAAATAGCTATTAAGGAAACAGCCCAGTAACCTTGATCGGAAGTCAGAGATATGGTCATATCTGCCAATCCCATATACATACCGCGTGGCTAGATGTGGAGTCGAGTTTGCTGTATACCACCTCAGAGTAGGTAATGAGAGGCATAATTAGCTGGAGAACCAATACGACTGGACAAGTACAATTGTATATCATCAGCATACGCATGGACATTCACGTACTGACAAACGGTAAAAACATCATTGACAAAAAGACTGGATAAAAGTGGACCAAGGACAGACCCTTGCGTAACACTAGTGTGTACATACAGGTATCTCGACTGGGATGTCGATTTACTGGCCTTGACCTTCTGCGTTCTGACTCGAAGGTAGCTGGCCATGAGCTGCACTGTCTTTGAATTGTAGTGGAGAGAGTAGTCGATTGTCCTGTACAAATGATGAAATATGCGTGGCCATCAAGTTTTCGCAAGCTTTGGAAAATGTGGGCAGTATGCTGATAGGTCTATAGTCACCAGCGTAAATATTGTAGCATTTGTCTTTTTTACGACTGGGAAAACTATAGCCTTCTTCCATACTGCTGGGACACATGAACCAGTCAAGCAATGGTTTATTATATGGGTAAGTGGTCCTATTATATATTGGATGACTATACGGACGAATTTTAGCGAGATGCCATCATCGCCTACAGCATTAGACTTTATTTTGGATAATGCTTTCAGGACATCTACCTCACTAACTGTCAAAAATTTAAACTGTTCTTTTAGAGTAGCACAAGATGAGGAGAACTCTTTTAAAATAGAAGCACAATTGGTTTTCGTACCAACACTAATAAAGTAGTCATTAAGTTCATCAAGGTCAATTTCACATTCGGGACTTTCCTTGCCATGAATTTTAAATTTTTTTAGATTGCGCCACAGTTCTCTTGTTGGAAGTGACGGATCAAGTTTTGAGTAACTGTACCAACGTTTCGCTTATCGTATTATTGTAGTGGTTTTTTTCGGATTGCCTTGTACCGGCGCCAAGAAGAAGTTTTTTCTCCACTTAGCATAACACTTGTTGCGCTTTCTAATGGCTGCTCGAACTTTCGAGTTGTACCAAGGACATGAACTATTTAAAACATTTACAGAACGAACCGGAACGTGCATGTTAAATAACGAGGATAAGTTACGGTTAAGGAAGTTAAGTTTATTATCAACCGTACTAAGAAACCTACATTCATTCCAATTTATAGAACCCATAGCTGAATACAGAGAATTAATATTCAACGATTTATAATCACGATACTCGTAGGTTGCATTTAAATTTGGACGATTCATCACAACATCTAAACTACAAAATATTAAGTCATGGTCAGAGATAAAGTCAGCTTGGTCGAATTTAAGAATATGTGACAAGTCACAGGTTATAAAACAATTAAGAGGACTAGGTTGGGAGTTATTTGCATATCTGGTTGGTGTAATTGCGTTAACAACACAAAGTCCTGCTGTTGCCAACTGGTCGAATAGTTTACTACTACTAGGTTCATTTTTTAAAACGTTCACATTAAAAATACCACACAACAGGATACGCTCGTAATTTAAGACAAATTCAGACAAATCAACAAGTAGTGTATCAAGAGCAATATTTTTGTTAGGATTGTAGACACATGCAATTAAAATTTTATTCATGCGATCAGATACTTCAGTAAATAAATATTCATTTTCGCAGTTATTCGACTTTGCTATCAGTCTAAATTTCAAACTTTTTTTACAGTACACTGCAAGCTCGTATACAGTTTATACATTTCTGAATACTAACTTTATTACAATCCTTTGATCTATGTTGCTCGAGGCACTTATAACATACTTCTTTATTTTTGCAATCGACAGCTTTATGGTTATACCCCTGACATTTAAAGCGGCTCAAGACTTCTACGCCATCAAATACCTTACAGCGCTCCCATCCAATATTAACTTTTTCGCAGTTTAAAACATAGGGGAAAGTCTCATGATCAATTTCCAAAATAGCGTTGTAAAGAAGCCTGCTCTCCTTTCTAACTTCCTATATTTTTACTAATTTGATTTCACTATTTTCTAGAACTTTATTTTGCTTTTTTAGATTCTCTACTAATGACTTTTCATCATGCTTATACCACATTAGTGATACCATAAATCTTGGTCTTATTAACTTCGGTATTTGAATATCGTAGCTTTCACCAAGGTTTTCTGCAATCGTTTTTTTAATTGTTTCCCTTTCATTCTTCTGGATTCAATATTTGAGATTTTTAAGTTTCCCGGATCAACTTTTGCAATCAAGTCTGATTTTGTTGTTTCACTTTTTTGCTTTGATTTCGTTTAATCACTAATGGTGCATCTTTCTTTAAGTTTGGCATGACGGTTTTGAGAGCAATGTTGTTTTTTAACACTGCTGCATACGGTATTTGGCCGTTATCATTTGCTATGTTTGCCTTTTTCGATTCTTTGATTTCGTTGTATATCTTCGAATTCTCTCTGGTTTTCTGCAGTTTTTTGCATATTTTGCCACTTTGTTCGTTGAAGCTGCCAGTTATTTCGCGAATTTTATGCATTTCACGCACGCCTAGCTTGTATGCTTCTTGCGCTTTTTGCTTCCACTTATTCTTTTACTGAATTTTTTCTCGATAACCTCCAGTAAGCTTTTGCTTTCTTTTTCATGAGTTTTAAGTGCACTTTCGAATTCAAACTTGTAATCAAGCAATCGTGAACCGTTTTTCTAGACTACACTCTGAACCTCCTTAATTGCAAGGTCAACGTTGCCAATGTAAACCACACATTCATCACACATGTAGCGAAGTTTGGGAAATTCATCTAGTTTTCCTAATGTATATTGATCTGTTCCCGAGGATATCGATTGGGAGTGATACGGTTTGCCACACACACCCGCACACCTTATTCCCGTCTCTCCACGGATTTGCAGTTTGCACCTTTTGCAATCCATGGATTGCGTATATTATTATGATACAGTTAATATCTAAAACTTTATTTTGCACTTTTTTATTTTAACACTCTTTCTTATGGGAAATATGTTTTACGGGGGAAAGAGAGAGGCAGAAAACTTCAAAAATCCACTGATATAAAGTCACTGTCTCAATACGAACATCAATTGTGTCCAGGTTTGAATTTTTGAAAACGCTTTTTTGCAGAGCGGTGTGAAACACGTCCGTTACGCTTGACATACAATTTTCCTTTACCTTACCTTACCTTTATTATTCTTTTACTTGTCTTACCTTCTGTTTACGTATTTACTTTATGCAAATTTATATGAATATGTATTATGAACATTTATTTAACATTTGCGTAAGGACTTACATTTGACTTACAATAAATCATTCGCAATTTTTTTTCGCGCATCTTTTCTCTCTATTTATCCTTCGACCATAATATAAGGTTGTTTATGCTGTTTTATGGTTCTGTCTTCACTTTTACTTAATATGATAATACAGTTTATAATCAGAAATGATGTGTCCCGTATAAATGGAGTAGTGTATAATGATTTCATATAAAAATGTTAAAAGATAAAATAATTTTTTAGTGGACTAGCGGGTAAGGAACGAATGAAAAGTTAAAATGTGAATATTTTAAATCAGACGCGATTGGTTATTGATAGATTGGTTTATAAAAACAATTCAAATTCGGTTTTTTCAAAACCACTGTGATGGACAAAAGTCTACATAAACTTCTATTTGAAGCCTTCTATTGATCACAATACATAAACTGAAAAAATGTTCTTTAACTTAAAACAACAAAGTTATGGGAGAAAAACGCAAAACAACCATTTAATACAGTTCTCCGAAAATAAAACCTCAGCCGAAGGGAAAAATGAACTAATTTTTCTTGGTTTCAAGTGCAAAGAGGTCAAAATGGTTACCAAAACCTTTGAACATTATAAAGACCCTATTTTTGTCGTACAATTTGAGGGTGACTCGGTAAAATTGCATGATCCGAAACGTTAAATATCATTCTTTAGTGTTATTGGAAGATGGGACTTTCAACGGAAGATAAAAACAAAATAATTCAGTACCGGAACTGCAAAATGTACGAGCATGGCGGACCTCTCTTCCGAGAGCTTTCGGCGAGCGCAGCTGGAACAACAACCAAGCCGTAGAATTGGCGGCCGCTTACAAGGATGATTTATCTACCAGGTTTGGCCATTAAACACCGAAAGAACGCGATATACGATAAAAACACAGCTTTCGTTCATTTTGCTTCTTTGCCGTCTGAACAACGACTAGTTGGACGAGTGTGTGAATGCGTGTGAAATAAGCGACCAGAATTCGGCTGTCGACTACCGGTGACTTGGCAGCCGAAGTTGCTTGCACAATTTTAATTTAACAGTAGTCACGCGTGATTTGTCAAAAAACCCCCTCCAATCTGATCACGTTTTACTATAGTATGTTTTTTATGAGAGCACTGTCAAATTCAATTCAACTAGACCAAATAGCCAAATACATTTTGTATAGGTACATGTGCGTATTTTGAAAACAGAGTATTGGTGAATGTAAATATGTATATACATATATATGCAATTTTTTATATTTTAGAAACATATTTTTGATAACTATTTTTTTTTGTTATAAAAAATTAAAGGTTATCTTCGTTCTTAATCGATACTTTCATTTGATTTTGCTTTAACTTACTCTGTCCGTTGTTTTACAAATATGTTTTTATTACTCACTTTTTATGTTAAATTCAAAAACTTCAATACTTTATGTACTTCTTTATAATTATGTTTTTCATGTTTTTTACTTTTGCGTTTAAATTCTGGATAGTTTCATTTCAATGTTTTAACATTTTGCTTATTTTTGTATGTATTTAACTATGATATTATTGTGATTATTTTTATTACTACATATATGTATTTGTGTATATACAATTTCCTTTAACTCCAGTTGGAGCAGAAGGTTCTGCTCCTCGAGGGTTGTCTTATCGTAATGAGGGATCTTAATCACTGAAATAGCTACCGGCAGGCCCACCGAAGTTGGTAAGGTCAAGCGTGAGCACCAAGCAGTAGCTATATCAAAGGTAGCAGCCCTTGGACTAAGTAACCTGGGCTAATCCCCCTCTTTTCGAAATAAACTGATTACTGAAACCAGATGTTTGTATGTGTATACGGGTGTTATAAGCCCACTATCCTCAATTGGGGTATGGAAACTAAAATTGGGAAATTTTTGTTAAAAAAAAAACGCAATCAATGTTTCTGCCGATGTGGCATTCTGACAAATCTTATAAAAATTTCAAATTTTGATAGCGCTATCACGAAAAAAAGTGTTTCACATCTAGTTATGTATGGTTCAGGCGCAAAAAAGTTACATGAGGGAGGATTGCGTTAATTTTTTTCGTATAATATATCACTGAAATAGTTTCAGTTTTTTCGTAAACAAACTGATTCATAACCCCTGCTACGTCAGTCCGTTAGCGAATTCTGCCAAAGTCGCTGAGAGCCGGTTAACGTTCTGATATTGGCACCCCTAATGTTCAATAGCAAAACATGCATGTAACAACAGCCTCTTTACTGAGAAAGAGATTACTGGGCTAACTTTTGAGTAATCTATACGTCTAAATTGAAAGTAATATTCTGAAATTGCCATAGCATCCGTAATAAATGTATGAAACTGTTTAATTATCTCGTTAAAAAAGGTATTGAAGTTTGTATGCTCTCTGAAACTTGCCTGAAACACGCAGGCAAGCTATATCACCCTTATTATAGATATTTGTAGAGGAATCAACACAAGTGGAGGTGTTGCCATATTAGTTAGAAAATGTACCATCTTTACTACCTTTATTATTTTTTTGGCGGTAACGTTGGATTAAAAACGCCTCCGCACCATATAGTAACCGTCGCTACTACGTGTGACTGGGACTGCTTCCGCATTGCTTCGAGGTAGAGGGCAAAGACGGCGTCGTAGAAGAACGCTTACACACTCACCCAGTCCAGGGTCGCCTATTTTGAAAACCTATGCTCAATGCTCTTTAGTATAAGTTTCAATTTCTCGCTTATTTTTTCGGACAATATCCTCCATGAAATTTGCGACGGCATTCCATTTTTTTTGCCTATCATCATTCTCCGGATTATTTCCTCAGGTGTAAATACACTTATAGATCGTTGCAGAGCTGTTCTCTCTGTATTTCACCTCTCGCATTTAAAGAAGCTGTGATCCGTATCATCATAATCAGTATTCTATAAATCCAGTTTGGTAGGTTCACCTTTCCTAATCGCCTCAAATACTTGCGAAAGAACCCATCCCCGGGCAAAAACTGTGTGAGGAATTAGTTAACCTCACGGTGCTTTCTTTCTACCCACTTTTTTAGATCAGGTATTAGTCTCGCTGTTCATCTACCATACCGTTCAGAGTTCCATGTTGCCTGCCAAAGTGTGAGCGTTTGAATTCTAATGTCGGAGAAGTATGGTCCTGAGATTCCTGAGATTTTTGCCTCTCATCTCCGTTTGCACTCTTGAGCTAGAACATCAGAGCGATGGTTCCGCTGATAACTAAAACCGATGCTTCTGCTACTGTTCTGCATGAAGAAGTCACTCGTAGAGCGCAGGTTCATTGCACAGATTGTAAAGTTTTTCGACGGCATTGTACACTTATCGAATCTGCCCATATTTCGCATCCGTATAGAAGAATCCAGCTCGTCGGGCCCATTAAAAGATTTCGCTTGCTCTGGACCTTCAATGTTTGCCATAAGCTAACTTAACATGCCACTTACTTTGGCAGCATGATTTATGTGCGCCCAGTAAGTTAGTGTTGTGTCTAATTGCACTCCTAGTATTTGACCACTCTTTTTGTCGATAAATTGCAATCGAGTACTTGTAGATCTAGTTCTAATGGGATTTATCTGTTGATTAGAACGATGGGTTCTGTTTTCTCTGTGACCAGTTTTAATCCGTTGTTCTCTACCCATGTCTGAACTCGGACCACCACCTGATTTACCTTTCTTTTGGCTTCGTCAGTGTTTCGAATGATTATTACAGCTGCAATATCATCTGCGTATCCCACTAAATGCACATCCTCAGGCAACTCTATTCGAAGGGTTTCATCGTAGCTTATATTCCAAAGTTGACCCTTGGGCCGCACCTGCTTTATTTTTTTGTCTTGAATCCTTCTCCGGTTTCGTATAAGAACACGCGATTGCTTAGATAGCTGCGAATAATCTTGAATAGATTACTCGGGATGTTGAATTAAGGCGCCCCTCTTAAACTGTGGAAAGCATTTCTAATGTCCAGTGTAGCTAGTAATGCTTGAGCATGTTCTACGCTAGCTAAGACGTCTTGAATGGCTAAGCCTACGCTTTATCAGTTTCTCAAAGAGTTTTTCTGCGCAATCCAGCATACATAGCGGTCTATAAGCGGACGCTAATGGTGGGTCTCCCTTTCCCTTACTGATTAGTACTAGATTTGGTTTTTTCTTTACTTCTGGATAAATTCCTTTTTTATGCATGTGTTACATGTTTAGCAGTAAACGAGGGCGTAAGATTGCTAGTAGTCTCAATATTTTCGCAACTATGCCATCAGATCCTGGCGCTTTATTGCATTTCATTGCTTTTGCAGCATCTATTAGTTCTTTTTCTCTGAATGTTGCAGGTTCCGTTGCTTCATCCCTCTTAACACAGTGTGTTGGGAAGAGTGTGTCGACTATTTTGCATACCACTTCGGTTTCCATTCAGCAGCATCTTTACTATAATACCGAGTAGAGAAAAGTATCGGAATAGAAATAATTTCTGCAGATAATAAAAAAAAATATTTTTCAGCTCATTTTCTATTCTTTCCAAGAACAGTTTTATATCCAAACAACCCTACATATATTCTACATATATCATTATATAAGTTAACACCACACCTTACAAAACCTCGAATTGGACAATAACCCCATGGGTTAGTGGCACCGATAATACATCCGGTGAATTCGTTATAACCGCTGACGCTGCATCAGCATTCCACGAACATTTACATCAAATTAGTAAATGTATCGATCAGCAACAATAATGAGTCAACAACAGTCAGGATATTGATGGTCGAAATAGGTGTAATGTAGAAGTAAGAAACATAATGTTATTAATCTTAAGTTGAGCTTAAACGAATAAAGACAAATGAATCGGACAATAGTCCGATTGTCTTTTTTAAAAATTAAAATCGAAATGTAAAATTTAAATGGCGCCCGAGCAGGGACAGGTTAAAGTTAGCGTATCGGCAGTGAGTGGAAAAAAAATAATAACGCCTGTAAGGAATTCTTAAAATAATTAAGTGACGATAAAACGCCTGTGAGAAAAAATAAAATAAAAAGAAACAGCCGAAAATCAACGCGCAGACACTCACAAAAGGGAATTCACATCACGCATATAAAGTGGAATAGGTTGCAACAAGGACATTGGTCTGCATGCAAAAGAAGTGGAATAATCCCAAAAGGACTTCCATACCACGCATGCGAAGTAGGAATACCCCCAAGGAACGTGAACAAAAGAGCCGGTCCAGAAGACAGCAGCGTTAAATTCCTGTAGGACAGAAACGCACTCCTCTTCAAAGTGTGTTTGGTGCTACCACGAGTAGCTGCAGTAAAAGGGAAATTATACCGCAACACCAGGAGGACTTAAGTAAGTTATTTTAAGTATATAAATTAAGAAAATATTTAAGAAATGGTGAAAAAGCGTAAAAAATTTATTTGAACAAACTAATAAAGGAAAATTTAAACCAAGCAGGTTATTAAGCTCACCAAAATAGTGAACATATTTTAACATTAAATTTTAAACAAGGATAACATTAACTGCACATTTGAAATTAAAATTTTGTGTAATAAAAAGTAAAAGTAAAAACTTATTTAGAAATATAGAATCATCGGAAATTATGCAACCAAAAATATTGGTTAAATATCTAAAAGGGGGGAAAAAAAGGAAAAAAAAACGCTTATTTAACGAGATTTTTTTTTCTTCTCTCATCAACTAATAATACTCACAAATATAATATCGGGCCTGTACAGCCAATAATACAATATAATTTAAAGCTGCGATTCACCACCTAACGGGGGACCCTCCAGCTTCTAATAAAAAATAAACTGTCTGTGATTCACCACCCAAGGGACCCTCCAGAGAAGTATAAAGGAAAACATAATAAAAAATACTTTAAGAAAGGAAAAAAATACACCAAATTTAGTAAAAATTTAAAATAAAGAAATTAAAATTTCCAATTAAAATTTTTAAAACAAAAATTAAATAAATTTTCAGTTTAATTTTTAAAAGCCAAAATTAAGTAAATTTTTAACAATGGCAAACCCCAATAATCTTGTCCGACCCCCTGTTCTTAACGCACCCCTACAACCAGGTGTTTCCAATTCCAACTCCAATTCATTTAACATGGACCAACTGACTAGTTTAGTGACAGGACTAGTGAACAATATTATAAGACAAGAAGGACGGAATTTTGTGCAGGCAGCCCAATCCCAGAAATTAACGAAGTCATCTCACAACTAGGAAATAACAAATACTTTTCCGTTCTTGACCTGAAAAGTGGCTTCCATCAGATTCCAATAAAGGAATCCGACATTGAGAAGACAGCCTTTTCAATTAAAAAACGGAAAATATGAGTTTACTAGACTCCCATTCGGTCTAAAGAATGCATCCGCTATTTTTCAGCGAGCTTTAGACGAAATTTTGAAGGAACATATCGGTAAAACATGTTATGTCTATATAGACGACATAATAGTGTTTGGCAAAGACGAACAGTGTCACCTCCAAAATGTCGAAAAAAATTTTCACACGCTAGAAAAAGCGAATATGAAAGTCCTATTGGACAAGTGTGAGTTTTTTCGAAAGGAAGTCGAATTTTTAGGATTCATCATATCCCCGCAAGGTATAAAAACCAATCCCGTCAAAGTAAGTGCAATTCAAAATTTTCCAGGTCCAAAAACATTGAAAGACCTTAGATCTTTCCTCGGACTATCAGGCTATTATCGGCGCTTTATCAGAGATTATGCCAAGCTAGCAAAACCTCTGACCTCGCTTTTGAGAGGGGAAGATGGACGAGTGTCCAAAAATGCCTCCAGCAAAAAGCTAGTTGCGTTCAATAGTCACGCTCTAACTGCCTTCAGGAATATAGAAACAGCGTTAACTTCAGAAGAAGTTATTTTATCATACCGCAATTTCAAAGAGGAATTTCACCTTACGACGGCTGCATCAAACTACGCTCTAGGTGCTGTCCTCGAACAATCAGGAAAGCCAATTACCTTCATATCCTGATCACTCAATAAGACAGAGGAAAGTTATGCCGAGAATGAAAAAGAAATGTTGGCAATAACTTGGGCCCTCACTTCACTGAGGAACTATTTATACAGATCCGCTAAAGTTGTAATTTTCACAGATCACCAACCGCTCACCTTTGCATTAAGCAACAAAAAGCATAGTGGAAAAATGAAAAGGTGGAAGTGCATCCTCGAAGAAAATAACTACGAGATGAAGTATAAACCCGGAAAAACCAACGTCGTTGCAGACGCACTTTCGAGACCCCCACAAACGGACATTAATACTCTTACAACTACACACCATAGCGACGAAAGTTCCTCACACCTCCTTATTCCGGCCACTGAAGCCGCCACAAACGCTTTTAAAAACCAACTGTTCTTAATGATTAGCAACACCGATAGCTACTCATTCCAGTTACCATTTCCTAGTTTCCACAGGCATACTGTTACAAAATCAAATTATTCTAACCAAGACATCATAGACATATTTAAACGCTACCTCGACCCTTCACCCGTCAACGGTCTATACACCACAGAAAGACTGATGGGTAAAATCCAAGAAATATTCCCACTCCCTTTTTAGGAAAAATACGAATAATTTCTGACGGAAACCTACGACGAGATAACTGGCCAAATTCCCAAAGACAACCTCCTATATCCCGTCCTAAAACATGAAACAATCAAAACTTTCGAAATCCTTAATACCCTAAAACCTATTAACGACATTAAAAGGAAAAGATCAATTGATATATTAGGAACGGCATGGAAATTTATAGCCGGATCTCCTGATCACGAAGACTTAAATATAATAACTAATAATTTGAATAATCTTAATGAAAACAATGACAAACAAGTAGTAATAAACAATGTGTTTGAAAAACGTATAAATAATATAACCGGCATAGTAAATAAGTTGTTGAACACCATCAGAAAAGATGATAGTATTGTAATGGAAACTATAGTGAATTTGCAAAACAAAATTAGATTAATAAAAGAAGAATTAATTAATATAGGATACGCCATTCAATAGGCAAAGAGCGATATAATTAACTCTGTATTACTAAGTAAAGAAGACATCGAATTTTCAATTAGCAAACTAAAAAGGGAAAATGTTCCATTTACGAGTGCCGAAGATGCACTAAGATTAGCAAAAATAAACGTTTTGAGTAAAGATATGAAAATCATTTATATTATTAAAATACCCCTAACATTAAGTGAAACATTCAAAGGCGTAATTGTGAGACCTGTTAAGAAAATGAATAATATTATAATTGAAACAAAATACAAAGAAATTCTAAAAGGAAAAGATAAATTATATGGTATCAAAAATAAATGTGGAACTTACAATGATTTAATGATTTGCAAAGAAGCAGATGTCATAGATATTAGTAATGATTTATGTATATCTACAATAATAAATAGCTTAAATTCTACGTGTAATACCACCAATGACCACCACATACCAACAATAGAAAAAATAAACAAAGGCGTAATTCTACTCAATAAATTCAGTGGTAAAATAGAAGCCGATAAATTGGCACAGGAGATAAACGGGACCCATGTTGTAATATTTTACAACGCTACCATTAGAATCAACAACAAAGAATATAGTAATATAGAAGTAATGCCAATTACATCTATCCCAGCAATATTACAGCCAACTCCATTAGAGAAGGACTATATCGAGATACTTTCGCTCGAGTCCCTAAATTACTTACTTACATATAAGCAACACACCTAGAATAAATTCTCTCAAAAAGGCAACACTATCCATCGGAGGCTTAACATCCATAACGTGATAACCATTGCGCTTTTCCTTTTGCTAAAGAAAAAATCAATAAAGATACAATACAGCGAGAAAGAAGTATCAAAGCCTAAAGCAGGAAGCCCGCCACAAGAAAGTAATGACATTCCAACATACGTAAAATTCAACGACTTACCCTTTTATTAATGATCGAGGACAATCATTCTTAAGAGGGGAGGAGTTAACACCACACCTTACAAAACCTCGAATTGGACAATAACCCCATGGGTTAGTGGCACCGATAATACATCCGGTGAATTCGTTATAACCGCTGACGCTGCATCAGCATTCCACGAACCTTTACATCAAATTAGTAAATGTATCGATCAGCAACAATAATGAGTCAACAACAGTTAGGATATTGATGGTCGAAATAGGTGTAATGTAGAAGTAAGAAACATAATGTAATTCATTTTAAGTTGAGCTTAAACGAATAAAGACAAATGAATCGGACAATAGTCCGATTGTCTTTTTTTTAAATTAAAATCGAAATGTAAAATATTTACCTCTTTGAATATATGAACTCAGCCAATAGCGCTGAAATGGCAATTATGTAAAATGGATTATAGTAGAACAAATTGGAATTTCCTATCGTCACTTCATAAAAAATGCTTAAATGATTAGTTTATCTAATTACAAATCTAGAAAAGATTAACTCTCCTGAAGATATCGATAAAAATTTAGAAAATTATTATCAGAAATTACAGCTGATATAATCTGCACTCTGTTAATTTGAACCATAATATTTTTCTTTGTAACCTGTTGAATATAGGTAAGTATATGTTTGTGTGACAGATCAGCACTCTTGATTATTAATAGTAATTACAGTTGTTTTGTCAACTAGTACGGTTAAATGAGATGTCTACTACATATGTTAATTTCGTTTGTCTGTTAGTTCAACAGATCCAATCTTATAATTTTTAACAGAAAAGGAAGTTGGCATGCCAAGTGGGCCATTTGAATCAATAGCAATTATGTAAAATTATATAAGTATAAAACAACAACATTAAATCCCATTAGGTGATGCTTTTTATACGTGCGAGTGTTGGGCCTTTATAAGTGTGTGCAATTAATTATATTAAATTTAGTGACTTATAAAGTGTGTGCGCGTAAATAAATGCAAATTAGGTGATAACATGAATGTCGGAAATAGTGATTTTGGTATATTCTTATGTGAAAGAGGGAAGTAGAGGAAGATGACACAAATAAGAGGTACAAGAAGAAACAAGGAGTAGAAGAGTTATACGATTTTGAAAAACTAGTTCGTATTAGATATTATCAATTATGGCTGTAATATAATGACAGTCCACTAGAGGGAATTGAGGAAAAGTGGAAAATGATACATCTTTATAGAAAAGTTAATGTCATGAATTCATTGGAAAGAGTGGAAACGATATCCACACTTATAATAGAATGGTCTTTGTACAAACATTGTGTTACGGGTCCACAGCTGGTAAAATTTGTTTACTTATAAAAATAACACTCATATTTAATACACTCAAACGGAACAAAGGAAAACAACTGCATACAATGCGGGTAATTTCATGCAATTAACATAAGATATGCTATATTATAAGGCAAATATAAAGGACAAAGTTTCCGAAGAAATATTGTTTCAATTGGATAATGAAAAACTCGCTGCAGGTAAACAAATAAGTGATACGAATTTCAAGTTATTCTTATATATACTAAAAATTATGTTATTTCTTTACTGCTGTTAATACACCCATTGCCCGTTGGCGTCGTTTATGGTGTTCACTCACCAACGTATTGTAGTCCCTTTCCGTTCCTACGGGCAACTCAAAACTGAAAATGGAGCAAGACTTATCCCGTAGAAAACAAATGAGTTCTTTTAGTTACATATTTACACAATAAATCGGTTTGTGTATGTGTGTTTGGTTGTATCGACCCAATGTCGAAATTGATATTTTTCACTACACACTTTTTCACACATCCGATTTGATTTCGAAATGTGGCAACACTGTGTGGTGAGAGAGCAATCCTCAATTCTACGGAACTATCCAAAATCCTACGATAAAATCTACGATAGTACGGAACGGAAGGGTGGTGAGAAATCATTTACATACATGGGGCTACCATTAATTTCATCGTATCAGCTGACACAGGACTGCGTTTACATTGGCGACTGTGAGCACCATTAATCCTAGAAGTACATTCTTCAGCGTTTAGATGACGCTCGATAGCAATTTATATTTTATTATTGTTTCCCCCATTGCTTTTCTTTAATTTTTCGTACAGCTTTAGTCGTTGGTGAGCTTAAGTTGTGTGCACATGTTCAGCTGCGCTAGTTGCATGTAAGTACTGTTTTAAAAAACTTGCATCGTCGAAACGACGAACAATGTCTTTTCTGTGACTTTTGCTGACAAAACAATAATTTTTTAGAATTTATTTTGATGTGTCTTATACATATTTAATATAATATGAAAAAAATTGAAATTGAAAAATTTCTGGCCGAGGACGACGACATTATTAGGTCGGATGAAGACGATGGTGCGATATACGAATTTGAGTCGGCCTAGGGAAAATTATATTACGAGGAAAAATCCGTCGCAAGTGGTCAACGCAAATAGCTGAGCCTCAGAGATACGGATAAAATATTGTGCATGAATTGCGTGGCTTACTTTCCGAAAATATTGTGGACCCACTACAATGTGGCCAATGGCAACATTTTTTGGTATACTCAGTATGGCTTGTATAAGTACATATTTATGTTATATACTCTCATAGCATGCTACAATTGGGGCAGAAACCGCTTAGCCACATAATATTTATTAAATCTTTACACTGTGCTCTCATTCAAAAGCACTTAATCAAAGGACTTAATGTGGTAAATTTAAAAACGTCGACAGGTCGAGCCGACGTTTTAAATTTACGAAGTGTGCAAGCTAAATATGATAACAATGCAGACAACAATGTAGAGTAAGCAACTAATAAAAAAAGAAAAAAATGCCCGATTTGTCCAGCATACAAACGGCAAATGATTAAATTTTCATGTGCCAAATGCCAGAAAATTACTAGATGTGCCACATGTGCAAAATATAGTTTAAAACTAATAAAGCGTAAAACGTACATTCAGAACTAATTTGTGAAATTTAAATTGATTAATGGTATTTTTTTATTTAATTTTGTCAGAGGCTATGAACCAATAATATAATTTTTAAGTTTAATATCACACTAAAATAAATGAACAACTATACAAATTATTAAAAAAATAATCTGAATAAAAAAATTGGGCCTAGGTGCAATCTGGGATGAGTTTAAAGTGGTTGTCGTCGTTTCGACGAAGAATGTCTTTACGTTCTAAAAATATGAATGCTCTTCTAGGGTTAAAAGGGTAACAGTTCAGGAAGGAATGTATAAATTTAGAAGAAATATTGGTCAAAATAAGACAATGTTTTTCGCAGAACAATAATACTAACTGGTTCTAGTATTAAGTTTTTGTCAGACAACATTTTATTTCTTAGATATACTGAATTGAATTCACAACATTTTATTTTTTACATATACTGAATTGAATTCACAACATTGTTTTTTTTAGATATACTGAGAAATGCTGAAAACAGTTTTTTGTCCACATTTAAATGCAGCAAATTTTTTCAATTTATGTTCACTATTGAAATGAGATATTTACTTAAAACATAGATCTAATACTACTAAAAATGATAGCATTGGATCTATGTTTTAAAATGGTTAAGAAGTAAATATCTCATTTCAATAGTGAACATAAATTGAAAGATTTTGCTCCAAATAAATGTGGACAAAAAACTGTTTTCAGCATTTTTCAGTATATCTAATTAATAAAATGTTCTGAATTCTTAAATTGTATTTATTTAATTTATTGCTGAACAAAAGTAAAATGAAAATGTGAAGCCATTGTTAGGTACATATGTTGTTTGCTATAAGCAGAGATGTATGTATGCAACAATTTTGACTGTCAATGAAACTGCATTTAGTATTAAATTAACAGCAAATTTGTAGATGTTTAAACATTGTACGATTATTTTGACATGAATATACGGTAAGACAACAGTTGGGACTGTTTGGCGAAACATCGGGACTGTTAAGAACAGAAATTTTATTGGATTAGTTTTACAGACAATTGAGAGTTCAATAGTGAAACTGTTCAACCTCTTTTCAACAGAAGAGAACTTTTTAATTTAGCAGATTTATCCCTTGAATGTGATTTAAGTGTTTAATCTGTTGTTACAACCTGCAATTCGCTTGATTTTACATCATTTTTTATCTGGGTGTGACTTTATATTCTTAAAATATCCGAGCTCAAGTTTTCAAAGATAGAAATGAAACGTGGAAAACGAACTTCAGTTCGCTTGAAAAGCGGAGCGAGCCTTTTGGAACATCTGCAAAATACGCAACGAAAGCTGATGGACGCTCTCCAATCGTTTTTATCGAGCCTGGTGTCAAAGTGAATGCGACTTATTATCGGTCGTAGGCCATGGACGTTCCAACAGGACGCGGCACCGTCTCATAAAGCTCGTGTGAACCAAGAATAGTTACAAAATCATGTTCCACACTTCATTTCGTGCACACAATGGCTTTCGAATTCGCCAGACGCAAATCCGATGGACTATTCCATCTGGTCCATTTTGGAGAGCAAGGTGAGGGCTAAAAAATATGCCAGTATGGATGCGCTGAAAAAAGGGATTATACGAGAATTAGCCAAAATACCTCAAGATCACATTCGTGCAGCATGCAACTCATTTTTTAACCGCTTGAAGGTTATAGTCAAGGCACAAGGTGGTCATATCAAGCTAAAGTGAATATATGTATGTTAAAATTGTAATTATTTTTGAACAATTTTGTCTTTGAAATCAATAAAAACTAATTTCACACAAAAAAGTTTTGGTGTTTTGAATATCGTTCACCTGTATAGTACAGCCTGCGGCGTAATTTTTTTTTAATAAAACATGTATATATAAAATATCGTCGTAAGCGAAAATTTGGAAGAAAATCTATTTGCACTGTATAAGTAATATTTAATATATAATATAATATTATATAAATAAAGTCAACTTTTTGAACCAAACTTACACACATTGTTAAGAAGGTATTGAAGATGGTTTCCGTATAGTTTGGATACCTATTGGTGGATAGGGTTCGAGATATAGGTCGGATGTGTATGTACAATATGGGTATCAAATGAAAGCTGTTGGTGAATGCTTTAGTTCAGAGTATTTTTCATGCCGCTCCGTGAGTAGGGTCTCGAGATAGAGACCAAAACGTGGACCCTAGAATGAGTTTTGTACATGAATGTGTTTGGATATCAAATTGAAGCTGTTGGTGAATGCTTTAGGACATAGTATTTTTGAAGCCGCTCCGTGACTGTGGTCTCGAGATAAAGGTCAAAACGTGGACCCGGGTAACCTTTGGTTGTGTATGTACAATATGGGTATCAAATGCAAGCTGCTGATAAGTGCTTTAATATGGGGTAATTTTCATACCTATTGATGACTAGGGTCTCGAAATATATGCCAAAATGTGGACCCGTCGTGTCTTTGCACCGAATTAAACCAAACTTACACACATTGTTAAGTAGGTATTGAAGATGGTTTCCGTATAGTTTGGATACCTATTGGTAGATTGGGTCTCGAGATATAGGTCAAAACGTGGACCCGGGTAACCTTCGGATGTGTATGTACAATATGGGTATCAAATGAAAGCTGTTGATAAGTGCTTTAATATGGGGTAATTTTCATACCTATTCGCGACTAGGGTCTCGAAATATATGCCAAAACGTGGACCCGCCGTGTCTTTGCATCGAATTAAACCAAACTTACACACATTGTTAAGTAAGTATTGAAAATGGGTTTTGTAAAGTTTGGTTGTAATTCGGAACACTGGCAACGCGTACAGCGTTCTTTTGAACCAGCCATAATGCCGTTTACTTTTTTTTAACGTTTGGGGCGGAACTAAACTGTGAAATTGACAGTGTGAGTTACAATGTGTCAACATTTCTTTCTGATTTGGATGCCATAAGGAGAAGACGTAAGTGCAAAGTGTAAAAATTTTTTGTGAATTTTTTTGGAGTGGATTTTGGAACAGTGAATAATTTCTTACGAAATTTGAGAATTTAATGTGAAATCCGAATGTTCAAATGAAATTATGTGTTCATGGAAAAAAAATTTTTTCGTTTTTTTTTTTTGAAAAATGCTTAATAAAACATATAATTGAAAAGAAAAATTCATGGATGATCAGGAAAAAAGACGATTGTTTCTTAGTTATTCATTTGCGTTGATTTGAAATTTAAAAACAATCTTCTTTTTTCCTGATTTTCAATTTATATTTTATATTTACTCAAAAACAAATAGAAAAACAAAAAATATTGTTTATGCCAAAGCGCTTGAATAAAGAAATAAATAATATGAAAACCATATCTTTACTGTTCTAAACCATATATATTCTATTTTAGTGTGCCCAGCGAAGCGGGGGCTAATTTAAGGCCGAAAGAATAAGCGAGTTTTTGGACAATGAAAATGTAGAGCTTCATCTTACAAAACCTAATAGCCATACTGGCAATGCCGATATTGAAAGGTTTCCCAACCCGATCGCGGAACAGTTTAGAATTTTATATAAATTAGAAAAAGGTTTGCCAATTAAACAATTAATACAGAAAGCCATACGAAATTATACGATAGATTCCATTAAATAAAATACAATGTACACCAAACGAAGTACATGACAATAAAATAGATCCGGAAATAGTAAAAGCAATTTAGAAGCAAAGAAGCATACAATTATTAGCAATCTGAATAAAACCAGGGAAGATTATAAAGAATAAAAACAGAAGGATTCATAAAGAACTATAAAGCGGCTAGGCATAAGTAACAACCAAAGTATAGGAAGGAAATACTAGAAAACATTCATCCTAACAACATTAAAGGACCATTAAAATTTGCAGATACTAACTATGTTACTATGGTTAGTGCTGACATGGATAGGACATAGTGACACCACGATAATTTTAACGGAATCGACGGACCAAACAGGATTTGTTGTCATACAAATAAGAGACCAGGACATGGTTAAGGACAGTGATATAGTACTCCATATAACTGACGTTAAACAAATAGAAGATATTATTAACGAAATGACAGAAAATATTATACAAGTAAAGACAATTAACAAAAATGTATTAGAAACAGAATTATTAGAAGCGAGAAATAAGTTAATGGCATTAATACCAAAAGAAAAAAGACATAAGAGAGGACTTGTAAACGCAATAGGTACTGTAGCAAAATGGACATTTGGCACAATGGACGATGGCGACAGACAGACAATTCAAAAACTTTTAACACAAACGGGCGAAATGTTGAATTAACAAATACACATAAATGAACATTTTAATTTGGCAATGAAGCAAATAGGAAATATCAACAACATATGTACTTACAACAAATCACAAAAATTCAGTTAATAAAAAGTAAAATAGAACAAATCCAAGACAATGTTGTCGCAGCCATATATGGTCTAGTTCACCCAAATATTCTAACAAATCAGAAAATTACCAATTATAACATTGATTTTAATAAATTAAAATATTAACAGCTAGGAATAGCAACTTTTAATAATACATATTTAATACTAAGCACTAAAGTCCCAAAATCATTCATACAAATAAAAATAAGAAAAATTGTACCACTACCAAATAAGAATCAAAGAGAAATAGAAGCAGGAAGGAATAGAGGAAGCTTTTACTTATAAAGATAAAATTATGAAATTTGAAGAAAATAAACATTTCAGACAACTAAAACCCAGCACTCATTTTATAATAATGAAAAATTGTACATTAATATCAAGTAAAGAACTAGAAATTATAACACTGGTCGAAAAAACAGTCATAGTTAAAAATGCATTCAATTTATTTGTAAGCAATACATGTAACATGAATGACACTGTTTTAAACGGAAATTACGCAATCCAATTCAACAATTGTTCAATAAAAATTAATGATTATTATTACTCTAATTTGATTGAAAGATTCGAAGGAAATATTTTGAGATTGCAGACAATATAAAGAATTTTACAGAAAAACTTACATTAGAACAAATAGATGAAGAGAATAAAATAAATTTCAAAAATATATCTAGGTGCAAAATTCATAACAAATTCCTATACGGGTGTAACTTCTTTCTAATTTTAACAATAATTTTAATAATTGTCGTTTTAGAGCAAAACTAAAATATATTAAAATAAATCTAAATAAAATAATTCAGGAGAATTCTAGTCTAAGGGGGGAGAAGTTACATATACATACAAACAGTTACATTGACTTTAAAGCCAATGCACCTGATAAATTCAAAAATTTTTAAATAAAATTGACAAAAGCAGTAACCCAATATCAGTTTCCAGCACATGTCAGCAATCCATAAAAATTTCCAATGAATAAAAAATTTTATTTGAAACAAAAATAAACCAATGTAAATGAAATTGACAAAAGCAGTTACACAATATTACTCTCCGGCACATGTCGCAATCCATACAAAATTTCAAAGTATAAACAATTTTACTTCTTTAAGCAAAATCAGCAATTTTATTATTATTTAAGCGAAATTAAACCAATGTAATTTAGTAAGTAAGAAAAACTGAATTGTGAAAAATTTAAATAAACTAAAAGTCAGTCTGTTTCTCGACCCCGACTTGTTCGGTTTTAATTGTCGTATTAATTTTTTTTAAATAACTAACCGCATGACAACGCTCGACATCACGTTGCCAAACCCGTTAAAACCTACCTGGAAACACTGAAATGGGAAATCGTACCCCACCCGGCATATTCTCCAGATATTGCGCCGTCCGATTATTACCTGTTCCGATCGATGGCACATGGTCTAGCTGACCAGCAGTTCCATTCATATGAAGACATCAAAAAATGGCTTGATCCGTAGATAGCCTCAAAAGATAAACAGTTTTACCGCGACGGCATACGATATCTACCAGAAAGATGGAAAAAAGTAGTAGCCAGCGATGGGCAATACTTTCAATGATTCACTTGTAACCATTTTTTCAGAATAAAGTTGTATTTTCATTAAAAAACCGCGGGAACTTAGTCGGGCACCTAATAAATATTGGCATTGTTATACTGGTTTTCACTCTGATGGGACTTCTTCGTGATTCAAGATAATATTGAAAATCAGCATTTCATCTTTGATGTTGTCATTTTAAAGCATTTAAAGCATTTATCGCATATTCAATTTTATTAGGCGTTACAATTTCGGTTTCAGTTTCATATTCATAGGAAGAGCCAGATGTTGTCATGGTGTCGTTTTTGTATAACTCTTTAAAATATGATTCCCATTTGTCAATATTTATTGGATTTAAATTGACAGTTTCATTTACTTCTAACTTCCTGATTCTTAGCATCTTTCACACTTTCCTTTGCGCACCATACATGTCTCGCTCCATCGATTTCGTAAAACCTTCCCAGGAGGATTTCTTAATTTCTCTTATTCTTATATTTGTAGCGTTTCTTTGGTTTTGTAGCGTTGTTTACTTTCTTCAGTTTTCAACGGCCTATACTCCAAGTTAGCCTTCTTTTTCTCACTTGTTATTTGTTTAACTTCTTCCGTGAAACAAGGCGTTTGATTTTGCCCTGTTTTTTTGGTAGTTATGGTCCTTTTGCCTAAGGCTTCTTTTGCTGCTTCCAAAATATTCGTTTTGATTTTTTCCCAGGCTGCATTGGGACTATCTTCTTCATCCAGACTTCTTCCTATGTTGGTTGAGTTTAATGTTTGCACATCCAATATGTTATGTGGCATGAATTATCTGTTTGTAATGATATAATCGATCACTGAATTTTGTCCTTGGGAATTTTCAAACGAATATTTGTATTTTACAGCATGGTCAAAAAAGGTGTTATTAATTCTTAAGTTATTTAGTGCGCAGAGGTTTATTAGTAACTCACAGCTCTCATTTATGACATCCTCATTAAATCTTTGTTTTAGACCAGCGATCGCTGTTTGGCCTATTCGAGTATTTAAATCACCCATTATTATAATCGGCTCATTATTTTTTATCAAATCCAGCTGGTTTTGCAAATTCGTATAAAATTGAGTTCGTTTTCTGTAGGTTTTGTTATATCTGGAGCATACACGCTAATTAGGTTGATATCGTTTGGTGCATTTTTAAGTTTGACGTGAAGTAAATGTTCATTTATGTATTATATTCCTTTTATACTGGGTTTCAGATTTTCGTTTTGCAGCAGTCCTACTCCCGCTTTTGATCTAACTTCCTTACTTAGTCCACTATATATCAAGATATAGTCGTCAATCACAATGTTACTTTTGCCTCTTTTCTTAGTTTCTGAGAGCTCACAAATATTTATCTTCTTTTCTGTCAACTCCTCTATTATTTCTTGATCTTTATTTGTCCATGTCTTTATGTTCCATGAACCGATTCTCATGATGTTTTTATGTTTTAACCTCTTAGTCCTTTGACGTTGCCGGGTCGTTACCATTGATTTATTGTTATTGTGCCCGAGGCTTTCTGTAGTTTTTTGAGCACGAAATTTCTAATGTAGTAGGTTGCTAGCCTTCCTACTTAGGATTTTACGGGTTTACTCCTATTGGTTCGCAGGAAGTATTTGATTTTTGTTTTCCTCCTGATCCTAATTTTCCTGTCTTGGTCCGCGGGTGGTATATTATTTTCCACCTACCCCGTGTATCTACAAGGCTTTCCACTGGCAACACGTGCGATTGAAGAGACCAGAAAACTCCTTACGGGGCAATACATATAGATAAAACCATAATTAACCAAAAAACGAGATATATTAACAAAACCAAAAAAAAACCCGCTTTGCAGTCTTTTATTTTGTGCCCTGACTTTTTGCATCTGTTGCACGTATTCCTTCTGTCAGAGCCAGTGCAATTTGCTTGTGTGAGCTATATCCCAAGGCAGAGATAACGTCTCTTAATTTGTTCACATGATCACAGCTTGGCTCGGATCCAGTCGATTTTTATACCGCCGAACTCGACTAGTCTCGCGGCCCCTTATGCAGATAGCGTTAGGAAAGCACTTGTTCCCGCGCGTTCAGCGCCATGATCCTCGTCTGTATCTGTTCTACTTGGTTGGTGAGCAGTTTCCGGACTGATGTTTCCACCTCCGCCTTGGCCGTCAAGGAGTCGAGTTCTCGTATCTCAATCGGAACTCCTCCACAGAAGCCGTGTCCTGCAGAGAGCTTTTCAGCTGATGCACGAACTCTGGCGTAACCTTTTCTTCCCTACCAAGCTCCAGAATTATTACCCCAACCTTCGTTTTCTTGACGGACCTTACTTGACTAACTCGCCAGTCGTAATCTTCGCGCGCAAGTCCTTCAGCACATCTGCATAACAATGGCCTTCTTCGGGTTTTATCACAACAGCTCTGGCTTTACGTGTCGTGTTCGCAGCTTGCTCCTTTTGCTTGTATCGGTTAGCTTATCCCTAGGTTTTTTTGGTTGCCCCTTTCATTAATTTTTTGCAAGTCTTCATCCTTTTCCTCAGGGGGTCCTGTTTTGTTCCCGCTGGGTCCATTTGCCCTGGGTTTCTTACAGCTCTCAGGGGCAGTCGAACTGGTTACCGTTCGTTTTGGGTTTGTCGTCACAGGGGTAGGAGTATTTGCTGTTGGTTTGGTGGCAGTGTTCTTACGGGTCTTCGAGAGCGCTCTTCCTTCTTCTGCTACCTTCCATGAACGTCTGCAGCATTACATCCAGCAGCTCATCCATTTCGGATACTTCGTGGTGTTTTTTTGACGTCTGACTGCCTACTGCATATTTCTCATTACCAGTTGGCGTTGGGAGATCGCACCTTCCTCCTCATGTTTTTAATCAACTCAAGCCGAGCTCTTTTGTGACGATGGTTTCTGTGTTTCCATTCGTTGGGATGGGAGTGATGTGCCGTTCTGGCGCTACAAGACTGCTGATAACTCTCCAATGGTGGTACTGGAGGCATCCTTCACCTGGATACCAATGTTAATGCGCCCCGTTGTCGTTTGCGGGGCTCTCAGGTTTTGCGTTTTTGAACGCAGTGCGGGCTAGCCCACTTCCAGCTGCATTCAGAATGGGTGCATGGCAGCGGAGATCTTAGCAGTAAACTATTTATTCTGAAGACTTCTCTTGTATCCACGTTGTCATTTCGACCTTCTCTGCTTCCTTCTTCTGTTTTTTTTGCCCGGTGGTTTGTTTTTGATTTCTGGTACTTATTTTCAATTCTTTGGAGTCCCGACTTCAGGCCGCTACCCTTCCCGAAAGTGTAGGTTCCCTAAGTAACCCCATGGTTATCTATACAAGCAGGGAGACCATGCGAGGGTTGACTCTACGTTTCATGGGCAATGGAGTTCAGAGCCCGGACAAGAACTTGTCAGGATTTCTCAACTGAGCATGCACCACCAACATAATGGTGGCATGTTATGAACGTACACGAAGGCTTGCCAGAGTTTTCACGTGATAGAGGCGATTGTAGCATCAGCCATTTTGGTATGGTGTCACCCTCCTGTACTATTACCTCAGTACACCTCAGAATACTACTTTCACCAGCCCAAAGACTGTCTAATTTAAAATATTTTCCAATATAGCGCAATCAGGATCTTACTGATGAGCTTTACAGCCCTGCCACTGGTACTCGGGCTATATGAAGCCTTTTCGAGCCCCTCCTCTCCTGCCGGATTTTAGTAGCCTCTTACAACAGGCATGCCTTACCGCGGATGTATTATTTACCCCGACCCGATGAGGTAATAGTAAATAATAATAACAAAAGCAAAGAATGAAATAGAGTAACATGAAAGGTATACAGTGGCGGGCAAAATTCCACATACACCGAAAGTCCAAAAGTTTATCGGAAACTTCTGTTGATACAATTAAGTTGAAAAATCTTCTTCATCAAAATCTTCTTCCTCGCCATGGTCCCTTAATTGGGGTCGGCCCTCTTCGCACGCAATCCCCCGGTTACACGGTTCTGGGTTGTGCCTTCGTTAATTTCGTTTCACTGCGTGCCATTTCTTATGGTGCTTAGCGAAGATTTAAAGGGTTTGCCACGTTCTATTGATGGAAGCGGATAGTTACTAATTTCCTTGATGCGTGCTGATCAGGTATTCTAATAATGTGACCATACCAGCAAGTGATTTTCCCTAAACATCTCAGTTATTGCAGCCACATGTGAGCTACCTCTAATGTGTTTATTACTTATTTTGTCTAGTTTTGTTACGCCATATGTCCAACGCAGCATTCTCATCTCCGCCATCTTCCGGATCCTTTGCGCCTGCTTAGCGAACAACGGTCAGCATTCAGACGCATAGTCCATTGCTGGTCGGAACACAGTCACAATTTGTCACACAGAACTCCTGATATTCTGCTCCAATTTCGCCAGCTGGCTTGTATGCGGTTCGTCGCGGCTTAGAGTGCAATAACTGCTTACTATTTAGTTTTAGTTTTATTAAGTAGAAAATAATTACATATTAAATTTAAGTATTATTCACAGAATAAGGTACATATTTCTATGGCATACTTCTTTTTATTATCACAGATTTGCGTTTGTTTCATAAAAGGTGTTTCAGGAAAACACTACTACTTAGTCCTGCCATAAGTTCTGTTACAAGTTAAGTCCGTAATTCAGGAGAATTGTATTTTATCTACTGATGGGTGGTGTTTGCTTATGGGTTGGAGCGAAATAGTGCTGAAGATCCAACGCTCTCCATTGAAGGAAACTTCACCACGCCTTCTAAGATATCCTCCTGGTACACTTTTGACCCGGTCTTAACCCCTTTTTCGGAGAAACGAAGAAATGTAACGCCTTTAAAAAACACTCCCCACCAAACAATTACGGAGGTCAAAAGATGGCCAGTTGAGTGACGGAAGACTTTCGCGTGAAGATCATCTCTAATTAGTCCTGACATGGATTTGGTCGATACATTAATTTCCCAGGACATGATTTTCTGCTTTCTAGGGGGTTTTCTGGGAATTCTTGTTCGAACGGAATTATTTTTCTGTCACTTCCGACGTTGAGGAAAAACGATTGATCATGCGGTAAGCAACATTCTCGAAGCATTAAGTTTTTTCAGCAATTCGTAAATCTCACTTGCACTCATGCGATATCCCTTAGCTCCCCACTACATTGTTAACAAGCGAAATTTGCGACGAAACTGAGTATAATTTATCAGTAGCCAATGCATACGAACAAAAGCAAAAATAACGGAACTTTTTTCTGCGAATTTGTTCTGGCCGTATGCATTGTAAAATTTGTCACAGAATTTATGGCAAGACTAAGTATGTATATTAAAAACCTTTTATATACATTTAACATCAAGATCAAAAGGTAGTACTAGTGTAGGTATATGTATTGTACATATTAGAGATTAACGTACTGTCAGACATAGCACATCGAATTTCGAACCTATCAGTTAGTATTTGAATTTTTTCCGATATAAGTTTAGTATTTGATTGACTATCCTATGGTAAAGTAAGAATTTTATTTTAGCATATTTGCAGTTTTTTTAAATGCGGTTTGCCAGCAATGGCCCTTTGCAGAAGTATTCGAACAGGTGGCTTTTTATTTTCAAAGTTTGATTTTACATAATTAGAGATGCATTTAATATGATGCCCTGTACTGTTGTGTTACCTAAATCCAAACTATTCGTTTGGTATTATTCGAATAAGATTTATAATTTAATTACTTTTTTAAAAGTTTTGCTTAGACTATTTTGGCCACTAATAGCTCGATAACTACTATCAATATTAGTTGGTTTACCAGGCTTGCCGATTGGTATGATTTTTCTGTTTTCCAAATGCTGGGAAAATATTGAAATTTAAGACAATAGTTCTTTATAAAGGTGAAAAATAGTATTGCCTATCTATCTTAACATAATATTTTTGATACCATCATGCCCTGCTGACTTTCTTGATGAAGCTTCGCGAATAATTTATTGAACATAACATATTTAGCATCCACGAATTCAGACTCAGGAGTATCTAAGAAAGAGAATAAAATTGGGTGAATGTTGTAGTAGCAAGATTTTCCTGCACTGACATGTCAAGTAGGGTGGACGCTTTATGATTTTGAAGAAATTCATAGGCAAAAAGGTTTTCCCTTTCATCATTATTGATAATTATTGTGTCTGGTTTTTCTATAATATAGGGTGGGCCATGTAAAATTTGCTTTTTGAATCGGTTATAAAAACAAACTAATCATTATTTTTTCAAACTTTTTTTTATTTTGAAAATTGAACATTGTCATTTATGAATGAAAAATAATATCATTCAAATGACTGCCACGACTGGATTTACAGTAGGCCATTCGATCAACCCAATTTTTAAGCACGTTTTCCATTGTTTGGGCTCCAATTTCATGAATAGCAACTTCGATTTCGTGTTTTAAAGCATCAATCGTCTCTGGATGGTTCGCATAGCATTTGTCCGTAACAGCTCCCCCCAAAAAGAGTCCAACGGGCTTAAATCACAGCTCCGAGGCGGCCAATTGATATCGGAGTTTCAGCTGATTATTCGGTTTTCAAAAACGGTAGCCAAAAGTTCGAGTGTAACTTTGGCAGTGTGACAAGTTGCACCGTCCTGTTGATACCAAATGTCGTCCATGTCATCCTCTTCAATTTTTGGAAACAACTCGTTGAGCATGTCACGGTAACGCTCGCCATTTACTGTAACTGCGGCTCCTCATTCATTTTCGAAAAAAAATGGCCCGATGATGCCACCAGACCAAAAACCGCACCAAACAGTGACTCGTTGTGGACGCATTTGCTTCTCTACAGTAACGTGTGGATTTTTTGAGCCCCAAATCCGACAATTTTGCTTATTGACGTAGCCACCGATGTGAAAATCAGATAAGAAGAAGAAGACTCACCACTTTTGAAATAGGTTCTCAATATTTCCCAATTTTGTTCAAGCGTATAGCGTCCCATTTCGTAAATGTCAAACCTTTAAGTAAATTATGAACACACTTGACATGTCATTTGTGTTACCATTCTCAAAAAAGCAGGTGGTTCAAAAAGCAAACGCTATATGGCCCACCCGTATATATCTATATTTTGTATTCCAATTTTTACTATATTATATTATTAGTATTTAATGTATATATATATATTATATGTTTTATTAAAAACGATAGCGCCGTAGGCGAAAATTTGAAATATATAATATATATACGAGGGCGAGTCAATAAGTACGTGACTTTTTGTATTTCTGACCTCTTTACTTAAAAAGAAATACTGCTCCTGTCAACAGGCATCTGCCAGTTGACTTCTGTCAAAATTTGAACGTGCTGCGTCAGTTAGTTTGGGTTTTACAGCTACCTTTATCAGACTACCCAGTAATTCACAGTCGACCACAAACGCAATCGTGTAACAACTTCACAGGAAGGTTTGGCGTTATTTAATCGCAATATGGAGGAGTTTTTGCGCCGTTTTGTAACCGTGAACGAAACATGGATCCATCACCACACACCAGAGACCAAACAACAGTCGAAACAGTGGGTTTCTAAGGGTGAATCGGCTTAATAAGCACACGAAATTCAGTTTTTTCCATTTTCTCCTTAAATTACTGGGTAGTCTGAAAAAAGGTTGCTGTAAAACACAAACTAACTGACACAGCACGTTCAAATTTCCGCAGGAGTCAACTGGCAGATGCCTGTTGACAGGAGCAGTATTTCTTTTTCAGTAAAGAGGTTAGGTTAGGTTAGGTTGATATGGTTGCCCAGAGAATGGGCACACTTGGACGAAGAAGGATTCGTCCTTTGTGATGCCATTATGGAGGGGTGAGGCGGGAGAGAAAGACCGATGGGATACAGGGAGAGGGCGGGGAGAGATGGTGCTGGGATGGTTAGGAGCGTGCGGATTACGAACGATGACTATGTTTGCGTTGCCGCTTAATGCTGCTGATGAAATTCATCAGATTTTTAATGTCAGCACCAGCTATATCAGCAGGAGTGGCAAAAAAGTAGGAGCCAAGATGCCTAGATCTTAGCCCCGCCAGAGCAGGGCAGCTAAGGAGAAGGTGCTGAGATGATTCCACCTCATCCTCCATACATCCACCGCAGAAAGGACTCGAGGCGATTCCAAGTCTCACAGCATGCATTCCTCGCGCATTGTGTCCTGTGAGAGAGCCCACGAGATTAGAGAGCTGATATTTTGTCAGCCTCAGAAGCTCGCCCGAGCGCCTCCGGTCCACACGTGGCCAGATGGATTTCGCGACCTTACACTTTTGCGTACTTGCCCAGCGCTCGCTGAGTTGGTGCAATGCCCATCTTTCCAGAAGCAGACCGCAGGTAGTCAGGGGGATCCCGATTCTCTCCCTTCGCGGGGAAATCACCTCGCATGCCCCTTGTCTGGCCAGCTCATTTGCCTCACAGTTTCCAGCAATGTTTCTGGGACCAGGAACCCAGATGAGACTGATGTTAAAGAATTCGGACGCAGTCGAAAGCGAGGTCAAGCATTCCTTGACCAATTCCGAATGCACCGTCATAGACCCGAGGGCCGTTATTGCCGCTTGGCTGTTGGAGTAAATATTTACTTTCTTGACCGTTAATACGCATTTAAGCAGCCAATCGGCTGCCTCCTTGATTGCGGCTACCTCTGCCTGGAACACACTGCAGTAGTCCGGTAGCCTGAATTTGAGTCTGATGGGGAGCTCCTCACAAAAGACTCCTCCGCCAACCTTTCCTTACAACTTCGATCCATCCGTGAACAAGTTCACCAGGCCCTGCCCCCAAATGTAGCCCTTCGTCCACTCTTCCCTTGACGGAATATAAGTGGAGAAGGTTCCAGTTGGACTAAATGAGGGTATACACTGATCCGTTGACAGAGGGATGAACTCGAAGTTTCTGAGGATGCTTGAGTGCCCATAAGTGAGATTAAACTTATAGCTCCAGCCCTTCAGTCTGATTGCGGTACGCGAAGCGGCAATTCTGCCTGCGATGTCTACGGGTACCACATTTAACATTGCGTTGAGTGCCAGAGTAGGAGTCGTTCGAGGCGCCCCACTGATTCCAATGAGTGCCGACCTCTGAACTCTCTCCAGCTTCTTCACCAATGTCGTCTTCTCTAGTGACTTCCACCAGACTATGACTCCATATAACAAGATAGGCTTTACAATAGTATTATATAGCCAGAAAACAACTCTAGGCGAGAGGCCCAATCTTTTACCAATTGCGCCCTTGCATCCATACAAGGCGATTGTTGCCTTCCTCACGCTTCCATGTAAGCTTGCTGCCAAGGATAATACCTAGGTACTTTACCTTGTCAGAAAGCATCAGAAGAGCGCCCCCTAGTGAGGGAAGTTGAGCTCTGGGTATTTTATGCTTCCTCGTAAATAAGACGAGCTCCGTCTTAAGAGGACTCACCGACAGGCCGCAATCCGTTGCCCATCTAACAACTACGTTAAGATATCCCTGCATCAGGTTGTACAGAGTGTTCACAAATCTTCCTCTGACAATTAATGCGACGTCATCCGCGTAGGCAACCACCTTGCAGCCCCCTTTCACCAGCTTCTCCAGCAAGTCATTTACGACAACGACCCAGAGGAAAGACGAGAGAACACCACCTTGTGGAGTGCCCCTACTCACCTGCCGGTGAATGGAGATGCCGCCCCATTCTGCCGCGACAGTTCTGTCGCTAAGCATTTTATAGATAAATCTGATCAGGTCGGTTTCGACCCCCAGTTTACCCAGAGACCTGGTGATTGCCTCCGGGAGGACGTTGTTAGAAGCCCCTCGATGTCGAGGAAGGCGCCCACCGCAAGCTCCTTCTGAGAAAGAGACTCCTCAATCTCTTTCACAATTGTGTGCAGGGCAGATTCCACCGATCTGCCCTTGCAATAAGCATGTTGGGTATGCGACAACCGACCCCGAGGAATTTCGCTTCTTATGTGCAGGTCAATCAGTCTCTCAAGGGTTTTTAGCAAAAAGATGAGAGACTGATTGGCCTGAAGTCCTTAGGAGAGGCATGCGAGCACTTGCCTGCCTTGGGTATAAAGACAACCCTCACGGCCCTCCATGACCTCGGTATATAGCCCCTGGCTACGCAGCACGCATAGATAGGGCTCAACCAACGGCCTGATACCTCCACTGATTTTTGCAGTTGTGCAGGAATGATGCCGTCGGAACCAGGCGACTTGAAGGGTCTAAAGGAGTCGATGGCCCAAGACAGGCGGCGCTTATCCAGCAACCAGCCCACTCTCGAGTGCAAGTTGAACTGCTTTCCAGGCCGGTGCTGGGCTCGTCGGAAAATGGGCGACGAGAAGTAAGTTTAGTGACTCCTCGCTGCTCATCGCCCAACGTCCCAATTCGTCTCTTAAGTACCCCAAGGGAGCGGAACTCTTCGTGAGTACTCGTCTAAATCTGGAAGACTCATGGCAGAAGCTTCTCGAAGAGTCCCTCTTAGCTTTCCTAATTTCGGACTTATATATTCCTAGCCTTGCCTTATAAAGCTCCCATCCCGAGGGAGAACTTATTCTTTTAGCCCTATTAAAAAGGCGTCTACATGAGGCCCTGAGCTCAGAGAGCTCCGCTGTCCACCAAGGCGGGTTTTCCTTCCTGGGAAAAGCTTTTGTTGGACAAGAGGTTTCCAGGGCATTGTTGCAAGCTGAGGTGAAAGTCTCCACCAGTTCGTCGATCGCTTCTTCCGATAGATCTTGATTTCCTCCCGGTGCTTTGGGGAGTAGGTTCAGTAAATTTCTGTTGTATGCATCCCAGTCGGTCCTCCTCAGGTTCCTGTAGGGGGATCTTATTGGACGGGTTTCAGCGAGAGAGAACTGAATGTACCTATGGTCCGAGAAGGAGCACCTTCCAATCGGAGATTCGGTTTATCAGTAAAGAAGAAGCCAGAGTGAGGTCAAGCACCCCCTCTCTGGCTGCGGTAATGAAAGTGGGGTCTTTACCCCTGTTACAAATAAACAAGTCCTCGTTTAGAATATAATCAAAAAGTGACTCACCTCTTGCATTGATGTTTGAACTTCCCCAGCAGGTGTGATGGGAGTTCGCGTCAGTGCGTATAATAACGCCCAGTAAAGAGGTCAGAAATACAAAAAGTCACGGACTTATTGACCCGCCCTCGTATATATATATGTATACTAGCAAACCCGGCCCGCTTCGCTCGGCACACTAAAATAGAATACATATGGTTTAGAACAATAAAGATTTGGTTTTCATATTATTTATTTCTTTATTCAAGCGCTTTGGCATAAACAATATTTTTTGTTTTTGAGTAAATATAAAATATAAATTGAAAATCAGGAAAAAAGAAGATTGTTTTTAAATTTGAAATCAACGCAAATGAATAACTAAGAAACAATCGTCTTTTTTCCTGATCATCCATGAATTTTTCTTTTCAATTATATGTTTTATTAAGCATTTCTCAAAAAAAAAAAACGAAAAAATTTTTTTTGGAGTGGATTTTGGAACAGTGAATAATTTCTTACGAAATTTGAGAATTTAGTGTGAAATCCGAATGTTCAAATGAAATTATGTGTTCGTGGAAAAAAAAATTTTTTTGGTTTTTTTTTTTTGAAAAATGCTTAATAAACATATAAATTGAAAAGAAAAATTCAAGGGCTGGTTGCTGGATAAGCGCCGCCTGTCTTGGGCCATTGACTCCTTTAGACCCTTCAAGTCGCCTGGTTCCGACGGCATCATTACTGCACAACTGCAAAAATCAGTGGAGGTATCAGGCCGTTGGTTGAGCCCTATCTATGCGTCCTGCGTAGCCAGGCAGGCAAGTGCTCGCATGTCTCTCCTAAGGACTTCAGGCCAATCAGTCTCTCATCTTTTTGCTAAAAACCCTTGAGAGACTGATTGACCTGCACATAAGAAGCGAAATTCCTTGGGGTCGGTTGTCGCATACCCAACATGCTTATTGCAAGGGCAGATCGGTGGAATCTGCCCTGCACACAATTGTGAAAGAGATTGAGGAGTCTCTTTCTCAGAAGGAGCTTGCGGTGGGCGCCTTCCTCGACATCGAGAGGGCTTCTAACAACGTCCTCCCGGAGGCAATCACCAGGTCTCTGGGTAAACTGGGGGTCGAAACCGAGCTGATCAGATTTATCTATAAAATGCTTAGCGACAGAACTGTCGCGGCAGAATGGGGCGGCATCTCCATTCACCGGCAGGTGAGTAGGGGCACTCCACAAGGTGGTGCTCTCTCGTCTTTCCTCTGGGTCGTTGTCGTAAATGACTTGCTGGAGGAGCTGGTGAAAGAGGGCTGCAGGGTGGTTGCAGGGTGGTTGCCTACGCGGATGACGTCGCATTAATTGTCAGAGGAAGATTTGTGAATACTCTGTACAACCTGATGCAGGGATATCTTAACGTAGTTGTTAGATGGGCAACGGATTGCGGCCTGTCGGTGAGTCCTCTTAAGACGGAGCTCGTCTTATTTACGAGGAAGCATAAAATACCCAGAGCTCAACTTCCCTCACTAGGGGGCGCTCTTCTGATGCTTTCTGACAAGGTAAAGTACCTAGGTATTATCCTTGGCAGCAAGCTTACATGGAAGCGTGAGGAAGGCAACAATCGCCTTGTATGGATGCAAGGGCGCAATTGGTAAAAGATTGGGCCTCTCGCCTAGAGTTGTTTTCTGGCTATATAATACTATTGTAAAGCCTATCTTGTTATATGGAGTCATAGTCTGGTGGAAGTCACTAGAGAAGACGACATTGGTGAAGAAGCTGGAGAGAGTTCAGAGGTCGGCACTCATTGGAATCAGTGGGGCGCCTCGAACGACTCCTACTCTGGCACTCAACGCAATGTTAAATGTGGTACCCGTAGACATCGCAGGCAGAATTGCCGCTTCGCGTACCGCAATCAGACTGAGGGGCTGGAGCTATAAGTTTAATCTCACTTATGGGCACTCAAGCATCCTCAGAAACTTCGAGTTCATCCCTCTGTCAACGGATCAGTGTATACCCTCATTTAGTCCAACTGGAACCTTCTCCACTTATATTCCGTCAAGGGAAGAGTGGACGAAGGGCTACATTTGGGGGCAGGGCCTGGTGAACTTGTTCACGGATGGATCGAAGTTGTAAGGAAAGGTTGGCGGAGGAGTCTTTTGTGAGGAGCTCCCCATCAGACTCAAATTCAGGCTACCGGACTACTGCAGTGTGTTCCAGGCAGAGGTAGCCGCAATCAAGGAGGCAGCCGATTGGCTGCTTAAATGCGTATTAACGGTCAAGAAAGTAAATATTTACTCCAACAGCCAAGCGGCAATAACGGCCCTCGGGTCTATGACGGTGCATTCGGAATTGGTCAAGGAATGCTTGACCTCGCTTTCGACTGCGTCCGAATTCTTTAACATCAGTCTCATCTGGGTTCCTGGTCACAGCGACATTGCTGGAAACTGTGAGGCGGATGAGCTGGCCAGACAAGGGACATGCGAGGTGATTTTGCCGCGAAGGGAGAGAATCGGGATCCCCCTGACTACCTGCGGTCTGCTTCTGGAAAGATGGGCATTGCACCAACTCAGCGAGCGCTGGGCAAGTACGCAAAAGTGTAAGGTCGCGAAATCCATCTGGCCACGTGTGGACCGGAGGCGCTCGGGCGAGCTTCTGAGGCTGACAAAATATCAGCTCTCTAATCTCGTGGGCTCTCTCACAGGACACAATGCGCGAGGAATGCATGCTGTGAGACTTGGAATCGCCTCGAGTCCTTTCTGCGGTGGATGTATGGAGGATGAGGTGGAATCATCTCAGCACCTTCTCCTTAGCTGCCCTGCTCTGGCGGGGCTAAGATCTAGGCATCTTGGCTCCTACTTTTTTGCCACTCCTGCTGATATAGCTGGTGCTGACATTAAAAATCTGATGAATTTCATCAGCAGCATTAAGCGGCAACGCAAACATAGTCATCGTTCGTAATCCGCACGCTCCTAACCATCCCAGCACCATCTCTCCCCGCCCTCTCCCTGTATCCCATCGGTCTTTCTCTCCCGCCTCACCCCTCCATAATGGCATCACAAAGGACGAATCCTTCTTCGTCCAAGTGTGCCCATTCTCTGGGCAACCATATCAACCTAACCTAACCTAACCTCTTTACTGAAAAAGAAATACTGCTCCTGTCAACAGGCATCTGCCAGTTGACTCCTGCGGAAATTTGAACGTGCTGTGTCAGTTAGTTTGTGTTTTACAGCAACCTTTTTTCAGACTACCCAGTAATTTAAGGAGAAAATGGAAAAAACTGAATTTCGTGTGCTTATTAAGCCGATTCACCCTTAGAAACCCACTGTTTCGACTGTTGTTTGGTCTCTGGTGTGTGGTGATGGATCCATGTTTCGTTCACGGTTACAAAACGGCGCAAAAACTCCTCCATATTGCGATTAAATAACGCCAAACCTTCCTGTGAAGTTGTTACACGATTGCGTTTGTGGTCGACTGTGAATTACTGGGTAGTCTGATAAAGGTAGCTGTAAAACCCAAACTAACTGACGCAGCACGTTCAAATTTTGACAGAAGTCAACTGGCAGATGCCTGTTGACAGGAGCAGTATTTCTTTTTAAGTAAAGAGGTCAGAAATACAAAAAGTCACGGACTTATTGACTCGCCCTCGTATATATATATTTCAAATTTTCGCCTACGGCGCTATTGTTTTTAATAAAACATATAATATATATATATACATTAAATACTAATAATATAGTAAAAATTGGAATACAAAATATAGATACATACGGGTGGGCCATATAGCGTTTGCTTTTTGAACACCTATTTTTTTGAGAATGGTAACACAAATGACATGTCAAGTGTGTTCATAATTTACTTAAAGGTTTGACATTTACGAAATGGGACGCTATACGCTTGAACAAAATTGGGAAATATTGAGAACCTATTTCAAAAGTGGTGAGTCTTCTTCTTCTTATCTGATTTTCACATCGGTGGCTACGTAGGCATGATGGTATCAAAAATATTATGTTAAGATAGATAGGCAATACTATTTTTCACCTTTATAAAGAACTATTGTCTTAAATTTCAATATTTTCCCAGCATTTGGAAAACAGAAAAATCATACCAATCGGCAAGCCTGGTAAACCAACTAATATTGATAGTAGTTATCGAGCTATTAGTGGCCAAAATAGTCTAAGCAAAACTTTTAAAAAAGTAATTAAATTATAAATCTTATTCGAATAATACCAAACGAATAGTTTGGATTTAGGTAACACAACAGTACAGGGCATCATATTAAATGCATCTCTAATTATGTAAAATCAAACTTTGAAAATAAAAAGCCACCTGTTCGAATACTTCTGCAAAGGGCCATTGCTGGCAAACCGCATTTAAAAAAACTGCAAATATGCTAAAATAAAATTCTTACTTTACCATAGGATAGTCAATCAAATACTAAACTTATATCGGAAAAAATTCAAATACTAACTGATAGGTTCGAAATTCGATGTGCTATGTCTGACAGTACGTTAATCTCTAATATGTACAATACATATACCTACACTAGTACTACCTTTTGATCTTGATGTTAAATGTATATAAAAGGTTTTTAATATACATACTTAGTCTTGCCATAAATTCTGTGACAAATTTTACAATGCATACGGCCAGAACAAATTCGCAGAAAAAAGTTCCGTTATTTTTGCTTTTGTTCGTATGCATTGGCTACTGATAAATTATACTCAGTTTCGTCGCAAATTTCGCTTGTTAACAATGTAGTGGGGAGCTAAGGGATATCGCATGAGTGCAAGTGAGATTTACGAATTGCTGAAAAAACTTAATGCTTCGAGAATGTTGCTTACCGCATGATCAATCGTTTTTCCTCAACGTCGGAAGTGACAGAAAAATAATTCCGTTCGAACAAGAATTCCCAGAAAACCCCCTAGAAAGCAGAAAATCATGTCCTGGGAAATTAATGTATCGACCAAATCCATGTCAGGACTAATTAGAGATGATCTTCACGCGAAAGTCTTCCGTCACTCAACTGGCCATCTTTTGACCTCCGTAATTGTTTGGTGGGGAGTGTTTTTTAAAGGCGTTACATTTCTTCGTTTCTCCGAAAAAGGGGTTAAGACCGGGTCAAAAGTGTACCAGGAGGATATCTTAGAAGGCGTGGTAAAGTTTCCTTCAATGGAGAGCGTTGGATCTTCTAGCACTATTTCGCTCCAACCCATAAGCAAACACCACCCATCAGTAGATAAAATACAATTCTCCTGAATTACGGACTTAACTTGTAACAGAACTTATGGCAGGACTAAGTAGTAGTGTTTTCCTGAAACACCTTTTATGAAACAAACGCAAATCTGTGATAATAAAAAGAAGTATGCCATAGAAATATGTACCTTATTCTGTGAATAATACTTAAATTTAATATGTAATTATTTTCTACTTAATAAAACTAAAACTAAATAGTAAGCAGTTATTGCACTCTAAGCCGCGACGAACCGCATACAAGCCAGCTGGCGAAATTGGAGCAGAATATCAGGAGTTCTGTGTGACAAATTGTGACTGTGTTCCGACCAGCAATGGACTATGCGTCTGAATGCTGACCGTTGTTCGCTAAGCAGGCGCAAAGGATCCGGAAGATGGCGGAGATGAGAATGCTGCGTTGGACATATGGCGTAACAAAACTAGACAAAATAAGTAATAAACACATTAGAGGTAGCTCACATGTGGCTGCAATAACTGAGATGTTTAGGGAAAATCACTTGCTGGTATGGTCACATTATTAGAATACCTGATCAGCACGCATCAAGGAAATTAGTAACTATCCGCTTCCATCAATAGAACGTGGCAAACCCTTTAAATCTTCGCTAAGCACCATAAGAAATGGCACGCAGTGAAACGAAATTAACGAAGGCACAACCCAGAACCGTGTAACCGGGGGATTGCGTGCGAAGAGGGCCGACCCCAATTAAGGGACCATGGCGAGGAAGAAGATTTTGATGAAGAAGATTTTTCAACTTAATTGTATCAACAGAAGTTTCCGATAAACTTTTGGACTTTCGGTGTATGTGGAATTTTGCCCGCCACTGTATACCTTTCATGTTACTCTATTTCATTCTTTGCTTTTGTTATTATTATTTACTATTACCTCATCGGGTCGGGGTAAATAATACATCCGCGGTAAGGCATGCCTGTTGTAAGAGGCTACTAAAATCCGGCAGGAGAGGAGGGGCTCGAAAAGGCTTCATATAGCCCGAGTACCAGTGGCAGGGCTGTAAAGCTCATCAGTAAGATCCTGATTGCGCTATATTGGAAAATATTTTAAATTAGACAGTCTTTGGGCTGGTGAAAGTAGTATTCTGAGGTGTACTGAGGTAATAGTACAGGAGGGTGACACCATACCAAAATGGCTGATGCTACAATCGCCTCTATCACGTGAAAACTCTGGCAAGCCTTCGTGTACGTTCATAACATGCCACCATTATGTTGGTGGTGCATGCTCAGTTGAGAAATCCTGACAAGTTCTTGTCCGGGCTCTGAACTCCATTGCCCATGAAACGTAGAGTCAACCCTCGCATGGTCTCCCTGCTTGTATAGATAACCATGGGGTTACTTAGGGAACCTACACTTTCGGGAAGGGTAGCGGCCTGAAGTCGGGACTCCAAAGAATTGAAAATAAGTACCAGAAATCAAAAACAAACCACCGGGCAAAAAAAACAGAAGAAGGAAGCAGAGAAGGTCGAAATGACAACGTGGATACAAGAGAAGTCTTCAGAATAAATAGTTTACTGCTAAGATCTCCGCTGCCATGCACCCATTCTGAATGCAGCTGGAAGTGGACTAGCCCGCACTGCGTTCAAAAACGCAAAAGCTGAGAGCCCCGCAAACGACAACGGGGCGCATTAACATTGGTATCCAGGTGAAGGATGCCTCCAGTACCACCATTGGAGAGTTATCAGCAGTCTTGTAGCGCCAGAACGGCACATCACTCCCATCCCAACGAATGGAAACACAGAAACCATCGTCACAAAAGAGCTCGGCTTGAGTTGATTAAAAACATGAGGAGGAAGGTGCGATCTCCCAACGCCAACTGGTAATGAGAAATATGCAGTAGGCAGTCAGACGTCAAAAAAACACCACGAAGTATCCGAAATGGATGAGCTGCTGGATGTAATGCTGCAGACGTTCATGGAAGGTAGCAGAAGAAGGAAGAGCGCTCTCGAAGACCCGTAAGAACACTGCCACCAAACCAACAGCAAATACTCCTACCCCTGTGACGACAAACCCAAAACGAACGGTAACCAGTTCGACTGCCCCTGAGAGCTGTAAGAAACCCAGGGCAAATGGACCCAGCGGGAACAAAACAGGACCCCCTGAGGAAAAGGATGAAGACTTGCAAAAAATTAATGAAAGGGGCAACCAAAAAAACCTAGGGATAAGCTAACCGATACAAGCAAAAGGAGCAAGCTGCGAACACGACACGTAAAGCCAGAGCTGTTGTGATAAAACCCGAAGAAGGCCAATGTTATGCAGATGTGCTGAAGGACTTGCGCGCGAAGATTACGACTGGCGAGTTAGTCAAGTAAGATCCGTCAAGAAAACGAAGGTTGGGGTAATAATTCTGGAGCTTGGTAGGGAAGAAAAGGTTACGCCAGAGTTCGTGCATCAGCTGAAAAGCTCTCTGCAGGACACGGCTTCTGTGGAGGAGTTCCGATTGAGATACGAGAACTCGACTCCTTGACGGCCAAGGCGGAGGTGGAAACAGCAGTCCGGAAACTGCTCACCAACCAAGTAGAACAGATACAGACGAGGATCATGGCGCTGAACGCGCGGGAACAAGTGCTTTCCTAACGCTATCTGCATAAGGGGCCGCGAGACTAGTCGAGTTCGGCGGTATAAAAATCGACTGGATCCGAGCCAAGCTGTGATCATGTGAACAAATTAAGAGACGTTATCTCTGCCTTGGGATATAGCTCACACAAGCAAATTGCACTGGCTCTGACAGAAGGAATACGTGCAACAGATGCAAAAAGTCAGGGCACAAAATAAAAGACTGCAAAGCGGGTTTTTTTTTGGTTTTGTTAATATATCTCGTTTTTTGGTTAATTATGGTTTTATCTATATGTATTGCCCCGTAAGGAGTTTTCTGGTCTCTTCAATCGCACGTGTTGCCAGTGGAAAGCCTTGTAGATACACGGGGTAGGTGGAAAATAATATACCACCCGCGGACCAAGACAGGAAAATTAGGATCAGGAGGAAAACAAAAATCAAATACTTCCTGCGAACCAATAGGAGTAAACCCGTAAAATCCTAAGTAGGAAGGCTAGCAACCTACTACATTAGAAATTTCGTGCTCAAAAAACTACAGAAAGCCTCGGGCACAATAACAATAAATCAATGGTAACGACCCGGCAACGTCAAAGGACTAAGAGATTAAAACATAAAAACATCATGAGAATCGGTTCATGGAACATAAAGACATGGACAAATAAAGATCAAGAAATAATAGAGGAGTTGACAGAAAAGAAGATAAATATTTGTGAGCTCTCAGAAACTAAGAAAAGAGGCAAAAGTAACATTGTGATTGACGACTATATCTTGATATATAGTGGACTAAGTAAGGAAGTTAGATCAAAAGCGGGAGTAGGACTGCTGCAAAACAAAAATCTGAAACCCAGTATAAAAGGAATATAATACATAAATGAACATTTACTTCACGTCAAACTTAAAAATGCACCAAACGATATCAACCTAATTAGCGTGTATGCTCCAGATATAACAAAACCTACAGAAAACGAACTCAATTTTATACGAATTTGCAAAACCAGCTGGATTTGATAAAAAATAATGAGCCGATTATAATAATGGGTGATTTAAATACTCGAATAGGCCAAACAGCGATCGCTGGTCTAAAACAAAGATTTAATGAGGATGTCATAAATGAGAGCTGTGAGTTACTAATAAACCTCTGCGCACTAAATAACTTAAGAATTAATAACACCTTTTTTGACCATGCTGTAAAATACAAATATTCGTTTGAAAATTCCCAAGGACAAAATTCAGTGATCGATTATATAGGGTGTTTTTTTTAGAGGTTAGGTTTTCAAGATGAAATAAAACGTATATAATTTAATGTTATGGCCAAGAATTTAGCTTTATTATAAAGATAAGGGTTTGCCATAATGTTTTAAAAATGATTTCGGGCAAGTGGCCGCCGCGGCTGGCTCGAATAAATTCCAACCGAGAGGGCCAATTTTCGACCACTTTTTGCAGCAATTGGGGCCGTATGTCAGCAATAACGCGCCGAATATTCTCTTCCAAGACGTCAATCGTCTCGGGATTATCTGCGTAGACAAGCGACTTCACATAGCCCCACAAGAAATAGTCCAGCGGTGTTATATCGCACGATCTTGGAGGCCACGCCACAGGTCCACGGGGCGAGATAATGCGCTCACCAAAAGTTTCCTTCAATAAATCGATTGTTGCGTTGGCTGTATGGCATGTAGCGCCGTCTTGTTGGAACCAAAGGTAGTCCACATCAACATCGTCCAATTCAGGCACGAAAAAGTCATTAATCATGGCTCTATAGCGCTCTCCATTGACTGTAATGGCCGACTTCATTTTTAAAGAAATATGGACCAATGATTCCCTCTGCCCATAGAGCACACCAAACAGTGACTTTTTGAGGATGTAACGGCGTCTCAGCAATGGCTTGTGGATTATGTTCACTCCAAATGCGACAATTTTGCTTATTGACATACCCATTCAACCAAAAGTGAGCTTCATCGCTGAACAAAATTTTCTTGTGAAAATCGGGATCGGTGGCCATCTCGTTTTGGGCCCATTCACCGAACGTGCGACGCGCTTGATGGTCGTTCGGCTTCAATTCTTGCACGAGTTGGATTTTGTAAGCTCGCAAACCAAGATCCTTCCGCAAAATCCTCCATAAAGTGGATGGGCACATCTCCAATTGCTGCGCGCGATGGCGGATGGAATCATTCGGGCCTTCTTCGATACTCTGCTCCACAGCAGCAATAGCGTCTTCGGTGCGCACTGTACGACGTCTCTGAGGATGCGTATTATCCACTAGAGCAAACGTGGTGCGAAACCGATCCATGGTTAATCGAATTAGTGACTCTGATGGACGATTATGTCGACCGAATATTGGACGCAGCGCGCGATGCGTCGCGCGAACCGAACCATTATTTTCGTAATAAATTTGCACGATTTGCAAACGTTGTTCAGGTGTAAGTCTATTCATTATGAAATGGCAAACCAAACTGAGCATAAATCAAGTGACAGCTGTCAAAAAGACCATCTACGAAAAAAGTAGTGCCAACTTGAAAACCTAACCTCTAAAAAAAACACCCTTTATCATTACAAACAGATAATTCATGCCACATAACATATTGGATGTGCAAACATTAAACTCAACCAACATAGGAAGAAGTCTGGATGAAGAAGATAGTCCCAATGCAGCCTGGGAAAAAATCAAAACGAATATTTTGGAAGCAGCAAAAGAAGCCTTAGGCAAAGGACCATAACTACCAAAAAAACAGGGCAAAATCAAACGCCTTGTTTCACGGAAGAAGTTAAACAAATAACAACTGAGAAAAAGAAGGCTGACTTGGAGTATAGGCCGTTGAAAACTGAAGAAAGTAAACAACGCTACAAAACCAAAGAAACGCTACAAATATAAGAATAAGAGAAATTAAGAAATCCTCCTGGGAAGGTTTTACGAAATCGATGGAGCGAGACATGTATGGTGCGCAAAGGAAAGTGTGAAAGATGCTAAGAATCAGGAAGTTAGAAGTAAATGAAACTGTCAATTTAAATCCAATAAATATTGACAAATGGGAATCATATTTTAAAGAGTTATACAAAAACGACACCATGACAACATCTGGCTCTTCCTATGAATATGAAACTGAAACCGAAATTGTAACGCCTAATAAAATTGAATATGCGATAAATGCTTTAAATGCTTTAAAATGACAACATCAAAGATGAAATGCTGATTTTCAATATTATCTTGAATCACGAAGAAGTCCCATCAGAGTGAAAACCAGTATAACAATGCCAATATTTATTAGGTGCCCGACTAAGTTCCCGCGGTTTTTTAATGAAAATACAACTTTATTCTGAAAAAATGGTTACAAGTGAATCATTGAAAGTATTGCCCATCGCTGGCTACTACTTTTTTCCATCTTTCTGGTAGATATCGTATGCCGTCGCGGTAAAACTGTTTATCTTTTGAGGCTATCTACGGATCAAGCCATTTTTTGATGTCTTCATATGAATGGAACTGCTGGTCAGCTAGACCATGTGCCATCGATCGGAACAGGTAATAATCGGACGGCGCAATATCTGGAGAATATGCCGGGTGGGGTACGATTTCCCATTTCAGTGTTTCCAGGTAGGTTTTAACGGGTTTGGCAACGTGATGTCGAGCGTTGTCATGCGGTTAGTTATTTAAAAAAAATTAATACGACAATTAAAACCGAACAAGTCGGGGTCGAGAAACAGACTGACTTTTAGTTTATTTAAATTTTTCACAATTCAGTTTTTCTTACTTACTAAATTACATTGGTTTAATTTCGCTTAAATAATAATAAAATTGCTGATTTTGCTTAAATAAGTAAAATTGTTTATACTTTGAAATTTTGTATGGATTGCGACATGTGCCGGAGAGTAATATTGTGTAACTGCTTTTGTCAATTTCATTTACATTGGTTTATTTTTGTTTCAAATAAAATTTTTTATTCATTGGAAATTTTTATGGATTGCTGACATGTGCTGGAAACTGATATTGGGTTACTGCTTTTGTCAATTTTATTTAAAAATTTTTGAATTTATCAGGTGCATTGGCTTTAAAGTCAATGTAACTGTTTGTATGTATATGTAACTTCTCCCCCCTTAGACTAGAATTCTCCTGAATTATTTTATTTAGATTTATTTTAATATATTTTAGTTTTGCTCTCCAAACGACAATTATTAATATTATTGTTAAAATTAGAAAGAAGTTACACCCATATAGGAATTTGTTATGAATTTTGCACCTAGATATATTTTTGAAATTTATTTTATTCTCTTCATCTATTTGTTCTAATGTAAGTTTTTCTGTAAAATTCTTTATATTGTCTGCAATCTCAAAATATTTCCTTCGAATCTTTCAATCAAATTAGAGTAATAATAATCATTAATTTTTATTGAACAATTGTTGAATTGGATTGCGTAATTTCCGTTTAAAACAGTGTCATTCATGTTACATGTATTGCTTACAAATAAATTGAATGCATTTTTAACTATGACTGTTTTTTCGACCAGTGTTATAATTTCTAGTTCTTTACTTGATATTAATGTACAATTTTTCATTATTATAAAATGAGTGCAGGGTTTTAGTTGTCTGAAATTTTTATTTTCTTCAAATTTCATAATTTTATCTTTATAAGTAAAAAACTTCCTCTATTCCTTCCTGCTTCTATTTCTCTTTGATTCTTTTTTGGGAGTGGTACAGTTTTTCTTATTTTTATTTGTATGAATGATTTTGGGACTTTAGTGCTTAATATTAAATATGTATTATTAAAAGTTGCTATTCCTAGCTGTTAATATTTTAATTTATTAAAATCAATGTTATAATTGGTAATTTTCTGATTTGTTAGAATATTTGGGTGAACTAGACCATATATGGCTGCGATTTGTTCTATTTTACTTTTTATTAACTGAATTTTTGTGATTTGTTGTAAGTACATATGTTGTTGATATTTCCTATTTGCTTCATTGCCAAATTAAAATGTTCATTTATGTGTATTTGTTAATTCAACATTTCGCCCCTTTGTGTTAAAAGTTTTTGAATTGTCTGTCTGTCGCCATCGTCCATTGTGCCAAATGTCCATTTTGCTACAGTACCTATTGCGTTTACAAGTCCTCTCTTATGTCTTTTTTCTTTTGGTATTAATGCCATTAACTTATTTCTCGCTTCTAATAATTCTGTTTCTAATACATTTTTGTTAATTGTCTTTACTTGTATAATATTTTCTGTCATTTCGTTAATAATATCTTCTATTTGTTTAACGTCAGTTATATGGAGTACTATATCACTGTCCTTAACCATGTCCTGGTCTCTTATTTGTATGTCAACAAATCCTGTTTGGTCCGTCGATTCCGTTAAAATTATCGTGGTGTCACTATGTCCTATCCATGTCAGCACTAACCATAGTAACATAGTTAGTATCTGCAAATTTTAATGGTCCTTTAATGTTGTTAGGATGAATGTTTTCTAGTATTTCCTTCCTATACTTTGGTTGTTACTTATGCCTAGCCGCTTTATAGTTCTTTATGAATCCTTCTGTTTTTATTCTTTATAATCTTCCCTGGTTTTATTCAGATTGCTAATAATTGTATGCTTCTTTGCTTCTAAATTGCTTTTACTATTTCCGGATCTATTTTATTGTCATGTACTTCGTTTGGTGTACATTGTATTTTATTTAATGGAATCTATCGTATAATTTCGTATGGCTTTCTGTATTAATTGTTTAATTGGCAAACCTTTTTCTAATTTATATAAAATTCTAAACTGTTCCGCGATCGGGTTGGGAAACCTTTCAATATCGGCATTGCCAGTATGGCTATTAGGTTTTGTTAGATGAAGCTCTACATTTTCATTGTCCAAAAACTCGCTTATTCTTTCGGCCTTAAATTCGTTATCTGCAATTATTTTCCTTGGTTTCCCTAATTTAGCAAAATCAAAATGTTCTTCTAAGTGTTCAACAATGGTAATATGATTTCTATCATCCAAGGTGTACGCTGCTCCGAAATTTGAGAATTTATCTATAACTGTTAAAAATTGGTTTCCCTTCATGACATACGTATCTATGTGTATAATTTCATTTTTCTTTACTGGCGTTTCTGAGAATTTTAATTTCGGTTTTATGGGTTTCTTATCGTTCTTTTCTTCTTGGCAAATTTCACATTGATTTATACCCAAGTGAACCAATTACATTAACTTAGAGAAATAGATTTTATTTTTTATTTGATTGTAAGTTTCTAAAATACCTGAATGTAAACTTTCTCTAACATGGTAAAAGGAGATTTGTTTTATGGCTTCAACTTTTGTTTCAAGGTCTTGTGGTCTTTTTGAACACTTAGTGAATTGAAGTTGGTTTTTATTCGAGTACATACTAATGTGATAAAAATCCTAAATATCTTAACCATTACATTCAAATCACATTCTGCTATATAAATTATTCTTTTTCCATGTATGATTCCTCTGTCTTATTATTGGTCAAGCTTTGTCTGAGTGTTGTATTTATTCACTATTTCTTCTTTTATGAAAAAGTTATCTAAAAGAATTTTCAGAATTGGCAGAGTAGACTGTTACCATTGACACGTTACCTTCTTCAATATTGTGTATTACATTTAAATTGGATTCAATATCCTGCAAATTATTTTCGTCCTTCTCATTTTCCAGTCTACTGAGAACATTTGCTGCTCTATTTTCCTTCCCTTTGATATACTCAATTTCGAAGTCATATTTTCCTAGTTTGAGTAACCATCTTTGGTGTCTTGGCATATCTTTTCCTCTGTATTTTGAGTGAAAGAATTTTATCGGTTGGTGATCTGTAAGGATTTTAAATTTTCTTCCATAGAGGTAAGGTCGTAGATACTGCACACTCCACAATATGGCGAGAAATTCTTTATCGGTAGCTATATAGTTTCGTTCATGGTTGTTTAGTGTTCTTGACGCGAAAAAAATTGGATTCCTTCTTGGGATAAAACTGCGCCGACCGCATAGTTTGATGCGTCTGTTGTTGGCGTGAATTGTTTCTGAAAATTTGAGTATCTCAGGATCGGGTGGGAAAGTATTAGTAGTTTAAGTTTTTGACAAGCTTCTATAAATGTTGCGTCTCTAATATCTATCTTTACTCCTTTCTTTAGATACTTCGTTATTGGTTGAGCAACTTTTGCGTAATCCTTTACAAATTTAGGGTAACACCCCGTAAGTCCTAGAAAGCTTTTTATTTGTTTTTCGATTTTTGGTAGAGTTAAGTCCCGAATCGTTTTAATTTTATTAGGATATGTCCTTCCTTTGTTAGTATATAGCCTAAAAATTCTACCTCTCTTTTCATAAAATTGCACTTGTATAATTTTATATGTTCTTGAAGAGATGTACTAAATATTATATAAGAATGTCGTCTAGGTAAACTACACAGGTTTTGTTAATGAATTCACGTAATATTTTATTCTTTTAGTCTTTGAAAAGTCGCCGGGGATTTTTTCAACTCAAATTGCATCCTTATGCCAGAAAAATGTGAGATAAAGATGGCGCTCTAATCAGTAAGAAGGCGTTGTTCCTGAGCATCGACAGGTGGGCATTCCCACTACTTAGGACTGATAGCGACAGGCTAATTACCTACTCTGTCAGAAAAAAACAAACAGACTAACGAAACCAACGCAAGACTGTGTCTTGCCGAGGCTTTATGCTACCGAGAGGAGTGAACAAGGAAAAAAAAAACTGAATTCGTATAGTCCACGTGGTGTCACAAAAGTTGTGTTTCGCCTATTTTGTTCCCTTATTAAAATCTGATGGTATCCTTTCACGAGGTGAAGTATTTAACTTGTCTAAAGTCTATATTTGGTAATGGGAACTTGTCGTCAATAGTCGCTTCGTTGAGTTCTTTGTAGGCAACTATGATCCTTTATTTTTTTCTCCTTAATTGTCAACTTTTCTCGGTACTACTATTAAAGGGTTTGAATATTTTGAACAACTTTTTCTTATTATTTCCTGTTCTTCCATTTCCTGTATTTGTTTCCTTACTTCCATTTCGTGTTGTGGGGGGTTCCGCCACAATTTGGAATTTATCTGTTCATCTGTCATCGTTCTAATTTCGTGTTGGATTTCCAATGTGCTAGTTGACTGATCACCTTCTTTGAAGAATAGTTCTTTGAATCTATTCAACACTTTAACTATTTCGTCATGTTTTTCTTTATTTAAATGGTCTAATTGTATTCTGTTCCAATCGAAGTTAGCTGCTTCTAATGCACACACTTTTACGTTTTTATAGGGATTTATTATAGGTAAAACTAGTTTTTTTTATTATTAAATGATATTTTTCCTTCCACTAAATCCATTATTGTGTTGAAACAGTTCATGAAGTCAATCCCGATAAATAACTCATATTTACTTACTTTTAATTTAGTCATTTCCCATTTAATTTTCGCAGTTTTTCAAATTCAATTCAATTTATTTGTTTTGTTTTGTACATAGTAAGTCAAGGTCTTGTGGTAGTACATCTCCTTGTGATTCTAGAATACGAAGATGGTATACATAAAAATGCTACTTAAAATTTAAAACTATTTTAACTATTAAACTTATAGACTAAAACTTAGTATAATAAGGGGGAAAAGTAGAGACTGCAGTTTTAAAACATCTTGCTTGTTTTATAAGCTTTATTGTAGTTGGTATAGAATTCCATAGTTTTATGGCACTAACAAAGAACATGCGCTCAGATTCCAAGTAAGTGTAAGTCGGATCAATCAGATACAATGTTCGGATGCACTGGCATTGTTTAATGTTTTTGTATGTATATTAATTTATGCAGGAACATAAGAGCGCGTATTTTGAGATACGAGTCGAGATTATGACCAAGAATCTGTTTTGAAAAAAAAGAAATATGGTCATATTTCCTTTTTCCAAAAACGAAATGCGCTGCGTTATTTAAAGCCATTTGCAATTTATGTTTCGAATTATTCTCAAGCCTACAATATACTAATTCAGCGTATGATACATACGGGACAATGAGTGATTTAACAAGTTTTAATTTAGTTTGCCGTGGCAGTAAGTAGGCAGTACAATATAGCTTTCTAAGAATATTATATACCTTGTTTACAACAAAGTTTACATTGTCAACGCATGATATTCTTGAATTCATTCTGAAACCCAGGTTAGTTACTATGTCGCCAAAATTAATATTTACTTCATTAATCAATATTGACGGCAAAGAGCTAAGGTCATATTTGGAATGCGAAATAGCAATCGCCTTCGTCTTTGACTCATTTAATTTCAAGTTATTGGATTTGGACCATTTAGAAGCCTTGCTATTAAATCTTCAATGAGACCTATTGGCCTTGACAGGTAGATCTGAGTGTCATCAGCATCAGCAAATTTAAAATGGAGATGAGTCGACGAATTTTGGCAACACTCCATAGTATCATTAATAAAAATGCAAAATAAAATTGTACCTAAAATAGAGCACTGCGGCACACCTGATGTAATTGGCTTTAGGCTTGAGGAACTATCACCACATTTAACTTGTTGTAGCCGATTCGAAAGGTAACTTTTTAATAGTTGCAGAGAAAATGGTCCGAACTTAAAGTGATAATACAATTTTTTCAGCAAAATGTTGTGATCAGTAGTATGAAAAGCCTTTGAAAAATCGAGTAATACTAGCTCTGTTAGCAGAGAATGTTAATGCAATGAGAAGGTGCAAATGTTACTGTGAGCTTTTTTTAGTACAATTGAGATTTGAAAGATTTGTAATAAGGTAATTTAGCACACCGAGTTTATAGACACCTCACTGACTTTTGCCCACACAAAAATTAGAAACACCACATATCTTTCACCTCAACACACAACACATTTCTCACCTCGACATTAAACCAATTAAATTTTTACTATTTTCGTATTTTTGAAATAATAAGCGAATACGTAAAATTTATTACATAATTTTTTTTTTCAATTACATTAAAACAAAAACGATTTAAAAAAAAAAATTATAAAAAAAAGTTTGCGCCGGGAATTGAACTCGAGTATAACATGTGGCGAGGAAAAATAGGCGGTGCGTTTATTTCTTCGAATGCTTATTTTTTGACCATTTTGTTACTTTTGAAATGATAAGCGGATACATAAAATGTATTACAAATTTTTTTACGATTACATTAAAAAAAAAAACGATTTAAAAAAAAAATATTTATAAAAAAAAGTTTGCGCCGGGAATTGAACTCAAGTCTAACATGTGGCGAGGAAAAATAGGCGGTGCGTTTATTTCTTCGACTGCTTATTTTTTGACCATTTTGTTACTTTTGAAATGATAAGCGGATACATAAAATGTATTACAAATTTTTTTACGATTACATTAACAAAAAAAAAAAATTAAAAAACGAAAAAAAAAATGTGTGCCAAGAATTGATGGCGAGTCACGTGGGGAGGATAAATACGCAGAGCGTTTATTTCTGCGCCTGTGAACAAAAGGTTTTGTGCATGCGCGCGACGCGAATAAATTTTAATAAAGTTCTGAAAGTAATTCATGAAGTTTTTCATTACACACATATGTACATAAATGAACGTATACTTTATATGTAAATAAATGATGGTATATGAAATATACATAAGTACATAATATGTATGTACATGTCAATAGAAGGTATTTGCATTCAGAAAAAAAGAACGGTTTAAGATAAATCAACACTTATTTTAAATTGTATGTCAATTTATAGTTTATGTATTCGACAGCATTTACATACATATGTATGTATGTACATTTGTATATGAAAAGCTATAATGCACAAGCGCAAGAACATCATATCACATATGCAAGTATGCCCAAATAACCTTGACTTATGTATGTACACATGTCACAGCACATCACATTCTTACAAGAAATCAAATACACATACACACTAGTGAACGAGTTTCTTCCTAACAAGTGCAAAAGCAATTCTGCTCTATGTATGTATATATACCGACTTTATGTCCTAGCATATATACATACATACATATATACCTACTTGCCTTCTAAACTTCGTACAAAATAATTGTATTCATATGTTACTACATCCATGCACGTTCATACATTCATGCATTCATACGCGAGCACAGCGCTCCCTTCTTGCTTCCGTGTACTTTTGTCTTTCACCAGTCGATATTCCTAATATTGTACTTACAAAAACACAATACTTTGATAGACGCAAAAGCAACAGCAAGCGCAACGCGATGGCCGCTTTGCCACCACACATTCTAAAATGTTCTAGAACACAACAAAAACACATACCTCACATGCGCATGTCGCCCAAAGCTAAAATCTAAGCCTAGCGACTACAAAAACAAAATACATTCGTAGACGCAGTCGCAGCGGCCATGATTCTATCAGCGACGGCGCTGAACAATTTAGAACAAAAACAAAAAGTTCATTCATAAGTTAGAGCTCATATTTCAATTTCATTCATAAAACGAGCCGCCCATATGCCAATTTTCGCGACCATTCGAAAATAGTCAATATTGGAATATTTCGCGTGGAATTATTTGCCAATATTTGATAAATCTTAAATTTTTGTCATGTCGAGTGGCCGCGACTCCGTATGTATGTATGCACCCTTATATGTATGTAAATATGTCTTCTAACTGTGCGACAGTCGCGAGTTAATGCGACTTCCAGCGAATCACACATTGCTGTCCGCAAAGCCGCATATATGTACCTTATGATCAGAAAGTACCGGGAATGTTTAAATTAAACAAAACAGAGTTAAATTTAAGGCAAATTTATATTATCTCCTTCAAAATTTGACCCGTCTGAAGCAACACACATGGGCCAACGTTTAACCCAGTCCTCCAAACACCCCCGGCAGGCCGATTTGTATTCTCTTTGATCAGTGCGATGGCGCGTTATCATCATGCAAAATCTGAGAATTGTTTGCTCACATTTCCGGGGGTTTCCAACACACAGCATCTCTCTAAGGTTTCAAAACGGATAAATAATATTCTCTATTGACTGTCTGGCCCGATGGAAGGTACTCATGGTGGACTATGCCTTGGCAATCGAAGAAAACAGTCAACATCACCTTCCCGGTTCTTTTTGCTCATAGGGTAAACATATCCCATCTTTTCACTGACGGACAAGAAGACGGTCGCAGTTGTTGTTTTTTATATGCATACATTTTGCGTTCATTGAAGGTTTGTATATATTTATATATATTTATATACATATGCGTGTATGCGCGTTTGGCTTTCTGGATGCATCCATGGATATTAGAATATTTTCTCATCAATATGTGCATGTAAGTAGTTAAGATTTGACTGAAGAGATTAAATATAGGAATGCATATTCATATGATTGCCTTTATGGCTGTTTTACATATAAATTAATTCAAATGAAGTATGAATAATGTTATATAGAAAATAAATTTATAAAAAACAGGTATTAGAAAAGCTGAATACACTATTTTAAATCAATTCTAATTAAACCAAATATAAAAAATGAAATAAAAATATCGAATAAAGAAAAGTGGGTACAGGATTTGAACCTGAGTCAAACATGAGGCTACGAACCGCATACACAACACGTCTTTCCCGATTGCTCTAATCTACAATTACCTATGAAGTTTTCTAAATCACTCATCTATTCGATTCGCAGTTTTATATACACATATTCTGCGTTAGTTGAAAGTTTGTATGCGTAATTATATGCATGTGTATGTGTGTTTGCGCGTTTGGCTTTCTGGACAGATATTAGAATGATATTTTCTCATCAATATAATTTGGATTTGATGGAATAGATTATAGACATATGTACATATTTTCTGTTTTGATTGATTTATATAAAAATCAGGTCATATCCAGTATGAACTATTTTATACCGAAAAGAAATTTCCATTTATAAAATACAAAAAAAAAACAGTATTTTAAAGACATTTTAATTAAAATAAACTCAAAAATTTTACCAAACTTTCCTGGTTTGAATTGTAAAAAAAAAAATGTGCAAGAAAAAAAATATGACTTCAGGACTTGAACCTGAATTATATACGTGCCAAAAAACAAAACGAATAATTCCGCCGCCTTTAGCTTCTGCACCACAAACTAACTGCCGCTCGGCCTTCTTAATTGCAAATTTATTCGCTTCGATTTCCTTAGTAGTGTGCCGAAAAATCTTATGAACTTCCTCAGTAGTTTGGTAAACGCAGAAAAAATCTGAATTGCTGTCCTAGCGTGGTAAGTAAATATAGAAACCCTCCACTCGCGTCACTCGCGTGGTAAATATCTGCAATTCGCCACTCGTGAGGAAAGTTGAATTTGAAATGACCTTATTATGAATCTACAAATTAGAACTCGAAAAAAGCTCTTTTAACATTTGCTCCTTCTCATTGCATTAACATTCTCTGCTGTTAGGTAGTTTTTATCATAAGCAGGGCGAACATCATCAAAAATGTTAAGCATAGCTGTGCAGCAACTATGCAGACTTCTGAGATCCGACTGAAAGTTACTCAGCAGATTATTCTTGTCCAAGTATCAGGTAATTTTTGAAATACTTTCGATAGGGCCGGTAAAATGCTCAATTGTCTGAAGTGCTGAGGAGCGGTAGAGCATTTTATTTTTGGCGCAACTATGGTATTTGCTATCTTCCAGAGATATGGAAATGTAGATGAGGTGAGTGAAAAGTTAGTTATATGTGTAAGCGATGGTATTACAAATGGTGGACTAATTTTAAGAAATTTAAGACAAATGCCGTCGGTCCCTACAGCATTCGATTTGACAGGATGTCCACACTGTATCAAATCCGTCTCTGTTGCAGACACAAATTCAAACTCACCGCCACCAGCATGCTCTCGTAGAGGAACTTTTATAGGTATGTTGAGTGGAGCCCTGTTAGATGCTAGAAAGTGGGTATTTAAAATGTCTGGGTCCAAACTGCACTCTCCTGAGACACCTAAAGATTTAAGGTTTTTCCATAGGACTTTCGAAGGTAAACTACAATTGAGTTTCCATTGTAGATATGCCCTTTTGGCATACAACAAGAAATTTGGTATTATTACCATAAAATTCAACAAAAATGTATTCGACTTCTTGAAAATGATCTCTGCAGATCTCTTTCCATTTAAAATTATTTTTAAAATATAAAGCAATGCCACCTTCACGAGTCTTCGTAGTCCTATCACATCTAATAATAGTGTAGTCGCACAGAGAATATACATTATACAATATACTCTTTAAACCATGTCTCTGTAATACATATCAAGTCAATGCTCAAATTATCAAATAATTAGATAGTCAATTTTTTCAGCATTCAAACTTCGCCCATTCAACTGATAGACATTAACCCATTTCAGCAGGTATGAATGAGTTTGAGCATTCCTCTTGCATGTTCTTTGTCTAATAATTTTGCTATTTGATTACACATTGACAGTTTATGGTTGAGAGGATATGCAAGGTGGAGGAATTTAAATAAAGCAAGGAGATATTGAAATAGGTAGTAATGAGATCAAAATAAAAAGGATAACATTTTTTGTACGATTTTTGCATACAAAAAATTATTCGCGGAATATAACAGAACTATTTATATTTTCTTTGATATATTGTGCATTCAACAAGTGATTTTAATGGCGGATAGAAGCACGTGTTGTTAAAAAATAAAATGGAATCTTCGAACGCGTATAAGAGGCATATTTTGTATTTTTTTTATAAAAGTGGTAAAAATGCAACAACTGGTGCTGCAGAAATAAACACTGTTCACGGAGAGGACACCGTGAGAGCAAGGACTGCGCAAAAGTGGTTTTCAAAATTCCGAAATGGTAACTGCGACGTGGAGGATGCCCCGCGCGCTGGTCGTCCTGAAGTCTTTAACTCCGACGCCTTGCTCGAGCTCGTGGAAGCTGAGCCAAATTTGACAGTCGATATGATAGCTCAGAGGTTAAATTCATGGCATTGAACAGCTCACAGGCAGCTGGTTCAGCTGGGAAAGGTTTCAAAGCTGTGAAAATGGGTTCCGCATAGACTTTCCTTCAGCAGAGAGTAAATGTGTGTTGTCAGCTGTTGCAGCGGCTTGAAAATGAAAGTTTTTTGAACCGTATCGTTACTGGTGATGAAAAATGGGTCCTTTACAATAATCCTGTTCGGAAACGCCAATGGTTAGATAAAGATGAAACACCAGAACCGACCCCTAGAGATGGCCTTCACCCCAAGAAGATTCTCCTGTCTATTTGGTGGGATATGGCCGGTATTGTTTATTATGAACTTCTAGAACCAAACGAGACGATAACTGCTGATTATTATTCCCATCATCTATCAAACCTGAAAGAGGCACTTAACAAAAATCGGCCGTCTTTAGTGAATAGACGCAAAGTTTTGTTTCACCACGACAACATTAGGAAAGCTGAACGAGCTCGGATGGGCGCTGATGCCGCATCCACCATACTCTCCGGATATTGCACCTTTTCCCTAGACTTCAAAAGGGATATCGAAGCGTATTTTGGTTCCAAGGACAAACATTATTTTCAGCAGGGAATTAAAAATTTGCCTAAACGTTGGGAAGACATTGTTAATAATGAAGGAAAATATATTATTGATTAATAAATACTTTAAATATCTTTTTTATTAATTTTAAAACCACATTTAAAAAACGCACGAACTTATGGACTGACCTGATATTATAGCCTCAGTTTGAGGACGAGCTCTAACAAACTACGAACAGAGAAAACTGACGTTAGACGCTTCTTATACTGCATAGCCAACTGCATTAGTTCACGACTTCTTCTAGTAAGAAATTCGAGGCTAAATAGCTTCCCTTCAATACTGACACCCACATCACTAAGAGAAAGTGCCCGTCTCTTATCTTTGCAGAATTTTGCTATAGCTTTCAGCAGTTGAGAGCGATCTGCAGCAGAGCTTAATTTGATTGCTACGTTTTTATTGTTTGGACGTAAGCGGAAAGCAGAACGTACAGGCGCTAGCTTTACTTGAAGCGTTTGGCACAGCCTGGAGATATCATTGAGAACGTCCTCATCTTTTCTTATAGGCAACCAACTTACAATCACATCTGATGCTATTGAGTTGTTCTCATACACATTTATGTATTTGTTCGGAAAGTGCATATACCTTGCTGCAAAATTTGTCTACATTAGCACATTTTTGTTCCGTTTGTTTAATGCGCTCTTCCATGTGCTTAACTGCCGAGTTCAAGTTTATGCCATCAGCTGACTGCTTACTGAACCTCTCTTCCGATTCTCTTAATCGTAAAGTTAGCTGTTCAATAATGCTCTGCTTTTGCGATTCTAGGCGACTCTCAAATTTCGCAAACCACGCATTGAGAGCAGCGGTTGATGCATCGGTGCTAAGGTACTTACTTTGTACTGAAGGCGTTTGCGGGGATAGTGACAATTTGTTTAAGGCCGTTGTTCGTGTTGACATTTTTGGCATGTTAGTAAAATCAAACTATATAATATTCAACTTTGTTTTGAATTTGATCTATCCGGGTAACGGAACTGCTTATAAAAGATTTATGTAGCTTTATAGCAAACTAACACCCAGTGGATTAAATAATTGATTAAATAAAAATACGGATTGAATTGCAACTACTAAAAAACACGTCTACTCTGTCTGCTGATGCATTTGATATTTCACAATTCACATTTTACAGTGCATTATATTTCTTATTTTTAATTGTTATTGTTATGATGGGTAGGTAGTCTGATGTCGTTCTGAAAAAAACTGATACTGGCTTTGTCGTTACTGTGACACAGGTCTGGTTCCGAGCGTCCTGCCAATTGATCATAGTTTATTTCTTCACGATTATGTTCAAAAAAATCCGTTTCGTTCTTGCCTAGGTTGCGCAAGCGATATTGGCTGCCTTTTGTTCTAGGGCTTCCTAACTGGGCGGTTTTTATTATTATTATTTACCTGATTATTTTCGTAATCATTCACTTTATTTATTTGCCTATTCATTTGAATGTTATCTATTTCCAAGGGCTTAATTTGGCCTCGGTTGATTCCAACGATTTTGGTTACCTGTGTAACCTTTGGAAGCTACCTGAATTTGAATGTCTATTGTAGTTAATGATCCTTCCATTGTTATTCTACCTGTATTGCCCTGAACTGTTCATATGCCTACTAAAGGGTGAGTTTTTTAGCTATTAGCTTTTTAAACAGTTGGTTTGGACAGCTGACGCACGCTTCGTGTTTTGTTTCACTGTCAGACATCTTCAGTTTGGTCTATAATTTAACCATGAATCGTCTTACGAACGAACAACGCTTGCAAATCATTGAATTTTTTTTATAAAAATTAGTGTTCTGTTAAGAAAGTTTATCGCGTGCTTCTTCCATTTTATGTTTTAGTTTAATCGACCCACTGAAGCGGCTATTCGAGCTATTGTGACTAAATTTAGAACCAAATTTACATTATTGGACATCAAACCACCAACACGCTTACGTAGAGTGCGAACTGAAGAAAATATCGCAGCTGTATCGGCCAGTTTTAATGATGACCATCAATTATCGATTCGTCGTCTTTCGCAGCAGCTCTGTTACTCCACAACGTGGAAAATTTTGCGAACGAATTTAGGTGTGAAGCTTTTCAAAATACAGCCGTTGCAAGAATTGAAGCCGAACGACCTACCGCAACGCAGAATTTTTGTTGAATGGGCTCTTGGAAAGTTGGCCGAAGATCCATTTTTTTATCGAAAAATTGTGTTCAGCGACGAAGCTCATTTTTGGATCAATGGGTACGTAAATAAGCAGAATTGTCGATTTTGGAGAAGAATTGCAAGAGCTACCAATGTATCCAGAAAAGGTCACAGTTTGGTGCGGTTTATGGGTTGGAGGTATCATTGGACCGTACTTCTTCAAAAATGCTGCGAATCGTAACGTAACTGTGAATGGTGAGCGCTACCGTGAAATGATATCCAACTTGTTTTTGCCCAAAATGCAAGAGCTTGACTTGCATGACATGTGGTTTCAGCAAGACGGTGCCACATGCCACACAGCACGCGTAACAATGGGCTTGTTGAAAAGCGAGTTCGGTGAACACTTTATTTCACGTTCGGGACCTGTCAATTGGCCACCCAGATCATGCGATATAACGCCTTTAGAATATTTTTTGTGGGGCTATGCTTAAACTCATGTCTATTCAGACAAGCCTGCTTGAATTAACGCATTGGAAGACAACGTTAAAGCATTTATATGTGAGATACCGGCCGAAACATTGGAAAGAGTATGCCAAAACTGGACTAAGCGGCTGGACCATTTGACCGCAGCCGCAGTCAGCATTTGCATGAAATAATCTTCCAACATTAAATTATATGGACTGTACAATCGATTTAAATACAAATTGTATGCATGTTTCAGTATTTTACGTGTGTTTTTTTGAAAAACTTTCCTATAGCTCTTAAAAACTCACCCTTTATTATAATTATACTCATTGTTATTGTAATTATTTTTGGGTCTAAAATTAAGATTCCCCTGTCCATTTTTCTGGTAAATCTGATTTCTATTATAGTTCGGGCTTGAGCTATTATGTTTATTTGCTTGGTTAAAGGTATTGGAACAATTTCCTCGAAATTTTCTAAATTCCTGCCTAATACAGCTTCTTCATATCTACGTTTCATCATTATCTCTATTATTGTACCTAGATCCTTTTCTGGGTATATCAGCTAAACTCCTTAATATTGAAAAGCTTAAAAAAATATATTTTTTCCGGTAGTCGTGCTCCTTTATTCAATCAAAACTTAGAACTAACTTTTTACAATCATAATTCCTACGATCTAATCAACGTTTGCCTTACTGTTGACGGTTCGCTTCCCACAAGTCAAGTTGTTTATTTCAACGTGATTTCTATTTTAAGCTTATAGAGTGAGAGCCCGCGACGCTCAGACCTTCGTTAAATTATAAAAGTTGGAAATTTTTCTATATACGTCTCCTATACAGGTATAAGCAAACCCAGATTATTAAACCTGGGTCGCGGTGGCTTTGGCAGGTAACAGGTAGTAAAGGTGAGTAAAATTGAGTCTCAAATTTGTAATAGTATAAAGCTTAGTTTTTATACATTTCAACTTACAATCATATCAGAAACTGCCTCGTCCATTGGCGGACACTTAGGGCGGTAACAACCCCTCCCCAGACACCCTAACATTCTAATTATTTATAAATCTACTTTCGTCATAGTATAAAATCTAATTTTTATATATGTTATTCAGAGATCTATAAAAATAATGTTTTCACAATCCCCAGACAGTTTCGATGGTTCCCCTATCTTCCCAGACATAATGAAGTCCACTCCAGGCGTGAGCGCGATGAATATATATGTACGTTGGCGCGAGTGAAATAGTGCGATCTGTTCTCTAAATTTATCAAGAAAATTCATTATATACATTTATAACAGATAAAAAAAGTAAATTTTTAAAGGAGAACGCAGAAAAATTTTCATATTAACAAATTATTAAATCAACAATACAATAATGCGATTTTTATTGAGTCAAGTGGAGATCTACGAAAGTTGTAAATATCAATCGAAAAATTTTTCTGGTATTGTGCAGAAAAAAATACGAAAAATCGACAGCTGATGGTAAAATTCTAGAAGTTTAAAGTTAAGAAGATAAATTTGTATGCATGTTAGTTTTACTGTAAGGAGAGAGAATAATTTAGATCGTAATTGAACCAATCGAAAAAGATTTCAATTATATTTATAATTATAGCCATTACAATACAAAGTAAAAATATAATGTGTCAAACATTATTATTAAATCAAAAAAAATATTTAATCAACTTCATCGTCCTCGTCGGTATCTCGATTATCTTCATCACCGCTACTCCATTCTGCGGATTTGTCCTCATGAATGTCATCGTCTTCATCAGCTTCTGTAATAATTAAAGCAAGTTAGAATAATTATGAATGGTTGATAATTTCTTCATAAACAGTGAACATTATATCATACCTGACAAAGTTTGTAGAGAATCACTGATATAAGTAGGTAGCTGATCTCCTTCAAACCATTTAAAATGGTATTGATCATTTTCCAGTACCCAGCCATTATTTTCAGGTTTATGTGAAGTAGTTTTTCTTAAGTGAGCATTGTTCCAAATCGTACAAATATAATTAGCTCGTAAAAAATGCTGTAGTAGCTCATTTTCTCAAGGTGGTAAACTGCTAGCATCAAAGTTTCTCAATTTTTTTCGATTGAAAGCCTCATTAATGTCGGAAACTTTGTATGAGTCTATAAACATCTGAACTCGAGCAGAATTGACATCAATTGCATTCCGAACATTATATACACTGCATATATATTTCTGAATACTATTGAAAATGTTCTTCTGTTCACTGCTGTCCTCTATTAACTTATTTTCGCCGAACTTTATAAAAGCTTTTTGGAATTCATCGTTTTTTTTTAATAGTTTGTAAGGTCTTAGTTTTCCCTTTCTAAATAATGCCGGATTGTAATCGCACCCTGTTATTGCGTGGAAACCAGGCAAGCTTCGGCAAATGGATTCTCCTAACTGGGCGTGTATCTTTGTTAGATTCACGTACCTCACATTGTTTCCAGTACCCGTCAGCATCCAAATGGTCGAATCATCACTGGAGCTTTATCAATTCAGAATATAAATTTTGTTCTGATGATGTTGGAGATTTTGTTGCGAGTTCGGTAGTGAACTCAGGTACTATCGGTGTATCTGGAGATAAATTGTCTACACTAATCGACTCTTTGTTTACTCTTTTTTTCTTTTTTAAATCTGCAGGCTCCGAATTGTAGTACTGTTTATTAACGCCTGTGAATGTTTTATGGCATTCCCGGTGATAACCTCCATCTGTATATTCATCAGGCAAAATAACATTCGCATATTTAAGGTTGTGTTTTTTTCTGACTTTCAAAACAGTTCGGCACTTCTTTAATGTCTCTTCAGAAATCAATATTAATTTCCCCTCACTTTTCCTACAAATAAAACAACTTAATTTGTTTTTTTCCAGTTCCTCCGTTTCCATGACAACACTTTATCACAACTAGACCACTTATTTTATAATAAATTTTGCAAATAAATTATTAATCGCTTGCTGTACGTATAACAGTTCACACTACAATAATATACAATACGGAGTATTATACAGAGTATAAGACAGCTGATGCGCAGAAAAAGATCGTCGTAGACCAATCGCGCTATTTCACTCGCACCAACGTACATATATATTCATCGCGCTCACGCCTGGAGTGGACTTCATTATGTCTGGGAAGATAGGGGAACCATCGAAACTGTCTGGGGATTGTGAAAACATTATTTTTATAGATCTCTGAATAACATATATAAAAATTAGATTTTATACTATGACGAAAGTAGATTTATAAATAATTAGAATGTTAGGGTGTCTGGGGAGGGGTTGTTACCGCCCTAAGTGTCCGCCAATGGACGAGGCAGTTTCTGATATGATTGTAAGTTGAAATGTATAAAAACTAAGCTTTATACTATTACAAATTTGAGACTCAATTTTACTCACCTTTACTACCTGTTACCTGCCAAAGCCACCGCGACCCAGGTTTAATAATCTGGGTTTGCTTATACCTGTATAGGAGACGTATATAGAAAAATTTCCAACTTTTATAATTTAACGAAGGTCTGGGCGTCGCGGGCTCTTAGTCTATTACGGTTCATACGGTTTGACTCATACGTATTGCAGAGAACGTTAAAGTATAGAGAAGTCTCACGAGCTACGAATAGTGTGAATTGTCGAAAATGAAGTCTAACCGCCGCCGGGGTGTTGTGAAACTTTTAACAGAGCTGTTTACAGCGATTTCTCCTTTAGCATATTGGCCCTGCACAGTTTTTGGCTTCTGTAGGAAATCAAATTGACGAATAGCCAACGGAATTTTGCAAGGTATTTGATGTGTAATTTTATGTTCCCTTGATAAACGTAATTTTTTTCAATTTATATTTTCAAACAAATTTAAATGTACAATCAAAGGATACTAAAAATATTTGAATTATATGCACCAACATTTAAAATCAAAGTAACTTTGCTGTTTGCTGATTTAATTTAAAAAAATACATTATAAAACGACCTCACATTTTGGTGTGTGCGTTTTAGTAAATTTAAAACTATACAAATTTAATGAAAATTTTTACTAATTTTTTGAGTCGAAATTAATTCATAGACCATACAAGTGTTTTGTTATATTGACATACATATGTATATGCATATCAATATATAAATACATACATATATAGGGTTATTCAATAGGTGCGCTTCAACTTTTTGCCGATAGGGAGGGCGAACGACGCAATATTTTTTATTTTTCGCTTGTCATTTGTAAACTTCATTAGTATACATTTCATCATGGAACGCTACACACTTGAGCAACGATTGCAAATCGTGCAAATTTTTTATGAAAATAATCGTTCTGTTGCTGCTACTTTAAGAGCATTACGGCCATTTTACGGTCCATTTAACAAGCCGTCCCGTTTTGGGGTTATGTGAAGTCATTGGTCTACAGTAACAAGCCGGCGACGATTTGTGAGCTCAGAGCCAATATTGAACGCGAAATTGCTGGAATTTCGGCCGATTTATGCAAAAGAGTGGTCGAAAATTGGGTTCAACGATTGGACTTCGTAAAACGTGCACGCGGTGGTCATGCAAAAGAAATCGAATTTCATACTTAAATGTATATGTTCAAACTCGATAATAAAAAAAAATTAGTTAAAAAAGTCAAACCGTTTGTGTTTTATTCAAAAAAAGTTCAAAAGTTGAAAAACCCTATATTATGTTTGTTATGCTTGTGCATACGCACTGCAGGATCCATGACCTACCTCATGCGCATCGCTTTATATTTCTCAATAACACTTGTTTACGAATTTTTACTTTCAAACATGGTCCTCGACCAAAAATCGTTTTTTAGACTAATTTGAGGTCGCTGAAACCAAAAATCAATTTTATTTTTGTTTTTCAAAGAACGGTTTCCGAGATATCCCCAAAAACCTGTTTTTTGGGCAATAGTGCAGTTATTACCTGCAATCTCGAAAACAGTACGTGCCATTTCTTTGAAGTGCATACATTTTGAAAGGCACACATATAACCTACATGGCAATATATAATTCGTGTCAATGGAAGTTGTAGTTTTCGCAAAACAGCTGTTGAAAGCTAAAAAAAAGGCTTTTTTGACGTTTTTTACTAAATTATCAAAGTTTATTAACTTTTTTCTGGAACAAAAAATTTTTTATATCGACTTAAGATAGGTTTTCTGAAAGACAATTTTGTCACTTACATTTTAAGCCTAAGTTTGTCTGAATCGACGAAAAATTGTAGAAGCAGAGAATGTTAATGCAATGAGAAGGAGCAAATGTTAAATGAGCTTTTTTCGAGTACTAATTTGTAGATTCATACTAAGGAATTTTCAAATTCAACTTTCCTCACTAGTGGGGGATTGCAGATATTTACCACGCAAGTGGAGGGTTTCTATACTTACTTACAACGCCAGGACAGGAATTCAGATTTTTTCTGCGTTTACCAAACTACTGAGGAATTTCATAAGATTTTTCGGCACACTACTAAGGAAATCGACTTATTTCATGCCCACAGCGAAGCGAATAAATTTGCGATTAAAAAGGCCGAGCGGCAGTTAATTTGTGGTGCAGCAGCTAAAGTCGGCAGAATTGTTCGTTTTGTTTTTTGGCACGTATTTAATTCAGGTTCAAGTCCTGAAGTCATATTTTTTTTTCTTGCACATTTTTTTTTTACAATTCAAACCAGGAAAGTTTGGTAAAATTTTTGAGTTTATTTTAATTAAAATTTCTTTAAAATACTGTTTTTTTTGTATTTCATAAATGGAAATTTCTTTTCGGTATAAAATAGTTCATACTGGATATGACCTGATTTTTATATAAATCAATCAACACAGAAAATATGTACATATGTCTTTAATCTCTTTCATCAAATCCAAATTATATTGATGAGAAAATATCATTATAATATCCGTCCAGAAAGCCAAACGCGCATACACACATACATATGCATATAATTACGCATACAAACTTTCAATTATGTAACGCAGAATATGTGCATATAAAACTGCGAATCGAATAAATGAGTGATTTAGAAATGTTCATTACTAATTGTAGTTTAGCGCAATCGTGAAAGACGTGTCGTGTATGCAGTACATCGTCCGATATTTGACTCAGGTTCAAGTCCTGTACACACTTTTCTTTGTTCAATATTTTTATTTAATTTTTTGTATTTGGTTTAATTAGAATTGATTTAAAATGGTGTATTCAGGTTTTTCTAATACCTGTTATTTAGAAATTTATTTTCTATATAACATTATTCATACTTCTTTTGAATTGATTTATATGTAAAACAGCCATAAAGGCAATCATATGATTATGCGTTCCTATATTTAATCTCTTCAGTCAAATCTGAAATACTTACATACACATATTGATGAGAAAATATTCTAATACCCATGGATGCATCCAGAAAGCCAAACGCGCATACACGCATATGAATATAAATATATATAAATATATACAAGCCTTCAACGCACGTAAAATGTATGCATATAAAAAACAACAACTGCGACCGCCTTCTTGTCCGTCAGTGAAAAGATGGGCTATGTATACCCTATGAGCAAAAAGAACCGGGAAGGTGATGTTGACTGTTTTCTTCGATTGCCAAGGCATAGTTCACCATGAGTACCTTCCATCGGGCCAGACACTCAATAAAGAATATTATTTATCCGTTTTGAAGCCTTATAGCAGTGGACGCCAACCTTTTCAATGTGTTGAGCTACTTTCAAGATTTTGAAATAAACAGCGAGCTACTTGCACAAGCCAACATAAATTAAATAATACACAGTTATATTCGACATACAATGCATGTATTTATTTTACTAATATACGTTCTATATATAATAAACTTATGACTTATAGTGCTTATGCTTATGCATAACTACATCACAAATCACAAGCGACTTAAAAAAACAACAAAACAGTAATAGTAATATACATTATTATATAAATAAAATATGGGCAGATAAAAGGAGCATATTTAATGAGAAGGTTGACATTCTGACTCATCGATAATTTTTTTAATATTTGCAGTATAATTTGATACAGTCATTCGAATACAGTTATCCAAATGTATATCTGTAAGCCGATTGCGGTATTTATTTTTAATAAATTTCATATTGGAAAAAGAAGATTCGCACAAATAAGTTGAACTGAATAACGCTTTCACTTTCAACGCAACACGACATAAAACTGAATACTTATCTTTACTTACTAAAGTCCATATACATTTTGTATTTGAACCTAAAGATTTTAAAGTCAAGCCACTTTGAAAAGCAATCAGTTCCATTTCTGTCACAGCAATGTCTTCGCCAAAGTTGTTCATAACACAAGGTGCGAACTGTTGTATATCAATGTCCATGAAGGGTGAAACAACAAATTGCGTCACTAAAGCAATTTTGCTGAAATCCTTGAAACGATTTTTGAAGTGTTCCTTTAAGTTAGAAACTATTTCCATATGATATTTACTGTCATAGGGCTCTAATAGATTTTTGGATATCTTTTCGGAAAGAATAGGAAAATGCTTAGTATCGCGGTTTTTTAGGTTTTGTTCCCAAAATTCAAGTTTTGTAATAAATGCATTTATATCAGAAATCATTTCCGCTAACTCTTTATCCCTGCCTTGAAGCTGCAAGTTAAGCTAATTTAATTTCTCTGTAATGTCCACAAGAAAACCAAAATCTCTGAGCCAAGTCGAATTTTCCAGTTCAGGAATCGGTTCATCGCGTTCTTTGAAAAATTGGAGTATAGCAGGCAGGACATCATTGAAACGTTTGAGCACTCGTCCTCTGCTTAACCATCGCACTTCAGAGTGAAGAAGTAGCTCTCCGTATTGACAGTCAATTTCATCAGCCAAGGTTTTAAATAATCTTCTTTGTAACGCTTGAGCTCTAATCTTGTTCACAATTTTCACCACCAGTTTCATAACGTTGTTCAAGTTTAGAAAATTTCCACATAATGCTTTCTGATGTATAATACTGTGGTAACTAAGAAATTGTGGAAAACTTTCATCCTTATGACATAGCGCCACGAGCCCCTTATCACAACCCACCATAGCTGGAGCACCGTCAGTTGTCAGGCCTACCATTTTTGATATTGGAATTTTCTCAGAAGAGATGAGATTTTTTAAATGAGAAAACAGCTCTAGCCCAGTAGTATGTCCTTTGAGTGGAATAAACTTCAAAAGATCTTCTTTAATTGTAAAATCACTAAAAGCCATCCTGACAAATATGGCCATCTGTGAGGTGTCAACTACATCTGTTGATTCATCCAGTTGCAGTGAAAAATAAATACAGTTATCTAAGTCTCTTCTTAACTGTAAAAAAATATTATTGCTCATTACTTCTACTCGCCTCATCACTGTATTAGCAGAAAGTTGCATAGATTTTATAGCGGACACTATTTCGTCTTTATTTCTAAAGTTGGCGAATAAAGAATCTGCAGCTTCCCAAAATGCTTGTTTTATGATTTCCCCGTCTTCATAAGGTTTTTTCTTTTGTGCAATTATCTGGGAAACACGATAAGATGCTTCAGTTGCAGCCTTATTTTTGTCGATTGTTTTCAAAAATATTGACTGTTGTCCAATTAACTGGATTTTTAAATGTTTCAGTTTTTCTTTTCTGGTGGCAGAATTTAACGGGAATGCCTTCTCAAAATTCAAATGTACAGTTTTATGATGCCTCTCAATATTTCCTTTTTTAGGAACTGACACAGCTGTATTACATAACAAACAAACACTTTTGCCTTTAACTTCTGTGAAGAAGTATTGTTCTTCCCATTCCGAATGGAAATGGTATGTCTTCGCCTTCTTACTACTGCTTGCCATAATGTTTCGAACTCTAACCCAACCGCTGCACGCAGAACGTTGATAATGCCGTTCAGTATTAAACTGAGCGCAATGTCGACGTGCATTGCGTATACCTATATAAAGCCAAAAAATTCTCGAACACGCTAATCGGTTCCAGCCGATCCTGTTGCCGCTGTTTATCTATTTATTATGAAAATTTCTGAAATTTTTTCTAATACTGGTATGATTTTCAGACTTTTGGATTTTTTGCAACGTGAGCAGCGCGAGCTACCAGAATTGCCTTTGCGAGCTACCGGTAGCTCGCGATCGACGCGTTGGCGACCACTGCCTTAGAGAGACGCTGTGTGTTGCAAACCGCCGGAAATGTGAGCAAACAATTCTTAGATTTTGCATGATGATAACGCGCCATCACACCGATCAAAGAGAATACGAAGAAGGAGCTGAAGGCCATGTCGGTCTGCCGGAGGTGTTTGGAGGACTGGGTTAAGCGTTGGCACATGTGTGTTGCTTCAGACGGGTCATATTTTGAAGGAGATAATATAAATTTGCTTTAAATTTAACTCTGTTTTGTTTAATTTAAACATTCCCGGTACTTTTTGATCATAGTACATATATGCGGCTTTGCGGACAGAAATATGTGATTCGCTGGAATTGTTCAAGGAATCCCAGTCGCATTATCTCGCGACTTTTGAACAGTTAGAAGACATATAATATTCACATACATATAAGGGTGCATACATACATACGGAGTCGCGGCTACTCGACATGACAAAAATTCAAGATTTATCAAATATTGGCAAATAATTCCACGCGAAATATTCCAATATTGACCATTTTCGAATGGTCGCGAAAATTGGCATATGGGCGGCTCGTTTTATGAATGAAATTGAAATATGAGCTCTAACTTATGAATGAACTTTTTGTTTTTGTTCTAAATTGTTCAGCGCCGTCGCTGATAGAATCATGGTCGCTGCGACTGCGTCTACGAATGCATTTTGTTTTTGTAGTCTCTAGGCTTAGATTTTAGCTTTGGGCGACATGCGCATGTGAGGTATGTGTTTTTGTTGTGTTCTAGAACATTTTAGAATGTGTGGTGGCAAAGCGGCCATCGCGTTGCCCTCGCTGTTGCTTTTGCGTCTATCAAAGTATTGTGTTTTTGTAAGTACAATATTAGGAATATCGACTGGTGAAAGACAAAAGTACACGGAAGCAACAAGGGAGCGCTGTGCTCGCGCATATATGTACATATGCATGAATGTATGAACGTGCATGGATGTAGTATCATATGAATACAATCATTTTGTAGGAAGTTTAGAAGGCAAGTAGGTATACTCGTATATGTATGTATATATGCTAGGACATAAAGTGGGTATACATATATACATACATAGAGCAGAATTGTTGTTGCACTTGTTAGGAAGAAACTCGTTCACTAGTGCGTATGTGTCTTTGATTTCGTGTAAGAATGTGATGTGCTGTGACATGTGTACATATGTACATAAGTCAAGGTTATTGGGCATACATGCATATGTACATATGTATGAAAGGAAGATGATGTTCTTGCGCTTGTGCATTATTGTTTTTCATACACAAATGTACATACATACCTACATATGTATGTAAATGCTGTGGAATACATAAACTATAAATTGACATATGTACAATTTATTTTCTGAATGCAAGTATGTACCTCCTATTGACATGTACACTGAAGAGCAAAACTGTAACAAAATGTAATACTTTCTATTTCAACACATTTTTTTTAGACATGTTTTAACAAATCAAATATTTTTTTTGCATAACTTTATTGGCATGTATGTACTCTCTCTCTCAAACCGGTACATAGAGCAGAATTGTTGTTGCACTTGTTAGGAAGAAACTCGTTCACTAGTGCGTATGTGTCTTTGATTTCGTGTAAGAATGTGATGTGCTGTGACATGTGTACATATGTACATAAGTCAAGGTTATTGGGCATACATGCATATGTACATATGTATGAAAGGAAGATGATGTTCTTGCGCTTGTGCATTATTGTTTTTCATACACAAATGTACATACATACCTACATATGTATGTAAATGCTGTGGAATACATAAACTATAAATTGACATATGTACAATTTATTTTCTGAATGCAAGTATGTACCTCCTATTGACATGTACACTGAAGAGCAAAACTGTAACAAAATGTAATACTTTCTATTTCAACACGTTTTTTTTAGACATGTTTTAACAAATCAAATATTTTTTTTGCATAACTTTATTGGCATGTATGTACTCTCTCTCTCAAACCGGTTTGGTGTCAATGCAACAACAACAACACTAGTAGCAAGCCATAATGCAAATAAAGACAAATGTTACAGTTTTGCACTCAACCCATTTTTTATTTTTTACAATAAATAAAATAAATATTAATAAAATGTCCAATATCCTTTGGATTTTTTCAGCTCGTGGATACGATTGGGCATACTTCGTGTATACCTCAAGACAAAGTCAGTCGGAATAGCATCCCATACATCGCGTGTTCGCTCCCACAGCTCATTAACTCCACTGGGCGGACTTGAATATTCGGCAAGCTTCGATTTTACATGACTCCATAAATTTTCGATTGGGTTCATGTCCGGTGATTGTGGAGGCCACTTCAAGTTACGAAATTTTTGGCGTTGCATCCAATTTCGTACAACATGTGCGGTGTGCTTAGGGTCATTGTCTTGCTGAAAATTTACTTTTTCAGCAGCAAGACTACACCCGGCAGATTTTGTTGCAATATGGCCAGGTATTCCTCTTTCCGCATTATACCGTCTATTCGTACTAAAGGACCCACACCATTTTTGGAAATGCAGCCCCACACCATAATGGAGCCTCCACCATGTTTTACTGTCTGCTTGATGTGATGTGGCTGGACTGCATTTGGGTCTTTAACCCAATACCAGGCCCGACCATCTGACTGAAATCGATTGATTTTGGTTTCATCAGACCAAATAACCTGCAATCGTTTTGAAATTTTATGAAAAAAGGTCTTTTATAATCCATTTATAAAGACGTACCTGATCCCAATCTTCAACTGTCCAGCTTTGGTGAGCCGCAACAAAATCCCGCCTCAACCGCACATGTCTTTTTGTCAGCATTGGCTTGGTTTTCTTCTCCGCTGCCTTTAGCCCCAGTTTTGACAGGCTGCGCCTGGCTGTCCACTGACTGGCATCAATATCCAGCATCTTTAGTGCTTCTTTGGGAGTGACCGCCTTGCTGCTTGTTACCAAATTTGCCAGATGGCGGGCATCGCGGTCGCTTATCTTCCTTGGCCGGCCTCCTTTGTTACTGGGAACAGCGTCTGGTACATTTTTCCGCAGCCTTTGCACAGCCATGTGGCTCACTTCGAATTGTTTAGCTATTTTTCTTATAGACTCGCCCTTCTTCAGCAAATCAATTATTTGGCGTTGTACTTCCCGATTTAACATTTTGTCTTATTCACGGTCACGTTTATAATAATTAAAAATCCACCAAATATATTATTACGAGAAAAATAACGGAAAATTTGAAAATTAAGAGTGAGTGCAAAACTGTAACATTTGTCTTTATTTGCATTATTGCTTGCTACTAGTGTTGTTGTTGTTGCATTGACACCAAACCGGTTTGAGAGAGAGAGTACATACATGCCAATAAAGTTATGCAAAAAAAATATTTGATTTGTTACAACATGTCTAAAAAACAATGTGTTGAAATAGAAAGTATTACATTTTGTTACAGTTTTGCTCTTCAGTGTACATACATATTATGTATATTTTCATATACCATCATTTATGTAATATACATATAGAGTATACATTCATTTATGAATGTATGTAATGAAAAACTTCATGAATTACTTTCAGAATTTATTAAAACTTATTCGCGTCGCGCGCATACATACAGTGGCTCACAGCTTATTTCGTGTGCCCGTTTATCAAAATAAAAAAGTTTAATATTTTTGTATAAACTTTATTTAGAAAAAAAACTTAAACGTACATTCAAAGATAAATTATTTCTTGTTACAAACATACATAAATAAATTTAAATTATTTCTTCTTAAGTAATATATTTACAGCAAAATCAAAATTATAAGTAAATCCACGTCACACCTTATTTCGTGTGCTTAACCAAACTAGAAAAAACATGATTTTTTTTTTAAATTTATTAAGTTTTTACTAATCTAATATTTTGTAGAGGTAGCCTTTTTGTTTTAATACAGCTTTTAACCGGGATTGCATGGAGCTAACAAGTTTTCCAGTGTATTCAGGAGATATTTTCTCCCACTCCACTTGCAATGCTGTTTTTAGATCTTGTCTGTTGCTTATGTTATGTTTTCTAATTTTTTGATCCAGAATATTCCATAAATTCTCAATTACAATGAGAACAGGTGATTGTGTTGGCGTTTTTACCACATGAGGGCAATTCCATATAAGCCACCGTTGCACTAATTCCGACTTATGCTTCGGATCATTGCCCTGATAGAACCTGAACCTGTCCCGAATGCCTAATTTTTCAGCACTTTATAGTAAATTATTTTTTAATAAATTCAAATAAACTGTTTCATCCATAATTTCGTCGATAAAAACCAAGTTTCCGACACCAGTTGTTGACATGCAGCCCCAAACCATTACATGGCCCCCACCGTGTTTTACTGTACCACGCAGATTCTTCGGGTCCAGCTCCGCGTTGGGCTTACGCCAAACGAAAGACTTTCCATCGGAACCAAAGAGGTTGAATTTGCTTTCGTCGGCGAAAATAACGTTATTCCAAAATGTTTGGTCTTTATTAACATGGTTTTTGGCAAACTCCACCCTTAATCTTCTGTCACGCTCATTAACAAACGGTTTGTTTCGAGCTGTACGACCATGGAAATCAGCTTTGCGCAGAATTCTTCTTATTGTTTCAGGATTACATGACTTACCAAGTACTTTTTCAGCCTCTTTTGTCAAAGCTGGCGCACTAATTCGTGGGTCTTTTTTAATTTTTCTTAATATCCACCTTTCATCAGCTTCTGTAAAAATTTAGTTTGGAGCTTGGCGGCCTTTGTCAACCACTCTTTTTTCACGAGAAAAGCGTTGAATAATGTACTGTACTGTGGAAGTACTTAAATTTACAATTTGAGCAATTTTTATCTTCGACTTTCCATTTTTGTAATGCGTAATCACTATTTCGCGCCTTTCAATCGACGTACGACGACCCATAAGGGTATTTTTAAATTAAGCTGGACAACCGACTACTTTCAATGTGTAAACTAAATAAGGATATAATCTAATATACTATGCAAAACAAATTTCTTATAATTGCTAACCGGTTTACTGGCGCCGATAACGGTAAAAGTGAACACACGAAATAAGCTGTGACGTAAATTTACCTAGTATTCTGTTTTTGTTGTAAATATTCTACTATAGCAGAAAAAATTTGAATGCATTTATACATGTTTGTAATTAGAAATAATTTATCTTTGATTGTGCATTTAAATTTTTTTTAAAATAAATCAAATAAAAATAATTTTACAATTCTTTAGTTTAACATACAGCCACACGAAATAAGCTGTGAGCCACTGTATGTACGTAGACATCAAAAACCTTTTGTTCACAACACAGGCGCAGAAATAAACGCTCTGCGTATTTATCCTCCCCACGTGACTCGCCATCAATTCTCGGCGGAAATTTTTTTTTTTCGTTTTAAATTTTTTTTTTAATGTAATCGTAAAAAAATTTGTAATAAATTTTATGTATCCACTTATCATTTCAAAAGTAACAAAATGGTAAAAAAAATAAGCAGTCGAAGAAATAAACGCACCGCCTATTTTTCCTCGCCATATGTTAGACTCGATATCAATACCCGGCGAAAACTTTTTTTCATCAATTTTTTTTTTAAATTCGTTTTTTTTTTAATGTAATTGAAAAAAAAATTATGTATTGTAATAAATTTTACGTATTCGCTTATTATTTCAAAAATACGAAAATAGTAAAAATTTAATTGGTTTAATGTCGAGGTGAGAAATGTGTTGTGTGTTGAGGTGAAAGATGTGTGGTGTTTCTAATTTTTGTGTGGGCAAAAGTCAGTGAGGTGCCTATAAACTCGGTGTGCTAAATTTCCTTACTACAAATCTTTCAAATCTCAATTGTACTAAAAAAAGCTCACAGTATTATGCATTTACATTCTCTGGTAGAAGTTATGACCCATAAAGACAACACAAGTGATTTTGCAGGTTTTGACTTGGCTATGTTTGAGGTCGAAAATACGCTTTTACTCTCAAACTTCTTCTTTTATGTTGCACGGAATCTTCACGAAGTTGCATCCAGCAGTAGTCGCTCATCATTCCTTGATCCCAAAAGCCCTCATAACGCTTTTCAATAGTAGCAATATCTTGATGAAATCGCTCGCCTTGTTCATCACTTTCAGCCCCCAAATTCGGAAGAAAAAAATCCAAATGACTGTGAAGTAGGTGCATTTTTAATGACATGCGAGCAGCTGTTAACAAAAACAAAGTTAATTGAAAATTTTCCAATCAATTTATATGATAAATATATTTTGGGGTATGTACGTTTTACAATACTAACCAATAGTTTTAAAGCATTTCATCATTTGACGGTCGTTGTTGCTCCTGTTGTTTCCCAAGAATCCATGAACAACTTTTCGGAAAGCTTTCCAAACTTTAGCTTCGGAATATACCCGCTTTGATTTTCTCTGTTGACAATCTTGGGAACTTGGTTTTCAAGTATTTAAGGGCTGTGTTTTCCGGTTTTTTTGCCAAAGCTTTCACAAAATTCTTCATTAGCCCTCTGTCGTGAATGGAAATATGGCGCCACCGAAAAATATACACAGACGTACAATGGTCATACCTAGCTCTTATTTAGCTGGAATTGGTAGAATGGGCAATTAACTGGAATTGGTACAATGGGCAAATAAGCCTATTCTGCGATATATATATATATATACACTACCGGTCAAAAGTTTGGGTTCACTTACATTATTTTGGAATTTTACACAATAAAGTCGGCTTATTAGTGGTTTTGTTTTTAAAACGTGCGTTCTGCTACTAGTTTGAGTTTAGGAGATTGTTATTGTTTACAAAATGACTATGGCAGACGCGTAGATCAAGCATGAACGGGTTATGACTTGCTGCATTCTGCCAATGCGTCTAGTGCCTATTACGCGTAACATCTTACTGCTGCAAAACTCGCTTCAAGAGTTATATTTCTAATTGTTGGTGTAATCTTTGTTATCAAAAAGGTAAGTAAAACAATTTTTTGTATTCCAAAAAATAACTGTTTTACAAAAACTTACATACAAGTCGACGTTATACCAAAATTATCTTCTAATTATTAAAATTTAAATAAAACTACATATTTCTTGTTTTATTATTTAAAATGGGTCGGAAAGCAGAGCTTAGTGTAGAAACACGAGCAGCCATTGTGACACTACATGGAGAAGGCTATTCAACGTGAAAATTTGCTTCGAAATGTAATGTCTCTCAAAATGCTGTCATGTGAACGTTACAAAGAAAGAGCGATACTGGGTGCAATCAGAGTCGTCATCGTTCTGGGAAGCCTAAAACTATGTGAAATGAAGCGGATAAGTTCATATGTGTTGTAAGCAAAAAAAATCGTTTTCTAACAGCCCCTGAAATTCGCGAACAACTCAATTCCTCGCGCGAGGCTCCAGTATCTGTTTCGACGGTACAGCGACGACTAAGAAACTACGGCCTAAAAGGGTGCGTCGCCGCCAAAAAACTTTTACTTCGAAAGCAAAATAAAGTAAAGAGACTTAATTGGGCTAAAAAACATAAAGAGGGGACAACTGAACAATGGTCTAAAGTCTTGTTTACGGACGAGTCCAAATTTGAAATTTTCAACAAACGACGCCGCCAACATATTGGCCGTTTGTCGCTGAACGCATGATGAACCAATGTGTTGTTCCCATAGTTAAGTATGGTGGAGGGTTAGTGTTAGTCTGGGGATGCTTTGCTGGAGAAAAACTTGGAAACATTATACAAATTAAGGGTATCATGGACAAAAAGGTCTACCACAACATACTTCAACGGCACGCTTTTCCGTGTGGGAAAAGACTTGTGGGCAGCGGATTCGTTTTCCAGCAGGATAACGATCCTAAGCACACTTCAAAATTTTGCCAGGATTACATTGCAGCCAAAGAAAATCAAAAACAACTCAAGTAAATGGAATGGCATCCTCAGTCGCCGGATTGTAACCCGATCGAGTTGCTGTGGGACGAGTTGGTCAGAGAAGTAAGAATATTGCAACCTACTAATACAAAACAACTTTGGACATTTCTACAAAATTGCTGGAATCAAATAACAGCAGAATCTTTGCGTAAATTAGTTGATACGATGCCCAGAATATGCGACGCTGTAATACGAGCTAAAGGAAACGAATCGAGGAAACGAAAATATGAACAAATACTTGCGGGTTTCTTTAAAAGTTAACATATTTTGTATTGAACACAATTACTTTCTGTAAAATAACAATATTAAAAAATCTTTGACGAAGAAAATCATGATTATTTGAAATATTTTTACAATTTTTCAAGTGAACCCAAACTTTTGACCGGTAGTGTATATATATGTATATATATATACAGTGAAACCTCCCCTTGCGGACACCTCCAATAAGCGGACACTCCCCATAACCGGACAAAAACTGAGGAACCAAGCTTTATGTTGTGTTTTTAGAACGAATTCCACTCTAATAACCGGACACTCTAATAATCGGGCGCGGACACTTTTTCTCATTTTTTTTTGTTCTAATCACCTCTCGAAAGCGGACGCGGACCTCTCGGTAACGGACAAGCAAAATATATCACTGAACAAATGTGTAAAGAAAACAATAAAAACCTCTCATAAGCGGACGCGATACTCTAATCCGCGGACAACAAAGATAGTAGATAGACAATAGTTGAAATAAAAAAAGAATACATAACTAAACTAAACACACGAATCTACATGCTGAAACATGTGAACGTGTAACGGGATCTATGTATAACAATGTGTAGCTTTTAGCATGAAAAGAACAGAAATTTTTGAATAATTTGATTTGTATTTTGCAAAACTTTTATATTGTGTTAATTGTTTCAATAGTGAAAATGTCACAGAAAAAGAAAATGCTTTCCATTAAGGAAAAAAATGGACGTTTTAAATGTGGTTGATAAGGAAAATTTATCTGTTCGTGCTCTAGAAAAGAGGTTAGTACTACACAAAATTGTTTTTTTAAATATCTTTTCAACAGGTTTCCTTTTGTTTTGCTTTTAAAGGTTCAATATTGGAAAAACCCAAGCTGGCACTCTCGTGAAACAAAAGGAAGATATTAAAAGAATATGGATTGGCGGTGATAACGTCAACAAAAAGAAAAAGTTCTTAAACGCGGATGGCTCAAAAATTGATACGCCAAGACTTTAGAATGTCATCTTGAAAACCTTTTTCTGAAACATAAACCGGAAAATCTACGACAGACTACGGTATATGAATTTTTGAAGCCTAAAATATAAATATGTTCAATGAAATATGTATGTATATTCAAATGTGTAAATATATTCATTGTTCCCAATATAGAAATGTACATACATACATATATATTTTTCAATAAATATGAAAAAAAAACTGAACGTACCATAAAAAAACATAAAAAATTGTTTAAAGAGGTGGGATAGTAATTTTAACTTAGAGTTTTTTTCAACCCCCATAAGCGGACACTCCCCATAAGCGGACGAAAATTGTGGAACCGTGAGTGTCCGCTTGTGGGAGGTTTCACTATATATATATATATATATAGGTATATACATATTTATTTGCATGAAATAAATATTGTGTTTAATTATAGTGAGCCCAAGAACAGTTATTTTGCGTGACTCAATACGCAGGCTGGCATGATTTACTTTTGTTCGAAACCGTATACAAAAAGGATATAGGACAGACGATGAAATTGTCTTCATTCACATAATACGTTATAACTTCTAAAATTCATTCGATTCAGACAAACTTAGGCTTAAAATATAGGTGAAAAAATTGTCTTTCAGAAAACCTATCTTATGTCGATATAAAAAAAACTTTTGTTTTAGAAAAAAGTTAATAAACTTTGATTATTTAGTAAAAAACGTCCAAAATGCCTTTTTTTTAACTTTCAACAGCTGTTTTGCGAAAACTACGACTTCCATTGACACGAATTATATATTGCCATATAGGTTATATGTGTGTCTTTCGAAATTTAAGCACTTCAAAGAAATGGCGCGTACTGTTTTCGAGATTGCAGGTAATAACTGCACTATTGCCCAAAAAACAGGGTTTTTGGGAATATCTCGGAAACCGTTCTTTGAAAAAAAAAATAAAATTCATTTTTGGTTTCAGCGACCTTAAATTAGTCTAAAAAACGATTTTTGGTCGAGGACCATTTTTGGTGTAAACTAGTGTAATTAGGGAGTAAATACCCGAATGATCGAATTCCTGCCTAAGAAATGCTCAAACAATTCTATTTTGCATATGCGTGTACATATTTGTATGTGCGTATGCACACTTGATGCCCTAGCCTATGTACATACGTATGTACATACATTAGGGTGTCCCAGGCTACAAGGGGGAATTTCTTTTTTCGGAATTTCAATACGCATACCCTTTATTTTTTTTCCATTTGACTCTAAAAACTTAAATATAAAGTATTATTGAGATCGGATGTTATTAACCCGTGCCGACTTCAAGTCAAACTTTAAGTTTAAAAGTTAGTATGAAAGCTATAGGCTCACAATAGAGAAATGTTTAATTGAATTTTTAGATTTATTAAATAAATAAAAATAAGTCACATATTTCGTATTTATTTTCTTTTTATTATAAAAGGGACATCAATCATCCAATTTTCTTTTCAAAGTTTGCTTTTTACAGCTGGGATATACCTCTCTGTGTTCTTGTACGCAACGTAATAAAAATTGTTTTTGCTTCTCTTGAACAGTGATCAAACCATGGAAATCTTGCATTAACTTAACCGCTCTTCCTTTTAGCCTGTAGAAACGAATCATCATTTGACCACGAAGAGGGGCTCTTGTTCAAAAAACTGTCGTCAATCTGGAGTCGATTCAAAAGAAACTTGCTTTTGACAGAGACGAAGTCATCAATGTTTTTCTCTGAAATTAAAACAGATAGATAAGTTATCAATTATACCTATTAGCAAACTTAGTAAAAGAACAAAATCAAAGCTTAATTAACGTACCAAAAAGTGGGCTACAGAGTTCTTCTTTGGATGCAATGTAAGGTTTATTGTGGGCTGTTGGATTTTCTCTAGTTAAGTTAGCAATCATTTTTACTTTAGTCTCTAGATCGACATCATCATCAAATAAAGCCAGAATAGATACTTCATCTGTCAAATACCACAAATATGCTGGCAAAACTTCTGCAAAGCTGCTTTTGAAATGCTTTTGTCTATTGTTTCGTAATTTTCATGGCCTTCAAAAATCAAAAATCCTGATATGGCGCCTTTACTGCTAAAATACATTAGAGCCAGGGTTTTACGTAGGATGTCACGATGAACAGACATACGTCCAACAGATCTGCCTTATCCTTGTTTGAAATTCTGAATTGAGAGCTAAGTAACGATATTTTTAATGAATAAATGGCTCTCGCCATCCATCGAGCCTAGTGCATAGCACCGCCAAGAAATATAATTGAAAGCTCAATTAATTCGGGATATTCATCTCTAACGATTTCTTTAGTTAATTCAGTTTTGTAGAATTCTAGCAGTTTGTTAATTTCCGAAACGTTAAAACAAGATAGCTTTTCTGGACAGCTTTGTATTTTCTCGGTATCGATATTTTTCCAATTTTCTCGGAATTTCTCGAGTAATGGGATGTCTGGGCTTGTAGTTACTTGACTGATTTTCGCTTCAAACACGCCTTTAAGTAGTAATTCGTAAACGTGATGACGGCAAGCAAAAATAAGCACTTCTCTACCCAGTTTTGTTCGAGCATGTGTGGGCTCCATTTATGCGGCCTGTGTTAGAAGCAGTAGTATCACAACAGAGAATCTGCACTTTGTCTTCAAGGTTCCAGTTCGTAATAGCATCCCAAACTGCGTCTGCCTGTTCCCTTCCTGTCGAACTATCCACTTCAGGAACAGCAAAAATGTGTTCTTTATTATCGTATGCAATAACTACCGGTAGGCGTTCTTTTTTACTTTTACGTGAATCTAGAGCTGGCAACAGTTTTCCGTCCCAGTGGACTGTTACCGTGTCCGGGACCTTGTTTTGAAAATCAATTTTTATAGCTTCAGCCCGTTCTTTTCGCATTTCCGTACAAACTCTATGGATGGAGGACTTGCCCTTAGGGTATTCATCCATATTGTGCCCCAGAGCCTCAATAGTAGCTTCAATTATAAAGACAGAATCCCTCACACTTAACTGACACCTGTCTAATGCGGCAACTAACTTGGGAGTTACGATATTTTTCCGCATAGAAGTTTTATCGGGCTGAGAGGAGGCTTCTTTTGCGCTGGGCCTATTTTCTTCTAGTGCTATTATTTCGGAATCAGAATATGACTTTTCTAGTGGTGACTCGCAAGATGATGTTGATGGTGATAAGGATAAAAAATATTTAGCACGTCGCTTTTCCTCCTCGATGATTCTAAGCGCGTCCTTTCCTCTTTGTTTGTTACTTTTTTGTCCACTCCAGCTAAGTGACCGGGCTGACCTGGTTCTCTTTGGCGCTGCAAGAAGATCTTATCTTCATTTATTTTAATCCATTGAATAGCATCGGCATGTGCGATGTCAAACAATTTGCTTAAGTTTGAAACAAACTCCTGTCAACGCTGTTCAAACACTTCTTGAGTTTTTTTTTCGCATTTTTTTGCAATTCTCTCCAAACTTGGTATAAGTTAACTAGTTTCTTAACACAGTTTAGTATCGATCTGGTCGGTATACGTGCCTTTTCCCAATAAATAATACACTCACGAATTGTGAGATTTGCACTTTCATTGACACTTAAGTTCACTACACGAATATTATAGAACAAAACTGCCAGTACTTGCCCGTTAGAGGGGAGTTTAGAACCGGTGATTTGATGTTTTACGTCCCCTATTAAAAATATCTCCTTTTTGGAACTTCGTAACTCCACTGACATGCTGACTATACGAAAAAAACGCGATTACTAATAAAACAAACAAGTAACTACACGCAATCAATCCGACAGTTCGCGCGCGCCGTACGGCCCGGCACGGGTTGCCGTGATTCTAAACAGACAAAACTTTATTTTTAGATGTTTTGAGACCATTCAAAAAAAATAAGAGGGTATGCGTTAAAAAAGAAACACTTTAATTTTTTTGGGACACTCTAACATACATATTTGTGTTCTGAACTTCCAGCAACACAATACTTATTAGTATACACATACTAATGCTTGTAGATATATATAACCGCACACACAGGTAAAATGCGGTCTAAATGCGTATGACGTTCAAAGCTAAAAGTCTATGCCTTGCGACTACAAGAACAAAATGCATTCATAGGAGCAGTCGTAGCGGCCATCATTCTAAAGGGTGATTTTTTAAGAGCTATAGGAAAGTTTTTCAAACAACCACACGGAAAATTCAGAAAAATGCATGAAATTTTTATTTAAATCGATATTGCAATCCATATAATTTAATGTTTGAAGATTATTTCATGCAAATGTTGACCGCGATTGCACTTCAAATGGTCCATCCGCTTAGTCCAATTTTGGCATACTCTTTCCAATGTTTCGGCCGGTATCTCACATATAAATGCTTTAACGTTGTCTTCCAATGCGTTAATTCAAGCAGGCTTGTCTGAATAGACTTGAGCTTTAACATAGCCCCACAAAAAATAATCTAAAGGCGTTATATCGCACGATCTGGGTGGCCAATTGACAGGTCCCGAACGTGAAATAAAATGTAAAATGCTGAAACCACATGTCATGCAAGTCAAGCTCTTGCATATTGGGCAAAAAAAAGTTGGATATCATTTCACGGAAGCGCTCACCATTCACAGTTACGTTACGATTCGCAGCATCTTTGCAGAAGTACGGTCCAATGATACCTCCAGCCCATAAACCGCACCATTTCTGGATACATTGGTAGCTCTTGCAATTCTTCTGGCTGATATTCACTCCAAAATCGACAATTCTGTTTATTTACGTACCCATTAATCCAAAAATGAGCTTCGTCGCTGAACACAATTTTTCGATAAAAAAGTGGATCTTCGGCCAACTTTCGAAGAGCCCAAACCTGCGTTGCGGTAGGTCGTTCGGCTTCAGTTCTTGCACCAGCTGTATTTTGAAAGGCTTCACTCCTAAATCCTTTCGCAAAATTTTCTACGTTGTTGAGTAACAGAGGCTCAATTGCTGCGAACGGCGACGAATCGATAATTGATGGTCATCATTAACACTGGCCGATACAGCTGCGATATTTTCTGCAGTTCGCACTCTACGTAAGCGTGTTGGTGGTGTGATGTCCAATAATGTAAATTTGGTTCTAAATTTAGTCACAATAGCTCGAATAGCCGCTTCAGTGGGTCGATTAAACTGACCATAAGCGCGCGATAAACTTTCTTAACAGAACACGCATTTTTATAATAAAATTCAATGATTTGCAAGCGATGTTCGTTTGTAGGACGATTCATGGTTAAATTATAGACCAAACTGAAGATGTTTGATAGTGAAACAAAACACGAAACGTGCTTCAGCTGTCTAAACCAACTGTTTAAAAAGATAATAGCTAAAAATCACCCGTTATATATGTAAATATGTCTTCTAAATGCTCGACAGCCGCACAGAGAACGTTAAAGTATAGAGAAGTCTCACGAGCTACGAATAGTGTGAATTGTCAAAAATGAAGTCTAACCACCGCCGGGATGTAGTGAAACTTTTAACAGAGCTGTTTACAGCGATTTCTCTCTTTAGTATATTGGCTCTGCACAGTTTTTGGCTTCTGTAGGAAATCAAATTGACGAATAGCCGATGGCATTTTGCAAAGTATTTGCTTGTGCATTTTTATGTTCCCTTGATAAACGAAAATTTATCATCAGTTTGTATTTTCAAACAAAGATGATGAAGAAAAAATGATTGAATATTTACTATATGCGCCAACATTTCAAATCAAAGTAACTTTAATATTTTGATTTAATTTAAAAAAATACATTATAAAACGACCTCTCACATTTTGGTATGTGCGGTTTAGTAAATTTAAGACTAAACAAATTTGATGAAAATTTTATTTGTTCCTTTGGCAAACCAAATTTTTTTCAATTTACATTTTATTACAGGGAATAATAATAATAATAATTTGTAGGTATGCATTTTCTAGATAATATAAAACTTTAAAATAAATACAGTAGACTCGCGGTTGAGGGAACCCCGGATTGAGGGAACTACTCGGTTGAGGGCACCACAAAAATTCTTTCATTGAGTACTCTGTAGAGGGAACCTTCAATCTAATAAATACCGAGTAGACGGAACCTCAAAATTTTTATGCAATTTCAGTTATTGTACAATTATGTTAGAATGCGCATACAAAACAAAATCTGAAATTATACAAAAGCTCGATAAAGGCTTTACATTAAAATCATTGGCTTATCAATATGGTGTTACCAAATCGACCATATCACGTATAAAAAATGGCAAAAGAAAGATTTTAAAAGCATCGACAGCGTGCAGCATTAAACGGAAGTCTCTGAAGAAAGGTGAGTTTGCTAATATGGAAACTAAGCTATATAAATGGTTCATCACTCAAAGAAGTCGATATATTCCAATATCTGGAAACCTTATTAAAGAAAAGGCTAAAGAACTGCATGCAAAAATTTATGGAAATGGAAGTGGCTTTAACGCAAGTTCGGGCTGGCTAAATGGATTCAAGGCTAGATTTGGAATTAGATTGTTGAAAATTTGCGGTGAAAAACTGTCTTCTGATCAAGAAGCAGTGCCAGCATTCAAGGCAAAATTTTGGCGACTACAAAATGATTTATAGTTGGATGAAATCCAGGTTCACAATGCTGACGAAACCACGATCATTCAGAAATTTTCAGCTTCCGTTGAACTACAGGTGCTCAAAAAGAGCATGGATGACTGCGGACATTTTCGAAGAATGGTTCCACAATTCCTTTGTACGAGTACCAGAGGTAAATTAAATTATTAAATCATAACATAGGTAAATAATAAATTGAACTAAATAATTTTTTCTTGTTTTTTAGGTTACTACATTCCTAATACACGAGGGTCTACCAGTCAAAGCTGTTTTGATCTTAGATAATGCACCGTGCCATCCAAAACAAGAGTTATTAAAAACAGAATGTGGTTAAATTTTTGTTTTATTTATGCCACCAAATGTAACACCCCTTCTCCAGCCGATGAACCAGAATGTAATAAGGTTAACCAAGTTGCACTATAGAACAAATTTATTAAAATCAGCTATTGGTAAAGGCGAAATAGCCGACTTTTTAAAAAAAATTACTTTGAAAGAAGCCATTTGCCTTTTGACCCAAGCATGGCAAAAAGTCGATGCTGACGTTATTAAAAAATGCTGGTGTCCATTACTTGACTATAAACATCCGATAGACAATGATGAGTGTATCGAGGATGATGTGTCTCTCAGTGTTTTAAGACAGCAGATAGTTGCACAACAACATTCCGAATTTGAAGAATTACTCAATTTAACTGAGACTGCATTTCCACAGGTAAAAAACATAATCATTACAGTTACTCGTGCACTTAACATGCCATAATTTTTTTATTTCAGCCAAACCTAAGTGTCAACGAACTAAGAATATGGACAGGAATAAATGACAATTGCGCTAATAGTACTGAGGGCGTTATCGATGATGTTAATCAACCTGTTGAGGCATCTGATGAGGATGAGGATGAGCATGACGAAATAAACGGCGACAAGTGTACAATAGAGGCAGCTGAAGCCATTAAAATTTTTGACGAAGCAATCCATTGGACCGAACACAATACCAACTCGCACGAACACATCATTTTTCTTTCTTTCGTAAAAAAATCACTGGAAGCTAAGAAAAAACAAAGGACTATATTGGACTTCTTTAAATTATATGTTTTTATTATATGAAATAAATACACTCACTGCACAAACTATGTATGTATATTATGTAAACTTTGGTGTCCGACTATTTGTTATTTTATATTATGTAAATATGTGTAATGCTAACAAACTCCCCCTAAGATTTAAACGTCCTCGTTTGAAGTTTTGTTAAAAAATTGGTTAAGCTTTTACTGCAGCTTCCATTAAATTGATAGACGGTGTTTCCTTATTTTCTCTGATTGACAGGACTAATTTGGTTAAGAAAATGGTGATGATTATAAATGATCATAAGGCTGATGCTTGTGGCGTACTTAAGCCGGTATGACGATTCTGTAAGGCTAATTTCCTTTGTATTATTGAAATTTAACTGCTTTAGCATTTCCAGAGAAAGTATTTCTTCGCTTCTGTTTGATAACGGTTTGATAGGGGTTTGTTTATTAATTTTTCTGCATTACAAAATTTCTTCCCGTTGATTTGGATTGTGGCATTATTAAAGTGAATTATAGAAGTTCCGTTAAGTGTTGTAGAATCTTCGCTTATTAATAAAATTCGTTTAGGAATAAAATTCCAAATGACAGCTCCACGAAGTCCGGAATGTGCTGACTATTTGTGACGGTGCAGTTTGGCAAACGGCTCGTTAAAAGGTTACTAATACAATCATCATTACTTAAATCTATTAAAATATTAAACACATTTGTAATGAGTTATATTGCTTACAATTACTTTTAATTCCGTACATAATTTTTTCACAACTAAGGATTGAATTGAAATTTATTTTGTTAATTTTATTAGTTTTCTTTACTGCTCTGATATCGATAGTTTGGCAAATTTGATTTTCTGTTGTTGGTAAACTTATGATATAAATTATTGTCTTGCCATTGGTCGCTATTTTAATTTCAGAAAATTCGAGAGCTTTGTCCAACTTATAAATGGAATATTATCCTTATCAAAGATTTTTTAGCAATATCTGTTTCCTCGGTTGACATAATGTATGAATTTACTATATTGTCGCGTAAGCGATATTCACGACTTCTTCTTTCATAATTTCTAATTTACATACATATATTTTAATTTCAAAAATGATTATATTTCTTTACTCTTGTCGTTTTGTATATTCTTCATAATATGATTAGTAATATTTTTAAAACGTTATTTAATTTGCTTAAAACTATTTAATGTCCTGGTGGTCTGGACTTCCTGCAATCCATTTCCATGCACTGCCCAAAAAATTGAGTGACCTTTTTGATTTTTTTTCTATTCTTAGGTTATTAATATGGGACTTCACTTGGGATATCAAGAGGGATATGAAAGGATAGTTAGGATTTCTGTAGAGTTTTCCTGTTTTTGACTTTCTTTCTATATGTTCCAGTATTTCAGTATATTTCCCGATATCTATTTCGTGTATTATCCTAAATTGTCCTTAATTGGGAGTTCGAGTAGTCTAGTATCTGCACCTCAGCGAGGCATAGCGGTACACAAATCTGAAAAAAAAATGTATTGTAGTAGTTAGTTTCGTATTCTGCTTTTATGAATAATTTGTCCTCTTTCAGTCACTACGGTGATATTCCTATCTTCTCTTAAAACCTCCTTACTTTACATAATTTACTTAATTTTATTCCTAGCCTCCTATTTTTTTTACAAAAATGGCCTGTCCTGGGAAGTAAGATTTGGGCATCTGTTTACTTCTATTAGGGAATTCAATATCCTTATTTTGTTTTCGTGCTAGCTTTTGCAAATTCTCGTATCTTGTTTTTTCTACGTCTTCGGGTGTGCAGTTCGTATTTCTTCCGAAAAATATGTCGACTGGTCTTTTCTGAGTAACTGAGTGAATGGTAAGGTTGTATTCGGATACTGATCTTTCTAACAGTTCCTCAAAACTTCGATGTTCCCCATTATCCTTGATACAACGCATTATTTCGCTTAAGGTGGAGTGGAATCTTTCCACTTGGCCGTTAGCCTGACTCTTATATGGAAGAGTAGTATAGACTTCGATGCCTAATTCGGCTTTCATCACAAATTTCATTGAAATGGAATTTAACGATGGTTCATTATAGATTACTATTATTTTCGGAACGCCGAAGAAAAATATTATATCCCTTAAGGGTCTCCTAACATCCCCTATGGCCCTACTATCTAACATTCTTGTTACTGCATATTTCAAAAATGTACCTAATGCAGTCATAACTTTCTTCCCTTCTGTTAAAAATATGTCTATATGGACAGTGTGTCCTGGTAAGGTTGGTAATGGGGTGCTGCTATTTTTGGGTTCTTAGGGTGCCTTTGGGGTACACGGCAGACCGCCTCCCCGTGATGCATCCGGGCTAACGCTAAATGATCTGCGGCCTTAAACCTGAACGGTGACGACTCTGCATTCCCTTTGGTTACGCTTACACTCTCTGGACCTGAACTTTGATTCCTGAGCTGGTGGTTGCGGCATTCTGCCACCTGAGTACGTTGGGATGAGACTCAACCGGGGGGTTTCGGGGACTTCTCTTCAGGGATCCCTCGTTAGGCCTAAGCGGCAGCAAGGACAGAGCAGGAAAGCCTTCTCTGACCAACGCATAGCCACTAAAATCCTGGAATGCTACGGCGGCCAAAATGCTTCACAAGTACCTGAGAAGTATTTACGGACGCTTAAGTGGGCGAGCGCCGTAGCCGAATGGGTTGGTGCGTGATTACCATTCGGAATTCACAGAGAGGTCGTTGGTTCGAATCTCGGTGAAAGCAAAATTAATAAAAACATTTTTATAATAGCGGTCGCCCCTCGGCAGGCAATGGCAAACCTCCGAGTGTATTTCTGCCATGAAAAAGCTCCTTATAAAAATATCTGCCGTTCGGAGTCGGCTTGAAACTTTAGGTCCCTCCATTTGTGGAACAACATCAAGACGCACACCACAAATAGGAAGAGGAGCTCGGCCAAACACCTAACAGAAGTGTACGCGCCAATTATTTTTTTTTTGTTTTAAGTGGGCCAGGATGGTACTCAGTGGGGCAGAGAAAGACCGGGCGGAAAGGGAGGGTGCGGTAGCAACGCCAGTAGAATCGGCAGTGAAGCGGCAACGCTCTCAAGAGGAGGAAATTCTCCGACCGAAGAAACTGAGGACAGAGGGTGGTCCGCCGAAATCTTTTAGCGAAGTCGCTAACCGGGCGGGATCCATCACTCTGGGGTGGTCGACAACAACAGGGAAGATGGCGCCATTTCCAGGGATGAGTGGAAAATAGTGGCATCCGCCGTCCCAAATTTCCCACGCACAACTGGAAGGTGGTCAAGGTGGAGAAGTCCGAAGGACATTTTCGGCAATCGTTGATTCTGCTAAATGCAGAGTCTCTCGGGCTTCTCGCTGAAACCAAAGGGATCATCACCTATGGTTTCGAGAAAGTAGTCTTGAAGGTTTACCAGACCGATGCCAGGGCGGATGTCTCTGCAGCTCCGGTAGTGCTGGGAGGGGATAGGCCCACGGTAGAGGAAGCTCCCGTGAAGATAGATGTGGAATCTGTCATGTCGAATGGTGCAGTGCTGACAACGCCCGCTCTCTAGCGGGGTCAGTTTTCAGTATCGGGCAACTGTTCGACAGGGCGGAGAAAGAGGGGCTTCTGGCCTCGGATAGTGAGGAGGCTGACCTCAGGATGTTGGAGAAAATTATCGAAGATGAAATCTCCAGCAGGCTGCAATATAGAATAATGTCTATTGTGCATTTTTCGGCAAACTATAATGTCTTTATTAATGAAACTTGGTGGAGATGTTAGTGAGGTGTTAAGGAACTCTCTTTATAACTCCAAATTCTTCGGGAAATACTAATTTCGTAATTATTTGCCTTCAAAATGCCCTCGGGAACTTCACTATAATTTGCCACATTACACTATAGATTTTTTAAAACTTCACTAAAATTCATTAAATATACACTCACACGCGTGTTTTTACTTATTTTTATCCTTATATTCGCCGCCCACGCGAAAAGGAGTTCTACGCAAAAATACTGTGGATTGCGTAGCCGGAGTTGGACTGATGAGGGTTATTTTTTTGAAAGGAAACGAGTTTTTTAATAAAGACAACTACAAAAGACAGACATGACAATCAAATTTTTGCGGAGAAAATCTGTTTATAAAGGGCATAAGGAGCCGTTTGTAAGCAGTACCATGATCGAAGCAATACCATACACTTTGCGTATTGATTGTTGCGGTATACAGACGTGTTTTGGTTCGCTCCACAATTTGTGTTTATTTTCTAGTTAATTTAATTCAATTTGTGCCTATTTTAAAAACATGCCTTGCACATGCAAGCAAAAAGTCGACCGTGGTCAGCCAAAAATACAATGTTCCAAATGCAAGGAACTTTTCCATTTGAAATGTGCTAATCTCTCGGAAGCTGATGCTGACTTTTTTGTGAAGTTTGAACGTGATTTTCTTTGTGCAGTTTGCACTAAATTGCGGCGAAACTCAATTCGTTCCCCGCCTCCACCGCAACACACCTGATGCATTGGCGCCTGTGGATGATCTGGATATTGTGATTGTGCCAGAAAAACAGCAAGGACCAAAAGGTAAACAATAGTCAACAGAAAGACAAAGAAATGGAATCTGCGCTCATTGCTGTTGTGCAAGAATTAGCTGGACTTAGAGCAGAGAATGTTCGTGTGCTTTCTCTGCTGCAATCTCTTTACGACGATAAGCAAATGCTACTGGGAAAGGTGGATAACCTACAATCCGAACTTCTCTCTATGAAGAGATTATTTAATAACTGCTTTACTGCAGTAAATCCTCAGGCTGTTAATGTGCCATTTGTGCTGGTGCTAAGACTAGCTGTATCTCGCGCGCCTCTAACACAACAAATCCAATGTCTACAACCAGAGAATGTTAATGCAATGAGAAGGTGCAAATGTTACTGTGAGCTTCTTTTAGTATAATTGAGATTTGAAAGATTTGTAGTAAGGAAATTTAGCACACCGAGTTTATAGACACCTCACTGACTTTTGCCCACACAAAAATTAGAAACACCACACATCTTTCACCTCAACACACAACACATTTCTCACCTCGACATTAAACCAATTAAATTTTTACTATTTTCGTATTTTTGAAATAATAAGCGAATACGTAAAATTTATTACAATACATAATTTTTTTTTTCAATTACATTAAAAAAAAAACGATTTAAAAAAAAAAATGTATAAAAAAAAGTTTGCGCCGGGAATTGAACTCGAGTCTAACATGTGGCGAGGAAAAATAGGCGGTGCGTTTATTTCTTCGACTGCTTATTTTTTTACCATATTGTTACTTTTGAAATGATAAGCGGATACATAGAATTTATTAAAAAATTTTTACGATTACATTAAAAAAATAAAAAAATTAAAAAACGAAAAAAAAAATTTGATGGCGAGTCACGTGGGGAGGATAAATACGCAGAGCGTTTATTTCTGCGCCTGCGTTGTGAACAAAAGGTTTGTGATGTCTACGTAGATATGTATGCGCGCGACGCGAATAAGTTTTAATAAATTCTGAAAGTAATTCATGACGTTTTTCATTACATACATTCATAAATGAACGTATACTCTATATGCACATAAATGATGGTATATGATGGCGCCTATCGTGGTCCCGTTACTTTGCGCTCAGCGAATTTGACAACTAGTTACGTGATTTTAGCTCCAGTATGGCCAGATTACCATTTTCGTAATTTGATTTAGCTTTTTTTTTTGTTATTTTTATTATTTTTTGTCTCGGAGTTTTAGTTCTTTCTTCATGAAATTTTTCTAGCTGTTCTAATTAAAATGTCATGTTTATAATTTGGTAAAATATACATTTTTTAATAATTATTTAAATAATTCACTCAGTTTTATTTAGCTTTACTTTTTTTTAACATCTGGTGGCATTGCCCGCGATTGCAGGTGTTGTTGGTGTTCTTCTGCTTTCGGCAGTCAAATCTCTCTCTCGCTACTGCAGTGTTGCCTAGCTTTGGATATAAAAACGCACTAAAATGTCCATTCAAAGAAAATAACCCGACACATTTTTATTGAATCACTTAAAGAACTTTGTATGCGTGACAAATTGTCTTTGAAATGTGCGTTTTTTTTTAATAAATGAGTTATGCTTATGTACAATTTGATTTATGAGTTTTTTTTTGTTAAGCGAGATTCTTTTGTTAAGGGAACTATTTTTTTGTTATATTTGAAGTTATGTAACTAGATAAGGTACTCTTTTTGTAAAAATGTCAGTATGGTTTCTTGAGTATTTTCTAATATTTTGTTGCTTATTTTTACAATGAATACAACTCTTAATGTCCTATGTCTCACTAAGGATTGATGACCGGAAGAAACGATTACACCTCTATGGTTTTAATTCGCATTAAATAAATTCAAAGGCTTTTTAAAATGTGTAAAAAGGTTTTCAATCTTAAGAAGAGTTGAGAGAGCGGCATTTAATATTTTTGCATAACCTTAAATGGAGCTAAAAATTAAATTTGCACTTTCAAATTATCAAATTTTATAAGAGTAAAAAAATGTTCATTAGCACTAAAATCTTCTCAGAGTGGCCTTTTTTAAACTTCTTTTGTATAATAATATAGTTTTTTTTTAACCTAAAGTTTCGGTAGCTTTAAATTAAAAAAAGAAACAAACACGAAACTTCAAAATTTTCGCATTTTCGGTATAAAAAAGCACTAAATTTATTGCGAAGAACAAATGGTTGGCAATACTGCACAACTCAGCAAACGTGACGTCACGTACGCTCTGATGGGCGCAATCTTCTTTCTATCATTCTTGCATAATATGTATGTTATGTACATGTCAATAGCAGGTCTTTGCGTTCAGAAAAAAAGAACGGTTTAAGATAAATCAACACTTATTTTATATTGCTTGTCAATTTATAGTTTATGTATTCGACAGCATTTACATACATATGTATGTATGTACATTTGTATATGAAAAGCTATAATGCACAAGCGCAAGAACATCATATCACATATGCAAGTATGCCCAAATAACCTTGACTTATGTATGTACACATGTCACAGCACATCACATTCTTACAAGAAATCAAATACACATACACACTAGTGAACGAGTTTCTTCCTAACAAGTGCAAAAGCAATTCTGCTCTATGTATGCATATATACCGACTTTATGTCCTAGCATATATACATACATACATATATACCTACTTGCCTTCTAAACTTCGTACAAAATAATTGTATTCATATGTTACTACATCCATGCACGTTCATACATTCATGCATATGTACATATATGCGCGAGCGCAGCGCTCCCTTCTTGCTTCCGTGTACTTTTGTCTTTCACCAGTCGATATTCCTAATATTGTACTTACAAAAACACAATACTTTGATAGACGCAAAAGCAACAGCAAGCGCAACGCGATGGCCGCTTTGCCACCACACATTCTAAAATGTTCTAGAACACAACAAAAACACATACCTCACATGCGCATGTCGCCCGAAGCTAAAATCTAAGCCTAGCGACTACAAAAACAAAATACATTCGTAGACGCAGTCGCAGCGGCCATGATTCTATAAGCGACGGCGCTGAACAATTTAGAACAAAAACAAAAAGTTCATTCATAAGTTAGAGCTCATATTTCAATTTCATTCATAAAACGAGCCGCCCATATGCCAATTTTCGCGACCATTCGAAAATGGTCAATATTGGAATATTTCGCGTGGAATTATTTGCCAATATTTGATAAATCTTGAATTTTTGTCATATCGAGTGGCCGCGGCTCCATATGTATGTATGCACCCTTATATGTATGTAAATATGTCTTCTAACTGTTCAAAAGTCGCGAGTTAATGCGACTTAGATTCCTTGAACAATTCCAGCGAATCACCTATTTCTATCCGCAAAGCCGCATATATGTACCCTATGATCAAAAAGTACCGCGAATGTTTAAATTAAACAAAACAGAGTTAAATTTAAAGCAAATTTATATTATCTCCTTCAAAATATGACCCGTCTGAAGCAACACACATGTGCCAACGTTTAACCCAGTCTTCCAAACACCCCCGGCAGGCCGACATGGCCTTCAGCTCCTTCGTCGTATTCTCTGTGATCAGTGCGATGGCGCGTTACCATCATGCAAAATCCAAGAATTGTTTGCTCACATTTCCGGCCGTTTACAACATACAGCATACATTTTGCGTTCGTTGAAGGTTTGTATATATTTATATACATATGCGTGTATGAGCGTTTGGCTTTCTGGATGCATCCATGGATATTAGAATATTTTCTCATCAATATGTGTATGTACATAAGTAGTTCAGATTTGACTGAAGAGATTAAATATAGGAATGCATATTCATATGATTGCGTTTATGGCTGTTTTACATATAAATCAATTCAAAAGAAGTATGAATAATGTTATATAGAAAATAAATTTCTAAATAACAGGTATTAGAAAAACCTGAATACACTATTTTAAATCAATTCTAATTAAACCAAATACAAAAAATTAAATAAAAATTATCGAACAAAGAAAAGTGTGTACAGGGGTGGCTTTCTGTAATTCGATATCGAGTAAAAACGATAGTCGAAGTATCGTTTTTGCTTTCTCTAACAAAAAATGTCGTAGCGTCACATCGAACGTTCGATAGATACAGCTCGACATCACTTTTGCTCTCGTTTTCATTTTCTCAGCTGTTTATTTCTTCAAAATGTAAGTTAAAAATAAATTTTTTTTTTTTAATTTTAAGTTTTATATAGTTGTCCCATGAAGCCAACAAAAGCATGGCAGAAAGTTTGTATTAACACTTACCATTACTTTTAAACCCCTAGGTATGGACTGACTACAAATATAACGCAAAACGCAAGCTTACCCAGCGCATGAAAAGTATGACGAAAACGGGTGTTGGTCCATATGATGCGGTTTCATTGAACCATATTTAGGAACGAATAGTTGCCGCAGCCAAAATAGGCGAGCACATATCGGGAGTAATAGGCGCAACATCATATGGTTGTCATACAGACGGACCCAGCTGTTCTACTGCGGCTCCTCAGGCAGACGATAATTTCGTTTGTGAATATTTGGCCCACATCTCGAGCGCCGATAATTCTTCTAGTGACGACGAAGGCAAAACATCAAGAAAGTCTGAGCCTCCAAAAATTAATATACGCGAGGAAGGGCAAATCGACGAGGTACAACCTGCTAAAACGAAAAGATGTTCAGACCCCCAAATTAAACTAATTGAAAAAGAGATTGAAAAGCAACAACAATTTCAAAGTGAAGTGTTGAGGCTTTTCGAAGAGAGCAATGAAATCGCAAAGAGGAAACTGCAACTAAAAGAGACACAAATTGCAACTGAAGTGCAATATAAAAAAATGAAGATTCAAGTCTTAGAGCTAGACTTGGAAAAACTTAAATGTGAAATCGCATTGCTAAAACGAAAAATGAATAATTAATGAGTTACTTTATGTATGTGATAACTTTAAGCTTAGTTTTTTACCTTTTATAAAAAGAAAGACTGATACCTGAGAAATGAAGTACAATTTTTTGTTATACTTAAGAAATTTTATTTAATTTATCAAATGAAGAAATGAAGTACAATTTTTAGTTATACTTAAGAAATTTTATTTAATTTACCAGCAATAAAATGAAATCTTTACATTGCTGATTGAGAAAGATGGTCTTTTATTCTACTTCTTATCCTCTCTGATAACACAGGCCTGCGAAATTTAACTTTTTTCAGTTTCTAAAATGGCTGTACTTGTTTCTTGTAGTTTTTTTTGCGCTGAAAACGAATCTGACCTTCAAAATGCTCCATCACGTCAGGATTTTTGGTAAATGAAGCCTAAAAGGTCAAAAAATGGCCATTTTAGCCATTTTTGATAATTTTTTTGGGATAGAAAATTTTTTTTTTCAATTTTCGACGAAAAGGTCGCATAGTACAACTCTTTAGCTTTAAAACCCATTTTTTTAAATTATTGTACGATTTTAAAAAAAAAAAGTTATGACATTTTGAAATTAACAGTTTCAGTTACGCCAATAGACGTTATACCCAACGATTCTTTAGACAGTTCTTGGAAAAAATATTTTCCAAAAAATCTTGTTTCTACCTTATTGGCTTGAAATTTTTTAATCGGGGGTTTTTGGGGTCGCTGATTACGAATCTGAAGTCGGATTTTCAAAAATTAAAATGGCTAGAAAAAAGATTTAAAATTTAACTGATCTGGATGAAAATGTTTACTGGGGCGGTTTTATTCGCTGAAGTCTGATTCAGGGACCCCAAAAACACCAGTGCGCACATTTTCAGACAGATTAGTTAAATTTTGAATTTTTGACCGCAATTTTTTGATATACCGGATATTTTTTATATTTTATCGGTATATATTTTATTTCAAATACGACAAAAATTCGTTACTGTTTACCGTTCGGAATTCCGAAAAGTCTATTAATAGCATCAAGTGGGGATTTCAGGTCGATGAATCGATCGATATATTATATATAGTAGTGCACGTGCCAAACGTGAGCCAATCAGCGCGCAGCTGAGTCCCGCGACTCAGCACTCCCCACCATCATGCTTCTAGCGAGCTTCAGTTCGACGCTGTTTCCATTGGTCAATTGGTCATTCCGATGCCAGCCATCGCTCAACACACATCGCAACTCTCGGGAAGCCGCAGTCATCAAAAACCGTCGTGCTACTATAGCGGTCAAATACATTAAAGGCACGATTTTGTTTTGTCTTTATAGAGGTCAAACACTGTAAAGGGATTAAACAGCGTTTACCTTTTGTTTTAGTACAACACGTTCTTGTTTAATATTAATTAATATTTTAATGTAACAGTATACGTCTCAGTATATGGATACTTTGATATAAATTTGTAAATTTAGTTTGTCGAATGAAGATTTGGAACAAGCGTTTGTCATTTGTTTCTAATTTCATTTGACTGTGTTCAACGCGAATCCACTTCTTCTCGAATGAGACAGTGTGACGATTGTTATCAATACTGTTATCATAAATCTGCATTTTCGAATACTTTTCTGCACAATTGTTTTAAAATATACATCTTTATCCTTTTTTGTTTTACGTGAAAAAGATGTCGAAACGAATTTGTATTAATTCTCCTGATAAATTTTGTTACATATGCGGGAGGTACCTTCCAGAAAAACAGAGACGAAAAACTAATGAATCTACTAAAATAAATTACCAGGGCTACTTTAAAATGGAGATGAGGAATCTTGATAAAACATGGGTTCCTAATTCAGTTTGTATTAGTTGCACTTGTACTTTAAACTCATGGTCTAAAAATGGAAAGAAAATGCCATTTCATATTCCTATGATTTGGCGAGAACCTCAGTCGCATGACGATTGCTATTTTTGCTTGTGCAAAGTTGGCGGATTTAATGCAAAAAATAAAAATAATATTTCCTATCCTGTTGTCACTTCTGTTTCAAAACCTGTGTTTTATGAAGATGAAAATATCCCTGCACCATTGCCACCTTCTTTTTCTAAAAATGCCATGGAGCTAAGTGAAGATGATTGTATTGATGAAACTGGTGTTGACGTCGATTATTCTGATAAAGAATTCAGATCTGAACCACAACTTTTCACCCAGAGTGACTTAAATGACCTCGTTAGAGACCTTAATCTTACAAAAGACAATGCTGAACTCCTTGGATCAAGACTAAAAGAAAAAAATTTACTTGCGGGAGATACTACATTCTATTGGTATAGAAATAGAGAAAAAGAAATTCTAGACTAGTATTCTGTAACAATGTACCAGAATTATTGAAATGTTTGGGAGTCGAAAACTATGACGCTAATGATTGGCGCTTATTCATAGATTCATCGAAAAGAAGTTTAAAGGCAGTCTTATTGCATAATGGGAGTAAGTATGCTTCTATACCCATTGCTCACTCTGTTCAAATGAAAGAAACCTACGACAATATCGCAACACTACTTCTTCTTCTTCTTCTTAATTGGCGCTATAACCGCTTACGCGATTTTGGCCGAGTTTAACAAAGCGCGCCAGTCGTTTCTTTCTCGTGCTAACCGGCGCCAGTTGGACACACCAAGTGAAGCCAAGTCCTTCTCCACCTGATCTTTCCAACGCAGAGGAGGCCGCCCTCTTCCTCTGCTACCACCAGCTGGTACCGCATCGAATACTTTCAAAGCCGGAGCGTTTGTATCCATTCGGACGACATGACCCAGCCAACGTAGCCGCTGGATCTTTATTCGCTGCGCTATGTCTATGTCGTCGTAAAGCTCATACAGCTCATCGTTCCATCGTCTGCGATATTCGCTGTTGCCAACGTGCAAAGGTCCAAAAATCTTACGCAGAATCTTTCTCTCGAACACTCCAAGCGTCGCTTCATCGGATGTTGTCATCGTCCAAGCTTCTGCGCCATACGTTAGGACGGGCATGATGAGAGTCTTGTAGAGTGTTAGTTTTGTTCGTCGAGAGAGGACTTTACTGCTCAGTTGCCTACTTAGTCCAAAGTAGCACTTGTTGGCAAGAGAGATTCTACGTTGGATTTCAAGGCTGACATTGTTATCGGTGTTAATGCTGGTTCCTAAATAGACGAAGTCTTTTAAAACCTCGAAATTGTAACTGTCTACAGTGACGTGAGTGCCGATACGCGAGTGCGCCGACTGTTTGTTTGAAGACAGGAGGCACTTCGTTTTGTCCTCGTTCACCACCAGACCCATTCGCTTTGCCTCTTTGTCCAGTTTGGAGAAGGCAGAACTAACAGCGCGGTTGTTAAGACCGATGATGTCAATATCATCGGCATACGCCAGCAATTGTACGCTCTTATAAAAAATTGTGCCTGAGCGATTAAGTTCTGCGGCTCGCACGATGCTCTCCAACATCAGGTTAAAGAAGTCACACGACAGGGAGTCACCCTGTCTGAAACCTCGTTTGGTATCAAACGGCTCGGAGAGGTCCTTTCCAATTCTGACGGCGCTGTTGGTGTTGAGCAACGTCATCTTACATAGCCGTATTAGTTTTGCGGGGATACCAAATTCAGACATAGCGGCATACAGGTAACTCCTTTCCGTACTGTCGAATGCAGCTTTGAAGTCGACGAAAAGATGGTGTGTGTCGATTCTCCTTTCATGGGTCTTTTCCAAGATTTGGCGTATTGAGAATATTTGGTCGATGGTAGACTTTCCAGGTCTGAAGCCACACTGATAAGGCCCAATCAGTTGGTTGACGGTGGGCTTCAGCCTTTCACACAATACGCTCGCTAGAACCTTATAGGCGATATTTAGAAGACTAATCCCACGGTAATTGGCACAAATTGCAGGATCGCCCTTCTTATGGATTGGGCAGAGCACACTTAAATTCCAATCGGCAGGCATGCTTTCATTCGACCATATTTTGCATAGGAGCTGATGCATGCACCTTACCAGCTCCTCGCCGCCATGTTTGAATAGCTCAGCCGGCAGTCCGTCGGCGCCCGCAGCTTTGTTGTTCTTTAGCCGCGTTATCGCTATTCTCACCTCGTCATGATCGGGTAGCGGAACGACAATTCCGTCGTCAACGATTGAGGTATCGGGATCTTCACTTTCTCGGTGACATGCGCAGCTGTCACTGTTTAATAGGTTCGAGAAGTGTTCCCTCCATAATTTAAGATTGCTCTGTACGTCAGTCACCAGTTCGCCGTCTTTGTTCTTACAGGAAAACGCCCCGGTCTTAAAACCTTCTGTAAGCCGCCGAACTTTCTGGTAGAATTTTCGGGCGTTGTTCCTGTTGGCCAGCATCTCAAGCTCTTCGCACTCACGTATTTCGGCCTCTCGTTTCTTCTGTCGGATAATACGTCTCTCTTCCTTTTTCAGCTCTCTGTAGCGATCCCACTTGGCTCGCGTTGCGCCCGATCGCAGCGTGGCTCTATAGGCGGCATCCTTTCTTTCTGCGGCAGCATAACATTCCTCGTCGTACCAATTGTTTTTTCGGGCTGGCCGGAATCCGATTTCTTCTTCGGCGGCGGTACGTAGAGAACGAGAAATGTTGCTCCATTGTTCGTGGATGCCGGTTTGTTGGGCAGTACTCTCTGAGAGCAGGAGTGAGAGTCGAGTGGCGAATCTTCTGGCTGTCTGTTGTGATTGCAGCTTTTCGAGGTCGAACATTCTTTGCGTAGGTAGATGCACGTTTTTTGCTACACAGAGGCGCGTGCGCAGTTTGGCTGCAACAAGGTAGTGATCCGAGTCAATGTTGGGTCCTCGGATCGTACGTACATCTAATACACTAGAAGCGTGTCTTCCATCTATCACAACATGATCGATCTGGTTTCGCGTTTTTCGATCAGGGGACAGCCAGGTAGCTTGGTGTATCTTTTTATGCTGGAATCTGGTGCTGCAGACTACCATGTTTCGGGCCCCGGCGAAGTCGATCAGCCTCTGTCCGTTACCGGATGTTTCGTTGTGTAGGCTGAATTTTCCGACTGTGGGACCAAAAATTCCCTCCTTGCCCACCCTGGCGTTGAAGTCGCCAAGCACGATTTTTATGTCGTGGCGGGGGCAGCGCTCATAGAAACGTTCCAGGCGCTCATAGAAAGAATCTTTGGTCGCATCGTCCTTCTCTTCCGTCGGGGCGTGGGCGCAAATTAGCGATATGTTAAAAAAACGGGCTTTGATGCGGATTGTTGCGAGACGCTCGTCCACCGGAGTGAACGACAGTACTTGGCGACGAAGTCTCTCTCCCACAACAAATCCGACACCGAATTTGCGCTCCTTTACATGGCAGCTGTAGTAGACGTCGCAAGGTCCTATGGTTTTCTTTCCTTGCCCCGTCCATCGCATCTCTTGGATGGCAGTGATGTCAGCCTTTACTCTCACGAGGACATCAACCAGCCGGGCAGAGGCACCCTCCCCATTAAGGGACCGGACATTCCAGGTGCATGCCCTCAAATCATAGTCCTTAGTTCGTTTGCAGGGGTCGTCATCAGTATAGGGAGGTCTCATCCGAGGCTTTTTTAAAGTTTTCATTGGGGGCGATTTTTAAGTGGTGGGTCCCAAACCCAACGCACAACCAGCTATCCTGGAATGTTTCGCCTTCTCACTTTAGCTCACTCCCGAACGGGTGTTCGAAAGCTACCCAGAGGATACGTGGGCTAATCCCGGCCGTTGTGAGCTGCTTGAACCATATGCAGAAGAATCGTCCTGGCCACTCCCAAGTGAATGGCGATCAGTAACTTTCCCCACTTGCGTGGACTTCTACACATGGAACCATCCTCCTTACTTATGTAAAATATGATGAGCATAAGTGGGTCATTTGCGGTGATTTAAAAATAATATCAATGATCTTAGGTCAACAGTCGGGATACACAAAATATTCCTGTTTTCTGTGCCAGTGGGACAACAGGTATAGATCAGAGCAATGTAGGCCATTTTGGAACGGAAATTTTGAATTTTTAAAAACTGACAATAGATTTTGTATAAGTGACCACAAAACCCCCCGAGTTACGATTTTCAAGGCATTCCGACAATTTCTAATAAAATACGTCATTTTGCCATTTTGAATTTTGAAAATTTGAGTTTAGATTCGGAATCAGCGACCCCCAAAACCCCCGAGTAACAAATTTCAAGCGAATACAAGGAGTTTTTAATTTTTTTCTGCCATATCGGATTCGCGATTTTGAATTTTGAAAATCCGACTTCAGATTCGTAATCAGCGACCCCAAAAACCCCCGATTAAAAAATTTCAAGCCAATAAGGTAGAAACAAGATTTTTTGGAAAATATTTTTTCCAAGAACTGTCTAAAGAATCGTTGGGTATAACGTCTATTGGCGTAACTGAAACTGTTAATTTCAAAATGTCATAACTTTTTTTTTTAAAATCGTACAATAATTTAAAAAAATGGGTTTTAAAGCTAAAGAGTTGTACTATGCGACCTTTTCGTCGAAAATTGAAAAAAAAAATTTTCTATCCCAAAAAAATTATCAAAAATGGCTAAAATGGCCATTTTTTGACCTTTTAGGCTTCATTTACCAAAAATCCTGACGTGATGGAGCATTTTGAAGGTCAGATTCGATTTCAGCGCATAAAAAACTACAAGAAACAAGTACAGCCATTCTAGAAACTCACCCTCGCAGGACTGTGTAATCGATTGTTTATGTCCAATGGTGTACATTCTAACAGTCCTTCTTGTCTTTGAGTTAGACTTTCGTTGCTGAATTGATATGGAATATTCCTATCGATGCATACATTGTGAAGAGCGGCGCACACGTTTGCAATTTTTGCAACCAATGTTGGGTTGTACCTTGGCTTTCTATCGTCCGATAATGTTCTCCAGCGGCCTAAAGTGAACAATGCAATTAATGTTAGTGTATTTACATTTGATTCAATAAATACAGGAACCTTTGTATACGCCAATGCTTCTTTCGACAATGCTTCTAGCCTTACTGTCACGGGGTCATAAGCCATGGCTCAAGAGGGTATCCAGAATCTCCTAAAAATATACATATTTATTCCCGTATCTTAATTTTTTCCTATTTAATTACTCACCTAATAGCCACGAACTTGTATCTCCATTATTAAAGCGCCGCTCCATTACCTTCCTCTCATTGGAGGCTTTCCAAACAAAGGAATCGTGCGCAGCTCCTCCGTACTGTGGGCATATAGCTTTTATTCTTAATTTATGGTCACATATCTGCAATAAAAAATGTAGAGTACGATAACTCCAAGAAAAAAGGATTAAGAGCTAGTGTAAGTACAATATATATTTACAATCATCGCGTTTATGCTATGCTTTCCTTTCCTGTTGAAGTATATATGCTCGTTCTCAATAGGCCTCAACAGCATTAAATGAGTACCATCTACGGCACCAACAACTGCAATGAATTAAAATAGTACAAAATTTAAATTTCGTTAATATTGCACTACTTACTTCCCGGAAAGTTATATTTTTCATGGAACCACTCTTTGCACGGCTGGAAGTTTTTTTCGAAAGATATCCATTGGTTGCATAGAGTTTCTTCCATCGACGATAATGCGCTGCGAAATATCTTCGACAGAGTACTATGCCCCATTGCTGATGTGTGTGCGCCGCCAGTTTGCCACTGGTAACCGCCACCTGCTAATATCTCCAGCGTTGCAGCTAGCCTCAAAATTGGAGGTATATATGTACTCCTAAGTCCTTCTCTAAGGTTTATTTCACAAACGACGTACATAAAAACCTCCTTGGTCAGTCGGTATTTTGTTTGGAAGCTGTGCAAAGGAAATACTTTGATATTTACTTAATGAAATTTGTATTAATCTTACTATAAATCGGGCAATTCCATTGGATTCGACGCATCGCGTATTCTCCTTCTATTTATTCAAGAGTTTTCTTCATTAAAATCTTCCAATATTAAAAAATAGCGCCAATTGTACATATTTACTTTTAATTTTTATTGCTTTCGTGCACTTTTTGACAGCTATAAACCACTTTCCAAACACTTCCGAAAATATGAAAACGATAGTACAAATATCGAAATACGGGAACCAAAATGGGATCGTCGCGCATTCGATATCGAATTAAAGTGTCGAGCAAACGAGTGTCGACTGTCGAATTACAGAAAGCCACCCCAGGACTTGAACCTGAGTCAAATATGGGACGATATACTGCATACGCGACACGTCTTTCACGATTGCGCTAAACTACAATTACTAATGAACTTTTCTAAATCAATCATTTATTCGATTCCCAGTTTTATATGCACATATTCTGCGTTACATAATTGAAAGTTTGTATGCGTAATTATATGCATATGTATGTGTGTATGCGCGTTTGGCTTTCTGGACGGATATTAGAATGATATTTTCTTATCAATATAATTTGGATTTAATGAAAGAGATTAAAGACATATGTACTTATTTTCTGTGTTGATTGATTTATATAAAAATCAGGTCATATCCAGTATGAACTATTTTATACCGAAAGGAAATTTCCATTCATGAAATACGAAAAAACAGTATTTTAAAGAAATTTTAATTAAAATAAACTCAAAAATTTTACCAAACTTTCCTGGTTTGAATTGTAAAAAAAAAAAAATGTGCAAGAAAAAAAAATATGACTTCAGGACTTGAACCTGAATTAAATACGTGCCAAAAACAAAACGAATAATTCCGCCGACTTTAGCTTCTGCACCACAAATTAACAGCCGCGTGGATATCTTAATCGCAAATTTGTTCGCTTCGCTGTGGGCATGAAATAAGTCAATTTCCTTAGTAGTGTGCCGAAAAATCTTATGAAATTCCTCAGTAGTTTGGTAAACGCAGAAAAAATCTGAATTGCTGTCCTAGCGTGGTAAGTAAATATAGAAACCCTCCACTCGCGTCACTCGAGTGGTAAATATCTGCAATTCCCCACTCGTGAGGAAAGTTGAATTTGAAATTACCTTAGTATGAATCTACAAATTAGAACTCGAAAAAAGCTCATTTAACATTTGCTCCTTCTCATTGCATTAACATTCTCTGATATAGGAATGCATATTCATATGATTGCCTTTATGGCTGTTTTACATATAAATCAATTCAAAAGAAGTGTGAATAATGTTAAATACAAAAAAAATTTCTAAATAAAAGGTATTAGAAAAACCTGAATACACTATTTTAAAACAATTCTAATTAAACCAAATACAAAAAATTAAATAAAAATATTGAACAAAGAAAAGTGTGTACAGGACTTGAACCTGAGTCAAATATGGGACGATGTATTGCATACACGACACGTCTTTCACGATTGCGCTAAACTGTAATTACTAATGAACTTTTCTAAAACACTTATTTATTCGATTCGCTGTTTTATATGCACATATTCTCCGTTAGTTGAAAGTTTGTATGCGTAATTATATGCATATGTATGTGTGTATGCGCGTTTTGCTTTCTGGACGGATATTAGAATGATATTTTCTTATCAATATAATTTGGATTTAATGAAAGAGATTAAAGACATATGTACTTATTTTCTGTGTTGATTGATTTATATAAAAATCAGGTCATATCCAGTATGAACTATTTTATACCGAAAAGAGATTTCCCTTTATGAAATACAAAAAAAAACAGTATTTTAAAGAAATTTTAATTAAAATAAACTCAAAAGTTTTACCAAACTTTCCTGGTTTGAATTGTAAAAAAAATGTGCAAGAAAAAAAAATATGACTTCAGGACTTGAACCTGAATTAAATACGTGCCAAAAAACAAAACGAATAATTCCGCCGACTTTAGCTTCTGCACCACAAATTAACAGCCGCGCGCCTTCTTAATCGCAAATTTATTCGCTTCGCTGTGGGCATGAAATAAGTCGATTTCTTTAGTCAATCTTATGAAATTCCTTAGTAGTTTGGTAAACGCAGAAAAAATCTGAATTCCAATCCTAGCGTGGTAAGTAAATATAGAAACCCTCCACTTGCGTGGTAAATATAAAATATATAAAATATATCCCCCACTAGTGAGGAAAGTTGAATTTGAAAATTCCTTAATATGAATCTACAAATTAGTACTCGAAAAAAGCTCATTTAACATTTGCTCCTTCTCATTGCATTAACAATTTCTGCTACAACTGTGTCAACTATTTCTGCTGCCAACAGTTATACCAGAGAATGTTAATGCAATGAGAAGGTGCAAATGTTACTGTGAGCTTTTTTTAGTACAATTGAGATTTGAAAGATTTGAAGTAAGGGAATTTAGCACACCGAGTTTATAGACACCTCACGGACTTTTGCCCACACAAAAATTAGAAACACCACACATCTTTCACCTCAACACACAACAAATTTCTCACCTCGACATTAAACCAATTAAATTTTTACTATTTTCGTATTTTTGAAATAATAAGCGAATACGTAAAATTTATTACATAATTTTTTTTTTCAATTACATTAAAAAAAAAAAACGATTTAAAAAAAAAAAAATGTATAATGTATGTATGTACATTTGTATATGAAAAACAATAATGCACAAGCGCAAGAACATCATATGACATATGCAAGTATGCCCAAATAACCTTGACTTATGTATGTACACATGTCATAGCACATCACATTCTTACAAGCAATCAAATACACATACGCACTAGTGAACGAGCTTCTTCCTAACAAGTGCAAAAACAATTCTGCTCTATGTTTGTATATATACCCACTTTATGTCCTAGCATATATACATACATATACGAGTATACCTACTTGCCTTCTAAACTTCCTACAAAATAATTGTATTCATATGTTACTACATCCACGCACGTTCATACATTCATGCATATATGCGCGAGCACAGCGCTCCCTTCTTGCTTCCGTGTACTTTTGTCTTTCACCAGTCGATATTCCTAATATTGTACTTACAAAAACACAATACTTTGATAGACGCAAAAGCAACAGCAAGCGCAACGCGATGGCCGCTTTGCCACCACTCATTCTAAAATGTTCTAGAACACATCAAAAACACATACCTCACATGCGCATGTCGCCCAAAGCTAAAATCTAAGCCTAGCGACTACAAAAACAAAATACATTCGTAGACGCAGTCGCAGCGGCCATGATTCTATCAGCGACGGCGCTGAACAATTTAGAACAAAAACAAAAAGTTCATTCATAAGTTAGAGCTCATATTTCAATTTCATTCATAAAACGACCCGCCATATGCCAATTTTCGCGACCATTCGAAAATGGTCAATATTGGAATATTTCGCGTGGAATTATTTGCCAATATTTGATAAATCTTAAATTTTTGTCATGTCGAGTGGTCGCGGTTCCGTTTGTATGTATGCAGCCTTATATGTATGTAAATATGTCTTCTAACTGTGCGACAGTCGCGAGTTAATGCGACTTCCAGCGAATCACACATTGCTGTCCGCAAAGCCGCATATATGTACCTTATGATCAGAAAGTACCGGGAATGTTTAAATTAAACAAAACAGAGTTAAATTTAAGGCAAATTAATATTATCTCCTTCAAAATATGACCCGTCTGAAGCCACACACATGTGCCAACGTTTAACCCAGTCCTCCAAACAACCCCGGCAGGCCGGTTTGTATTCTCTGTGATCAGTGCGATGGCGCGTTATCATCATGCAAAATCTGAGAATTGTTTGCTCACATATCCGCCGATTCCTTAGTAGTGTTCCGAAAAATCTTATGAACTTCCTCAGTAGTTTGGTAAACGCAGAAAAAATCTGAATTGCTGTCCTAGCGTGGTAAGTAAATATAGAAACCCTCCACTCGCGTCACTCGCGTGGTAAATATATACAATTCACCACTCGTGAGCAAAGTTGAATTTGAAATTACCTTAGTTTGAATCTACAAATTAGTACTCGAAAAAAGCTCATTTAACATTTGCTCCTTCTCATTGCATTAACATTCTCTGGTTATACATCGAATGCTGCTGCTGACGCCTCCGCTGCTATCTCATACGCTGCTGCTGCCTCTGCCTCTGAGACTTTGTCGCCGTCTGTTGTGCCTTTCGTTCGGAATCGCTCTCAGCTATTGCGTAGCCCAATTGTTGCTAGTGGAGTTGATGTTCCCTCCGTTAATGTTAAGAGCGTAAATAATAATTTACCTTCGCAGATAATTGCTTCTCAACTTCCAAACTCTTCGCAGGCTCCCACTGATTCTGCCTGGGTCTCTGTTGAGAGTAAAAAGGGTAAACGTAAGAAAAATCAATTACGTGTTGTTGGATCTGGTGTGAACAACGAACTTGAGGTGGCCGTACGCTTTAAGTGGCTACATTTGTCATCTTTCTCACCTACGGTGTCAACTGATGACATCATTCAGTATGTTAATAAACATGCCGGCTTAAACGCGGACTCTCTTAGGCACATAAACTTTGAGTTAGGTGTTAGTGAACATAACTATGATAAACTGCTTAAGCCTGAGATTTGGCCTGCTAATGTATCCATTCGTCCGTTTAATTTTTTAAGCAAGGAAGTAAATCAACCGCCGCAGAATTAGTTGCCTGTGCCAGGCCTAATAATCGAAATAATAGTCGAATTAAGATTTACTATGAAAATGCGTCCGGCATGCGTACTAAGGCTGATTATGTATATTCCTTTAGTTTGCAGTTAGATTATGACATCTTCGTTCTGGTTGAAACCTGGCTAAATGCAAGTTTCTATGACAATGAATTCTTCGACCCGAACTTATTTAACGTTTTTCGCAAAGACAGAGACGCTGCAAAAACAGGGTGCTTGCGCGGGGGAGGTATTCTTATTGCTATCAGGTGTCACTTAAACGCATTTTTGTGCCCCCTCATGAACGGTGCCTCTCTACTGGATCAGATCTGCGTCTGCATAAGTTGTCCCAACTCACAAGGCTCTTTATATCTGATTGCCTCGTATTTGCCGCCTGAAAGTTCATACGAGCTGTACAAAGCGCATGTTGACAACATAGTAGGTATATCTTGTCCTAAATAATTTAAATGACAATAATTTATGTGTGTTAGGTGATTTCAACTTAAGTAAAATAAATTGGTGTGCTAGTGCCTCTAACTCTATTCTCACACCAAATAATGTAACTGCAAATCATGAATTATATTTTATTGATAATATTCTTAGTCTTAATTTATTTCAAATTAATAATTTTGTTAATTCTCTGAATAGAATCTTAGACCTCATATTTGTAAGTGATAACATAAACTACGAGATCAATGAATGTTTGAATTCCATAACTCCTAAAGGTAAGCATCATTTACCCTTAGTTGTCAAAATCGACTTTTACTGTTTTGCTACTATTGCGTCTGATGTCAGGCTATCATTCAATTATTCTTTATGCGATTTTGTCAATTTGAATGACTTATTACTGGAAATTAATTGAACTTGACACATCTAGTAGTTTTTCTGCTTTTAAGTCCATTTTGTCTAAACTCTGCTTAGATAACATTCCGCTCCGAAAAAAAGCCCTATAAACTGCCCTGGTATTCTAAGTCTTTGAAAAAGCTTAAAAATCTTAAAAATAGTTATTTCAAGAAGTTTAAATCTAGAAGAATCATTTGTACTTCGTTAAATATAAGAAAGCGTTAAAGGATTTCAACGATTTAAATAAATCTCTCTATAACAGCTATATTACCAATATAGAGTTAAACATTAAAGTAAATCCCAAAATCTTCTGGAAATACAATACATAAAATCTAGAAGGAGTAGTGCCAGTGTTCCCACTGGTATGTTTTTCGATAATAGCCAAGCGTGAAGCCCAACTGAAACGGCAAACTTGTTTGCTGAATTTTTTATATCTAATTTTGCTGACGACGAACTTGATCGCCCATCCGACTTTTCTTCTGATTTAGATTACGCCCGGAACTTTGGAGGTCTTTGCCTCTCTTCTGAGGATATTACTAACGCTTTAATTAAATTGAAATCATCCTCTCAAACTGATGCTGATGGACTTTCAGCAGTTTTGATAAAAAATTGTCCGGCCTTCGTCTACCCCCTGAAAATTATTTTCAACAAATCTTTATCGTCGGGGTGTTTCATTGACGCATGGAAACTTTCTTTCATTACGCCCTTCTTTAAGAGTGGCAATAAAAATGACGTTAGAAATTATAGGCCTATCTCTAAGCTATCAACTATTTCCAAAATTTTTGAGCACGCGGTCTATGCAAAGCTAAGTTTTGCCGTTAAATCTTTAATTTGCCCTAATCAGCATGGGTTTATTGCTAACAGATCTACAGTATCTAATCTGGCTGTTTTTAGTGAATACTGCATTGATTCTTTCTCCGCTGGCTTCCAGGTCGACTGTATTTACACCGACTTTTCGAAAGCCTTCGACAAAGTTTCTCATAGAAACTTAGTTAAAAAATTAGCTAGTCTTGGCTTTCATTCTACATATCTGCAATGGATAAACTCTTATTTGAGCAATAGACGCTATGTTGTAACAATCGATGGTATTTCATCTACCTCCTTTGCTGCCACCTCAGGTGTTCCGCAAGGAAATATCTTGGGACCGCTTTTATTTGTGTTATTTATTAATTACATCAAAAGTTGTTTCACATTTGCTAAATTTTTGCTTTATGCTGATGACCTTAAGATCTTTTCAGCGATCAAGACGCAAGAAGATGCCATTAAACTTCAAGCCGATATGAATAGGCTTTACTTGTGGTGCCAGAATTCACGACTTTCGCTGAACTTATCTAAGTGCTTCCAAATATCTTACTCAAAAACATCTAACAGTTTGTGCACTAAGTACAGGATCTCGGCATGTGTCCTGCAGTGTGTTAGCTAGTTTAAGGACCTTGGCGTCATCTTCGATAACAAATTCTCTTTTAATAGCCATATAAATTATTTTACTTCTAAATCTTTTTCGATGTTGGGCTTCGTCAGACTGAACGCCACTAAGTTCTCTGATCCGTATACCATTAAGTTACTCTATACATCTTTTGTTAGATCTCATTTAGAATATGCTGTTTTTATTTAAGAAAAAAACCCTTAGGGAAAAAAAGAAACAAAAGTAAATTAAAAAAAGTGAAATCTTAAGAATTAAAAGAATAAAAAGTAAACTTTTTAGAAAGGAAAAAGTGGTCTGATAAAATTAAAAATAATAAAATTAGAAACTAAAGGAAATCCAATTAAAAATGCCACGTACTGCAGAAGAATTGATTGACTAATTGAACCAACTGAGGTTGGACTATGGGTCTTCCCAGCAAGAAAACCCCCATACCTCTAATCCTTCATTAGTAGAAACAATCATTAAAAAAGTGATGGAGAGAGTTAATGAAATAACGGAAATAATATGAATGAATTAGACAAAATACCAGACATGGTTAAATGTCTACGCGAGTTCTCGGGAGGTCCAGGAGAATTCAACTCCTGGCGCAAAAGCATCGACAGAATATTTAAGGGTTATGAAGGATTGGGAAACACATCAAAGTACTTTTCAATCCTCCATACAGTTAGGCACAATATTATCGGCGACGCCGATATTGCTCTCGAGTCATATAGCCACACCACTTGACTGGACACAAATTAGAAAATGCTTTATGATGCATTATTCCGACAAAAGGAATACCCTCGAGTACCAAATGACAACTTTGACTCAAAGAAATGACGACATCCCAACCTTTTATCAAAAAGTCTATCTACATCTCTCCCTTTTATGTACTAGATAACATATATTGTCTAGATTTAGGAGAAGAATCCATCAGAACCATGACGAATGCGTACAGGGATAAAGCCCTCGAGACTTTTGTTCGCGGACTTAATGGATACCTTCCCCGTCTACTTAGCATTCGCGAACCAGCCACACTGCCACAGGCATTGCACTTGTGTTAGAAGCTTGACAATATGGCGTTTCGCATGAACCATGCACATACCATGAATAGAACATTCAAATACGCACCACCCCGACCTGCTCCATAAAACGCAAACTATAATAATAATAGACCATTTTATCCCGAATTGACATATTCTACAGAACGCACAAATACTTTTATGCCAAGAACGCAAAGGTTCAACAACCGAATAGATATCAACCACAAACATATCGCCAACAGAAATCATTTACGCCATCTAATAACTACAATTATCATCAAAACAATCAAGGATTTCGTATCAACGAATTCCGTTATAACAACCAAACGAATCACCCTAACATGAATAGGACTAATTTACCACCTGCCCCTATGGAGGTAGAAAACTCCATGTATTCCAGACAGATAAATTATCAGAACAGGCAAAATAATAACGTCACAACATATGTATGCATCAACCTAATAATATGCAAAGGAGCTTTTATACCGATACGGGATCATTAAATCCAAATGAGCCACAAACATATAAAGATCCTGACAACATATACGGGGAAAATACAAATTCCAATAACTATGGAACGGCAAGACAGCCAAGCCAATTACCAAAATCAGATAATAATTTAATGAAAGACCAAAATGAAGAAAAACATTTTTCTTATAGCGGTCGCCCCTCGGCAGGCAATGGCAAACCTATGACTGTATTACTACCATGAAAAAGCTCCTCATAAAAATATCTGCCGTTCGGAGTCGGCTTGAAACTGTAAGTTCCTCCATTTGTAGAACAACATCAAGACGCACACCACAAATAGGAGGAGAGGCTCGGTCAAACACCCAAAAAGGGTATACTCGCCAATTATATGTATATAAGCAAAGCAGAAGAGCATTATGCCGTTAACGAAGAAGAAATGCTTTCTATTACGCAGTTATCTGTATGCATCTTAGAAAATAAAGATATTCACTGACCACCAACCCCTTACCTATGCCCTCAGCCACAAAAATAATAGGTCTATTTATAAGTTCGTGCGGTTTTACAACAGATGGCGTAACTTGATTATTATTCCATCGATCCACATTTCCAAACATTCATTGGAGAGCTACTGTCGTAAGGCACAAACGTCAGTATAAGTTTTTTATTTGAAGCGTAAACAACAATATTTTTACCACACTTGAAAATGTCGAATTTCGTGCCAAATAATGTGTTTTTGCGGGGAATTCTTCTTCATTATTTTAATATGAAGAAAAAAGCAGCCGAAAGTCATCGTATCTTGGTGGAAGTTTATGGTGAGCATGCTCTATCTGAGCGAACGTGCCAGAAGTGGTTTGCACGCTTTAAAAGTGGTGATTTTGGCTTGGAAGACGAAGAACGCGAGGGTGCGCCGCCAAAGTTCATGGATACCGAATTGGAGGAATTGCTCGATCAAGATCCGGCTCAAACGCAAGAAGAGGTTGCAAAAACTTTGGGAGTTGATCAATCAACCATTTCCAAACGTTTAAAAGCCATGGGAATGATCCGAAAGGTAGGCCATTGGGTGCCGTATGAATTGAAGCCAAGAGACGTTGAACGCCGTTTTATGGCATGCGAACAACTGCTTCAACGGCACAAAAGAAAGGGTTTTTTGCATCGAATTGTGACTGGCGATGAAAAGTGGGTCCATTACGACAATCCAAAACGTCGGGCAACGTATGGATACCCTGGCCATGCTTCAACATCGACGTCGGCGCAGAATATTCATGGCCTGAAGGTTATGCTGTGTATCTGGTGGGACCAGCTGGGTGTTGTGTATTATGAGCTACTGAAACCGAATGAAACGATTACGGGGGATGTCTACCGACGACAATTGATGCGTTTGAGCCGAGCACTGCGAGAAAAACGGCCGCAATACGCCGATAGACACGACAAAGTTATTTTGCAACATGACAATGCTCGGCCACATGTTGCACAAGTGGTCAAAACATACTTAGAAACGCTCAAATGGGATGTCCTACCCCACCCGCCGTATAGTCCAGACCTTGCGCCATCCGATTACTATCTCTTCCGATCGATGCAACATGGCCTGGCTGACCAGCACTTCCGTAATTACGATGAAGTCAAAAAATGGATCGATTCGTGGATTGCGGCAAAACCGACCGAATTTTTCACAAAGGGAATCCGTGAATTGCCAGAAAGATGGGAAAAAGTAGTAGTAAGCGATGGACAATATTTTGAATATTAAATTTGTAACCATTTTACGTCAATAAAGTTTCAAATTTCGAAAAAAAACCGCACGAACTTATTCATAGTCCTATTACGAACAGTAAAATGAGAAGATGAAAAGCCATCTTGGAAGAACACATCTACGAGCTTATTTACAAGCCTGGAAAATCGAATGTAGTCGTACATGCGCTATCAAAAATACCCGTTCAAATAAATTCGCTTACATCCACTACACATAGCGACGTAAGCTCAGGACATATTCTAATACCCTGCGCGGAGGTACCGATTAACGTGTTCAATAACCAAATTTTCTTCGAAACACACAGAAATGCCATCTTACCAATTTAAAATAATCTTCCCTACCGTACACCGTCATATAATTAACGAACTATTTTTCGACGAGCAAAAGATTATAGATTTCTTCAAAAGATACCAAAATCCGTACGTAATTAACCCTCTAGTGCATATAACCGCCTACAGGCGGGCAACACTTAAAAGCAAAAAAAAAAAAAAACTAAAAACACGAAGTCCTTTTTTGTTTGTCATGCAGCTTACACGATTCATATTCTTCAGTTTACCCTTGATCGTGAAAGCTGCATGTGCTCATATTACAAAAATTTTGCAAGTGGAATTAAAAGAAGTGATCAAATAACCGAAAAAAGTATTTTTCTGAGAAGGTGTTTTTGTGAGACTTCCTAAGAAGTGCCCTATTGGAATATTGAGTTAAAAAAATATTTGGTAAGTAGATTGAGAAGTGTAGAGTGAGATAAAGTACTCTCCAAGTTTTTTTTTTATGTACATTGTGCCACTGTGTGCTTCACGCTGCAACCGTCTACAGGAGGCCGTATGCAGTGCGTTCAAAAAAAATGTTCAGTTATTTTGAACTTCCAGTTCACATATTATGCTGATTTATATTTTTTATCATTAGAAAAATGTCGCGGTGGGGACGCACACGCAAATACGACTTGTCGAAGATGTCAGATGAGGAGTTCAACGACTTTATGGACTTTTGCGAAAACAGTGATGAGGAAATTGAAGGCGATGATTTCGATAGTGACAACGACGTGAATGATCCAGATTTTGTGGTCCCCAATCAAAATGATTCCTTTCTACAAGAAACAGCAAACAACATTTCTGTATCTGATCTTTCTCTTTCCCTTGCTGTACCAACTGGTCCACAAGAAAATCTAAAAAGCATGTCTGTACCGGTTTCACAAGGAGAAATTGAAATTACAGGAACAGACGAATTTTCGGGAAGGGGTATACCAACTTCCTCAGCGCACTTTGAATGCGATGTTGCTAATCTTCGAAACAATATGAAAGAGTTTCAAAACTTACTGTGGCGTAAAAATCATCTTCAAATAAATGTTGAAGAGTTGACGTTTCATAACCCGAATCTTGAAGAGTTTTTTCACTTAAAACCACCATATGACTGCTTCGCATACTTTTTTAATACAGAGCTATTGGAACTGATTTGTGACGAAACCAATCTCTATGCTCGTCAGAAGAAAATAAATTCAACTTTCGTCTGGACAGTGCAAGAAATACGAAAATATATTGGCATACTGATATTTATGTCTATATATCGTTTTCCGCATGTGCGATCTTATTGGGGCAGACATTCTTTTCAACCAATAAAAAATGCCATGCCAGTATTGTCCGTTTGTCAAGAAACATACCAGACTTTTCAAACCACATAGTGTATTTCGATAATTACTTTACGTCGCTTGGACTATTGGTTTACCTTCGAAGTCGTGGAATTTATTCGCTTGGAACTTTTCGAGCCAACCGTGTGAAAAACTGTAAACTATCTACCGATGAACAGCTAGTGGTGAAAAAAGCCCCTCGTGGATATTCGGAGGAATTCGTTGCCACCGCATTTGGAGTAGATATTTCTACTGTTGTTTGGAAGGACAGCAAACCAGTTCGTTTAGCGTCAACATATGCAGGTGTGCAGCCATTAGCTCGAATAATCCGAGCGACCGAAACACATTGTCCCGTCGCTATAACCGCAATAGAAAACAGTATGAATATGTGAGCTGTCCAAACATTGTCAAAGAATACAACCGGCACATGGGCGGAGTAGACTTGATGGACAGTCTAATTGGTCGCTACAAAATTCGCATGAAGACTGGTAAATGGCCATCTCGTATATTTCACCATATTATCGACTTGGCAATAGTGAATGCTTACGTTTTATACCATCGCATCAATCGGAAAAACATCAGCGTGTCAAGCTTCCACGATTTCGGGAAGAAATCGCCGAAACTCTCCTGCTCATATCGGAAACGAAAAAATTAGGTCGCCCCACTACTGCAGAAAAACAAGCCGAAGAAGTACCAAAGGGAAGCAAGTTACTGTGCCTACCACCACCCAATATAAGGTATGATTGTCTCAATCATAGGCCAAATTTCTGCGATAAAAGTAGTAAACGTCAATGTCGTAACAAGCCATGTAAATCGGAGACTCAGGTTTATTGCGAAAAATGCAACATAAAGTGGTATCTGTCTGTCAAAAAATCATGTTTTAAAGAATTTCATGCTGAATAAAGGACATTTTTGAAGATGTGATGGGAAGTTATTTCTAAGTAAATGTATATGTACATATATTCGTTCTTCTTAGACTTTGAACCAAACTTAACAATTTGTATACTATTTTATACAATATATTACTTAAATTTTTATAAATAAACGTTTTCTGTTTACTTGTTTAAGTGGTATTGTATTTTCAGTAATTTTTTTTTAAGCTACCTGCATAAGACCGTCCAGAGGCGGGGTGCTAATTTCCAGGGCCACAGAGCGAATTCGGGTCGTACAAATAAAAATAATATTATATTTGTGTTTTATGGCCTCTAATTAGTACAAAACATAATTTTATTATAAAAAATCTTTTCTATGCACTAGAGGGTTAACGGAATTCACACCGATGAAAGGATATTGGGTATAATTAAAAACGTTTATCCACAGCACTTTAATAACTATAAACGCAGGTACACACAAAGGTTAGTAGAAGACATAACTAGCGAACAAGAACAGAAAAATATTTTTCTGAAAAAGCACTTAAGAGCACATAGGATTGCAACCGAAAACAAAATGGAAATCATTGAAAAAAGTTATTTTCCCGAGAAGATGAACAAAATCAAACGATTAATAACCAACTGCACAGTATGCAAGGTAAGCAAGTACGAAAGGCACCCTAGGTTAGGTTAGGTTAAATGGCTGCCCTAGCTTAGGGCACACTTGGACAAATATTGAAAATTCGTCCGTTGTGATGCCATACATGAGAGGAGAACGGAGAAGGGAAGGAAGGAGGAGCCTTGGGATTAGAGACGATGATGACCATGCATTTTACGACGACGCCGACGGTGACTGATTTGCGTTCGTAATTAGCCGCAACAAGCTACTGATAAACTTCACCAAATTTATGATATTTAGACCCGCTATATTCGCAGGTGTAGCGAAAAAATGAGAGCCCAGATGTCATCGTCTTTGCCAGACGAGAGCAGGGCAGCTAAGAAGAAGGTGTTGAGATGATTCCCCCTCGTCCTCAAGACAGCTTCTACAGAACGGACTTGAGGCAAGCCCAAGTCTCACCGCATGAACACCTAACGGACAATGTTCGAGAGAGCTGGGGCTTTGTTAGCCTAAGGAGTTCCTTCGAGCGTCCCCGATCTACCCATGCGCTCGCTGAGTTGACTCGAGGCCCATCTCTCCAGGAGCAGACCACAGGTTCTTAAGGGAACCCCAATCCTCCTATTTTGCGACGAAACCGTCTCCAAAGTTCCCGGTCTAGCCAGCTCATTAGCCCAGCAGTTTCCCTCTATGCCGATGTGACCGGGAACCCAAATGAGCCTGATTTCGAAGTGTTCGGATGCAATCGAAAGAGAAGCGAGACATTCCCCGACCAATCTCGAGCGCACAAGCAACGAGCCCAAGGCCCTAATTGCCGCTTGGCTATCAGAGTAAATATTTACTTCCTTAACGGTAATTACTGAGGTAACCAACCAGTCCACTGCTTCCTTAATTGCGGATACCTCCGCTTGGAAAACACTACAGCGGTCCAGAAGCCTGAATTTAAGTTTGATGGGAAGCTCCTTACAGAATACTCCCCCACTAACCCTTCCGTCCAACTTCGAGACATCCGTGAAAATGTTTGTCATGCCTAAAAATGTTGCACCCCGCCCACTCATCTCTTGAAGGAATACGAGTAGAAAACGGTCCGCTCGGATTTTTAAGAATGCTAGAGTGTCCGTAGCTTACGTCTAGCTTATGGCCCGAACATCTTAGTCTGATTGCGGGGCGTGCAGCGGTAGTTTTTCCTACAATGTCCATGGGTGCAACATTCAGCACAGCGTTAAGCGCTAGAGTAGGTGTGGTACGGAGCGCCCCACTGATTCTAATGAGGGCAGACCTTTGTACCCTCTCCAGCTTCTTAAGTGATACCATCCTTTCTAGCAAGTTCCACCAGACAAGGACTCCGTATAGCAAGATTGGTTTTATAATCGTGTTATAAAGCCAAAAAGTGACTATAGGCGAGAGGCCCCATCTTTTGCCGATACATACAAGGCAACTGTTGGCTTCCTAATTCACTACTCAATGTTTGGCTTCCACGTAAGACCTCTGTCAAGGATAACTCCCAGGTACTTCACCTTGTCAGAGAGCACCAATGGAGCGCCCGCTATTGAGGGGAGAGACACTCTAGGTACTTTGTATTTCCTCGTAAATAAGACGAGCTCCGTCTTCAGAGGATTTATCGAAAGGCGAGAGGTCCGCATTTCCAGGTTTCTGTAGTATAGGTCCCAGTTCGTGCTCCTAAGATTCCTGTAGGAGGATCTTTTGGGTTTGGTTTCATTCAGAGAAAACTAGATGTATCTGTGATCCAAGGTGAGGTCAAGCACCTCCTCCCTAACCGCCGTAATGAAAGTTTTGTCGTTACCTCTATTGCAAATAACCAAGTCTTCGCTTAAAATAAAATCAAAAAGTGACTCACCTCATGAATTAATATCCCAACTTCCCAAACAAGTGTGATGGGAATTTGCATCGGTTTCGATAACGACGTCAATCTTTCTACACCTCGCCTCAGCTAGGGCCTCCCTTAGCACCATCGGAGGTGGTTCCACCTCGTCATCGTTCGCCATATAGGCTGAGATCAGCCAGAGTCTCCCAGTAGTGCTCTCCAGGCTTATGGTGACTATGTCCTCATTGCTGAAATTAAGCAACTGCTCAGCCGCGGCTCCTGGATCAGGACTATGTTAACTCCACCTTGCTCAAGGCACCTTGCTCAAGGTGGATTAATAAGTTAGCAGAAGCTGCCTTAGAGTGCTGGAAGGGGGAAAAAGGTTGAAAAGGGTTGAAAAAAAGGTTAAAAGGGGGGGATAGAGGGGTGTATCCTCATCTTAAAACCGAAAACCGCACCTGCCGGAGGCTTATAGTTTTTAAGTAATTTAATGTTAAAGTTCTGTAATTTAGTTGGTGTTGCCATACACCTGAAATAAAACCGAAGCTCGTATGCAGGGATGTTATTTAAAATTGAGAAATATTTTTCAAAATAAAAACATACAACTCATCGAAACTTAAAAAAATGATATTAAGAGTATCACAAAAAATGATAAAGTAATTTAAAGCCAAAAATTACGGATTATTATTTATTTATTTAAGTCTATGAATTACAATCCTTACAGACTATGATACAAAAGTTGGTTAGATTAAATTACAAATATATTACATGTATTTAAAAACTATACTAGCTACTAACTAACTATAATATAGAATTCAAAATATTTAAAAATGCTGTTCTTGAAAGCGAGAAATCAAGAAGAACATCATTATGAACGGCATTTAATTCCCGTAAAGCACGAGTAATGGGAGCATTACTGGCATACGTAGTTTTAAAGTTTCCCCCATAATAAGGGTAGAAGTTCCTAAGGGATCGCTGGGGAACATTAAATCGAATCCTTTCCAACAAGTAGGGACAATCAATTACTCCAGTAATAATATTATGAGTAAAAGACAGACACAGTATATACCTACGAATCTCTAAGGACTTGAGACTTATAAGCATGAGACGAGCAGAATATGATGACATGGGATCAATAAAATTCAGGGACCGAAGGGCATATTTGAGAAATATTTTTTGCACACGTTCGATTCTATTGATAGCTTCCTGACTACAAGGTATTTAACCCTAGAACACACACCCAGCAAATACCACGTAAACACATACCCGGGATACGTTTGTACCCGGGACCTTATTTTGCGGTTTTTTTAACGCTTATTCAACCGATTTCTATGATTTTTATAACAAGTATTTGGTCTTTTGTTTCATTCGAATATTCCTACTGGTTCCAGCGATATGGGCAAATAAAGTCAGGACATGCAACAGTGAATTTTTGTTTTTGTTGTTGTCCTGATAGATGCAAAACAAAATAATATAATTTATAATAATATACTTGTAGAGTAACAACGAATACACATTTTGGTTTTTATTTCATTGAAATATTCTACCTGGTTCAAAAGATATGTGCAAAAACGTCGCGCAAGGTATGGGTACGTAGATAGCAAATACACTGGTATAACTGGGTTTTGTATTTTATATGCAGCTGCAAGGGTTGTTTTCACACGAGGTGTTGTTATAAATGCTGCCTGTTGATATTTTCATTATTGTTTTGGTGCTCAAAAGTGTAAGAAGTGAAAATAAATATAACTGAAACTATAAATAACTGGATACGAAATGACTTCAAGAAAAAACGAATATTTATCAAGTGCAGCATATTGAAGGTAAAAAATGTAATATAAGCAATAATGTAAACATATACTAATTTTTTTTATTATGCAGGCTAACTGAGGAACAGCGAGAATCATATATACAATCTTTATTTGATGAAATTTGTGACGATGACGCTCCCTATGACTTTGACTCAGAAGATGAAGAAGAAATTCAATTCAATGACATTGAAATTGCTGATGACGATGCTGAAGTTTCGCAAAGTGCCGCAGAAGTATTACCTGATTATGCGGACTATGAGGATGATGAAGAAGACGATGAAGAAGAAGAAGTAGAAGAAAATAATGAATTACCTGCTAGTGGCGAAAAATTTGTTGCACGTGATGGTACTGAGTGGATGAAAGAACCAAATGTAAGTTGTCAGGTACTCAGACAAAATATTATAAGAGAACGTTCTGGACCAGCTAGATGCACTGAAATGTTGTCAATAGAGCAAACATTCAAATGTTTCATGAACGTTGAAATGGCTGAGATAATTATGCACCACACAAATAAGTTAGCAAAAGAAACTTATAATGCTTACAACAATGCGCATCCAAACACAACTCCTAAGTCATGGACGCCTGCGTCAATAACAGAGCTGTATGCATTTTTTGGCATACTTATTATGACTGGTGCGAACTATAGCAATGGAGAACATGTTCGAGATTTATGGAGCGTCAAAAACTATCCTTTATATCGCGCCACAATGGGAGTCAACCGTTTCTGTTCGATATTGCGGTTCCTAAGATTTGACGATAAAAACACTCGTGCAACACGCTTACTAACTGATAAAGCAGCACCGATCAGTGAGTTGTGGACGATGATGAACAATAATCTTGCTGCACATTACAAGCCCAGCTCATGCTTGACGATTGATGAACAATTATTTCCTTACCGTGGACGCACACGGTTTACGCAGTACATACCGTCAAAATCTGCTAAATATGGTGTCAAGGTTTGGTGGATTTGCGATGCCACAAATGCATATCCACTGCATGGACAAATATATACTGGCCAAGCAGAAACTGGTAGGGAAACGAACCAAGGCGAACGAGTGGTGAAGGATTTGTCTGCCAAATACCAAGGAAGTGGCCGACACATTACAATGGACAATTTTTTTACGACCTTGCCAGTTGCAGAACTGCTTCTCACCTGGAAACTCACGATCGTTGGAACTTTGCGCAAAAACAAATCATATATTCCTCAAGAAATGAAGCAGAACAAAAACAGGACAATTGGTTCAACGACAATTGGTTCAACGACATTTGGCTTCAAAAATAATGTGACAATGTGCTCTTATGTTCCCAAAAAAAATAAAGCAGTAATTTTGCTTTCGACCATGTATAATGATGCTGAAATAGCTGACAGTGGGAAAATGAAATAATTGAATATTATAATCGTACCAAATGTGGTGTTGATCGAATGGACCAAATGTTTGCGGAATATCCAACACAAAGACAAACAAAACGATGACCACTAGCGATGTTCTTCAACATGTTGGACATTACAGCTCTTGCAGCCTACATTGTCTACGATTTGAATAACCCTATGTTGCCTTGGAGAACAAACAACAAGCGTAAGCAGATCCTGCGCAGCTTGGCTGAAGCATTGTGTATGCCCATTATTGAAGCCAGAGCCATAAATCGTCAAGTGACTTGAAATTTTTCGACTAAAATTGCTATTGAAGCATATTTCAACCGACCCCTGGAATCAATGGTGTCAACAGCAGCATCAACATCTGCCGCAGCGCGCACGCCAAAACCTGTGTCCGGATCTTGCTATTTATGTTACGCACAAGAGGAAAAACGCCGTAGAAAAACCAGAAAGCTGTGCGCCAAATGTAAGAAGCCAATGTGTCTTGAACATTCGGTCACATCAACAAATTGCTCTATTTGCCATGATTTTCCTTAGATATAAGATGCATTTTTATAATTTTTATAATAAAAGTCAATAATATAATGTGTGAAATGAATATTTTTAATTTTTCAAATAAAAAAATAATATAAAACATGTTTTTTTTTGATTATTATGAGGATTTTTACTATTGGGGTACAAACGTATCCCGGGTGTGTGTTTACGTATATAATGTGTTTGGAAGGCTGTAGCTCCTGAACCAATGGTCCGATCTGGTTCAAATTTTGAATTTGAACTCAAAATTAAATAATCTTCCAAGATCCGAAGTTAGCAGTATAGATGTATAGCGGTTCAAAAGTTACAACACTTCAAAGTTGAAGTGGATACATTTGTACCCGGGTGTGTGTTCTAGGGTTAAAAAATGTTCAATGTATTTTGATGGTGTTGGTTTGAATTTTTGTTTTTCTAAGCTTTTACTGCACCAAATATTTTGTTTTCACAAATTTAAATTTTTCTTGCGAACGCGATTCGTATCACTGGATATTTTTTCGTTAGGATTCTACCGATTGCGCCAATTTTATAACTAATTTGCGGTTCGTTATTTAAAAAAAAAAATTTATACGGCAATTAAAACCGAACAAGTCGAGGTCGAGAAACAGACTAACTTTTAGTTTATTTCAGTTTTTGAAAATTCTGTTTTTCTTACTTGCTAAATTACATTGGTTTAATTTCGCTTAAATTATAATAAAATTGCTGATTTTGCTTAGATAAGTAAAATTGTTTATACTTTGAAAATTTTTATGGATTGCGACATGGGCCGGAAAGTGATATTGTGCAACTGCTTTTGTCAATCTCATTTACATTGGTTTAATTTTGTTTCAAATAAAATTGTTAATTTTGCTTAAATAAATAAAATTTTGTATTCTTTGGAAATCTGGAATCTGAAATCTGGGTTACTGCTTTTGTCAATTTTATTTAAAAATTTTTGAATTTATCAGGTGCATTGGCTTTGAAGTCAATGTAACTGTTTGTAACTTGCGCGGAGAACACAAAAACGAAATAATTATTACGCTCCACAGAAATGTATACATTAAGGACGATAGCAGGAAAAACGGGATGGGATGGCTGTAGAAACCATGACATTAGCATCTAGACGAACATTGACGACATTGTAAAATTTATTACAATAGATCAAGGAGAAGAGCTTCCAACAACCGATTTATTAAGATTGCACTTGACGGAACTCCAGTGAGAAGACGACGTTTAAGTACCATCCGGCTCCAGACCCTATTTCATTCTTGGACCCATCGGTAAAGAAAATATCCGTCAAATCTCCCTGCATGCAATCTGGATTACTCCATAGCTCACTCAGTGCAAGTTTGATATCAAATTTTCTTCCAAATGAGACTGTGGGTATCAGGTCGTCTTTAGGTGCCAAAAACAGTGGATACTGCTCAGATAGCAACTTAAAGACTTCCCTGTGTCCCGAAGTTCCATCTTCGTGCCAGAAACCATATTTATGGAGTCTACACATTGCTTTTATTGTTTCCTGTTGCATCTTAAGATCCAGGGGGAGCAAATCAAGCATAGCGTTTAGAGCATCGCCGGAGGATGTACTCATGGTAACCGTAATGCATAAACATACGCTTTTTTGCAGCCTGTGTAGTTCCCGGATTGTGGACTTAACCATGCTCCGCCGCCACCAGACCACAGAGGCGTTTGGTCTAATAAGTGACGTGCCATAGGAGCACAGCAGGTTTCAGACCCCAAAGGCTCTGCGGCATTGCTGAAAAATCCTTAATGCGCGGTTCACCTTCAGTGAAACTTGAGTCTCCCAAGTCAGCTTCTTATCCAAGATTACTCCTAGATATTTAACTGCATCAGTAAGACTAAGTGTCACCACTAACCTTTCAGTGTTGGAATACTGAGGCCATCCAATTTCGGTTTCCTCGTAAACAATACTATGGTTGTTTTGTTCGGATTAACGGAAAGACCTTGTCTCATTCGCCTTTTCCTGGTTTCAGAATAAATACTACTCTTACGCGTCGCCATTGGGATGGTATATAACCAAGTGCAAGACAGGCTGTGAAGATCCTTTTCATGGCCTCAATCAGCCTGTCTCCTCCTTTTTTAAGCATTGCTGGATATATTCGGTCAGGTCCAGGGAACTTAAAGTTCTCAAAGGAAGACAAGGAAAAGCTTATCGATTCTTTTGTCACTATCCGACTAGCAATATACCAGCTGTACCTAGAGGCTCCACCGTCGCTACCGCTATTGTTCATGCCTCTCTCTACTTCAGAGAGAGTTCTTCTACCCGGAAAATGGGTTTAGAGTAGAGCATTAAACGTTTCCGATTTGGAAATGGTGTATGAACCATCAGGTTTTCGAATGGAATCCAGCCTTACTGAGCGGTCTAGTTGAAGGACCGTACAAAGTCTCGCTGTTTCCCTTATTTCTTCTACTGCAGAAATTTCTATAGGATTAGGTTTGGCTTTCCGTACTTTTTTCTTACATTCTATCTGTGTAAGTCGATGATTAGCCCAGTCCTCTTCAGTTTGGTTCTTTAAGGCCTTATTAAGAAGTTTTCTGGACCGTACACGAGGCTTCGACAGTTCAGGGTTCAACCAAGCAACTGCTTTCCCCTGTTTACTTTGCCTGAGCGGGCACAACAGTTCCTCAAAGCAATTGATTAAAGTGCCTTTTAATTTCTCAGTAGCATCTTCAATCATTTCTATTGATTTGAGTTTTTTCAGGTTTGGTAATCGCTCTGTTGCAAACTCACCTTTGAAAGGACATGCGAAATATTCCCTGCCTTGGTAATAAAAATACATTGGGTTTTCTCCCCTTATCGGGGATATGTGACAGCCTGAGGCAATTTTAGAAACTATCAAGAGACATGGTATCGCCAGATCAAGCATATCGCTTCAGCGTGCTGAAACTATTTATTAACCGCCCATCGAGTCTTGGTTTCAGAAGCGATTTCTTTTAAACTTCTATTAAAATGCTCAATATTGTACTTCGTTATGATTTAACGCTGCGCCGGTGGACCCAGTAAGGATGCCTGAACTACCAGCAAATTGAATGTCTACTTAGTTTTGATATAAATTCTGTGGCAAATTTTACAACGCATGCGGCGAGAGTAAAATCGCAGAAAAAAGTTCTGTTATTTTTGCTTTTGTTCGTATGCATTGTCTACTCAGTCTCTTGGCAAATTTCGCTTGTTAAGAACAATCGGATTGCAGTGATTGCACTATATAAGGGTGGTAAAAGTGCAAGTGAGATTTACGAATTGCTGAAAAACTTAATATTTCGAGAATGTTTGTTTGTGGTTCTAACCAGTGCAGCCATAAAAGCCGTTCGAGAAAGAATCCGCAGAAATCCCCTTAGAAAGCAGAAAATGATGTCCAGGGAAATGAATGTATCGACCAGATCAATGTTAAGACAAATTAGAGATGATCTTCACATGAAAGCTTTCCGTCGCTAAACTGGCCATCTTGGGACAACGCGCTTGAAAATTAGACTCGAAGATGTAAGCAGCTTCATCGTTGGCACGCGGTCAACGGCCAAGAAAATATTATTTTCACAGATCAGAAAATGTTGACTGTTTTTTTTTTAAGTTTTTTATGCTAAAACTTCTGAAGACGCAAAAAGTGTTGTTCCAAGACTTCAGCGCGGCCACGATACACCCTCCATAATGATTTGATGGGGAATGTCTTGTAACGCGTTACATCTCTTCATTTCTGCGAAAACGGGCTTAAGACCGGGGCAAAGGTGTACCAGGAGAAGGTCTTAGAAGGCGTGGGAAAGCAGTTGAGCAGTACTCTCTTTATTGAAGAGCGTTGGATCTTCCAGCCATATTCCGCTCCAGCCCTTAAGGCAAAAGCCACCCAGAAGTGATTATAATATAATACAATATTCCTGGGCTCATAGCCGCAGAAGATTAGCCATCTGAAAGTCCAGATCTGAATCCATTGGATTACAGTTAATGGTCAGAATTGGAGAACATGATCTGTCGGAGACCTCACTGAAATCTGGAGATTCTCAAATAATCTTTGGTTCGAGCAGCGGCGTCAATATCCATGGAAACCACGCGTGCTGCATGGAAAGCACTCAGTGGTGCAACCATTTCTAGATTTTTTCTTATTAGCATAATAAATCCGTAGTTGACAATCTCTTCAGTCTACTAAAGGAGATGGGATTGAGAGTTATTTCTGCAATTAATGGGTTTGGGTGCGATTGAAGTTTTATATAGTGTGATGTGGCTAGCTTTTTTGTTTCTTAGCTATTGTATGAAATTTGAGATCACGATGAATTTGAGCATTTGTGATAATATGCTGTGTTTGTGATCATTGTGTTTTCGTTGTCGTGTGTGTTAATCATTTGTGTTTTCGATTGAAATCAAAGAATTTTGCTGTTAAAATTGGCAGTAGCCCAGAGCTCTTCGCCGTAGGTCCATATAGGTTTTAATGTGGTTGTGTAGAGTGAGAGCTTGCTTTTGAGAGAAACATAAGAATTTCGATTAAGTAATCAGTATAGATTTCAGAGTTTGATTCCAAATGCCTTACGGTTAGTGGAAATATGTGTTTTCCATGTAAGCTCGCTGTTAAGGTGTATACCAAGATGTTTCGGGGGGCAAATTGAGTGTAAAGTTACTTGTCTCTTTGGATTTTATTCTCCAATGTTTTAATCATTGAGTTAAAATATCAAGTTTTTTTTTTAAGCTTAAGTGGAACCATCTGGGAGTTAGAGTCAACTGTGAGAGTAGCGGTGTCATCTGCAAAAGTTCCGACGATAGTTTCCTTAGTGACTAATAAATCGGATTAATGGATTTTATTCTCCAATCTTTTAATCATTGAATTGAAATATCAAGTCGTTTTTGGAGTTTAAGGGAACCCATCTGGGAGTTAGAGTCAACTGTGAGAACAGCGGTGTCATCTGCAAAAGTTTTCGTCGGTTTCCTCAGTGACTAATAAGTCGTAAGTGTAGAGCAAGTAAGGGATGGGCCGATTATACTGTCCTGGGGTAAACCAGTTAAACTTTCACAGAGCTCAGGGGGTCTTCGTTTTGCTTAACAAAGAAATATCAGTCTTTGAGGTAGGACTTGATAAAAGTGTAATAATTTAAGGGTAAAGTGTCTTTTATTTTATTTATTTATTTATTTATTTATTTGTCTTTAAATGGATACATTCTTACAGACTATATTAAGCTAATGTACAATAGTTTAGTAGTTACTATTGTAAGAAAATAACGATTTAAGATGATTGACTAAGATCCCATACGGCCATGTAAAATCAGCACCGGAAGAATTGAAAAACATATTTAAATCTGCACATGCCCTAGGAATCGGAGCATTCACCCCATAGTTGGTTCTCGAGAAGCCAATTTTAAGGGTTTCATACTGTCGGAGCCTCAGATTGGGTATATTAAATTGAATTTTACTTAAAAGGGAAGGACAATCAATAGATCCAGAAATGATACGAATAATAAATGAGCACGATAGAATAGATCGTCTGCTATCAAGTGGTTTTAAGTCAATTAATAAACATCGAAAGCGGTACGATGGTACAGGTTCAGAAAAGTTTAAAGATCGGAGCGCAAAACGAAGAAATACTTTCTGAACTCTCTCAATCCGATTAGACAGACCTATTTGGTACGGTCTCCAAATAATAGCGGCATACTCTAATCTTGATCTAACAAAAGCACAATACAATGTTTTGAGAGTGTGTGGGTTGGTAAATGCAGAACAATTTCGGCGAACGAATGCAAGCATCGCATATGATCGTCTTAAGAAGTGGTTAACATGGCTGGTGAAATTCAGCTTAGAGTCGAAAATAACGCCTAAGTCTTTAATTTCCTCAACGGATTGCAAAGGTAAGCCAGCAATAGTATACGAAGTATGCAAAGTATTGTTAGATTTTGCATATTTTACGTGAAAGCATTTGCTAATGTTTAGTGACAAATGGTTTAAATAGCACCAGTTCCGGACATTGTGCAAGTCGGTTTGCAACTTTTCAGAGTCCCTAACACTGTTAATCACCGCAAATATTTTAAGATCATCAGCATACAACAAGTGGTCTGCAAACGAAAAGCAAGAACCAATATCGTTAATAAAGAGTATAAAGAGGAGGGGTCCTAGAATACTTCCCTGTGGGACACCAGAGGATGCAATAAATGCACGGGATGTCGTATTATCAACGGCTACAACGCAGTGCCTGTTGGACAAATATGATTTGATCCGCGACAAAAACGTGGAGTGTATACCCAATGATGCAAGCTTCGACAAGAGTATTCGGTGCGATACTTTGTCAAACGCTTTAGAGAAGTCTGTATAAATTGCATCAACTTGAAATCTGTTCTGGAAGGCTGAAATGCAGTAATCATTGAAAATAGACAAGTTAGTGACAGTGGAGCGACTTGCAACGAAACCATGCTGGTTGGTAGATATAAGGCCTTTGACAGCAAAATATAACTTATCATTCACTGTTATCTCAAAAAGTTTTGAGACAGACGAAAGCTTCGAAATCGGTCTGTAATTGCTAACATCGTTTTTATTTCCACTCTTAAATATAGGCGGAACGGAAGTAAATTTCCAATCGTCAACAAAGATACCGGAGGATATCGATTTATTAAATATAATTGTAACAGGCTCAGCGAGACACAAGCAGTTTTTCAGCAAAATGCCCGAAAGGCCATCCGCATCAGTTTTCGTTGTAGACTTAAGCTTCATAATACCCTTGACGACATCAGTAACAGATAGGCACAAAGTCCCAAAATTGAGAGGTGAAAAACTGTTAGAGGGCAAACTAGAATCGAAGTCTAAGTCGGGTTCAAAGTTAGAGCAAAAAAAGTCGGCAAATAAATTGGCAGATTCTATGGCAGAATTTGCATATTTACCATTATAAAAAACATTGTTTGGCACCGTTGAGCAAGACTTTTTTGACTTTTTTTGCATAGCAATCCCTCATGCCAAACTCTGTCAAAGGCTTGGGATATATCGATAAATACCAATACTCTCCTAGGCTACACAACTTTCCCCACGAATTACGTTTTACTTTTTTGAGAGCACTTTAGTAGATTCTGAGACTATCTTTATGACGTTCCCAATCGTCTACCAGACTAGTGGCTTTAGCCAAGATAAACAATCTGTTACGGTATTTCCTAAGCGTTTTTAATTCTTACCAAGATAGTTTTGTTTCGCTCTGTTCTTGATTGAGGGACAGGAGTCTTGTTATAGGTACTGGTGTACTACTTGATTGAGACTGGTGCTTGTATCTACACTTTGCAACTGATTTCATTAAGGTAGTTCTTTACAAGACGCGATATTTCTTAGAAATATCGGAACTGTCAGGGAATCTCTATGGTTAAATTTTTCAGATTGACTTCAGTGTAGCTACAATTTCCTACCCCTACAGCCTTTTGCAGTGGCTCCAAGCATTCGGTACGAATTCTAACCATCACATGTCTAAAAACGCCACCTGGTTTCTCTCGGTTTGTAGATCTTAAACATCCGTAAGATGGATGCTTCGTGGACCGACTTGGTAGGAGCGCGTGCACGAGCTCTTAGCTGAGACGGGATGTTTTCAAATTCTACAGCCTCTAGTTTTGCGCCAGGATAAACCTCACCAACCTTTTGTATAGCAACCTTCTATAGTTTGGCGGATTGTTTGTCGTCAGAAGTGACTAATTTAACGCAGCTTTGATACCAGCCCACGCCGCGACAGGACGGAGAAAGGCCAGGATGCTCCTCCAGAACGCTGAAAAAGGCGTTGGCCAAAGTAATCTCAATCCATCTCCACTGATCTTTAGGAACACTGCAGTCCTTATTCGCTCTATCCACGACAGTTAACACCTTGCCACCTCGTCTAACCAAAGAGCTTTATGATAGCCCTGAAACCTGCTTAGCAGCCATATGCCTTTTAGCCGCATGCCGCAATATGGTAATTGTTCAAACGCCAAATTATTAATTATTATTAATCTTTAAGAGAGAAGATATTTCCTTATCTGTCTGAATTTGTCTTTATTAATGGCTCAGAATTATGATTCCAGTTGAACTGCTCTAAATATGGGTTTTTTGTGACATTTGCCACCAATATTGGTGTTCTCTTGTTTTTGTTGGTTACTTGTTCCCGTATAAAGCTATATAAAGGGCCGGATACAGTACTTTTTGATGGTATTTCTGCATTTTTGTTATTTGCTGGCTTCAAAAAAGCAGATATTAACATTTCGGATTCCAATTCCTTCGATGCATGTCTAGCATTTTCTTTTCTTCTAAAGCGCCCGCCGTAGCCGAATGGGTTGGTGTGTGAGTATTATTCGGAATTCAGAGAACGTATGTTCGAGTCTCCGGGAACACTAAAATCAGGAAAAAGTTTTTTCTAATATTGATCGTCCCTCGGCAGGCAATGGCAAACCTCCGAGCGTATTTCTGCCATGAATAAGCTCCTCATAAAACATATTTGCAGAGTCGGCTTAAAATTGTAGGTTCCTCCATTTGTGAAACAACATCAAGACGCACACTAAAAATAGGAGGAGGAGCCCGCCCAAGCCAGCGCTATATATATATAAGTTAACGCCTCCTATACCACACACCACTAACCCAGTATGTAAACAATTAACCATAGATTAATAGCGCAAGCCACTTCCCATGTCATTGACACTTTGCTAATGGAGGAAGTGGACATCACATATCACGTATTGCCCGCTTTCAATAGAATTAAGACATACGTAGAATTAACCTAAGATTTAAGCTTCACTTATGAATGTAGTTGTAAGCAGATTCTGTATAAATATTGAAATTAATAAAGTTTGTTTTTAGTTTTTATCCGTTGTGCATTGCGCGACAAGCATCACAATGAAGACTCACATTTTTTAAAAAGCTTTTGCTATTGAAGCAAAAGTTAATTGGCGATCCTGCCCGGAGCTGTTGTAGTTCTGGTGGACCAAATAAATTAAAGTTGTGTACTATAATAGCCTATAAAAAGGCAGTGCATAATTTAAATAAATAAGTACCCCTAAACCGGAAAGGGAGAAAAAATTTAATAAACAAATCATTACAGCAATTTACAGCTGCAAAAATTATTTTTTATTGTGCCAAAGGAAGTGCAATGAAAAGATTGTGTAAAGACTAAAAAAGGAGAAAACCAAAAAGTATCCTAGTCTAAAAAAATAATAAAACAAGAAGGAAGAGATTGTGTAAAGACTAAAAAAGGAGAAAACCAAAAAGTATTCTAGTTTTAAAAAAATAATAAGAATAAAATATCGAGCAATTCTTCAAAATATAATATCAAACAATTCTACAAGGAAAAAAGGCAAATGAGGAAAAACTCACTCAATTGAGGGAAAATCAAATAGAATCCATCTGTATGCAAACATTTTAGCAAGCAAACGGCATCACCAAGTTTGACCTGAAAGGATCTTCCAATAATGAGTAAGAAATTAAATAATTTTTAAGAATTAAAAGTTGTAAAGTATTAATTAATTGAGAATAAGTATAGCATATGGGCAATAGACCTAGTAGCTTAGGTTACGAGAGATTACACTATTGTGAAAAGTGTAAGGAAAACCACAAAAATTGTGTAAAAAATAAAGAAGTGATTAAAAATTTTTCAAATTTTATCAAAAATAAAGCTGGAAGAGTTGAGAAGTAGATTTGCAGATATGTCTATAGTGAATAATAATAACAGCACGTCCAATATGGATGTTGTGTCGCGACTTATAGCTGCTAGCACCGCCTCGCTGCGTAGCGAGGTAGAACAAGTTAGACGTCAGTTGCAGGCTTTAAGTAATTCCGATAATGTTGCTGAATATGCAACAGAATCAATAGATCCAACGAGCAATTGTGAGGAAAGTTTAGATGTCATAAAATCTCTTCCTGAATTTCGAGGAAAAATCAACAATTATGTTAGCTGGCGCGAGGCTGCTAACAATTCAATGTCAATGTATACTAGGGGAAGCAAAAAATATTTTGCTGCCTTGACTATCTTGCGTAACAAAATTACGCAGGTCCCTAACGATATTTTAACGAACCACGGTACGGTTCTTAATTTCGATGCAATTCTGAGTAGGCTAGATTTTGCCTTCGCTGATAAGAGGCCGTGTCACATAATAGAACAGGAAATGAGTGTGCTTAGGCAAGGACCTGGTACCCTAATAGAGTTCTACAACGAGGTCAATAAAAAACTGACGTTATTAATTACTAAAACGATAATGACGCACGGAACGAATTCCGCAATTACAAAGGAGCTTAATACCAAAAACAGGGAAACAGCTCTTCGAACTTTCATTACAGGTCTTAACCTTCACGTTGGCACCACGTGACTTACCAAATGCTCTTGCCAAGCCGCAGGAGCTTGATGCCAATCAAATGCGAGCACAGTTCGCATTGCATTTTTCAAGGAGTAAAAATAATAGTAATAATAATAATACAATAAACAGAAACGCTGCTCAGGGCGTTCGTAGGGGTGCGAATTTTCAGAACAATTTAAGGTATCCACCAAGGAATACCCAAGCAAATGAGGTTAAACAAAATCGTCCAGAGCCAATGGACGTTGATCCATCATTACAGATCACAAATAGGCCTAAACCGGTACAAACGTACCAGCAACAGGTGAGAGGCAATAGAAATAATTGGCAGACCAATTATAATTATCAGGCAAATGCTGTGCCAAAGAGGTCGAATGATAGTGCGCAAATAAGTACGCAACCTCAACAGAAGGTGAAAAAAATTAATAACATGGGAGAAAACCATTTTTTAGAGTAAGGTCTGATTTGCCCTACATTGTCAAGATGGATAGGAAGACGGGGCAAATCTTCAAAATCTTAGTTGATACGGGAGCAACAAGCTCATATATACGGGCCGGGCTCTATGTAAATAAAAATGTTTTAGAAATTAATAAGAGGGTAAGAACCATTCATGGTTCGACCATCATAAACTTTTTCCATAATATCAATTTATTTGATGTTCAGGAGCGATTTTACGAGATTGAAAATTTGGAAAGTGATCTCTTAATTGGAATAAATTTCTTGAGTAAAATCGAGGCCAAGATTGATATTCCAAATCGGGTGTTGATCTATGGTAATAACAAAACAGAAAAAATTGATTTTCTTGATGATTTTGATATACCAAACCCCTCGGGACAAGAAGGTCCTGAAACGTCTGTCGAAGATGTTATCAATAAACCAAAAGGGAAAAATAATGAAAGAAATACCAAAAACGGTGTGAAGAAAATTAATCAGAAACCAGTAGGGGAAAAAGGTCAGAAGGGGCCTGCCAAAACTTATACTAGAAACAAAAAAAATAATAAAAATTTGCAAAAAAATATTTCGGAAAACCTAACTCCTAAAACGTTAGCTGAGGTAATATAGATACCGCGAAAATAAAAAAATTGAAAAATCAAGATAAGAATGAAGATTCCCAAATTGGAAATTCATTGAATAATTTAAGGTCGGAGTCCTCAAAGATATCCTTTGAAGTAGATAGGAAAGGGGAGTCGATCGAAGGTTTGCAAAATAAGGTGATTGAGGAAATTTCAATAACACATAGTGATGTTAATTTAGATTTACCTTTTCGTACCGACGTAAAGGTGGAAATACGAACTTTTGAAGAAAGGCCAATTTGGTCAAAACAATACCCTTACCCAATATCAGTGAATGATTTTGTTAATAATGAGGTTCAAAGCCTGTTGCAAAAGGATATAATTAGGGAAAGTAAAAGTCCATACAATTCTCCAGTATGGGTGGTTCCAAAGAAAGGAGTAAATGATGACGGAAGTCCTAAATTGAGATTGGTCATCGATTTCAAAAAAATTAATGAAAAAACCACATCTGATAGGTACCCAATGCCTAATCCGGAGGTTATAGTTTCGAATTTGGGAAAGTCTAATTATTTTTCTACAATAGATTTGGAGTCTGGGTTTTACCAGATATTAATGAAAGAAGGTGATATAGAGAAAACAGCATTTTCGGTAAATAACGGGAAGTCCGAATTCCTACGAATGCCGTTCGGATTGAAAAATGCACCAAGTATTTTTCAACGAGCTATGGATAATGTATTAAGAGAATATATTGGAAAGTTTTGTCACGTTTATGTCGACGATGTTATAATTTTTTCAAAAAATTTGGAAGACCATAAAAAACATTTGAGTTTGGTAATTAATATATTAAGGGAGGCAAATATGAAAATATCCTCTGAAAAATCTAAGTTTTACAAAAGAGAGGTGGAATTTTTGGGATATATAGTGGCAAAGAATATAATCAAAACGGACCCAAGAAAGGTTGAAGCCATACAAAATTATCCTATACCAAAGACATTGCGTCAATTGCGGGGATTTTTGGGGCTGACAGGCTATTATAGAAAATTTATACGCAATTACGCGGTTGTGGCAAAGCCATTAACTAAGCATTTGCAGGGGGAAAACGGAAAAATTTCCCAGTATTTGTCATTGAATTGACACAACCTGATTATAAAAAAAAATTTGTTTTAACAACCGATGCATCAAATGTAGCTTTGGGTGCAGTATTGTCACAAGAGGGGAAACCTATTGTCTTTATATCAAAAACATTAAATTCTACGGAGCTTAATTATGCTACAAATGAGAAAGAGAGTTCGCAATAGTCTAGGCTTTGAAAGCATTGCGCAATTACCTTTACGGTGTTAGTAATCTGGAAATACACACTGATCATCAACCTTTGTCATTTGCGATTACGGAAAGAAATCCAAATATTAAGATTAAGAGATGGAGATCATTTATTGAAGAATTTTCTCCAAAAATTATTTACAAACCAGGTGCAACCAATGTCGTTGCTGATGCATTGTCGAGACAAATGCTTAATAATTTGACGAATTCCGAAGAACATAGTGAATCCGGTGATTCGTTAGCGGACACACAACATTCTGCTGAAAGCAGTAATGAATATCAGATTCATGAAACAAAAAAGCCATTAAATCATTTTAAGCAACACATTTTGATAGATAACGGGGCGAAAATAACCGTGTTAGAGACAATTTCTTATTTTAATAATAAACGATTTTTGATCGAATACGACATACCGGAAAATATTGTTGGAGTTTTAAAGGAATATATTAACCCAAAGTTGGTTACGGGAATATATTGCACACCTGAGGGGCTTAACGAAATAAAGAACGTATTGAGGGAGGCATTTCCAACTGTACAATTTTTTCATACGAAATTGTTCCCAAACGATATTACTAATAGAGAGGATCAGGGAGCGATTATTGAGCAAACTCACAATGGGGCACATAGAAATTATAGGGAAAATTTGGCCCAAATTAGGCAACAATATTATTGGCCCTTGATGATAAAACAGTTCAAGCAATATGTAAAAAATTGTAACATATTTAATTGTAAATATTTAATTGTAAAATATATTGGGGATAAGCTTAATTTGGAGGAAAAAATTTTGGAACTTCTGCAAACATTTCCAGATGTTAAAAGTATGGTTATGGATAATGAACCAGGTTTAGGTACGATACAATTCAGGTCTTTAATGGAAAGACTCAACATACAAATCTATTATTGCACATCACGTCATAGTACGAGTAATGGTCAAATAGAAAGGGTTCATTCCACACTTATAGAAATATCTCGATGTTTAAAAGAGGAACACAGTTTAGTTAGCGATTTCGAATCGATTATGAGGGCGGTGCAGCAGTATAATAAAACTATACATTCAGTAACAGGTAAACAACCTTGTAATATTTTGTTTAATAAAGAGAAGCATGAGAATATAAGGAATATATTAAGAAATAATCAGGAAAAAATGTTAGAATACCACAGCAAGAAAAGGCTTCAAAAAAATTACCATAGGGGTGAAATTATATATGAAAAAGTATATGGGGAACGAAATAAATTAAAACCCAAATATAAAAAGCAAGTAGTAGTAGAAGATTTAGGAAATAAAGTTAAAATACAAAACAGAAACAGAATAGTTCATTAGGAAAAATGGGGAAATTAGTGCCACTTATATTGATATTTTCATATAAATATCAATATTATTACAACAGATATAATTGATTACACAAGAGAAAATTATATACTTGTAGAAGAAGAAGATGCAGGAATTTTTGAATATTATGGATCATTATACCATTTAACAAATTTATCATTATTTGAAAATGTTGTAAACTTGTATTTGAATGAAGAAATAATATTAATTGATAATTCAAGTATGGATTATGAAATACGAATGATAGAAACATTACTAGGACAATTGAAGGTTGATAACAAAAGATCGAAAAGAGGTATTAATGAATTAGGTATTGTTTGGAAATGGATTTCGGGTACGCCTGACCATGATGATTTTATGAAAATAACGAATAAAGTAAATGATCTAATAGAAAATGATAATAAGCAGTTTACAACAAATTCACAAATATTCAAAACAATCACAGAATTAACGCAAATCCTTAAGCAATTACAGGGCAGTTCTAATGAAAAAACTGTTTTAAGGCAAAGAAATAAATTAATAATTACAGAGCTTGAAAATATAGTGGAAACAATTACCTTGTCAAAAGTAGGAATATTAAATCCTTTAATTTTAGATATGTCAGAAATAAAAGAAATAATAAGCAATGAGCAAGTAAATGTAACAATATCAGATCCTATAGATGTTTCGGAATTTAAAATTGTACAAAAAAGTAATTGAATAGTTGTTTACATTAAGTATCCAAAAGTAAAAAATGTTTGTAAATTGTATAAAGCAATAGCTGTAGCGCAAAATGATGGAAAATTGTTGATTGAAAATGAAATAATAAAATGTGGAGGTAAATTTTATTCAGTCAAATTTTGTAAAAAGGAATTAAATAATGCTTTTTGTATGATAAAAGGAAATAACACATGTTTGTGCAATATGTTAAATAATAAACATGCCAACTGCACAAAAATAAATGAAGCAAACGAATCAATAAATATTGTGAAAGATGGTGCTATAATAGCATCAGGAAAGCATAAAATTAATAATCACACTATAGAAGGAGTTTATTTGATAACTTTTCAAGATAATGTTATAATTGACAATAGAAAATATGAAAATCCTACAGGAGAAATTTTAAGACATTTAAGGGAAGGAAAATTAAAATCTTTTTTTGTAAATAAATACATTGAAACAAAAAATATTGATTTAAAACTAAACAATGTAAATATACTCACACCATTAAAGCAAGAAATAAAACGAAATCCTGTTTGGTGGACATTTACCACTTTAATTATAATAATATTATCTGCACATGTTGTCTTTAAATTTATCATATACATTAATCTGAAAATTAAATTAAAAAATGCAAAAGAAAAAGAAGAATTATTATTGCAATTATCAAACAGAATTAATCACTTAACAGCTTTATATTCGAAGACGGGACGCTTCGATTTAAAAGAGGGGGAGTTAACGCCTCCTATACCACACACCACTAACCCAGTATGTAAACAATTAACCATAGATTAATAGCGCAATCCACTTCCCATGTCATTGACACTTTGCTAATGGAGGAAGTGGACATCACATATCACGTATTGCCCGCTTTCAATAGAATTAAGACATACGTAGAATTAACCTAAGATTTAAGCTTCACTTATGAATGTAGTTGTAAGCAGATTCTGTATAAATATTGAAATTAATAAAGTTTGTTTTTAGTTTTTATCCGTTGTGCATTGCGCGACAAGCATCACAATGAAGACTCACATTTTTTAAAAAGCTTTTGCTATTGAAGCAAAAGTTAATTTATACGCGTAGCGTGGGCTCAATAGTGCGTATATTCGCGGCAGATCTTTTATATTAAATTATCTGCATAAATTATTTATCCTTCATTTATATTGATTTTCTTAGAAAGCTGTTGAAGCTGTAAATTGTATTATAACAAGGATGACAAACTTATAAGGTTTGGCTTAACTATGGTGAAAAAGAAAATTGCGATGGAAACTTCGGGTGCCACGGGAGAAATGGCAATGGGAAATGAAATGAAAGTGAAATGTGTAAAAAGTGGTTAGTTCAATACAAACTCACGTCAAAACAAACGTGGTGAATAAATTGCAAAAATTGTGTGTTTTAAATTGAATTTAGATATAATATTTGCAATAAAACAGCAATATACTCACCTTCAGGAATATTGGATATACCGTGAGAGTTATACGTAAGAGCTATACTTACTGTCACAAGTCGCTTAAGAATGTGCCTCTTGGTGCGTGTACCTACTGCCTCTTATTCTTTCATCAATATTGCCTGAACCAACTGATGACGCAGAGTGACTGCTGAAGCGAGCGGACGTGTCGAGCGTATACTTTGCGAGTTCCTTTTTGTGCTTTGTTTCTTTGTGAATGTACACTGTGTGTACAAATAGCATTGTTGATGTAATTCCAGTGTGCTCTCCTGTTTTTTTTTATCCGAAGGGGTAATCTTTCATAGATACCGTCAGCATAGACGGCATGCATCTGATCGCTGAGGGGGCACCTCATTCGGGACCACTCACAGTCAATACTACTATTAAACTGGACTTGCGAAACAGTACACCTGCTTACTAAGCCCTAACTCGGACCTCTATAGCTTTAGTTTGCCCTGCGGTACCGCCGTTTAAGCATTGCATCTTTCTATTTGGTTCTTTCACGGTCTACCCTTCATTAATGGCTTGCCTTCTTTGTTTACTGCGTTCCCATTCATTTTTCCGCAGTTCCTGTAGCGCCTTTGCGGACCATTCTCTCATCTTGACCCACACCAATTTCGACCGCAGCATGTGATTTACAGTGTTGCCTGGGTTTATTCTTCAATAGAAATTCTTTCAGATGTATATCTCGGGCAGGAGAAGAAGGCATGTTCCGCGTTCTCATTACCGTTGCCGCAGAACGTCCTCGTGGTCGAGTCTTTGAAGATATTTTCTATGGCATCCATGTCCCGTTAAGAACTGTGCCAGGTAGTAATCTGTATCACCATGTCCTCTCTCCAGCCCTTATTCTGTATTTTCTGTACGGCCTATTTTCCATGCGAAAAGTCTACCTTAATGGCAAGGTGGTCACTGCCTGTGTTGAAATCACATACTTGCCATCTTGCTGATCGTACTAGAGCCCTGCTGGCGTAAGTGATGTCGATTTTTGATGCACGACCATTCACTTCGAAGGTGTTTTTCCCCCAGTGTTTAGCATAACCGCATCAAGCAGTGAGGATACCTTAATCAAGGCATCTCCCCTTTTATTGGTGTATCTGCTACCCCATTCCAAGGCCCTAGCATTGAAATCACCCTCAATCACGTTTGGTGTGGTACCAAGAGCGTTTTGCACAAGTACCTCCAGGTTTTCGAACTCTGCTTGCGTCAATTTCGGTGGCGCGTAGCAACTGTAGAAATAAATGCCACATATTTTTGCCCTGCTATTTCTTCCCCAGCCCCATATTGCAGCTTTACTTTTCTTGTCCGAGACCCACGTTCCAACGTTTAGGTTTATATGCTGGTCGCTGACTAGAACCACATCCACCTTATTTTCGTATACCCTTTGTTTTAGGAGCTCTTGTGCAGCCTCGCAATGGTTTAGATTGATTTGCTCAATCTTCATTTTTTCGTTTTAATATACGCCGCTAGATAAAGGGGAAACTTTTTGCTTCCAATCTGGGGGTGGATCCTCTTTTCCGTTTCTTTTACATGTTTCGCTTTCTCGCATAATTTCGCTTGGCGACTCTTCTCTCCACATTTGAGACAGTTCTGGCTTCTGTCGTCTTCGTTTGTACACGTCCTCGCTAGATATCCATACTTCAGGCATCTGCAGCATCTCCTCAAGTCAGGTTTTTCTCTTATTCGGCATACCACCCAGCCGATTTTGAGTTTTTGCTTATCAATCAGTCGCCTTGCGTCCAGTGCTGGTAGGTTTATCACCGCTGCTTGCGTGCCTGTATACGCCGCTCTAACGCTTTTTATTGCGCTTTCGCTTAATAGGTTAAGCTCGTTAACTTGCGTTCGTATTGCCTCCCCAATATCCTCTTTGGTTGTAATTTCATCTAAATCACGGATCTCCACCAACATTTCGTAGGTTAGGACCTTGATTTGCGCCTGCTCACTTAGCACCTTACCAATCGTCTTCTAGTATACTCCTGTATTGGCCATCTGCTCTTTTTTCAATTGAAGCGGGATTTCGCTTTTCGCCGTCTTTCTTATGCGTGACACTTGTTACCACTTTGTTCTCTTCCTCTTGAGTGGTTTTGCTTTTCTTGGGGTGGGGTTTTTCTGATCGGCTGTTTGTCGTTTCGTGGTCTTTTCGGCGTTCCTTCCGTCATTACGCTTCCAAGAACGTTTGCCTTGGCTTCTTTGATTTTCACTTCTTCCTGAGCTCTCGAGCGTAGTTTAGAGATTGTTTCGAGCAGTTCCCTTATGTTGTTGTTGATCGAGCGTTGCGGTAGACGCATTGCTTCTGTCAACTTCCCAATCGTCTCACCAAGAAGCGTTAAGGTGTCACTACCCGATTGTGCTGCTTTCTCATTGTTTTGTTGCAATGCAGGTGGCAACGATTTTGCTCTTTCAAGCCTTTCTACACTGAGCGTCTTTATAGGACTCCGTCTCAGCTTTGGAGCGCGCTTAAAAGGATCAGTCCCCGTGATTATATGGTATTTGGGGGTATTGTTCTCTTTAATTAGGTTCACTAGTAGATCACTCGATCCACGTGCACCTGGTGCCTTTTTGTTAGCCTCTTCCAGGCTTTCATTATTACTGCCCATAATGGCTCCATATATATTGCTGCTCTTGTTTACTGTTTTTCTTATTTTATTTTCCATACTTTGTTTTCTTTGCCAGCGCGTCGTGTGTAGGGGGGCAGGCCGAAATAAACAGAAACGGGCCTGTTCTTCGCTTTACCGGTCCCGGGAAACACGGACGGACCGAAGCTCACCCGGGGCAACGCATACTACTACCATTACACACTCCCTGTTTATGGCCCGAAGGGGCTGGCCATTGATACACCCCGCGGATAACACCTCGGCAGAGCAAGCTCACATCACTCTCCTCACTTCAACAACTGAGATGGTTCTTAAAGTGATGAGAGACTCCCAGTACGCCACGGCATATACCGGTCAATCAGAAGCCGAACCTAACATGCTGAACAGACGCTGACCAGGAAGCCGTCCATTGAGGAAACCGCCTCGCCTGGATTTTTGTTTTGCTCCCCATGGTCTTGTATGAAGAGGGAGACAACTATTTCTCAGAGGCATTGTCTTTGTGCCTCTGTCACCGGAAGCCTCATCGGATTTTGGCCGCATCCTTCGCTCCTAGCCGCTCATTGTCGGGGATTGCTTATTCATTAAAACTTATTTCGCAACTAACCCCTTCGGGCTATCTGCAACCTGCCCACCCCCACGGTAGCTTAGAGCCCAGCTTAGTCGTCCAACCCCGAGGAGCAAACACTTCCGAGCTTCCATGAATATCAGCCTGTGCGTGTTTGATTGGACACAAACAGACGATATAAGTTAGGAAAAGTAATAATTAGTTTGTTTCGGTGCATTCTCTATAATGTCACCACTTTGTTATATATGTACTTATGTGAAAGTGATATAGAATCAAAATGTGCCGGCATAACAAAAAAAGAAATTTCTGCACGAAAAAATAGCAAATGCTTAAAGTTATATTGTTCAATTTGTTTCAACGTAAAAAATGAAGGCACTCTAGAAAAATTAAAAGAAATTTTAGGTGTGTTGTATAAGCATTGAACAAAAATTGCGTTCATTGGAAAGTAAAATTGACACTAATTACATAGAAAACAACAAAGATGCCAAAAATAATGTCAAAATACCGTCATATTCCAGTGTCGTAAAGAATACATCTATTAAGCCAGCAATCGTTATCAAACCAAAAACAAAGGAAAAGAGTAATAAAACTATGGAAGCGATCGCACAAAAGATAAATAAAAATGATATTAATGTATGTGATACTCGTACGAGTAATTCCCGGAATGGAGGTAAAGTACTCTACTGTACCAATTCAACAGAAACAATGAAAGCCAAACAAATTTTTAATGAAAAAATGGGCTTTGAATATGATGTTATTTTACCAAAAATTAAATCCCCGCGGTTGAGAATTTGTAGCATTGACACAGAAATTTCTAATGAAACAATCATCGAAAAACTGAAGAGTAATAATGAACAAATTAAAAACTTTGATGTTCGTTTGATAACAGTCATTCCAAGGGAAAATCAATTGACAAAATGGAAAGATGCAGTCATTGAAGTTAATGGTGAAACATACAATAAATTAATGAAAATGGAATTACTTCATTTGCCTTGGAGACAATGTCGAATTCTAAAACATATTCATGTCAAATGCTGTGTTTTTTCATAAATCTACTGAATGTAAACAAGATCAAAAATGTAGTCGAAGTGCTGGAAATCATAAATACAGTACAATCGTGATAGTCCGACATTTCTTAATCCGACACGTTCGGTAATCCGACAACCTCATAACGTCTATGGATGCAATTGGCATTATTTTATTTTGATCAGTCGTAGCAGAGCAGCAGAGGGGGATTGTGTTTTGTTTCCCGGTCACAACGTATTTGTCATTAAATTTGAACGACCCAAGTTCTCTCGCGATTTCTGACGGTGTTGATGTGATTTTTTTGTCTTTTCGTGTCATTATTTTCTGATTTGGTTTTACTTAGTGATGGCATCGACGTCAAACAAACGTAAACATACGCTGAATGATAAATGGGTCATAATGCTTGGGATCAAGTATCAACTTCCAACATTGTTAAATCGTGGAAAAACGTTTGGCCAGACAATCCTTTATGAGAACAGTTACCAGATAATCAGGATGAAACTGACGAACAGTTTTTAGATTCTCTGTCTATGGTTTGTTCCTATCAAAATGTTAAGTTTAGTTCGAATGAGGGACTACCGCGTGAAGACTTAAAAAAATGGTTGTTAGAGGCAAATCTTAATGCCGATTTCACCGATGACGACATAATTGAAGAATTCACGGCAGCTCAAAACGACCCGGAAGATGCAGGCCGCTCAAATGACTAGGTTGAGGTGTCTTCGACGCAATTCACTGTCAGCAGTGACGAGGCCTCTCTGGCTGCTACGACACTGCTACGCTGGTCACAAGATCGTGGTGTTGATATGGAAACTGTACTCCAGCTTAAGAAGGTCCAAGAAAAAGTGATTGCCGACTCTTATAAAAGAAAAAAACAAAAAAGTATTCTCGATTACATATGTTAAGTAGATCATTTCGCTTTCGTAATTCATATTTTGTGTTTCAACGTATGCTGGTTTTTACTTATGTATTTACAATAATGTATATACTTACGTTTATGTTTTATATTAACTGCATATGTATTAAAAAACTAAAAATTTTGCGTATAATTATTTTCTTTAAGTTTAGCAGTTACGTTTTTGTTCCCCCACTAAAAGAGATATTAATAAAAAGATTATTTTTGCATTATGCATTTTGATCATAATTTTCGAATTAACATTGATTAAATGGAACCTTCGGTAGTCCGGAATATTTGATAATCCGACAACGAGTCGGCCCCGTATGTGTCGGACTATCACGATTGGACTGTATTCCGAATGTAAGAGTAAACCTCTTTGCTGTGCAACTGTAAACAGTCCAATGACAAATACAAAACAAACATTGAAACAACACATCATGCTTGGGATAAACTATGTCCAGTTTTTAACCGTCGATTAGAATCAGTTAAAAGGCAAATTGAATTCAGCGAGAGCACATAGCAACCAAAATCAACATTAAATGTCTTATGTACTAATATTTGTGGCCTAAGAAGTAATTTTACTGAATTAAAATATTTAGTGAGAAGAAAAAAACCCGATATTATCATTTTATCTAAATGAAACGCATATAGACTGTATAATAGTGATAGACTGTGATAATAGTGATTTAAAAATATGTGGTTATGACTGTATAAATTGCACTTCTTATTCTAAACATACTGGAGGTGTTGGTGTCGATATAGATAAAAAAATTAAATATTGTAATGTATTACTAATTAATCAACCAATTGCTTGGTATTTATCCTTCGAAATTTGTTTAAACAAAATACCAACTATACTGGCAGGTGTCTATTTATTATCAAAAAGTGAACACAAAAATCTAATTATGGAATCGTTTGAACAGTAGTTTAATCAAATGTCAACAAATAAAAATATTGTTATATGTGGTGATTTTAAAATAGACATTTTATCTACGACAACTTATGGTCACAAACTTAAAAATATATGTGATAACAATGGTTTAAAAATATTAAACAATATGCCAACAATAATAACTGCATATTCATCTACTCTAATGGACTTGTGTATATCAAATGTGAATAAGAATAACATTTCATGCAACGTTTCTATTGAAAATTACATTTCTGATCATGCGATACTGGATATTTTAATTCACGGCAAACATGAATATTTTCCAAATAAAATAAGACAATATAGAGTTTGGAAAAATTATAATCAATTTGAATTCTTGAAATACTTAGAAACCAGTCTAATCACTTGGAACGATATTGTATTTTTGGATTTAAATAGAAAAATGGAATGGCTTATTCAAAATATTAAAAATGTTACTGAAAAATTCAAAAAGCTCAAAACATTTAAAACGAAACAAGATTATTCGATTTAGAACTAGAAATGGTGAAAAAAGAAAAAAATCGCTTGTATAAAAATGCTCAATTCTCTTCAGATTACGACGAATCATCTATCAATTGGTACAATTTCCGGATATATAAAAATCATTATAAATCAACGATTCAATTGAAGAAATACGAATTTAATCAACGAAAACTCGATCGTGTAAAGGAAAGCAACAAAGCAACATGAAAGCTATTAAATGCAGTTTTAAATAAGGAAAATCAAGAAATCTCCAAAATAAAATACAACAATATTGACATTGAAGACGACCTAGAAAATGCAAATTTATTTAATGATTATTTCAAAAATAGCATCATCGAATTGCATGAAAGTATTCCAGTAATTTCATACATAATAAACATAGTTCATATTCAAAACATCAACTTGGAATTTAGAGCCGTTTCAATAGCTGAACTTAAAACATGTCTTAAAGAACTTAAAGACAACACAGATGAATTCTTCATAAAACCAAGTGTACTTTTAGATGCGGTATTTGTATTGGGCATTCAAATTGCCAATATAATATATCAATCGTTTGAAAATGGAATTTTTCCCGATGTTCTAAAAAAATCAACGATCATTCAAATTCAAAAGGTACAAAATTCCATCCTCATTAGTGATCATCGACCAAATAACACTCTTCCTTGTTGTGAACGACTCATTGAATTATTAGCCTACAATCAATTTTCAAAATATATCGATCAAAATCAATTTTTAAGTGAAAATCAATCGGGTTTTAGAGACGAACACTCATCTGAATCTGCCATTAATGAAGTGCTATATGAATGTAAAATGGCACAAAATGAATCAAAAATTGTTGTTACTGTTTTTATAGATTTTAAGAGAGTATTTGCAACTATAGATATACATACATATTTCAATAAGCAAATTGGAATTTTATGGAGTTAGAGGAAATTCACTAAATTGGTTTAAAGATTATCTTAGTAATCGTAAGCATTAATGAATCTATTTCAAATGAACAATTTAATAACGTAGGGGTACCTCAGGGCTCTATTCTTGGACCTCTGCTTTTTACGATTTGCCAAGTTGCTTAAAATATTGTCAAGCTAGATTATTTGCAGATGATACTCTAGTCTATATCATTGCCAATTCGACTGATAAAGCATCACAAAAATTAAATGAAAAATTAAATATACTTTATAATACATATATTATGTCAAAATAAACTTAAACTAAATGTAAACAGAACAAAGGTTATGACAATATCAAACAAAAACATTAATAGAAATAATATAAATATTTTTATCGAATGATCTAGGCTTGATGTTGAATCAGAGATAGAATATCTACGTGTAATTATTGACGACTAAACTTTGATAAAAACACAAACCATATATGTAAGAAAGTTGGACATAAAGTTAATGTTTTAAATAGACTAAGAAATGAATTAAATACTAACCAAAAATTGTCACTTTATAAGTCAATAATTGAACCGCATTTATCATATTGTGCGTCAATTTTATTTATATCAAATTCAACAGATTTAAAAAGACTTCAAATTATTCAAAACAAATGCTTAAGACAAATATTAAGGGTTGATAATTGTACGGAAAGTCGAACAATGTTAAACGAATTAAAACTTGAGAGTGTTGTGCAATTAATTACTTTTAGAACATTAATATATAATATATATAATATATAAGATAATATATTCTCAAGCTCCTAAATATTTGACTGATAAAATTAAATATAAACATGAAAATAAAAATATGAGATTAAGAAATTCGAATGAAATATGTCTTTCTAAATCAAAAAAAACAATTTAGCCAAAATTCATTATTCTATAAAGGTGTTAACCCTCTAGTACATAACAGTGCCTTTAGGCAATGCTTGCTTTGCAACAGAATTTTGAATTATTATGTAACTTTTTTATTTTAAAAGTTAAACGGGCATATTTTATACAATTTTATGACTCTTTTTTGATATGCAAAGTTTTTACTTCACTTGCCATTATATAATGAATGGCAGTTGTCCGCGAGAAACTGAGTATTGAGCATGCATAAAATAGTTGTGTGAAAAGTGTAAACTTTTAAGTATTTGTTCGCTGGTAATTTATATAAAGAAAGTGATAAAAAAATTCAGGTAAGTTATTTCATGTATTTTCAATGATATTCAGTTGTCAGAAGTGTTAGCTTTATGTATACTTCATTAGGGTGACTTTTCAAAGTTTCAATGCCTTAAGGCACCAGCATGCAGTTACCATGTGAATACTCTTTTGTAACGAACTTCTCTCTTTTGAAAATTTTAAAGTTAAAATGAATGGTTGGAAAGAAAAAATGCAAAACAAGGTTTCAAGTTTGACTGAAAAAGAAATTGAGGAGTTTCTGAACACTATTGATGTTATAGATGAAGAAGGCAGTGAGGATGTGGTCTCAACGGATGATGAAGATATAGATGACGGTATCAACTTGGTTGACAAATTCAGTTTTGGCTGTGGCGAACTGGGCTGTGGCGAAGTGTATCAGATCTAAATTTAACTTTGGTTACGCCTACAGCTTCCGTAGCCAGGGAAGAATCAAGTGTAAATTTACATGGTGACAGTACACCACCAGCTCCTCCAAAAAGGCCTAAGACGTGCGAAGGGGTCAGTAGTTATATATTCAGGAGATTTGATGGAAATGTTGTCCAGATGCGACAGAAGGATGAGGAAGCAAAATAGTGTGGAAGAAAAGCATGAAAGTTCATGAAGATCAAATCAAATTCCAATGCCCGGATATATCTGGTTTCGTACAATTAACTACTCCATATAAGTGTTTTTGCTACTTTGCTGATGAACATTTTTTTTCTACTATTGTAAATGAAACGAACTTATAAGCGAGGCAGAAACAGATAGATACATCTTTTGTATGTACGGCTAATGATATTCGGCGCTATATTGGAATACTTATTTTTATGTCAGTTCATAAATATCCAAGTGTTCGGTCATATTGGGGCCGATATGGTTTTGAGGCTATTCGTACAACAATGCCTGTAAAGCGTTTCGAGGAGATAATAGATTCATAAAGATAATCATGAGATAAACAAACTCAAGCAAAGTGGAAAGTTTTGTTGTCGGTAAAAAAAAGGTTATATGCCAATATCAGATGTACGTTTTGATAACGTTGGTCACTGGTGTCAATTTCGAGATCGGTCTGCAAAATTGCATTGTAAAAATAAACCTTGTAATTCGCAGACGCAATCTTATTGTGAAAAATGCGATATTCCATTATGTAATTCATCCACAAAGAACTGTTTCAAAGAATTTCATACCAAGAAATAACTAATTCAAATACAAGTAATATACATACATAAGTACGTCAAACCAATCATATATAATTATATTTCTAATGTACATCTTAATGCAGGCAAAGATACAAACGAATAAAATTATTAAAAAAATTAATAAAAAAAATATAACTGATCGATCAAAAACGAAAATATGTGTATTTATTTTGATACGGTACAATGATACCTTAACTGCATGGCAGTGCCTTTTGGCAAAAATTTCTTTTCCTAATTTTTGGCAAAACTGTAGGTAAAATATCAAAAGCGATGTCGGATTCGTATTCTCTGACGCTGAATTAAGCGAAGAAAATTTTTAAATTAAAAGTTAAAAAAGTATGCACTAGAGGGTTAAGTTATTTAATTCACTACCACAAAATATTAAAAATCAAGACAAAATTCAAAAATTATGTACATAATTATATCCTAGAAAACATTTAATGCTATATGGACATTTCTAAATAAATTTGTTAACTGTTATTGTATTATACCTTACCCATTGGTCTCTGGATATGACCCAACCATGTAGTATTGCAAGAACATGTTCAAGGAATTTTAGATAAACGGCGTGGAATTCAATAACAGCACTACATGATAGGAGGTCAAAGTAAGGAAAAAAAGTCCAATGTTGACGATTTCTATCTTAATGCAAACGCACTTTTATCCCCTGATGCTTGCTGGGGCTTACACATTGCAACTTAAGACAGGCTACCTTCGAAGTTGTCGACTGTTTTTCGAGGGATTTTATTGCCGCCGTGCTATCATTGAAAATGTAGATACGATCTTCAAGTATCGCATCACACTGTACCAGTGTTACGGTTGTTATTATTGCCATAAGTTCAGCCTGAAAGACACTATAGTAATCGGGGATCTGAAAGCTGAAGGAGATCCACAGATGCTCAAGATGTACACCTCCACCCACCCTGAGAGCTTTGAGCCATCTGTGTACATATGGATGGGCTCGCTTTTTATTACATCGTCCCGTCCCCACTCTTGCCTTGAGGGTAGGAGAGTCGTAAACGTTGTAACGGCAAGCGTAGGCGAGAGTGCATAGTCCACATGAGTGGGAAGCCCCGAAATGCCAGCAGGGATTTTACCGTGAGCCTGAGTTTGACCGCTACTTTATGTGTTCAACCGTATTGCCGCAAAGCGTGCATATATCTTGCCTGCAGATCTACCGAAAGAATGTTTAATATTATATCTCATATAATGCTTTCGATTGTGGTTACGCTTGAGAATTGACCTAACTGCAGTTGTGTAGAGCAAATGTATTATTTTTCAGACTCAAACTTCCTTTTTTTTTAATTGTGTTTTAAGCTGGCTCTCAGCGTAAAGCCGAATCTAATATCACCATTACTAAGATAAAGTACACTTTTAAATAAGTATGCTGTAACTGACCTAGAGTTGGCTATGACTATGCTCCCATTTATAAGTTACTTTCTTTTGCATTCCGCCTAATGCTAGTGTTGTTAAGTGCAGAAAAGTGTAAGTTTATAAGTAAGTGTAAGTTTATAAGTATAATTGGCGCGTACACCCTTTTGGGTTGTTTGGTCGAGCTCCTCCTCCAATTTGTGGTGTGCGTCTTGATGTTGTTCCACAAATGATTTAGTAAGAAAGCACGGTGAGGTTAACTATGATATTACCTCACACAGTTTTTGTCCGGACATGGGTCCTTTCGCAAGTACTTGTGGCGAATGGGAAAAGTGACCCTACCAAACTGCATATATGGAGATACTGAGAATGATGATGCGGAGCACAGCTTCTTTAAATGCCAGAGGTGGAACATAGAGAGAACAGCTCTGCAACGAGCTATTGGTGTTTTTACACCTGAAGAAGTGATCGAGAAAATGATGATAAGCGAAGAAAACTGGGAATCCGTCGCAAATTTAGTGGAGGAAACTTATGTTGAAGAGCATTGAGGTTAGGTTTCTCAAAACACGCGACCCTGGACGCAGGGTGAGTAAGTAAGTGTCCTTCTTAGGACGCGGTCTTGGCCCTCTACCTCGAAGCAATGCGGAAGCAGTCCCGGGGTGGAGGGAAAAATCCAAGAGAAGAGGAAGGATATTTTTAGTGGAATCACCACACACGTAGTAGCGACGGTTACTATATGGTGCGAAAGCATTTAAAAAAAAAAACTATCAGTAAATATAACAAAGTTTCCTTGCTCTTTGGGGGCAAATAATACTGCTTCGAGCAAAGCAGTTGATTCGGCCGTAAAAACTGAACAATAGTTAGGCAGAGCTCCGACGGTGATAGTTGGACCGGTATCTTTCGTTATAGCAAAGGATGTGGTGTCATCGTGTTTGGAACCGTCAGTAAAAATAAATTCGATTCGATGGTAAACCATCCCCAACAAGAACGGCTTTAATAGGCGAGGTGGAAAATGCACGAATGGTTCTCCTGGTGGCAGTGTGATATGGTGATTGTAGAAGTTTCAGATGAGCTTTTGCGCAATGTCCGTAAATGGCCAGTCCAAATTAAATTTTTGCTAATATTAAGGCTTTGGTTACATTTATGAGAGTATTTGTATGAACTAATATAAGAACAGTATTGTCTAAAAGTAAGTTTTTTATCGAGAATTACTCCTGGACCTTTTAAAGTATCAGTTTGTGGGATGATGGTATTTGAACAGGAGAGGATTGGGGATGTGCATTTGTGTTTTCGGCAAATGTGGAACGAACAACATTTGCTAGCCGACAGTTTAGCTCCTGATGAAATTTACCAATTATATAAATATTTTAAAATACTTGAATAAGTATTTTTCACTTGGGCAAGGTCTTTTATTTTAGTAAATATTAGCACATCATCAGCATAGACAACATGATTAATGTGGGGATAGGCTAATATGATAGAACTTTTTCATGAAGACTATCGTAAACAAAGTGACTGAAAGTGGAGACCCTTGTGGGATACCATTGACAAGAGGCAATATATCGGAATGGTAGTCCTAACATAAAATTTAGGATTAGACAGAAATAACTTAATGAGATTAAACAGCTTTTCCCCGATTGTCCAAGACTTCAGTTCAGTAAGAATAACATGGCTGCCTATTCTCTCGTACGCCGTCTCAAAGTCTAAGCTTAGGAATGAAACGTGATTTCTTGTTGCAAGAGCGGAAGAAACAAAGAGTTCAAATAATCCTTAATCCTTTTTGAAAAGCGAACTGATGGGAGTTCGTTGAATGGTTTTTTTTCAGCGAACCACATAAGTCTGAAATGTTATTTGTATTAAGGGTATTAAAAATTGGATGGAAATTTAAGTTCTGAGAGTCGTGAGACCAGCTTACAGCAAACGCTGTAGCTATGCTCAGAGGTTCGAATACCGAGCCCTCAGATGTTTGTATGAAGGAGATATTTTTGCGTTGAAAGAGAACATTATTGTCTTTGGTGGTATTTAGTTACAATTTTACTAATACATAGTTTTCCATAATTTTATATTATTATATTTTATTTTATATTACTGTACGAGCAAGATCTGTGGGTGTTTTGCGCTTTAGTCTTCTTGGTTTAAGTTCCATTCCCGGTATCAGTCTCATCTCATGCTTTTTGTGCTCTAGTAGTCGCAAGATGTGCTTACTGCTGCCTCTTTTTACTGCTTCAGTGACAGTGTCTATGCCGAGGTCGCGGTGAATATCGTCATTTTTTATGTACCAATTTGCGTTTGTGATTGTCCTTAGCATCTTAGATTGACTTCTCTGAATGATTTGTAGGTTTGATTTACTGGCAGTCCCCTAAGTTTCTAGTCCGTAGGTCCATGTCGGTCTGATTATTGATTTGTATATCATTTGATTATTAAATAAGCTTAGGGTTGATTGCTTTCCTAGTAGCCAGTAGAGTTGTCGGAATTTGTTTTTCATCTCGTTTCTCTTGTTCAGTGTGTGTTTTTTCCATGTGAGTTTTGAGTCAATCGTTATGCCCAAGTATTTTGCACTTGAGTGTATTTTTATGTCTTCGCCGTTAATTTGGATTGGATATCTTGCAGATTGCCTCTTCGCGTATATTACATGTTGTGTTTTGTCTTTATTGACCTCAATGCCCCATTTTTCAAGCCATTGTGTTGTAGCTGATAGCGTATCTTGCAGTGTTTTTGTTGCTGCTTCTTCATTGTGGTTAGCTGACATTAAAACTGTGTCGTCTGCAAATGTAGCTATCATTGATCCTCGATTAGTTGGCGTTGGTATATCTGCTGTGTATACTAAGTATAGTATGGGGCCCAGTACGCTTCCTTGAGGTACTCCAGCAGACGCCGTCAAGATAACAGAGCACTCATCGTCATATTTTATGAAGAAGTGTCTATCAGTCATGTAGCTTTTAAGGATATTAAATATGTTAAGTGGTAAAATGGTTTTTAGCTTATATAGAAGTCCTTTGTGCCATACTCTGTCAAAAGCTTTCGCGATGTCCAAATACACGGCAATGCAACATTTCTGCTTATCGAAGTCGTCTGTAATTTTGTTTACTACTCTGTGAATCTGTTACACAGTTGAATGTTATTTTCGGAAACCGAACTGGTGTGAGGGGATAGCGTCTTTTTGTTTTAGAATCGGGTCAATTCTGTCAAGTAGTATTTTCCCAAACAATTTAGAGAGGATGGGCAGCAAGCTAATTGGTCTGTACGAACTAGCAACAGTGACGTTCTTGTTTGGCTTGGGGATCGCTATAACTTGTGCAACTTTCCATGCTTTTGGGAAGTATTGTAACTTAATTATTCCGTTGAAGAGGTCTCGTATTTATTTTATTATAGTATCGGGTAGTTCCTTTATTATTTTTCCATTTATTTGGTCATATCCCGATGTCTTTTTGTCTTTAAGTTTCTTTATATAATATTTGATTTCTTCTTTTGTCGTGTTTTGTATTGTGTGGTCTGCATTCTCAATTGTGTTCGGCAGCTCAATGTCTTTATTATGCATGCTATTTGTAAATAGTGTTTTAAAGTGGTCAGCTAATGTTCTAGCCTTTTCTTTGCTTGTTCTAGCCCATGTGTTGGAATTTGTTTTTATTGGAGGCTTATGTATGGTTGTTTTAGTGAGTTTTTTAGTTGCTTTCCATAGGGAATAGTTGGGAGCTGTAGTTGTTTCGAGGCTGCTAAGGTACTTCTTCAGTTGATTGTCATTATGTTCTTGGAGAACTTTTTTGAGTTCATTTGATGATTTGTTTAGTTTAGTTTTATCGGCTGGGTGTTTGGAGCGATGCCAGTCTTTCCTGAGTTTGCGTTTTTGTTTGATTTTGTCTAAAATAAAAGCAGGGATTTTCTTTGTTATTAAGGTGTCTAATATTGGTGTCGATTGTGTTACTGCTTTTATTATGTTATCGTTTAAGTATACAATTGCATTGTCCAGTTCGGAGGAGGATTTGAAAGAGACTCGAGTTTCCGTGTATTCTTTTATGACATCACGAAATATATTCCAGTTCGTCTTATGGTTATATAACGAGGTGATGGTTTTTCTAACAGGTCTATCCTGGGGCGTTATTATTAATGGTGAGTGGTCTGATGATAAGTCAAGGTATGATTTTATTGTAATGTTTTCATGAGTCAGGTTTTTCGTAATACAGAAGTCGATTAAGTCAGGAAGTTTTTTAGTGTCAGTTGGCCAATACGTCGGTTCTCCTGTGCTTAATATGCTGTTGTTATTTGCCTTAATGGCCTCATATAGGTGTCTTCCTTTCATGGTGGTTATCCTAGATGCCCATGTTACGTGCTTAGCATTGTAGTCTCCCCCTGCTAGGTATCGATTTCCAACTGATTTAAGATAATCAAGGTATTGGTGTTTTGTATTATTATACTTGGGTGGACAATAAACAACTGATATATTTATTGGGCCAGTCAAAGTGTTGATGCAGACTGTAGTCGCCTGTATATGTTCAGCTTTATAGCCATCCATTTCTACGCATTTTATTGCTCTTTTTTTATGATAGCTGTGCCTCCATGAGCTTTGTCGTCAGGGTGATTTGTATAATAAATATCGAAGTTTGGTATGTTTATATAGGTCTTCTCAGCGGCATGGGTTTCGGAAATGAGCATGATATCAATTGCATTGTCGGTTAAAAATATTTTCAATTCTAGTAAGTGGCGGTATAGTCCGTTAGCATTCCAGATAGCGATTATTAATTTATTGTTTATCAAGTTGAGTTACAAGCAAGGTTATGATATTCATCGTGTTGGTCATTTGAGTTGTTTCATCAATTGCTCATTGTTGTTGCATCGGGTAAGTGTTAGTTGTAGTAAGTAGGAGAATGCTGTTTATGGCTCGTTGATGAAGGCATATTTCTGGTAAGTGCTTCTGCGTACGATATTTCTGGGGTGATTTGTTTATTTGTGCCAGAGTTCTGATACTGATCTGTGGGTGGCGTTGGCGTTGCTGGTAGTTCTTTTTTACGGACGGAGGGGAATTTTTGTATTTGTAGGGCTTTGTAGACGGTTTGCGGTGTGATTTTCGCCGCATAGGGCACATTTAATTTCATTTTTGTTGGAGGAGTGATTTATTTTGCAGTTAAAAGTGTTATGTTTACCAGCACATTTTACACATACTGGATCTTTTGTGCAATAATTCTTCGTGTGGCCATATTTTTGGCAGTTTGTGCATTGGGGGATTGTCCGCTTTTGGTGAGGTGGCTCAAACGTGACTCTGCAGTGTAGAAGGGTTATTATTTTGTAGATTTCTTTGTTATTGTCTTGCTGTTTTAGTTCTATAGCGAAGAGTGGGAGAGGTTGTTTTGTGTTACTGCGTTGAATGTTGTGTATGTTTAGCACTTCGTGACCAAGTTCTGCTAGTTCCATTATGATTTCGTTTTTATCTGTTGCATGATGAACGTTGCGAAGTATTACTTTGAAGTCTCGTTGGTCTTTAGGTCTAAATGTGTAGAATTTGGTTTTTTATCTTTTAATAGTTTCAGAATGTTTGTGTAGTTAACACTTTCTTGTGGTTGGATTTTAACTTCATTTGTTGAGAGTGCTTTAAGTTCGTATTTTGTATCAGTTAGTGATTTAAGGGCTGTTGTTATTGCTTGTACATTTTCAACGTTTTGCACATAGAGGGGGGTGGTTTAAGTTTGCGTTGTTCTGTTTGTGGTTCTGTTTTCGGTTCTGTCCCACTGTCAGTATGTAGTTCATTCGCTTCAGCTTCTTGTGCTAGCAACTCAAAACGGTTGCTTGAATTAGGCTTATCCAGCCAGTACTCTTTGAGTGTCTTTTGTACAGTGTTTTGAGTTTTGTTTTTATGTTTTTTATTACTGTTCATCTGTTCGTTTGAGTTGTTTGAGGACTGTCCGTCACGGTGTCGTTTTAGGTTTTCCTGCTTATTTCCTTCTTTGGGGCTAATGGTGTTAATATTTTGTACTTGTGATGTTGTGGAAGTTTTTGAAGTTACTGCCGAGGAGCAAATCAGATGTGCCAGGGAGCTGCTGTGTTTGCTGTTGTTGTTGTGTTGGTTGTTGATGTCATTGTGAGAGGAAGAGTGGAGAGAGCGACCTGGTGGCTTGGTGTTGTTAACAAAGTGGAGGAGGATGTACCGGTTGATGTTTTTGATATGTGCGGGAGAATTGGAGTTGATGGTGTAGCGCACTGGGCACTCCAGGGAAGGGAGAGAGTATTGATATTGTTATCTCTATCAGGCGTGTTAAGGCAACTGTTACGCTTTTTTTTTTTTTTTTTTTGGTGTTTTAAGAAATGAATGTGTTTTAGGAAATGTCAGTTGGCAGCACTGAGTAAATTTAATTTATGCAGAGGCCCAAGCTTGCATATCTTCAGGCCGTGCTTATTGCAGCTGGCTGGGTTCGATTTTTGTTTTATTGTTTTGACGCCTTTGTTTGATGTTTTTGTTATTGTTTTATTTTTCACTTTGCTCAAGCTCTGAGCGCCAAATTTTTAATAAGGAAAGTTTACGTTTATTGTACACTATTTGTATGTTATTTTATACACCACCGATTAAGAGAATTTTCTTTAATCGGGTTTGCACACATTTATATTTTTTTGCCACTTTATACTCAGGTAATTTTTCACATAAAAAATTCACTGATGGATTCACTTTCGGTTGGGTTAAGGGTTGCCAACTCTCGTCTAAACAAAGAAAATGCTTTTCGTAAACTTTCCCATGCATAGTGTTTGCTTCTTCTAAGAATAGAAAGTTGATTAGTCCAGTAGGGAGGTTTGGTAGAAAACTTTCTGGTGCAACATTGTGGTATTCACAAATGAGCAGCTGTTCTGATAATTCGCTTGATTGTGGCTGCTTCAGCGTTAATATTGCTCAAGCGTGGAATCCAATTGCATAGTTCTAGTAAAACAGAAAAAAAAATTTTTCGATCGGCTTTATCTACAAGAAATTTTGATGAAGGTTTTACAAGGTAGGTGTTTATGTTGGAAAGGGAAGTAGCAATTGGAAAGTGGTTGCTGTAGTGTAACTCGTCTAGGGTAGAGCAGGAGATTTTTGGAGCAATGGAAACAGAGGAAATGGTTATGTCTGGGTTGGTAAAAGTTTTATGTGTTAAAAAATGAGTTGGGGAGCAATCGTTCAAAACAACAATGTTATTGGTTAGAATAACATCTTCTAGTTATTGAGTATCCATATTATTTATATCTCTGCTGGTAAAGTTTTGTTCAGGGGGAATGTAGCAAAATATAATAAGTATCTTAAATCCACTAACTACTTTGACGGCTAGAGCCTGAACATTTGAAATAACTGGTACAATTTTAAGTTTTAGGTGACTCTTTATTACATTATTGTTGTTTGTATGGCTTTACGGAGTGAGCATTTATTATCAATTTTGAAAACTATGACTTCCTTCATTTGCACAAATTTAAGGCCACCTCTACTAGGCGAAGGATGGGAGCCAGAACAGTTAATGCAGAAAGTGCGAGTACAATTAGATGGGGGATGAGGTGGAAGTGAACAAGTATCGCATAGAGGAGGCTTTCCGCAACGTTTGGTTGTACGGCCGAGAAGCTGGCAGCTTTTGTACCGCATAAATTTGGGGTAGTAGGGTCGTACTTTGATGGTGTACCAAGAAACCTCAATTTTTCCGGTTGGTAAAATCGATCGAAGGTAAGAAGTAGAACAATGCTAGCTACTTGCTTTCCATCTGCGTGCTTCATAATATTGTAAACTGATTTCACTCCTTGTTCTTTGAGGTTATCAACGATTTCTTCTTCGCTTACGTTATTAAGGCAGTCCTGTTGTTGTTGTTATTGAAGTGGTTGAGTATTTCCATTGAAATAATCCTAATTAGTGACCAACCGTTTTACTACCACCGTCCTCGTAAAGTGATGTTTTTTTTTTTGTTTTTTTGTTTTTTTTTTGTTTTTGTTTTTGTTGTTCTAAGTCAAATCTATTTAGTGAGGTCCATGTATAGCGAATTCTTTATCTCGACGTCTGAGATCTCATTAGTTTGCTGCAGGAAAGGCTTACCAAAGGAGCGGAGTCGTGCCTTGGGTAGCCCTGGACATTCACATAAGTAGAGGAAAAGATTTACCTTGGCTCCTTCCGCTTGACAGCTCCTGCATATTATAGGATTGAAGGGTAGTTTGAGTCTAGCTGCATGATCCCCTACTTCCCAATGGCCTGTAAGGGTTCCAGTGATGCGTGAGATGTTTGGCCGAGATCATCCTAACAGATCGTTCGTCCTTTGGATTTTGTATGACGGCCATGTGTTTTTTGTTGTCATACATGTAGTTAGTTGCTTTCATCTTCTTTCGGCTTAAGTATGATAGTGTCAAGCAATGGATGCTTTTATTGTGTTGAGTGGGGTGGAGACTGCCACCGCCTCTGATATTTCTAGTGTCGAAACCTTGCTTGCTAGCTCACCCGCTATCTCATTACCCCGTATGTTCCTGTGACCGGGAACCCATATCAGAGCGTTTTCAAGCCAATGACTAAGCATTTCCAGCTTCTCTCTACATTGTAAGACTAGTTTGAATGAAATGGAGTTGGAGTCCAAGGCCATTATAGCTGTTTGACTGTAAAGCCTTTCTTGAAGTCTAGGTCGGGGAATACGTAGTCTGATCTATTTTTCAACAGCGAGGGTCCCTGTAGGAGGATCTTACTGTGACCGTACCACCTTGTTGTCCAGCTTCCTATGTCTCTGAGACTTACCGCGCTGCAAGTAGCTCCTTTCATAATCTCACTGATTGTGGTCGGAAACAGTCCGCTAGCCCTTTAGTCCTGTCTGGCATCACGCAGGTGTGTATCTCGAGCTTGGCACCATATTAGTGCGGCATAAAATAAGATGGAGTCTATAACTATTCAGAGAAGCCTTGGACTGGCGCCTTGTGTTCCCATTAGATTCTTGTTACCGCATCGTTGCACGTGAGTTCCACATCAATACGCTCTCTCCCTGTTACAACAAGGGCAATGTCGTCTGCATATCACACTAGCGTTGCGCTTACAGGAAGGTGCAATCTTAGGATGCTCTCATAGATCGCGTTCCATAGCGTAGGACCAATGACAGAGCCTTGAGGTAGCCCGGTAGTCACTACGTACCTTTGAGGCCCATCGTCTGTGTCGTACTCTAGGCCCCTGCTGTCAAAATAAACCCTTCAACGACGAAAGAATTATAGACCAATTTGCCGAGTTGAAAGTGTCTTGATGTCTTAAGTTCTAACAGTCCAATAAGTCCCTCTTGGTTCTCTAATAGCCGCGTTGGCTGTGTTTATTACCAGCCGGATGGCGTCGACTGTGTACCTTCGCAGCCGTTCACAGATGACTCACTCGAGCACTTTCCCCACAGCATCCAACAGATATAATGATCTGTATGTATAATCTGGGGCTTATAGTGGGCTGTGATGCAAAATTACAGAACATTGAATGGGGAAGCAGCAAATGCAACCCCATAGGTCTCAAGCTACTGGATTTTATCCTGTCATCTGATTTGGTCATTTAAAACACTTGTAACAAACCAACTTTTGTGAACAAAAGTAGACATGAGGTCATTGATCTAACACTGAGTTGGAAATCAAATCAACCGATGACGAGTTTTGGAAGAGGACTCTCTCTCTGATCATCGTCTTATCGAATTCCGACTCGGAATTGATACAATATCAATACCTTCCGGTAGGAATCCTAACAGAGCGATTACCAAACCTGAAAAAACTCAAATCAACAGAAATATCTGAAGATGCTACTAAAAGATTCTTCTTCTTCTTCTTAATTGACGCTATAACCGCTTACGCGATTTTGGCCGAGTTTAACAAAGCGCGCCAGTCGTTTCTTTCTCGTGCTAACCGGCGCCAGTTGGACACACCAAGTGAAGCCAAGTCCTTCTCCACCTGATCTTTCCAACGCAGAGGAGGCCGCCCTCTTCCTTTGCTACCACCAGCTGGTACCGCATCGAATACTTTCAAAGCCGGAGCGTTTGTATCCATTCGGACGACATGACCCAGCCAACGTAGCCGCTGGATCTTTATTCGCTGCGCTATGTCTATGTCGTCGTAAAGCTCATACAGCTCATCGTTCCATCGTCTGCGATATTCGCTGTTGCCAACGTGCAAAGGTCCAAAAATCTTACGCAGAATCTTTCTCTCGAACACTCCAAGCGTCGCTTCATCGGATGTTGTCATCGTCCAAGCTCCTGCGCCATACGTTAGGACGAGCATGATGAGAGTCTTGTAGAGTGTTAGTTTTGTTCGTCGAGAGAGGACTTTACTGCTCAGTTGCCTACTTAGTCCAAAGTAGCACTTGTTGGCAAGAGAGATTCTACGTTGGATTTCAAGGCTGACATTGTTATCGGTGTTAATGCTGGTTCCTAAATAGACGAAGTCTTTTACAACCTCAAAATTATAACTGTCAACAGTGACGTGGGTGCCGATACGCGAGTGCGCCGACTGTTTGTTTGAAGACAGGAGGTACTTCGTTTTGTCCTCGTTCACCACCAGACCCATTCGCTTTGCCTCTTTGTCCAGTTTGGAGAAGGCAGAACTAACAGCGCGGTTGTTAAGGCCGATGATGTCAATATCATCGGCATACGCCAGCAATTGTACGCTCTTATAAAAAATTGTGCCTGAGCGATTAAGTTCTGCGGCTCGCACGATGCTCTCCAACATCAGGTTAAAGAAGTCACACGACAGGGAGTCACCCTGTCTGAAACCTCGTTTGGTATCAAACGGCTCGGAGAGGTCCTTTCCAATTCTGACGGCACTGTTGGTGTTGAGCAACGTCATCTTACATAGCGTATTAGTTTTGCGGGGATACCAAATTCAGACATCGCGGCATACAGGTAACTCCTTTCCGTACTGTCGAATGCAGCTTTGAAGTCGACGAAAAGATGGTGTGTGTCGATTCTCCTTTCATGGGTCTTTTCCAAGATTTGGCGTATTGAGAATATTTGGTCGATGGTAGACTTTCCAGGTCTGAAGCCACACTGATAAGGTCCAATCAGTTGGTTGACGGTGGGCTTCAGCCTTTCACACAATACGCTCGCTAGAACCTTATAGGCGATATTTAGAAGACTAATCCCGCGGTAATTGGCACAAATTGCAGGATAGCCCTTCTTATGGATTGGGCAGAGCACACTTAAATTCCAATCAGCAGGCATGCTTTCATCCGACCATATTTTGCATAGGAGCTGATGCATGCACCTTACCAGCTCCTCGCCGCCATGTTTGAATAGCTCAGCCGGCAGTCCGTCGGCGCCCGCAGCTTTGTTGTTCTTTAGCTGCGTTATCGGTATTCTCACCTCGTCATGATCGGGTAGCGGAACGACAATTCCGTCGTCAACGATTGGGGTATCGGGATCTTCACTTTCTCGGTGACATGCGCAGCTGTCACTGTTTAATAGGTTCGAGAAGTGTTCCCTCCATAATTTAAGATTGCTCTGAACGTCGGTCACCAGTTCGCCGTCTTTGTTCTTACAGGAAAACGCCCCGGTCTTAAAACCTTCTGTAAGCCGCCGAACTTTCTGGTAGAATTTTCGGGCGTTGTTCCTGTTGGCCAGCATCTCAAGCTCTTCGCACTCACGTATTTCGGCCTCTCGTTTCTTCTGTCGGATAATACGTCTCTCTTCCTTTTTCAGCTCTCTGTAGCGATCCCACATGGCTCGCGTTGCGCCCGATCGCAGCGTGGCTCTATAGGCGGCATCCTTTCTTTCTGCGGCAGCATGACATTCCTCGTCGTACCAATTGTTTTTTCGGGCTCGCCGGAATCCGATTTCTTCTTCGGCGGCGGTACGTAGAGAACGAGAAATGTTGCTCCATTGTTCGTGGATGCCGGTTTGTTGGGCAGTACTCTCTGAGAGCAGGAGTGAGAGTCGAGTGGCGAATCTTCTGGCTGTCTGTTGTGATTGCAGCTTTTCGAGGTCGAACATTCTTTGCGTAGGTAGATGCACGTTTTTTGCTGCACAGAGGCGCGTGCGCAGTTTGGCTGCAACAAGGTAGTGATCCGAGTCAATGTTGGGTCCTCGGATCGTACGTACATCTAATACACTAGAAGCGTGTCTTCCATCTATCACAACATGATCGATCTGGTTTCGCGTTTTTCGATCAGGGGACAGCCAGGTAGCTTGGTGTATCTTTTTATGCTGGAATCTGGTGCTGCAGACTACCATGTTTCGGGCCCCGGCGAAGTCGATCAGCCTCTGTCCGTTACCGGATGTTTCGTTGTGTAGGCTGAATTTTCCGACTGTGGGACCAAAAATTCCCTCCTTGCCCACCCTGGCGTTGAAGTCGCCAAGCACGATTTTTATGTCGTGGCGGGGGCAGCGCTCATAGAAACGTTCCAGGCGCTCATAGAAAGAATCTTTGGTCGCATCGTCCTTCTCTTCCGTCGGGGCGTGGGCGCAAATTAGCGGTATCTTTAAAAAACGGGCTTTGATGCGGATTGTTGCGAGACGCTCGTCCACCGGAGTGAACGACAGTACTTGGCGACGAAGTCTCTCTCCCACAACAAATCCGACACCGAATTTGCGCTCCTTTACATGGCAGCTGTAGTAGACGTCGCAAGGTCCTATGGTTTTCTTTCCTTGCCCCGTCCATCGCATCTCTTGGATGGCAGTGATGTCAGCCTTTACTCTCACGAGGACATCAACCAGCCGGGCAGAGGCACCCTCCCCATTAAGGGACCGGACATTCCAGGTGCATGCCCTCAAATCATAGTCCTTAGTTCGTTTGCAGGGGTCGTCATCAGTATAGGGAGGTCTCATCCGAGGCTTTTTTAAAGTTTTCATTGGGGGCGATTTTTAAGTGGTGGGTCCCAAACCCAACGCACAACCAGCTATCCTGGAATGTTTCGCCTTCTCACTTTAGCTCACTCCCGAACGGGTGTTCGAAAGCTACCCAGAGGATACGTGGGCTAATCCCGGCCGTTGTGAGCTGCTTGAACCATATGCAGAAGAATCGTCCTGGCCACTCCCAAGTGAATGGCGATCAGTAACTTTCCCCACTTGCGTGGACTTCTACACATGGAACCATCCTCCACTAAAAGATTAGAAGGTACTTTATTCAACTGCTTTGAGGAACTGTTGTGCCTGCTTAAGCAAGTAAACAGGGGTAAGCAGTTCCTTGGTGGAACCCTGAACCCTTGGTGTACGGTCCAGAAAACTTCTTAATAGAGCCTTGAACCAAACAGAAACCGGTCAGTAAGGCTGGATCGTAAGGCTGGACCGGTCAGTAAGGCCGCTGCTCGAACCAAAGATTATTTGAGAATCTCCAGATTTCAGTGAGGTCTCCGACAGATCAAGTTCTCCAATTCTGACCATTAACTGTAATCCAATGGATTCAGATCTGGACTTTCAGATGGCTAATCTTCTGCGGCTATGAGCCCAGGAATATTGTATTATATTATAATCACTTCTGGGTGGCTTTTGCCTTAAGGGCTGGAGCGGAATATGGCTGGAAGATCCAACGCTCTTCAATAAAGAGAGTACTGCTCAACTGCTTTCCCACGCCTTCTAAGACCTTCTCCTGGTACACCTTTGCCCCGGTCTTAAGCCCGTTTTCGCAGAAATGAAGAGATGTAACGCGTTACAAGACATTCCCCATCAAATCATTATGGAGGGTGTATCGTGGCCGCGCTGAAGTCTTGGAACAACACTTTTTGCGTCTTCAGAAGTTTTAGCATAAAAAACTTAAAAAAAAAACAGTCAACATTTTCTGATCTGTGAAAATAATATTTTCTTGGCCGTTGACCGCGTGCCAACGATGAAGCTGCTTACATCTTCGAGTCTAATTTTCAAGCGCGTTGTCCCAAGATGACCAGTTTAGCGACGGAAAGCTTTCATGTGAAGATCATCTCTAATTTGTCTTAACATTGATCTGGTCGATACATTCATTTCCCTGGACATCATTTTCTGCTTTCTAAGGGGATTTCTGCGGATTCTTTCTCGAACGGCTTTTATGGCTGCACTGGTTAGAACCACAAACAAACATTCTCGAAATATTAAGTTTTTCAGCAATTCGTAAATCTCACTTGCACTTTTACCACCCTTATATAGTGCAATCACTGCAATCCGATTGTCCTTAACAAGCGAAATTTGCCAAGAGACTGAGTAGACAATGCATACGAACAAAAGCAAAAATAACAGAACTTTTTTCTGCGATTTTACTCTCGCCGCATGCGTTGTAAAATTTGCCACAGAATTTATATCAAAACTAAGTAGACATTCAATTTGCTGGTAGTTCAGGCATCCTTACTGGGTCCACCGGCGCAGCGTTAAATCATAACGAAGTACAATATTGAGCATTTTAATAGAAGTTTAAAAGAAATCGCTTCTGAAACCAAGACTCGATGGGCGGTTAATAAATAGTTTCAGCACGCTGAAGCGATATGCTTGATCTGGCGATACCATGTCTCTTGATAGTTTCTAAAATTGCCTCAGGCTGTCACATATCCCCGATAAGGGGAGAAAACCCAATGTATTTTTATTACCAAGGCAGGGAATATTTCGCATGTCCTTTCAAAGGTGAGTTTGCAACAGAGCGATTACCAAACCTGAAAAAACTCAAATCAATAGAAATGATTGAAGATGCTACTGAGAAATTAAAAGGTACTTTAATCAATTGCTTTGAGGAACTGTTGTGCCCGCTCAGGCAAAGTAAACAGGGGAAAGCAGTTGCTTGGTTGAACCCTGAACTGTCGAAGCCTCGTGTACGGTCCAGAAAACTTCTTAATAAGGCCTTAAAGAACCAAACTGAAGAGGACTGGGCTAATCATCGACTTACACAGATAGAATGTAAGAAAAAAGTACGGAAAGCCAAACCTAATCCTATAGAAATTTCTGCAGTAGAAGAAATAAGGGAAACAGCGAGACTTTGTACGGTCCTTCAACTAGACCGCTCAGTAAGGCTGGATTCCATTCGAAAACCTGATGGTTCATACACCATTTCCAAATCGGAAACGTTTAATGCTCTACTCTAAACCCATTTTCCGGGTAGAAGAACTCTCTCTGAAGTAGAGAGAGGCATGAACAATAGCGGTAGCGACGGTGGAGCCTCTAGGTACAGCTGGTATATTGCTAGTCGGATAGTGACAAAAGAATCGATAAGCTTTTCCTTGTCTTCCTTTGAGAACTTTAAGTTCCCTGGACCTGACCGAATATATCCAGCAATGCTTAAAAAAGGAGGAGACAGGCTGATTGAGGCCATGAAAAGGATCTTCACAGCCTGTCTTGTACTTGTACTTGGTCATATACCCTCTCAGTGGCAACTCGTAAGAGTAGTATTTATTCAGGAACCAAGAAAAGACGACTATTCCCTAGCAAAAAGCTTTAGACCAATCAGTTTGACATCGTTCGTGTTGAAAAGTCCAGAACGAGTGGTGGAGAAACATATTCGAGTGCGGGTATTGCCGAGAAGTTCACTTAGTAGAAACCAACACGTTTACCAGAGTGGAAAATCATGTGAATCAGCCATACACGATCTTGTTAGCTAGATTGAAGCAGAGGTGGAAGCTGACGAGTACACAATGGGCATGTTCTGCTTTTGATAATGCCACTTACGACTCAATATGTTCTTCTGCCGATCGACATGTATTTAATCAAACTATTGTAAAGTGGATACATTCTATGCTCTCTGAGAGGCTGTTAACCGCTGGTGAGAACAGTGCTTGGTCGTAGACGCTCTACTAGCGGAGATGCAGGAAATCGGGTTTCATGTGGAATGATATGCGGACGATGTTTGCGCGCTAACATCTGATAAATCGCCAGGAAGGCTGTGCCCGAAGGTGCAGAGGATTCTGGACAAAATCGAACTGGTGCATGAGAATCCGTCAATCCGAACAAAACCACCACAGTCTTCTTCACTAGTCTTCTAACACTAAAAGGTGCGATACCTAGTCTTTCCGACGAAATTAAATATCTAGGAGTAATCTTGGATAAGAAGCTGACTTTGCAGACACAAGTTTCACTGAAGGTGAATCGCGCATTAAGGATTTTTCAGCAATGCCGTGGAGCCTTTGGTAAAACCTAGGGTCTGAAACCTGTTGTGGTCCTATTAATACACACAGGACTTATTAGACCAATCATCACTTACGCCTCTTTGGTCTGGTGGAGACGGAGCATGGTTAAGTCCACAATCCGGGAACTATACAGGCTGCAAAGAAGTGTATTTTTATGCATCACGGTTGCCAAGAGTACATCCTCCAGCGATGCTCTAAATGCTATGCTTTATTTGCTCCCCCTGGATCTTAAGATACAACAGGATGCAATAAAAGCAATGTGCAGACTACATAAATATGGATTCTGGCACGAAGACGGAACTTCGGGACACAGAGAAATCTTTAAGTCGCTATCTGAGCAGTATCTACTGTTCTTGTCACCTAAAGTCGACCTGATACCCATAGTTTCTTTTGGAAGAAAATTTCATGTCAAATTTCCCATGAGTGAGCAATGGAGCAATCCAGAATGCATTCATGGAGATTTGACGGATGTTTTCTTTACCGATTGGTCCAAGAATGAAATAGGGTCTGGAGCCGGATAGTACTTAGACGATAGTAAAAGGTATCACTAAGCTATGGGGCAAGTGTCAACTGTTTTCCAAGCGGAAATTTTTGCCATCCTAAAAGGAACAGAATCGATAATCGGGAGGAGGTGGAGCGGGAAACAGATTGGAGTTTTCAGTGACAGTCAGGCTGCACTGAAAGCCCCAGAGAATGCGAAGCAAACCTCAAAGATTGTTCAAGAATGTAAGAAGGATCTTAATTCTGTCGCAAGACAAAACAGGCTTGAACAATAATCGGAATTAGTTCAGGAAGGAATCATCAGGAAGTTCAGCAGGAATCATGAATTGGAACAGCGATTGTGCGTGCAATTTACATAAAGAGCGATGGTCCGATCTAGAACGGTGCAGAGCTGCAAGGGGTTTTGTGACAAGTCCGAATAGAAAACTGTCAAACTTTCTACTAAAATTTGGAAGAAAAGATGTTCGGTTGATGGTCGGTATTATTACAGGACACAACCCATGAGGTCAGAATATGACCACCATTGGAATCAGTGAGGACCCAGTGCGCTTGTCTTGCTTGGAGGAGGCGGATATCACTGAGCACTTTCTCTGTGAGTGCCCTGCCTTTGCTAGAGCACGGCTATGGATTTTGGGTTCTGATGTCGTGAGAATGAGTAATATTCGTTGTCTGAAACTGGAGGATATTTACAGGTTTACCAAAGAATCTGGGAAATTCTCAAAAGACTAACGACCTCTGTCTCTGTTTCTATTCTTTCCTATCTCTTTCTCCGATAATTTTCTCCTTTCCCCCTTGACTATATACCCTCTTTTCAGAGCTCTAATTACAATGGGCTTTTTAGCTTGAGTCTTTTAGGAGCCACCAAATCTCTTTGTGCTCCTTGGCTGGACCAATTCAAATTTAAAAATTTCATTTTCTGTATGCCGATGGACGTTTGGCAGCTTTCCAGGTTCAGGCAAAAGCACTAGTCGCTGTCGTTTCCATCCCGTGGGAAAAGTACCCGATCTAATGCATTCATTATAGAATTGCGAATGCGCTTGGACCGCTTCCTTAAATGCATTGTTGGCGACCCCGTCCGGTCCTGGGGCTTTCCCGACGCTAATTTTTGTTAGGAAGGCCAGCACTTTCTCAATTGGAACTGCGTTCTCCTCAGTCTCTTATGGCGTGGGATGAAGATCATGGTCTCCTACCTTAAATAGGCTCTTGGGAGGAAAGAGATGGGGATCACTTCCTGTAAAAGTAATGAACAGGTGGTTTTTAGGGCTTGCGAAGAAGCGGGATTCGCTAAGTTTTATGGAATGTCGCAGCGCCTTTCGGGCTTTCTTCAACAATTGCTGTTGGGCAGGATAGGAGGGACGATGATGTGTCCTTTGAGCTTTTCGACGAGTCTGGTTGCTATTTCGGCTGTCCACAAAAATGCTGGCTTGCGGTTTAACAAACCTTTTCATTTTGGCGTCGTTACATCGCAAGCTTTGGTTTGCTCGTCCCTCTGCTGTTTCTGCATCAAAGCTGGTTCTGAAGCTTCAGATATCCCGGAAGATTTCCGCCTCGAAAGCGCTTCTCTTCCATGAAATGTTTATGCCTTTTCTTGTTGGTGCGTTCCAACGAAGTGCGAGAAAGTCGAATATAATGCCATTGTGATCACTGTTAAAATACTTATCTGACAATTGCCATTGCACGCGGTTTACCGTGACCCTATCAGCGAAGGCGAGGTCTATAATAGATCTTCTTGTACCCGTGTCGAAAGAATAACACTCTGGCATATTTAGGACGATCAAGTTTACAATTCGTCCCCTGGGGTTGGTACGCTAGCTCCTCCACGTGGTTGACCCGGCATTGAAGTCGTCGGCTACTATAATGGGAGATTTATTTCGAAAGTCCCTAAGTTCTTCCAATGTCACTCTTGGCGGAGCATAGCAGCGTAATATAAAAAGGCCGTCGACTTTTTCCCACGTGCACTCGCTTTGTGGGACCTCTCGTTTGTATTGCAAGACCATTCTTATAGCTGAATCTTCTACCCTCCGGACCTTGAGTGCTCTCTAGAGCATCCAACAGCTCTTCTTTTCTGCCAATGTCCGTTACGAGATCTTTGCAGCGGATAGTAACCATGTGGGCTTTTACCACTACCGATGGGTGTTCTTTGAGTACGTCCTGGATTGCCACCTGCAGCGATCGGCTATCAGAGTTTTTTGCTCTGCTGAGCTTAAGCAAAAGCACGACCTTTAGCGTACATCTTAGTGTGTCGGCCTCTTCAATCAGCGACTTGGTCCTATCGTTGGCTTTGACCACCGTAATATGTCCTTTTCTCCCCACTAATCCGTTATTATTATGACGTTATTACTATCTCCGCACTATCGGACTTTTGTATTTTAGTGGCGTTTTAGTTATCCCGGCTTTTTTGGAGCTATTTTTCGTCTAATCTCCCCCGTCTTTCCTCCTTGTCTATCTGAAGCATGGTTTTGGTATGAAGTCGGTGTAATAACGTCCTTCTGCATGTTCTTCTCTGACAAACAGAACTTTTGAAGTTCATCGATTTCTTTCCCCAGAGACAGCAGTCGAACTGTCATCAATTGGGGTTGCTTGGCCACCATCTGTGATCGACTAGGGCTGTGATATGCCAGCGCGGTTGTAGATGCACCTTGCACCGCTTCTCGCGCGTCCAACTGTTCTACTGTTGTACTGCGCGGCGTTACATAGCATTATCCTGTGGTTGCAGCAGTTTTCAGGACCTTCGTGGTCATAGGGCGCACATCTTGGTTCTTATTAGGTGATCTCAGAGTTTTTGTATTTCTTCGAAATGGAGACGGTATCTTGGTGGCCTTGCAGTTATGCTCAGTTGTGCCTTAATAAAGTTATTTACCGATTTTTCTTCTAATTGTTGCGTGTTCATGTTGTTGGGTCCCCCCCTTGAAGATGCTATCTCAGTTCGTACGTACAGTTACTTCGGTGACCCCGTGGTTATCTTTAAAATGCAGGGAGGTCAACACGAGGGTGAGCATTACTAGGGAGCAAGCTTAACCTAACATGAACTGCCAACTCAATGGCGACGAACTGAGCGAACGTTCTTCAATGGCTGCCATGGTTTTATCGGGAAGGGGCGGCTATAGCAATATCTGAACCACAGTCTCTGTGGGGTATCAATCGACATACTAATGGGGTAGTTAATGCAGCTACAAGCTCTCATCACGGATTCCAAATGTTTCTCGAGACGTATTGACAGAATCTTACTGGACTCAGATTCCGGCACCCCATAGTGTATTATCAGGTCTTCAACTGCCCCTTTCGAGCATTTTAGTCCAGGATGGTTCAGCCGTTCCTAAACTGGAAAACAGACGCTGACCGAGAAGCTGCTCGACTCAAGACAGACGCCTTCGGATTCGTTGGCTTGCTTGGTGATACTATCAGCACCTCCAAGCAGGTGTTTTGCTTGTTTTGGTCCGCAAGAGATATTTATTTCCTACTTACCCTGTATATCTGCTAGGCATTCCCGATGCGCGACCTAGGGCGCAAGCAATGGGAGAAAATCAACTCCACATAGATAGTATAGAGGAGCGTTATATAAGTAGGATGTTTAATTTGAATTTTGAGCTTTGGTGTATTCAGGAAATTATAGTCGAATAAGATATACCCTATGATCGAAAAGTTACGGGAATGTTTAATTTAAACAAACCGCGAACGTGGGAACCGATCCATATTTGTTTCTAATGTTGGTAGGATTGTAAGACACGCATCTGTCACTTTTTAGCGCCATCGGATCGTTTGAGAGATGCTGTACGTCGCAAACAGCCGGAAATGTGGGCAAACAATTTTTGGATTTTGCATGATGATAACGCGTCATCGCACCGAGCCCAAATTGTGCTGGATTATTTTATCAAACACCAAGTAAATACTATCGTGCAAGCGCCGTGTTCACCTGATATGGCCCCATGCGACTTATTTTCGTTTCCCAAGTTGAAGTTACCACTTCGTGGAAGGAGATTTTAGTCGATAGAGGGCTCTGTTCTATTTTATTTAAACATTCCCGCTACTTTCGGATTATAGGGTATATTTATACATAGCAAGTGCGAAAGTAAATCATAAGGGTGTGATGATGAAATTTATTTGCCTTGATTAATTTTTTGTTGGAATAAAAATATCAAAATTAATCAACTTTTAGTAATATACGATGGAAGTTAAAAGTGGAGTGAATTACTACAAACTACAGCCACAAACGTAACCATAATAAGATCACTTGATTGAAAGAAACTGATGATAATTATTGCGGAAAAATAACACTTTCCGGCAATTTATTTGTCGAGAGGCTCCAGCGTAGGTTTTGCGTATAACTCTAATCCAAATCCAGCTCCGGCAGCTTAAGGAGTTGGGGCTGTGGACATAACCTCTCAACGAGATACGTCATTCACAATAAAAAAAATTAATAAAGAATCATCAGCAATTAAGCAGCCTGGAAGTGTGCAACGAACACCGCCACTAAGTACTAATAGCAGAGAAGTCAGCCGGCGGCCCAAAAGAATGCAAGTAGAAATCTATTCGGATGTAGAAAAGAGTTAATGAGGCTTGTGAAATCTTTCCTGGAGAATAATTTAGAAAATTTAGCCACGAAAAACTATCCTTAATAGGTAGGTAGGTGAAATGGTTCAAGTGTCAGTCTGGTACTCCTCAAGTAGCATTGAAGCGCCGGTTTGATATTATTATGAGACCTCCAACAGGCAGATATCTACAGCCAGCCAGAGTTGTTGATATAATGGAGATGATTGATTGGACTTAGGTTGGCGCACTGCCACAGGGTGTCGAAGAAAGGAGCGCTCAGTGACCTTAATCGTCTAGCTGCCAAGCCCGCACATATACAGAGAAAGTGCTCACCAGTCTCCTTCTCTGAAAGGTCCCCACAGCTGCTGCAATGGGTTTTAAATGGTAACATCCAGTGACCGGATCGAAATGGAGCTCCATCTTTTCTGCGCTTTCCTGAAAAATAATTTGTGCAGTTCTCCTTTAACAACTGTCAGGGAGATGTCGATGACCAGGTAGGAGGTCTCTGCGGCCAATTCAGTCCCCTTCCTGGCAAGTTCATCAGCAATTTAATTCCCCTCTATGTTCCTATGTCCTGGAACCCAGATTCCAGAAATTTTACCTGCACTCCCAAGTGATTTGATCTCCTCCTTACAGTAGTTTACTAATTTCGTTCTGCACCAAGGCGTCATCGGAGGCTTGATCGCGGCTTGACTATCGGAGAAAATGTTAATATTTCCTTCGCTCCCGCGTTCCCTAAGCATTTTGCATGCCTGCAGGATCGCAAAGACTTCTGCTTGAAAAACACTAGCATTATTCGGCAGTTTAAAGGAAGGAGATAGATAAATTGAACTAGATTTAAAGAAAATACCTTCTCCGACTCTCGATTCCATCTTGGAACCGTCAGTGAAGACAGAAGTGCAAGCTTCGGTGCAGATTTTCCCCTCGATCCAATCGTGCCTATTTGGAAAGATTGTCCTAGCACGACCCTCAAACTCTAGTTTGCGGACAGAGAGATCAGCTCGAAGTTCGGAGAAATACGTTGTTTACCGCCCGAAAATGCTACCATGTGCTTTGAAATATTATCTCCAGAGGCCAACCTCCGCTGACCTGAGTGCATTTTGAGTTGCGATGGAAATAATGTAAAAGTCGATGGGAAGTAAATGCAAACTACATTCAGTTCAGCACTGGGGCAAGTTTTACATGCTCCGGTGATACCAATGCATGCAGTCCTTTGCATCCTCCCCAGTTTAGAAATATTATAGCCCTTCCGAAGAGCTTCCCATCAAACTAGGTATCCATACGTTAAAATTGGCAAACCCACTGCGTCGTACATCCACAGCACAATCTGTGGATTGAGTCCCCATTTAGTACCGAACATTGATTTGGTGGAGTAGAAGGCTATACTGGCCTTCTTTAGCCGATTTTCAATGTGTAGTTTCCAATGGAGTTTGGAGTCAAGTATCACATCAAGATACCTAACTCCCGATGAGAGCGGGATAACGTGGTTATTTAATTTGGCAAGTCGGAAGGGTGGAGGCTTATATTTACTGGTAAATAGCACCAGCTCCGTTTCGTCAGAGTTGACTCGGAAGCCACAAGTGGTATTCCAGCGACTGAGTATAACCTTTCCAAAATCTCAGCCACGACCGAGGGAAACGGTCCCGATATCATTAGGACCAAGTCATCGGCATATGCTACTACTCCGTCGCCCTTGTTCCAAATAAGGAGACTACGTCTAATAATGAAATAATGAAATCAAAAAGAGGCTCACCTCGATCATTTACCTCGCTGCTTCCCAAATGGTGTGTCTTGCATTGGCGTAGCAGCGATGAAGGTGAGTCCACTAAACGCCCCACTTCCTCAGGAGGTGCTGCATTTTCGTGGGCCATGTATGCAGAAACCAAATTGTAGCAGCGGGCACTAGATGCTTCTACACGGACTACTGTCACGTCTAGTAAGCTGAAATAAGAAATCAGGAAAGCATTAATAGTATTCCTAACGAGAGTACAAGCTCTAGGCTTAGCTACCGACAGGACATAAAATAGATCATAGTGTCTGCTCTGGAGGCCCATGATCTTAGACTGCCGAACCCAGGGTTCTTGCATCAGGCAGATATCTATGTCGTCCATCTTGAGGATGACCGGCCGATTTGTTACTTCTCCTATTCCGTCCACTTCGCCATCCAGAGCACCAGAGGCGGGGAAGATCGTAAGTTTGGGCGTCCTGAGGTCAAAACGTAGGTTGTGCTTCTTTTCCTCGAGTACCTTCAGGGTTTCTTCAGAAATTAGCAGCAGTGCAGTGGAGCTGTTTTTCTGAGGTTCTTCCAAGTTTGAAATTTAAACTGATAGCAAAGTCAAATAACGGTGAAAATGAATACTTATTTACTGAAGTATCTGATGGCATGAATCAAATTTTAATTGCATGTGTTTACAATCCTAACAAAAGTATTGCTCTTGATAAACTATTTGTAGACCTGTCTGAATCTGTCTTAAATTACGAACGTATCCTGTTGTGTGGCGATTTTAATGTTAACCTTTTAAAAAATGAGCCTAGTAGTAGTAAACTATTCGACCAGTTGGCAACAGCTGGACTTTGTGTTGTTAACGGAATTACACCAACGAGATATTCAAATAACTCACAACCTAGTCTTCTTGATTATTTTATAACATGTGACTTGTCACATATTCTTAAATTCGACCAAGTTGACTTTATCTCTGACCATAACTTAATATTTTGTACTTTAGATGTTGTGATGAATCGTCCAAATTTAGGTGCCACCTACGAGTATCGTGATTTTAAATCGTTGAATGTTAATTCCCTGTATTCAGACATGGGTTCTATAAATTGGAATGAATGTAGGTTTCTTAGTGCTGTTGATAATAAACTTGACTTCCTCAACCGTAACCTATCCTCGATATTTAACATGCATGTTCCGCTTCGTTCTGTAAATGTTTTAAATAGTTCATGTCCTTGGTACAACTCGAAAGTTCGAGCTGCCATTAGAAAGCGCAACAAGTGTTATGCTAAGTGGAGAAAAAACTTCTTCTTGGCGCCGGTACAAGGTAATCCGAAATGAAACCACTGCAATAATACGACAAGCGAAACGTTGGTACAGTTACTCAAAACTTGATCCGTCACTTCCTACAAGAGAACTGTGGCGCAACCTAAAAAAATTTAAAGTTCATGGCAAGGAAAGTTCCGAATGTGAGATTGACCTTGATGAACTTAATGACTACATTATTAGTGTTGGTAAGAAAACAAATTGTGCTCCTATTTTAAAAGAGTCCTCACCCTGTGCTACTCTAAAAGAACAGTTTCAATTTTTGACAGTTAGTGAGGTAGATGTCCTGAAAGCTTTATCCAAAATAAAGTCTAAAGCTATAGGCGATGATGGTATCTCGCTAAAATTCGTCCGTATAGTCATACAATATATAATAGGACCCCTTACCCATATAATAAACCATTGCTTGACTAGTTTATGTTTCCCAGCTATTTATGCTGGCGACTATAGACCTATCAGCATACTGCCCGCATTTTCCAAAGTTTGCGAAAACTTGATGGCTACGCAAATTTCATCATTTGTACAGAACAATCGTCTACTCTCTCCACTACAATCTGGCTTCAAACAAAGTCACAGTTGCTCGACTGCAATGGTTAAAATATTGGACGACATTAGAATTAGTTTTGACAACGGAGACTTGACTCTACTTTGTTTACTTGACTTTTCTAAAGCATTTGACTCAGTGAATCACAAGCTGAATTTGAAGCTTAAACACTATTTCGGCTTCAAAGACAGTGCGGTGAAGCTCATGGCCAGCTACCTTAGTGACAGAACGCAGAAGGTCAAGACCAGTAAATTAACATCTCAGTCTAGATACGTACAAACTGGTGTTCCGCAAGGGTCTATCCTTGGTCCACTTTTATTCAGTCTTTTTGTCAATGATGTTTTTACCGTTTATCAGTACGTGAATGTCCATGCGTATGCTGATGATATACAATTGTACTTGTCCAGTCGTATTGGTCTCGTTGAAGATTTATGTTTCAAAATAAACAGTGATTTGTCTGCTATTTCTGTATGAGCTAATGAAAGCTCTTTATGTCTGAACGCGTCAAAGTCATATGTCTTACCTATATGTAATAGTGTCGTGCATGTTGACAATATCCCTAAATTGTGGATAGGTACAAATTCCCTTACCTTTATGGATAAGGTAAAAAATTTGGGGTTTATTCTTAACACAAAACTTACCTGTGCTGACCATATAAATAGGGTTGTGAGGAATATTTACGCTACATTGCGAAAACTGAGAGTCTCTGCAACATTCACGCCAGAGAAAACGAGGCGCAAATTAGTTCTCCAGCTAATTATGCCTCTCATTACCTACTCTGAGGTGGTATTCAGCAAACTCGACTCCACATCTTGCCATAAACTTAATGTGGCATTTAATAACGCCACGCGGTATGTATATGGGATTGGCAGATATGACCATATCTCTGCCTTCAGATCAAGGTTACTAGGCTGTTGCCTTAATAGTTATTTATCTGCTAGGAATTGCATATTTTTGTGCAAACTTATATTATTCAGGTCTCCTCCCTATCTGACAGAGAAGTTGATACCAGTAAGGTCTCGCAGACACAACAAATTCATTGTTCCAAAATTTAATTACCTACCATCATCTAGATTATTTTTCATTTACGCTGTTAAAATGTGGAACTCATTACCCGATACTGTGAAGGCTGGACTTAACAGATTTAACAATAGGGCACAAGTCTATAATTTTTTTAAAAGTGTTTGATTGCATTAAAGTAGCGCATTAAATTTCGCTTTACATTCTCTAATTACTCGTACTACTTTTGTTTTTGTTTTTTCTTTTCTAAATCCTTCTTTTCTTTTCCTGCTGCTTCTTTTCTTCTTATTATTATAGTTAAGTTAAATATATTGGATTGATTTGTAAATGAACTGGTGTAAAATTTAGATTAAGAAACTTGTATGTTAAAAACAGTCCAGTTTTTTATAATATTGTTGAAGTACTATTAAAAGACCTTAGTCTTACTATGTACTATTTATATAAACAAATAAATATGAAATATGATCATAGACCAGTTGTCCATAGGAACCATAGAGTTTTCAAGCTTGAGGCCGTTGAGGATTTTCGGACCCTCCAGAGGTCGCCGGAGAAGAGGATTGCTTTTGTTGAGTTATTGGCTGTAGACGCCTGGGTTTCAACAGTGGAGTGCTATGGTGAGCTCTCGACGTGCTGGGTCCGACCACTGTGTCCTGGCTAGAAGCCAGCAGCTCGTTCCCGAGAGTGTGCCGACCTTGCCTGTGCATAGAAGGGGACCGTTAATGACGGGTTATTTAGGCAGTATCAGTCATGCAGCTCTCGGCACGGGTACCTCAACATTTTAGCTTAAAGTCGTGGCAAGGTTATACCGCCTTGACTCGGTCGACAGAGCCTTGTTTTTGTTGGGCTCTTTTAATATATAGGATCTTCAAATATTGATAACCTAACTGAAAAATTAAAGGTTTTAACTGATGAAAAAAAAGCGTTGGTTTCTGAAGACAACTTGCTGGAAGCAAAAATTGAAAGCGAGAGGCCAGAAATAAAATGATTCATTGGTGACAGCAATGGAAAGAACCTCGTATTCAAAGCAATGGAAAAACAAATGTTCCCTGAAAAAGCTGTAAAAAAGCCCTGCGAAGAAACACTGGGCGTAGAATCAAATATAATTCGAGCCGTTAACATTGACGCAACGTGTAAAATCCAAGTGTTGGGGAATAGGATGAAAATAGAAAATAAATGGTTTATATGAGATAAAAAAATTATTGATGAGCGGTGAAGATAAGACAACAAAAGTATAAAATGATATCTACGGTAATAAATTTGATGATACAAATCTTAATTTCAATAGTATTGAAAATGAAAGAACATAAAGTAAAAAACTAATAGATTTTAAAACAAAGCATTAAATAATTATAATTAAAATTTGATTATAATCAAACGAGATTTACTTGTGAAAACAGTAATAAATGTAAAGGCATAATTAATGAAAAAAAGAAGTGAAGAGCTTAAGACTGATTTAATATACTGTCGTATAACGCACATAACGTATATTGTTTGGAAAACAAACCATTGCAACGTGAATTTTTTCAATATGTCAAGTGTTTTGATATATTCATATAACTTGAAACAAACATAAGTGCAGATAAAAAGTATAGAAATATTTTGGGAGCTTTGTAACATTTTGGAAGCCTTCAAATTGAATTAACATTTTTGGAAGAGGTATAGGAGATGTTGTATGCGGTATTAAAACAAACTTAAAAACGCTTAACTATCAGTAGATTTTTTAAAACCCTGAATGGTGTAGACGTATTAATAGTTAAAAGCCAAGTTGAACAATTGACACTGATTCTTAAAAATATAAAACAAGCTGAATGGCGCAAAGAAATAAATAAAATTACAAGACTTTTCATAGAAGATAATATTATTAATCCCATTCTAATTGGTGATATGATTGGACAAATCGGGGAGCATCAATAACTTCTCCAAGACTTGGTAGTGGGCAGCACCTGATTCAAAATAAGAAATTCAAAGGATAAGATAGAGAATGGGAGAGGTAAGATTCAGCTTGCTTTTTATAATGATATTGTAATTAATTGTTTTAAATGGTAAAACTAAAGGGGATTCCAGTCAAGTAGGAATGTCGGTAATAGATTGAAATTTGAAATGTGAATTGGTCGAGTCAAGGAGCACAAAGAGATTTGGTGGCTCCTAAAACACTCAGGCTAAAAAGTCCTTTGTATTTAGAGCTCTGAAAAGAGGGTAGATAATCAAGGAGGAAAGGAGAAAAGTATCAGAGAAAGAGGTTAGAAAGAATAAAGACAGAGACAGAGGTAATTAGTCGTATAAGAATTTTCCTGATTCTTTGGCAAATCTGTAAATATTTTCCAGTTTTAGAGATCTCACGACATCGGAACCCAAAATTCGGAGCCTTGCTTTAGCAAAAGCAGGACACTCACAGAGAAAATGCTCACGGAGCAGCTACTTTGGACCAAAGCAACGTTTATCGGTGGTTAAAATTTTCTCAGAAGGCCGAGAAGATGTGAACGACGAAAAGCGTGCCGGACGCCCGCGCACTTCAACAACAGTCGAAAAAAACGATGATGAAGTGAAGAAAATGGTTTTGGTCAATCGTCGAATCACCATTAGAGAAGTTGCTGAAGATCTAGACATATCGATTGGCTCGTGCCATTCGATTTTTTTCAATGATTTGAGCATGAGAAGGGTCGCCGCAAAATTCGTAGCAAAACTGCTCAATTTCGACGAAAAGCAGCATCGCACGAATATTGCTAATCAGATGATAGACTCTGTGTGCGACGACCTAAATTTGATCCAGAGGGTCATAACTGCTGACGAATCGTGGATTTATGGTTATAACGAGGAAACCAAAGCTCGATCATCTCAATGGAAGCTGCCGCACGAACCAAGACCGAAAAAAGCCAAGTTCGGTCGAATGTAAAAGTTTTGTTTACCGTTTTCTTCGATTGCTGGTTCGTTGTGCATCATGAGTTCTTGCTGCAGGTGTAGTATGATTATAAGTCGGATATGCCTTAACATTAATATTCATAAACATTTTGTTTTGGTTTTTAATTTATTGTCCACTTATGCATTCACTTTGCTGTGCCGTTTAAATAGTATCATATTTCTTAAAAGGTTCATTACACTTGAAACAAAATGCAAACATAGCTAACGTAATTCTCTTATGTGCGGCGCGTGAATGCTAGAATCATATTACATAAGTAAACACCGAAAAATTGTTATTGGCTTGCATTGACAAAAATTCCTATAAAAACGCTTGTACGTAGTATGTAAGACACAAGAAAGAAAACAATCGTTTTACAAGCTGGATGCCCGGCTTGAAACGATAAATAAATAAATATATTAAAAACAAATAACGAATACTTTCTTTACATGGCGATCCTGCCAGCTTGAGCATTGATTTTGCTAAGCTGTTAAAATGCAAGTTTCTTGCACAACCAAAGTGCAAAATGTTGCATGAGTGCTTACCATATCTGCACCAAAATTGCAATATATTTGCAAGTGCCCTAAAAAGCACCAAAAATTCACAAAAATATTAAGTCCTGACGTGATCAGCCAAAACGATCCGTCAGCTGCGGAAGGAAGAACCTGGTTAAGCCAATACAACCAAAAAATAAATATAGATGAACAACCCAGCTCAAGGGCCGCAACCAATCTCCTTGGAGGAATACAGGAGACGGAACGGCCTTAACAAAAAACCAAAAGAAGTTTCCATCCCAAAGGTGAGCAAACCAAAAAGAAGAGGAGGCTACACCACCAGAATAAAGAGGGAAATAAGCATACTTATCAGGGAGGTAAACCAGCAACCACCACCATCCTGAGAAAAAGCTAGCGCAATCTGGGAGCGCGTAACCCGACTAGAATTCCTGCTCCAGCAGAGAAAACAAATGAAGTAAATATATATCTTTTAAATAAAACACTGTGCATGATTGAAAGCAGACAGTTAGAGTCTGTAAGCGTTAACCGCTCGAGACAAAAATAATTTTCCAACAAAATTTTTTTTTTCCCCTATTAATATGGAAACAATTGAAAAAAATATATATATATAGATTATTTCTTTACATGGCTAAGTTGAACAACTTTGGTTTCTGTTGATTATATGTTTGCCTTATAAAAATTTAGAGATGAAACTGTAAATGAATATATTAAGCAAAATTTATTCGGAAAGTCATTTTAAATTATGAAAATGTTTGAATTTGATATAATATGTTAAATATAATGTGTTTACTTAATGAATGAATTAACTTAAAAAAAAAATACATATAAATATAAATCCAATGTAAAAAACAAAATATATATCCTTACATTATAAATTATTACATTGCATAAATTATTTGATTTACGGTATAAGGTCCCCAATAGATAGTCTTTCAGAAATGGGAAAAACCTTATCAAAAGTTGATAAACCCAATGCCAATGTAGTAAACGAAGTAGTCGTTAATACTGGCTTAAATTTAATAGAAATTTGTTTAATTATAATCACAATCATAACCTTATTGATATTAGCATTAAAATTATATGCTATGCATAATAAAAAACTAAAGAAAAAGTATATGAGTAGATCTAATGAGTTAGACAAAATATGAACAAATGGTCCGAAATTCATAAAACTTTAACGATAGAAAAGGGAAATTTCAAAAAATCGTTTAAATGTATTAATAAAAATATACAAATAAAACAGGAAACAGTTAAAAAACATTTAGAAAATTTAGTGTTAGCATTAGAATCAATTAGAAATTTAACTTATATAAATTTCGAGCGACTTACAAAGGATCATCAAAAAGAAGCTCTTGACATATTTTGGCAACTACGAGATCAATTAGTAAAAGGATTAGCCAAATACAACATTCAACAGGAAGTATCTCATTCGATTAATGAGAAATTTTCAATAAATATTATTGAAAACCCACCAGCTAATCTATTAACAAAGCTTGAAGCAGTTCCCTCAGAAACAGATTGTCCAATTACTAATTCAGAAATAGAGTCAGAAGAAGAAGGCGAAATGACACAAACAGTTGTGGAGTTTCTCAGCACGGCTGCAAAGCTAGTGACTGAATTCGATGGTAAACCAGAAAATCTACGGTCATTCTTAGATTCCTTAGAATTAGTTGAAGTGATCAAGGGTGAGCACGAAACTGTTGCTGTTTCACTCATAAAAACAAAATTAAAAGGGAATGCCAGAAATCTCATAGACACAGAAACAACAATCTCTGAAATAATCACAAAACTTAACAGGTCAGTTAAAGGAGAATCGGTAGAAGTATTAGCTGCAAAAATAATGAGTATCAGACAGAACAACAAACCAGCTAATAGTTATTGTAATGAGATAGAAGCTCTTACAAAAAACTTAGAAAATGCCTATATCACAGATGGGTTGCGGCAGAACTCGCAAGTAAATACTCGACACAAACTGCAGTAAAAGCATTGACCAAAAACTGCAGCATTGAAAAAGTCAAATTAATAATGGAAGCTGGCCATTTTACAAATATGAACGATGCGATAAGCAAATCCATTGGTAGCTGTACTGAAGCTACAGGACAACAAAACACAATACTACATTTTGGTCAACGACCATTCAATGGACGATTTGCAAGAAATGGAAGGTTTCAAAGAAGAAACAACTTCCCTAGAAATCAAAATCGTTCAAATTTTGATAATTTAGGAAATAATAATCAAAATAGAAATCGTTACCGACAAGGCAGACCAAATTTCAACCGGAACATGACACACAATGTACGAGTTGCCCAATCGGACGAAAACAACTCGGAAAACTAATCTACTCCTCTAAGATACATACGCTTAACCTTAACTTTAGCATTTTTGTACAACTTAAAATAGCAGATTTAAATACAAACATTACACTACTTGTAGATACTGGCGCAGATATATCCCTCTTAAAATTCAATAAATCCACTTTTCAAAAAATAAACACAAAACACATTACAGCATTAAGCGGTATAGGGCAAGACAAAATCAGTTCTATTGGTACAATATTTTTTGATTTAAAATTTACGAAATTTTTAATTCCACATAAATTTCACGTTATCCCAGATAACTTTCCAATACCATGTGATGGTATAATAGGCATGGATTTCATGAAAAAATTCAATTGTGTATTAGACTTTACTCAAAATTACGATGCTCTAATTCTGAGACCAAACAATTTAACACAAATTATAGAAATACCAATAACAACAACATGTAACGACGAAATAATCATTCCCGCAAGGTCAGAAGTTATACGAAAAATAAACTTACCTAATCCTTGGATGAAGCACTGATTCCAAATCAAGAACCACACCCTGGAATATTTATAGCCAATACCTTGGTAAAACCTGACAACGCCTATATCCGCATTTTAAATACAAATTATAATACAGTATCTTTAAAGCAAAGCAACATTTTAACTGAAAATGTTTCTGATTACGACATAATAAACAATGACACAGGAAATGCACAAAGAAAAACGGATATTCTCAACAAATTGAGAAAAAAATTTCCTAAAACATATGAAAAACAATTGACATATTTGGGTTAGAAACAGAAACAATAACAACAAATAATTTTTATAAGCAAAAGTTAATGGTTAAAGACAAACAGCCGGTATACATAAAGAACTACCGTATACCCCACACACATAAGGATGAAATTGAGAGACAAGTAAACAAACTTATAGAAGACAAAATAGTCGAACCATCATTTTCAGAATACAATAGTCCAATACTATTGGTACCAAAAAGTCTCTACCGAACTCAGTTGAAAAAAGATGGAGATTACAGACAAATCAACAAAAAATTAATTGCAGATAAATTCCCGTTACCGAGAATAGATGACATTTTAGACCAACTCGGAAGGGCAAAGTATTTTTCATGTCTCGATCTAATGACTGGATTTCATCAAATAGAACTTGATAAAAATTCAAGAAACTTCACATCTTTTTCAACCAACAACGGTTCATACAGATTTACTAGACTACCATATGGCTTAAAGGTAGCACCTAATTCATTCCAAAGAATGATGACAATTGCTTTCAGTGGTTTAAAACCAGAGCAAGCTTTCTTATATATGGATGACTTAGTAGTCCTTGGTTGCTCTGAAAAACATATGCTTTCAAACTTGAAAAATGTTTTCGATTTATGTAGAACACATAATCTAAAATTACACCCTGAAAAATGTTCATTTTTTATGCATGAAATAACCTACCTCGGGCATAAATGTACAAACAAGGGGATACTTCCAGACGGCAATAAGTACTCGGTAATAAAAAATTATCCTACACCCACAGACGGAGATAGTGCAAAAAGGTTCGTCGCCTTTTGCAACTACTACCGCAGGTTTATTAAAAACTTCGCTGAATATTCAAGACACCTAACAAGGTTATCAAAAAAGGGACTTGCTTTCGAATGGACAAAAGAATGCAATGATGCATTTGTGTACCTCAAAAGAGCATTAATGAGTCCTACATTGTTAAAATATCCCGACTTTAAGAAACCATTTTGCTTAACAACAGACGCAAGCAAATACGCGTGTGGTGCAGTACTTACTCAGGAATATGAAGGAAAACATTTACCAGTAGCATATGCCTCCAAAAGTTTCACAAAAGGAGAAAGCAACAAGTCGACAATTAAACAAGAGTTAGCTGCCATACACTGGGCAATAACCCATTTCAGACCTTATATCTATGGTACAAAGTTTTTAGTTAGAACCGATCACAGACCCCTGTCTTACCTGTTCTCAATGAAGAATCCAAGTTCAAAACTAACACGAATGAGACTTGATTTAGAAGAGTATGATTTCGTAGTAGAATATCTTAGAGGAAAAGATAATCACGTCGCGGACGCTTTGTCTCGCATTACAATCAATGACTTAAAAGAAATAAATGAAAAGAATCAAAATTTATACAAAATAGTGACTAGATCAATGTCGAAAAATGACAGCAGTCCAACTACACAGCAGCACATTAAAACATATGATAAGCCCAAAATATATGTCCCAATTAATAACACTGACGTCAGGAAATACAATAAATTAAAGATTACACCCACGCGATGTTACGTCAAACAAGGAAAATCTATAATGGCATATATAAAAATTGATGACTTATTTGTTAATGGGAAAATTGACTTAGGACAATTCTTCTCTAGGCTCGACGAAGTGGCCGACAAACATGGCATTAATAATTTACAAGTGGCACCTAGCGAGAAAATTTTCGAATTTGTCTCGATTAATGATTTTAAAAATAAGGGCAATATGATATTAAATAAAGTAAAAGTAGCGCTACTGAATGAGGTGACCCACATTAATGATGCTAAAACTGTAACGGACATTCTAAAAAGATACCACGATGGCCCTATAAAAGGCGGTCATTGCGGAATTTTCAGAACACTTATGAAAATTAAAAGACATTACTTCTGGAATAAAATGTCAAAAGATGTTGCTAAGTACGTAAAAACTTGGGAAAAATGCCAAAAAACCAAAATAACAAAGCATTTAAAAAGCCCCATGACTATAACACCAACACCTACAGGTACATTTGATACAGTTATTGTAGACACAATAGGCCCACTACCTACAACAATTAATGGCAATACTTATGCAGTCACAATAATATGCGACATGACAAAATATTTAGTCACGATACCAATCCAAGACAAAAACGCCAAGACAGTGGCGAAAGCAATATTTGAAAAGTTTATTCTTACCTACGGTCCAATGAAGACGTTCATTTCGGACATGGGTACAGAATACAAAAATTCAATTCATGTGAATTGCTAAAAATAGAGAAAATTAATTCAACTGCTTACCACCACCAAACACTAGGAGTAATAGAAAGATCACATAAAACTTTCAATCAATACGTAAGATCTTACATATCGATTGACAAAAACGACTGGGATGAGTGGCTACAATACTTCACATACTGTTTTAACACCACTCCTTCTACAGTACATGACTATTGTCCGTATGAATTAGTTTTTGGGAAAACACCAAACATGTTTCAGCAGTTCAAAAATGTAGACCAAATTACTCCATTATATAACATAGATAACTACGCTAGAGAAGTAAGATTTAGGCTACAAGTAGCACATAAAAGAACTCGCAATATGATAGACATAGCTAAAATTAAGCAAAAAACATTTTATGATAAAAATAGTTTAGATCACAATTTTAGCATAGGCAATTTAGTTTTACTTAGGAATGAAGTGGCCCATAAACTGGAACCCCAATATTGTGGGCCTTATACCATTAAAGCAATAGATAATAAAAATAATGTTACTATAGTCGATAAGTTATCTTTAAAAGAACAAATAGTTCACAAAAACAGGCTTAAGATTTATCAACAATAAGTAGTTTTAAAGACGCGTCTAAACTTAGAAAATTAATACAATATATACATATATATAAAATGAAGATTACTTTCATGTACATATTTTATTTTAACAATTCAATGTAAAAGAATGTTCATACAAAAAAAGTTGTATGAGCATTCTTCCGAAGAAGGGAGGTGTAGTATGATTATAAGTCGGATATGCCTTAACATTAATATTCATAAACATTTTGTTTTGGTTTTTAATTTATTGTCCACTTATGCATTCACTTTGCTGTGCCGTTTAAATAGTATCATATTTCTTAAAAGGTTCATTACACTTGAAACTAAATGCAAACATAGCTAACGTAATTCTCTTATGTGCGGCGCGTGAATGCTAGAATCATATTACATAAGTAAACACCGAAAAATTGTTATTGGCTTGCATTGACAAAAATTCCTATAAAAACGCTTGTACGTAGTATGTAAGACACAAGAAAGAAAACAATCGTTTTACAAGCTGGATGCCCGGCTTGAAACGATAAATAAATAAATATATTAAAAACAAATAACGAATACTTTCTTTACACAGGGTTAAACGGTCAATAAGGAATATTATCTGCTAGTTATGCGCAATTTGCGCAAAGCAATCCGCCAGAAACGCCCAGATTTGTGGAAGAACAAAAATTGGCTCTTGCATCACGATAATGCCCCTGCTCACACATCGGTGCTTGGTAATCTGATCATACTGGTGCTAAAACCACGTAACTCATTGACAACTTCGCTGAGAGCAAAGTAACGGTACCACGATAGGCGCCATCTCATTATTCTTTCCATCATGGGCCACATTACAACCAGAGAACGTTAATGTATAGAGAGTCTCAAAGAAGGGAATGCATGAATTTTACCACAGACATATTTTTCACCAAAAGTTAACAGAAATATACTCAACTTTCGTTTGTATGAAGGAAGAAATAATGTTAACGCTGTAGGCTAGCTACAGGCACTTTATCATAGAAAACAAATATGTTAAGTTCCATAGGGCTTAGAAACAGCAAATTATCAAAAATATATACATACATATATTATGTCTGTCTAAGGCATCTCTGTTAAAACTTTGTTGAACTCCCTTATTTCAACCAAATCAAATCCTTCAAAGAGAATTGATTGATTACCAGGCACACAGAAAGATGGCAAATGCAAATTTAAATTTGTGAATTTATATAAATATGCGCATATATATATGCTGTGTGTATGTATGTGCCCTTTCCACAGCAAAAAATATTACGATAAAACTCCTCAAGAAATCCAGCGCCCATTCATAGGCACTGTAAGAAATATTCCAGTATTGACTATTTTGATTTGATATGTTCAATCTTAGATGTCAATTTTTGCCATCGTTGAGAAAAGTGGCATTCGTTTTATGAATGAAAGTACTTTGCACTTAGAACTATGAGCTCGAATTTATCAATGAATTTTTTGATGATGAGTTTTTCTTGTACTGTACAATAGTTGAAAGTGTTCAGCGCCGCCGCAACTAATTTACATTGTTCAGCGCCATGGCAACGAAAACGATGGCCGCTACGGCGGCGCCTATTAATGCATTTTGTTCTTGTAGTCGCTAGGCATAGAATTTTAGCTTTGGACGACATACGCATTTACAAGAATAAAGTGAGTGGTTGTATGCGTATGAATATGTGTATATTAATAAGTATTGTTTTGCTGGAAGTTCAAAATACAAATATGTATGTACATACGTACATACGCTAGGACACCCACGCATATACAAATATGTACATGCATATGCAAAAGAGAATTGTTTTAGTATTTGTTAGGCAGGAATTCGATCATTCGGATATTTACTCCCTAATATTTGCATTTAATATATGTAATAAAGCGATGCTCGTGAGGTATGTAGGTCATGGTTTTTTCTCCGGGATGACGCCCGTGAAGAGGAAACTCTCATGAGTACTGCTAAGCCGGCATAGCACTATGCACGACTTGTAGGCTCACAGCTACGTATTAGACACCTCTCCACTATCTACCACTCTCTCCGTGGAACTGTCCCAGAAGGAATTACCTCACGAGGCTGGATAGCTCATAGCCTGCTAGTTATTTCGTCTACGAACCTATGAGCGTCTTAGATCATTGTGGATATATTTTGCATACGCTCACATTCGCTTCCAGTTATCGCTCGATTTTAGCATAAAATCTATAATATTTTAATGTACCACAAGTTTCGGGAGCATAGCGTGGGCATTGAAACAATACGTGATCAGCGCCTTCTTCCCTATCCGTGCAGATTGGGCAGTTTGGGGAACTGTCATGGCCGAATCTATGGAGGTATTTTCGAAACACTCCATCCCCTGAAAGAAATTGTGTTAGGTGGAAGTTTGTTTCCCCATGGTTCCTTTCTAACCACGTCGTAAGAATAGGGACTAGCCCATGCGTCCATCTACCTTTCGGTGATCTGTTCCACCGGTCTTGCCAGTGGGCGATCGAACGACGCCGTTCTTCTTCTGCAATAATTTTACGACTTACTCTACCGTCGCGTTCAGATAGCCTTATATACAGTCTCTGCATTTCTTTCGCCAAAATGTGTATGGGGACTAGCCCTGCTATAACTAAGGAAGCATAGTCCTAAATTGTACGGAAGCTGCAAATAGTTCGCAAAGCGCTTAGCCGATAGACAGCTGACAGTTTTTTGTGAAGCTGTTTAAGTTCAGTGCATCAGCCTAGATCGGTGCGGCATACAAACGAACCGAGCTAACTTCCCTGCTATATAGCATTCTTTTGCTGGGGCTAGGTCCGCCATTGTTTGATATGATTCACGAGAGGCCAGACTTCACACTCGATGCCTTCTTCACAGCGTATTCTAGGTGCGTTTTAAAGTTTCAACGGCTGTCACTCATCACTCCTAGGTCCGTATTTTATAGCGGGTTTTGAACCAATGGTTACTGACCCTACATTTACATTTACATCTATAACGGGTGATTTTTTAGCTATTATCTTTTTAAACAGTTGGTTTAAACAGCTGACGCACGTTTCGTGTTTTGTTTCACTGTCAAACATCTTCAGTTTGGTCTATAATTTACCATGAATCGTTTTACAAACGACCAACGCTTGCAAATCATTGAATTTTATTTTAAAAATGCGTGTTCTGTTAAGAAAGTTTAACGCGCGCTTCTTCCATTTTATGATCAGTTTAATCGATCCACTGAAGCGGCTATTCGAGCTATTATGACTAAATTTAGAACCAAATTTACATTATTGCACAACAAACCACCAACACGCTTACGTAGAGTGCAAACTGAAGAAAATAGCGGTGCTGTATCGGCCAGTGGTAATGATGACCATCAATTATTGATTCGTCGCCGTTCGCAGTAATTGGGTCTTTGTTACTCAACAACGTGGAACATTTTGCGAAAGGATTTAGGTGTGAAGCCTTTCAAAATACAGCTGGTGCAAGAATTGAAGCCGAACGACCTACCGCAACGCAGAATTTTTGGTGAATGAGCTCTTGGAAAGTTGGCCGAAGATCCACTTTTTTATCGAAAAATTGTGTTCAGCGACGAAGCTCATTTTTGGATCAATGGGAACGTAAATAAGCAGAATTGTCGATTTTGGAGTGAAGATCAACCAGAAAAATTGCAAGAGCTACCAATGTATCCAGAAAAGGTCACAGTTTGGTGCAGTTTATGGGTTGGAGGTATCATTGGACCGTACTTCTTCAAAAATGCTGCGAATCGTAACGTAACTGTGAATGGTGAGCGCTACCGTGAAATGATATCCAACTTTTTTTTGCCCAAAATTCAAGAGCTTGACTTGCATGACATTGTTAACAAAATAATTGCGATTATGATTATTGTGTTAATGCTAATAATAAATAAATTTGATTATACATTTTGTTTGATAACTTGGTCGATTGATTCTGCATGTTTTACTTGCTCTATATACAATGATTCCAATTTTAAGTTATCTATTGTTTCATTCCTTGTTCCTTTTATTTTTGCTAAGGAACTTGGTAAAATAAATTTGTCAAAAATTTTAATTTTTGTATTAAAAAATGTTCTCTTAAGTGCCTGGATTTCACAATTTTCAAATTCGATCATAAAATTTCCTTTTGGCCTTATTTCCATTTTATTACAATTATGTGTTATCTTTGAATCGAAGTTTTTAAAAGTAAGTATTCCAGGGATAATTTCTTTTATTTTAGTTTCTTTGCAGTCTTGCATATCGCAGTATGCTTCTTCAAAATTGATAATATTTAATAAACATTTATCTGTTAATTTTCCTAGGTTTCTTTTTAGATTTCCTTTAACATAAGTATCAAAAGTATTATTATTAGAATCCATAAGTACTTCATATATGCTTAATTTAATAGATTTATTATCAATATTAGGCATTGGTTCAAATACAGTTTTTGACAGGGTTTTTTCTGAATATTGCGGTATTTGGAGAATTAAAATAATGTCATTGTCCTGTAATGCGACGGCTACTTTAATGTTAGTGTAACTGTCGAAGTCGTGTATTAGATCAAGTTCTGTTTTAGTAAGAATGTCAGAAGGGATTATTCCTAATTTACAAGAGAATATTATTTGTCTAATGTCGTCAATGTGCTCACGTAAAAGAGATATGCTATTATTTATTTGATAGAAAAAAAATGTGACTTCATCTTTTATTGTTGCTATCTTGTTTTGTAAGAAGTTCTTGAATTTATTCACGTAATTTTCTATCTGAGTTTGTTTCTGATTTATATGGTTAGTGATGTTCTGTATTTGAGAAGAAATTAAATTATTAATGCTTGTGAAGTTTGTCAACGTTTTCGTTAAAGTCTCTTCGTTCTCGTATAAAGTGTTCAATGAACTCATAATTTCTAATTTTGGATTTTAAATTTGGGATTTTAACTCCTCGAATACTGCCTGAATACCTCTATGATTTTTATCTAAATGCTCCTTTTCTATAAGAGCGGTCAGTTTATTTTCGTCCTCTATGTCTTCAAGTAACTTTGTGCATCTTATTATTTTATATTTGTTATTATTCGAAAAAAGTTCCTCGTACGTATTTTTAATTACATCAAAAAGATCATCATCTATGAGGATTGCGTTTAGTTTATTTGGATTGAAATGGTTTTTAAATAGCGATATTGAAGTCTCTCTATCGAGTTCTTTAACTCCTATGATTTTTCTATTATTATTAAATACTTTCTCGTTTTTATCCTAGCCGAACCCGAGTAGATTTTCTTTATAATGATTTGGTTTTTGAAAACATTAATAGGGTTAGAAGTTTCCTTAGGTTAGGTTAGGTTAGCCTGGTTGGCAATAAGCCACGCAAAGACCTTTTGGTCGCTAGCGTTACCAGATGGAGACCGACCTCTATGAATACCTGAAGTAAACCTCATGTAGGATGTCAGCGCTTTTGGCGAATCTAAGTAGGGCTGGGAGCTCCGCTTTTGAGACGTCTTCCAGACCCTCAAACAGTGGGGCTCCAGGCATCTTAGTCGCGTTTTTAATTATGCCGGACAAACGCACAGAAGGTGTTCTAAAGTCTCCTCAACATCCTCTCTGCATTTTCTGCATTTGTCCGTGTTAGCAATCCCTATCTTGTACGCATATGCAGCCAATAGATTGTGGCCTGTTAGCATACCTATGATAGTTCTGCATTCCTTTCGCGAGAGCGTAAGTACGAATGGAGTCAGTTTTTTGTCGTTAGTTCTACACATGACTTTTGCTGTTTTGCATGTGGTCAGGTTAGTCCACCTAGCTTCCACTTGCCTTTTCATGTGGTCGTCCATTTCGTTGTATATTGTGTTTAGCGGTTTTGGTATGTCGTTCTCTTGTTCAAATGGTAGTCTCACAGCACTTTTTGCTATCTCATCTACTATTTCATTCCCCATAATGGCTTTGTGACCAGGTACCCAGTAGATATGCAGCCTATTGTTTCCGGCTAGCCTTTCTATGGCCTCCCTGCTCCGTCGAACATTTTTGGACTTAATACAATATGAGCTTATTGCTCTTATTGCTGCCTGACTATCCACGTATATATTAATTGCTGAGTTCTTTCTTGTTCTAGTGTAGGCTAGCTCCACGGCCTTCCCCACAGCAAAAACTTCCGCCTGGAAAATACTGCTGTGGTCTGGCAGCTTGATAGGCTGCCTTATTCCTAGTTTTGAGCAGTAAATACCCGTTCCCACTCCGTCTGGAGTTTTCGAGCCGTCTGTATAGATGTGAAAAGTTCTATGGCCAGGCTTCATGCCTTTGTGCCATCCATCCTCTTCCATTGTAGTGCGAAACCTTCTCTCCCAATTAAAGTACGGAGTCATGTAGTCCATGCCACCTGAGCTCCACTTTCCTATTGAGCTGTGACCGAAGGTTCTGCAGGTGAATACCCCCGCAGCCCTTAGCCTACTCGTGGATTTCGCTGGCAGGTTTTCCGCCATGAGGTCAATAGGTGGCATGCTGAGTATCATTTCCAGCGCCGCCGTTGGAGTGGTCTTCATCGCTCCTGTTATGCACAGAGCAGCGAGTCGTTGAATCCTTTCCAGTGGCATTAAGTATGTAAGTTTTCTTGTCGCAGTCCACCATACTAAGGTTCCATACAGCAATATCGGTCTGACTACTGTTGTGTAGCACCAATGCATTACTGGCCTTTTTCACCCTCTCCTCAACGTTGTGCTTCCACAGCAATTTGCTGTCCAGTATTACTCCGAGGTACCTCGCATAATCTTTGAGAAGTAGTTCGTTGTTGCCTAGCTTCGGGAGGTTCCACGCCGGAACTTTGTACTTCCTGGTAAAAAGTACCATGCCCGTTTTTCCCTAGCCTTGCGCGAGATGCCCATTGGTGTATCGTTTTGAGAGTGTTGTTCATCACATTACTGATGGTGTCCAGGTACTTTCTCGTAGCTACTATAGCTATGTCATCGGCATATGCCACTAGTTTTGGTGCCCCTCCGTCCAGTTTCTTCAGAATTTCATTTGCTATAAGTAACCATAAAAGCGGTGATAGTACCCCACCTTGCGGAGTACCTCTGCATGCATATTTGGTGACGCTCGCATCGTTCCACTCCGCTCTTATCTTTCTGCTAGCTAATAGCTGCCTTATCCATAGATAAACCGCGGGTTGCACATTTAGTGACTCTATGCTATTTAAAATAGCATCTTTTGTCACGTTGTTAAAGGTCCCTGATATACAGTCGAACTTTCATATAGTGAATTCGCACGGGACCTGAAAATCACTTCACTATATAGAAACTTCATTATAAAGAAACATTGATTTTTTATGTAATTTTATTTAAAATAATCAGTGAGTTTGGTTTGAATTACAGTCTTCCATTTTTCAATTTCAATAAAAGCTTCCAAATCATGTAGAGAGTTGAAAACATTAATCGGCACGTCACTCCTCATTTCCCCAAAGGTTCTAATTACGCTAATGGATGAAGCAGCTTGTATCAACGTAGGTAATGCCTCCTCAGTTTCTGCCAATTCTTCAACGGTCAAATCGTGTTCATCGTTATCTGAAATAATATTTACATATTAAATTTTTGTTTGACTATAAAAAGATAAATGCTTACCAGGTTCAGCTGGAACTCCGCGACTTTCAAAAATGCTGTTGAGAATATCTTCTTCGGATGGGTTGTCCCAAGTCTGCACACCATTATCAACATTTACGTAGACATCAAACGATGCTTCGATATTTGCTACTTTTTTAAATGCTACTGGTTTAACATAGACATTCCATACATTGCTAAGATTTCGAACTGCTTGCAGCAAGTCTATGGCCACAACAGAATTTCCCTCATCCACTTGAGTCAATATTCGTTAAAATTCGTTTTCTGTAATGTTGTTTCATGTTGTAGATAATGCCTTGGTCCATTGGTTGCAGTAACGAAGTCATGTTGGAAGGAAAATAAGCGAGATGAATGTTTCTCAACTTGTCTCTTACATCTTTAGGGTGGGCAGTGCAGTTATCAACAAAAAACAACACCTTTCTGTTTTGATCACAAAATTTTTTGTCGAGTTTTACAATCCATTTCGTAAAAATCTCACTGGTCATCCATGCTTTTTTGTTAAAATCATAATCGACACCTAAAGATTTTATTCCCTTGAAGCACCTCGGATTTTTGGCCTTTCCGATTACCAGCAATTTTAGCTTTTCTGATCCAGTCATATTGCTTCCCACCAGGACAGTTATTCTCTCCTTGCTTTGCTTCCCACCAAAGCATTTTTCATTTTTGAATGCCAGTGTTTTAGTTGGCAAGCATTTGAAAAACAAAGCAGTCTCGTCGGCAATAAAATGTCGTTAATGTTGTAATTTTCAATTAATTTCGGTAAGACGTTCGTTACCCATTCATCACGGTTTTCTATGTTGGCGTCAGCACTTTCCCCACATAATGTCTTTTGAATAACGCCATGCCGACTTTTGAACTTGTCTAACCAACCTGTACTTGCCTCAATTTCGTGGTGTCCTAGTGCTTCCGCAAAATCTTTGGCCTTTTGCTTCAATAATGGTCCAGATAAAGGGAGATTCTTACCACGTGCAACGAGTAACCATTTCAGCATTGCTTCGTCAATATCCTCAAAATGACAAGGTCGAAGTCTTTTGCGTTTGGTATTTACTGCCAAATCCTCCGCATTTTTTAAAATCACTTCCTTATTTTTTAACCCTAGAACGTCATCCTTATTTATTGTACACTAACGTCATCCTTCGTCATTTTGACTACGATGTATTTTAAAAAGCTGTAAAAAAAGTTGTCAACAAAAATAGGTATCAAAATTGATTTGTTATTTTTATTTAGATACTTTAAAATTAATATTTAACGAAACTCATAAAATTTTATTATTTTTTTGTCGTAAAATTAACATTGAATAGCCTTCTTTCAATTGGCATGGTTTTTTAAACAACTTATTATATAACATTTCAAATAAAAAATAAATCACATTTTTATCCATTAAGTCTTATAGTTTCTTATAAATAATACATTAAACTAAAAAAGGAACATTAGTTTTAAGATAAATTATTTCATATAAAGCATGAGTCACAAACTTCTATTTTGTGCTCGCCGCACAGAATTTTCTTGCACTTTGCACAAACGACGTTTGTCATTCTTCGTTTAGCAGAAGGACAAACTGCGCATATTTTTCTTTTTCCAGTTGAACTTTTTGGTATTTTGTTTTCAGATTCTGTAGATTTATTTATTTGAAGCTGATTCTCGATATCATTTCTCATAGTGGATGTTATTGTTGGCATAACAAGCCTGTCCTTTAGTTGCTCTTTTATGAGTTCCGCAAAAAGTTTTTTCATAAAATTAACGCGATTTAGTGGCTTTTGACCACCTTGAAACACATTATGGGTATAAATTATATATGAATTAATGAAAGCTATGTTTAAAATTCCGAAAAATTGACATAATGGCCATCTGTTAGTTTTTCTTGAACAGCTCATAACACTGCACATCTGATCGAATGTATCAACTCCTCCTTTGGTACTATTATAAAACTCCACCATGTTGGGTTTATTTGTATTGGAATTGATAGTGCCCTGTTCGTTACATGAGGATAAAAGATAAACCATTTTGTTTGGCTTCGGCTTCTACGATAACAATGTTAAGTTGCTGTCGTAGCAAAACATGGCCGAACCGCACTTACGACCCTTTTTTTCTTTTAGCTGAACTGGAATTTCTCTTTTATTTGACCGAAGAGTGCCGACAATTGTCAAATTGTATGGGCTCTGCCCTAATGATTTTGCCAGAGGTATTGAAGTGAACCAGTTGTCCATTGTAATATTTCGGTTTGAGCCATGTACAGTTTTCGTAAGCTCTTTCACATAGAACTCTCCAAGAGGCATTGTAGTATTGTTCGAATTTTTGCCCAAATATGGAATTGCGTCCACCATATACTTGGTTCCACTATCACATAACATCACATATACATCTTGAAACTGCACTTGCCTCGGAAAGCCAAAAGCTGTTCGTCCACTGTAAGGTATGGACCAGGACTGTAATTTTCCCTGCATTTTTTTACAAACATTTCCCATATTTTTCTGATGGGTGCGAATTTATCACCCACTAATTGCAGGCGCAGAGATTTATCGTCGAACCGCAGGCAGGACATAAGAAATTGAAATCTGGCTTTGGTAAGAACGCTTGCGTAGATGGATCCAGAATAACACCTGTCAAATAATTCCTCCACAGATAAATGCTGATCTTTTTTAACAGCGGTCAACACCAATATACCCATAACTGCATATATTTCATTTGCATTTGTGTTACGTCGTTGTGTCTGATCCGTATTTGCTAGTAAGATTGATTGGCGTTGATTTATTTCAACATTTGTCCACTTTACAACTTCGTCGACGATATCTCCTGTTATGAACAGTTTGAAACAGTCGAACGGATCAATTATGTTTTTACACTGACGGGTAGGCCCTCGACTTTTATGTACGATATTTAGCCCATAATGATGCGTTGTACCTTTAACTGATGACCATTTATGACCATTTTTCCCTCGAAGTATAGTTTTCTCACATGTAATAACGTTATCTTCATCCTCATCAGTTGCTTCATCTGATGAGCTGGTGTTTGCAACGAAATCCTCTTCCTCAACTTCTGTGTCACAACCTATTTCACTGCTTTCGCTTTCAAATTCATCGTTGCTATCACAACAAGAGAGAAATTTCTCAATTTGTTTATCTGTTAGTGATTGTTGATTAGCCATTTTAGAGTTACGATAAAATTATTCGTACTAAAAAAGTACCCCGTCAAAACTGGAAGTTACACAAACGTCATCTTTCGTCATTTTGACTACGGCAAAAAATTATAAGCGAAAAAAAAAATACTTACAATGTGCGTTGTTTGCTGTACGTCTTCGTCCACCAACAGCTTCTAACCAACTAACGCTATCAGAAAAATCAGACCAAAACAATCTAAAAAAACCGGTTTTAATTTTAAAATAAAATCGCGCGTAGTCATTTTGACGAAGGATGACGGAGCAGGGTTAAAATATTTGATAAAGTGCTGGGAAGAACTCCGAATTCATTGGCAATATCTTTTTTTTTTTCTTTCCTTCATTAACTTTGTTAATCATTAATAACTTTTTTTCAAGCGAAATGCTGCTTCGATGCGTCATTTTAACTTCAGTCACTGATTAAAACTGTAATAGCTCAGCTCTTTCTGTTTTAATTTTGGGATTCCCCTCATTACAGTTTATCCACATCTAACTGTAATTTTTTGCAACAGAAAACTTTTGAAAAAATTCACTATATGGAGACAAAAACTTAGGACGCTTGAATTTTCAGCTGTAAAATTTGTTCATTATATAGAAAACTTCACTATATAGAAATTCATTATAAGGAGACAAAAATACACCGAAAGTAGAACGAAAAAGCAGTGGCTTCGAAACCAGTTCATTATAAGGAGAGCTTCATTATATGGAAGTTCACTGTAGAGAAGTTCGACTGTATCTAGAAATACTCCTAGAGCATACTCCTTATATTCTAACGCCTTTAGAAGTTTCCTTAAGTGTTGTTGAATTTGATTCCAAAACGTTTACACTAATGGATGTGGGTTCAATTCTCGAAAGTGGGCTGCGTTGCTGTTTTTCGTACCTTTTTTGTACTTAATTTCGTAGTCATATTCGGAGAGTTTGAGTCTCCATCTTACAAGCTTTGAATTAGGTTCTTTAATAGAAAAAAGCCAGGTTAATGGCTTATGGTCAGTTTCTATAATGAACTTGCGCCCGAAAATGTATGACCTCTTTTTCAATAGTACTGTAGTTGCACTCGTGCTCGTTTAATGTACGGCTTGCAAAACAGATTGGATGATTTTCCTATGATAAAACGGAGCCTAAGGCGAAATTACTCGCATCCGTTGTGACCATTAATATTTTGGAAAAATCTGGGTATGTTAAGATTGGTTCATTTATTAACAAAGTTTTAAGGGTATTAAAGCTTTCCTGATATTCTGGGTCGGATAATTTTATTTTAGCGTCCTTCTTTAAATATTTTGCCATCGGTTTTGCAATCATTGAATAATCTCTGATGAATTTTCTATAATACCCGGTAAGTCCGAGGAATTGCTTAGTTTGTTTTGGTGTCTTTGGAATGGGAAAGTTTTTTACGCACTCTATTTTTCTTGGGTTTGGTTTTATTCCATCTTGGGTTACGATATGTCCTAAAAATTCAGTTTCCTTTTTTAGGAATTCAGATTTGTCTAATTGAACTTTCAAATTAGCTTCTTTTAGTTTCTTAAAAATCAAATTAATTGAATTTAAACGCTCTTGCAAAGATGTAGAGAATATAATAATGTCGTCTAAATAGACTAGACATATCTTATTAATATATTCGCTTAAAACTGTATTCATTAGTCTTTGGAATGTCGTTGGGGCTGTCTTCAGTCCAAACGGCATTTTCAAAAACTCATAGTGACCGTCTTCTACGCTAAAAGCGGTCTTATGGATGTCTTCCTCTGCGATCTCTATTTGGTGAAATCCCTTGGCTAAATCGAGGGTGGAAAAGTATTGGCACCTACTAAGTTTATCCAATATCTCGTCTATATTTGGTATTGGATATTTGTCATCTACCGTTAACTCATTTAGTTTCCGGTAGTCAATGACAAGTCTCCATTTGGTTTTGTTGCTGGCATCGGCCTTCTTAGGAACGATCCAAACTGGTGCAGAGTAGGGTGAATTGCTAGGTCTTATTATTTTGTCTTTAAATGTTTGTTGGATTTGTGTTTTTACCTCTTCTTTATGTATATATGGATAGCGGTAAGATTTACTGAATATTGGTACATTATTAACCCGAGTGGAGTAGCCTGATCTCTCATCGGGCGCGTCCCAGGTGGTGGATAGGGAAGCCCTGGCATCACAAGAGTGGCCTTCCCTGATGGGGTAGGTTCAACACTCGTGTGATGACTCAAAGTAGGCATAGAATCAGGGTGCCATCCGCGAACCAAACTGGCTAGGGAGGAGTCCCGAAAAAAACCAAAAGGTAATGGAAAACAATGGTTTTATTACTCCAGGTGGAATCCACACAAGTGGCAATCCACCCGCTTCGGCGGCAGGGGCATGGATTCTGGAGGCCCCAACCATTACCCAAGTCTCTCAGCTCTACGAGCGAGAGCGCATCCTGGAGGAGACGGGGGTTGTTATCGCAATCTCCTCCCCTTCAGAGTCTGAGAAACGTTTCCCTGCTTCGGGAGGCCCGAGTTGTGAGGTCTCTTCGGTGGTTGCACGACCTCCCAAAGAAGCAGGGAAATCGAAGAGCGTGGCAAGGAGGAAGAGAAGAAAGCGGCGGGCAAGGCTCATGAGGGAGAAATCCTCATGTGGCTCTGCCGGCCCTTCTGCGTCTGTGTCTTCCAAAAGACCTCGGTCAGCGGAAGTGACACCCACGGAAGCTACCGAATCCTCGGTGGGCACAGGCACTCCCAAGTTGTCTCGTTCTCGAGGTAAGCGGAGAAAGACGGTGGCTGAAAGCAGCACACCTCCCTGCCCTGCGGTTGCCGCCAATGGCCGAGCCACGACCCCCCAAGGTACGAGCGCGGTCTTGGCGCCAGGCAATGTGGCGGGAAAAGGTTCTGCTGAGCCACGTCCCTATCGGCGCCTCGACAAAATGTCCAGCACAGTTGTCTGCCTGCTAGTCTAAGAGCTGGCTACATGAAAGTGCCCGCATCAGGTACATGGCTAATTTATATTGAAAATAATAGTATTAGTGTAGACGAATATAAAAATGAATGTCTGCCATTGTAAAACTGGGTGGCAAAGGGGGGATACGCAGTGAAAGGGGTGAATTTTGGGTGGAAAAAAATTCATAAGGTACAGGGATTCTATGTACGGGAAAAGTTTGGTTATATATTTGAGAAAGTGTAAAAAAATTGGCAGACATTTTGCGAGGGCTAACTCGCCGGCAGACTGCGCTGAAGATTGCAAAAATTATTGTAATTTAAAAAAAATCATAAGGTACATGAATTCCAATTATTGTATTTTAAAGTTTAAACATTCCAAAAGCCATTTACAAAATGGCAGACAAAAAAGTGAGGGCTAAGGCAGCGGCAGACGACGTTAAAAAGTGCGCTACACATCAACATTTTTAGTCACATTCTTGATATTTAAGTGCAGAAGAATTATTATCGATATTTATGGAGTGTTTCGAGTGTAAAGTGTCTTGAAAAAGGCAAATCGATGATGGTGCCTCTTAGTGTTGTTGACTTATTAACGTCTGATGCACAATCGAAATTGAAGATATCTTTCATGAATTTGATAAATGTTTCGTCATTTTTCACGTTTGTCTAAATGTAACTTGACCTATTCCATTGCAATTCCATTTACCTCCTCCTCTATATCCATACAAAATATCTATCAAACAAATAAAATTTAAATTTTGTTTTGAAAATTGCAACCCTTACATCAGTATTTTCTTATGACGTTGTCACGTTAAACTATCTTCAGTAAACCGACTTTACAGACAACCTCTTTTTTAAAGACGACCAGCGGAACGGGCGGGTTTTCGCTAGTATTTCAATATGTTTGAGTTTGTTTGCATCATGGCTATGAGTGGGAAGAAGTGCGTTTTTAACTGTAGCATGATCAGTGAAAAAATTATAATTTTCGAAGAAGACAAATTAAAAAAGTGCCAACATATTTCTAAAGTTCGTATCGCTTTTGATTTGAAATACAGTGATATTGTGTTACCAGAAATAGTGGACGGTGTCAGTGGTTATCATCGACTTTGCTATAAAGCATTTACATCCATCCAAAATAAATATTTGGATAAATATAACGATAAGCTTGTAATATTCATAGTCATACCAAAGCTAGTCAACTTATTTTTTGTTTTCAATCAAGGAAATTATTCTCGATGGCTACTAAAATATCATGATAATTTGTTAAGAGTGCAAATAACACATCCAGGCCTCGAGGAAGATTTTAAAAATGGATTTTTTGGTGTGAAGAGGACAGAAAAGCCATTTTCACGAATGCCTGTTGATTTGACGTTAGAGCAAACGGTTAATGCTACTGCTTCAAGACGATTAACAGGTATAACGCACTTTACAAACTCTATCTCAGCGCGGCAAAGATGGGCTAAAAGCCATGGCATCCGATCAACTATTGTATCACATACATTTGATGTAACAGGCTTAAAAAGAAGTCAAGATATCACCGGAGACTTAGAAAAACACCAAATTAAAAAAGATACTACTCAGTTGCAGAATTTTATAACTATATTAAAACAAAATATGAATCCTTTCAACACCGAAGATACTCAGAGCAGTGAAGACACTCAGAGCAGCGAAGATACTCGGAGCAATGAATTGTTTAACCTTCATCTCACCCTTGTGTGGAAAACCACACAAAATGAATCTTTTTTATACATTTTAAAAAATTTTTTTGAGCGATGTTCATGAAATTTCTTGACATTTCCTGCCGCATAAATTTAGCACAAAAAACGCATTTATTGATTAAAAAATATTTTTTGATAAATAGATATTTAAAAAGTGACATTGCTTACCCTGGTGTGTGGTTTTCCACACATATGTTATTTCTACGTAGTTTGCACTAGGAACAGCATTTTTTGTCGCAAAACGTCCGTGTCTTTTGATTTTCTGAGAAACTATGTACGTATTATAAAATAAAAACATGTTGTTGCACGTCTACACACTGATAAGCGTGCATGTCTGTATTTAAACGGCCGCACCGCAGCTGCGGCAGCACTGCTGTTGTGCCTCGCCGATTCAAAAAATTTACACGACGATCGACAGCGAATGCTTGTTGAAACTATGACTCATTGCTTCAAAGAAATGAAGAAGCAAGTCAGTGTGCTGTTTGCTTTGGGTGCGAGAGGTTCATGTAATTGTACTCGTTCTTAAAGATAGAATTTCGTTTGACATTTATAAAGTAATTTATTTGTCGTTTATTAGGACAACATGGCTAGACCGAAATATCTTACTAACGAAGAGCTTGAAGCTATTTTAAATGTTTCGGATGTTGAAGATTTTACTGATAGTGATGAAAATTAATCGCCAGAAGAAAATGATGAATCAGAATTAAGTGAAGCTGATTCTGAATTTAATGCAATGGAACAAATTGAAGATGTCGATGCAATAGGAGTCTCATCTGAAGAGAGAACGGTGGATCCATTATTTGTCTCAAAAGACGGTATAGTATGGAATCCCCAACCAGTTCACGATCGTGCTGGAAGATTACGGAATGAAAATGTCATCAATCTGCGTCCAGGCACAACAAGATATGCAAGAGCACGTATCGATGACATCAAAGATGCTTTTATGTTGTTTTTCCCACCGACAATTGAGAATATTGTTCTAAAGTGGTCAAACGCATATGCAAAGGAGCAATATGACGACAACTATATCGAAATCAACTCAAACTTGTTACATGCATATATCGGTGTACTCATTTTGGCTGGAGTTTACAGGTATGTCGTTTTTTATATGCCTATGTTTAAAATGAATCTAATTTTTAGTAATAATTGTAATAATTTAGGTCAAAGAATGAAACAATGTTGGATTTATTCGATGGTGAATATGGACGTCCCATATTTAGAGCGATAATGTCAAAGAAAACATTTCAATACATGAATCATATTATACGATTTGATGACGTTATGAGCAGACGTCAAAAAAGCTCTACGGACAAATTTGCTCCAATTCGAGAAATATTCGACAAATGGTCTGAACTATTGGCTGATTATTTCAATCCATCTGAATGTGTTACTATTGACGAACAATTGCTTGGTTTTCGTGGTAGATGCAAGTTTCGGCAATATATGCCTTCTAAGCCTGAACAATATGGAATTAAATTTTGGCTATTAGTTTGCTCTAAAACTTGTTACGTTTGGAAAATCCAACCGTATTTGGGTAAGCCAGTTGGTGGTTTAGCTGAAAAAAATCAAGGTCAACGTGTAGTTTTGGATTTGGTTCGTGGATTGAAGGGGCATAACATAACAATGGACAACTTTTTTTCCTCTTATGAACTTGGTCAAAAATTGTTGTCACAACAGCTAACAATGGTCGGTACAATGCGAAAAAACAAAAGAAGCATCCCACCAAAACTTTTAGAATGCAAAAAAGTTCCGTTGTTCCAATCAACATTTGCATTCACCGAAAACACAACACTCGTATCATACATCAGCAGAAAAGACAATTGCGTAGTACTGCAAAGCACAATGCATGCTTCAAATGATGTAGAATCTGATGGAAAAAAGTTGCCAATAATCATTCAACATTATAATAAAACCAAAGGTTTGTTCTAATACTTTTTATTTTATAATAAAACAAAAGGCTCGTTTCGATGCTTTTTATTTTGATTTCATTAAACATTTTATGTTATAGGTGGCGTGGATACAGTTGACAAAATGTTGTCTTGTTACAGTTCTAAAAGAAAGACGAATCGATGGCCATTGGCGGTTTTCGCAAATATGATCGACATCTCAGCTTTAAACGCTTTGATTATATTCAAAGATGTGAAACCAAATTGGCAAACAAACAAACCAACAATGCGACGAGTTTTCTTGCGTGAGCTTGGAATATCTCTTGCAAAATCATACATGACAATGAGAAAAGGCGTGCCACGAAACGAATCAGCGGCGTATTTGCTTTCTGTTATTAGCAACAATTCACTAAATGAATCAGTCGGGGAGCACAGTAGCTCAAAAGCCTATTCCACATCTTCACTGTTCCGTGAACCTTCAGAATCTCGGGAGAGCTCATCACGATCATTCAACATTCCTCCAAAAAGATCCAAAAGTGTTCCTCCGAATATCGGAGGAAAAGCTAGATGTCACATTTGTTATAGCGAGAAGTCGAAAACTAAGAACTATGTATATCAAACGATGTGCTGTTTTTGCCAAAAAGGTGTATGTAAGCGTACTCATAACCGAAATGTTTGTGTAAAATGTATTGAAGATAGACTTATTTGATGTAACAGATAACAAAATATAAAAATAAATATGTTATTGATGATAAATCTTGATTTTGACTACAATTAAATTATGTTCCTACTGTAAAATACGTAAACATACTATATGTGTGAAAAACCACACACGAGGGTATACAATGTAAGTTTATTTAAGGGTGAGATGAAGGTTAATATTGCAACTGGACGAGCAGCATCGAAAGAAGTGAGCGACTTTTTATTAAATGTGGAAAGAACTGGCCGTGGTTTAAGAGAAAAGTTTATTTCTGAATGTGCTGCGTCTGATGATCGTTTCGAATTAACTATTAAACAAAATAAAATACTGAATTTCGCTACTTCAACCCAGAAAAGATTTGTCTCGATAAATAATAAAGTTCAAGAAGTACGACTACAGCGTGACTTGTTCGGCCGAATGTTAGCTATTTCAATGAATGACAATGCTAATGTTGAAAAAATATTGACTTATCCTCTAACACCCGTTCCAATGGGTATGTGTCACTTGGATGGATCGATTTATAGAACAGATAAATCTGTTTTGTTGAAGTTGTTGGAAAAAGATGTTCACAGTACAGCCCCAAGCTACACTGACATTGTTTAATATACGGATTCTTTCTCATACATTGTATCAAGGATTTACCAAAAACATTCGGAAGTATCTCCAAAAAAATACTTCAAATGGTGACTAACAATGCAGCCCGTGAAATTCATGTAATTTTTGATAGATATTGGTCACCATCTATCAAAGATTACGAAAGATCTCAGCGAAGCGGTTCCTCGGGTAATCGTATGTACGTGATTTCTGGACCTGAACAATCAAGACCATCAGACTTTAATAAAGAACTCCGAAATAGCTTTTTCAAAGAGGCACTCGTGAAATTTTTAATCGTCAACTGGCAAAATCAAGAATTAATTCCATTCTTTCAAAATAAAAAAGTGCTACTCAATTTTGATACCTGTTATCAATATGAAGCTGTGAATGAAAGCATATTATTTTCAAAAAATGATAAATTTACTCTCGATTTGCATGAAGAGGCGGATTCAAAAATAGTATATCATGCGTGCAATATCGAGTCAACAGCGAACATTCTAATAAAATGCTCAGATACGGATATTTTAATTATTATGTTGGCTAATATGATTCACGTACAACACAATAGCAAAGTTTATATTCAAATAGGGGTTTGGAATAAGCAACGAATAATTGACGTATCGACGTTGCATGAAAAGTTAGGCGAGATAATGTGTCAATCTCTGCCAGGATTTCATGCTTTGACTGGCTGCGATTTTAATCCCGCATTATTTCGCAAGGGAAAGCAACGTCCTTTACAGATTTTAAAGAAAAATGAAGACTTACAAAAAGCATTCGGTCAAATTGGACATGAAGACTGTGATGAAACCGCTGTTTTCCCGATTCTTGAAAAGTTTATCTGTAATTTGTACAACTTTCCGTTGTTGAGCTCCGTAAATGATGCACGATTCGCCTTATTTTTAAAAACCTATAAGGTCAACGATTTGGAGGAACCTTTCCAGAAAAAAAAATTGCAGAATTTTGATTCATCCACTTTGCCTCCTAGCCAGGCTGAATTAACGCAGCATTTATTGAGGACCAAATATATTGCTACAATATGGAAAAATGCTCATAAGGAAATTCTATCATATTTACGACCAGAAACTTGCGGATGGATATTAGTAGAGGGAAAGTATACATTTAAATAGTTCGACGGACCACAGCTGCCTAGTACAATACAAGATATTACTGGAACAAACGAAGGTAATATATTTATCCACAGAACATATAACTATTCCATTCTATTAAATGTCTAAAAATCATTTTGCTTTGTGCTTTGTTACAGGCGATGAAGACGTTAATGCAGAAAGCGAATCAAATGAAGATGAATATAGCGATAGCGAAAGAGATATCACGTCCGGATCAGATTCCGATTGCGAATGTGACTAAAAATGTTGATGTGTAGCGCACTTTTTAACGTCGTCTGCCGCTGCCTTAGCCCTCACTTTTTTGTCTGCCATTTTGTAAATGGCTTTTGGAATGTTTAAACTTTAAAATGAAATAATTCGAATTCATGTCCCTTATGATTTTTTTTAAATTAATTATTTGCAATCTTCAGCGCAGTCTGCCGACGAGTTAGCCCCTCGCAAAGTGTCTGCCAATTTTTTTACACTTTCTCAAATATATAACCAAACTTTTCCCGTACATAGAATCCCTGTACCTTATGAATTTTTTTCCACCCAAAATTCCCCCCTTTGCGCCCCAGTTTTGCAATGGCAGACATTCATTTTTATAGTCGTCTACACTAATACTACTATTTTCAATATAAATTAGCCATGTACCTGATGCGGGCACTATCTATGTAGTCAGCTCTCCGTCTATGCGAAACCTTCGTAAGTGGAGGATCGGGAGCTGGACCTTCGCCCAAGCAGAAGGGTGCGGCCAAGCCTTCCTATAGCGAGAAGGCTGCTGGCCCACGACCTGTGGCTGTGATTGGAAAACTGGGGCCTGACCATCAGCTGACGGATGCAGAAATCAAATACTGCAAAAGTCAACTGATGCGTCGGGTTATTGCCTCCGGTCCGGAGGCCCACGCGAAGGGCTATGAACGTGATATCTCCAACTTCGAATGGATCAGGACCGTGGTCAATAACGTGCCCCCATGGGGACCACTCGCTTCGCGGATGTCCTATCCTGTCTACGTGCCCAGAATCCGGGCATCAAAACGAGGCTTTGGCGAGTCGTCTCGTACACCAAAAGCAAAAACCGGGAAGGGAAGGAAGGGCTGCTCTTGTGGTGCGAGTGGACGAGGTCAGTGTTGACGTCATGGGCTCACGGTACGGGAACCGTCTGAGCCTCTTCTTTGGGACGGTCAGCTTCCATGTCTTTCCCAAATGATTGGCTCGGACGATTCTTGTAGCTACCGTCCCTTGACGGTGACGCAAATTAACTTGCAGCATTCCAAAGCCGCTAATGCACTACTAAGTAGAAGGCTTTCCCAGCTGCACACATTACCCCACAGCAGTGCAAGAGCCCTGGGTCATTGGGGACCGTCTCTGTGGCTTAAGTGCGCCGAAGGGGGCCACGTTATTATATGACAGGAGTTCTAGTAGACCTAGGGCCGGTCTTATAGTATCATCCCATCTCACTGTAACGGGTCTTGAGTAATTCTGTTGCCAAGACCTGGTAGCGGCTGAGGTGTGTTACAGAGGTAGACGCGGATGGTCGAAGTTTGTGATTGCATCTGCTTATTTTCTTTACGATGCTCTGGAAGGGCCACCACCCGGGAAGGCCACTAGTCTGTCTGTCTCCATTGCTCTGGTGCATGGTAATCGATCCTCTACTCACCACCTTAAACGATTCGGGAGTCTACGCACAAGCATATACGGACGATGTTGCTTGTTTGGTAAAAGCCCCTTCGCTTATGAACATCTGCAGGAAAGTGCAGAAAACTCTGGATCGGATTGACACTTGGTGCTGTGCAAACGGGCTATCGGCAAATCCCGCCAAGACTGGGATTGTCCTCTTTACCAGAAGGAGGAAGCTTGATGGACTCGTTATGCCAAAGCTAAAAGGATTCACAATCCAGCTATCCAAGGAAATTAAATAGCTTGGAGTAATCCTCGATAGTAAGCTCCTTTGGAAATCACACGTTGAAACAAAGGCATCCAAAGCACTGACAGCTTTCTGGCAGCGCAAAGGTGCCTTTCGGAAAACGTGGGGTCTCTCACCTAGCAAGGTCCTATGGATCTACACGGCTATGAGAAGACCCATTATCACCTATGCATCAGTGGTCTGGATGAGTAGACTCTCTCTAGTGGGAGTCAGGAGGACCTTATCGAGACTACAACGCACTGTGGCCATCTGTTGCACTGGAGCTTTTCCGACTACTTCCGGCCCGGCATTACATGCTCTGATTGGTTTACCACCACTTGATGATTTCATCCAAGGGGAGGCCTTGAAGGCCATCTCCAGACTGAAACACAATTGGAAAGTGGTACGGCCCTTGTCCAGTATTGGATCACAGAGAAGGCTTGGACATCGATCCAACGATTCTCTCCATGCCCCTTGACTCCATGCCATCAAGAGTCGTACTTGAAAAGAGATACAGTGTAGTGCTACCAGAGGCTCAGTTGTGGGAAGACTCAGAAAATGAGCCAGGCAAACACTGCTTTCGCATTTTTACGGATGGCTCCAGGACCGAGCATGGCTCTGGGGTCTACGTGGAATCCAGCGGGACAAAACTGCAGTTTGCGTTTGGAATACATGCAGCTGTGTTTCAAGGGAGGTGTATGCAGTTCAAGAAGCGATGAACTTTGTTGTGGAAAAACGATGGAGAGGCAGATCTATATGTGTCTGCAGCGACAGCCAAGCTGCGCTTACGGCTTTAGACAGCCTTCCAACCACATCAGGGGTAGTCAAGTCCTGTAAATCCAGGCTGAACTATGTCGGTAGACATAATAGCCTGATGCTAACATGGGTCCCGGGACACGTGGGTATCGCGGGTAACGAGACCTCTGACTCCTTAGCTAAGATGGGCTCTGAGGCCAACTTCTTTGGCCCAGAGCCCGTTTCGCCACTCCCTTCTACGGCCATCACGGCCACGGTTAGCAAATGGGTAACTACCACCCACAAGCGAGCTTGGCAGGCTGAGAGAGGCACAAAATGGACAAAACTGATGTTACCTGTCATGTCCGATCGACTGTCGCAAACCCTTCTGTCATTAAGCAGAGGGGAGTGCAGACGGCTGGTTGGACTGATGACGGGCCACTTTCTGTGGGCAAAGCACATGGAAAGGTTGGACATCTCAGACAGTGTACTCTGCCCAGCTTGTGAGGAGGAGGATGAGACGGCAGACCACTTCCTGTGTGTCTGTCCCGCCTTCGCTCGAATCAGGTTTGAGGTCTATGGCACTGATGTGTTAAGAAGCGACCATCTTGGCTCCTTGGCACCACAAGAGCTACTCAGATTTCTTCGGAGATCGGGTAGATTTAAAGAAAATTAAAAGGGAATCCAAGTGTAGTACAATGGACTCAATTAATGTCTGAGTGCTGCACTTGCTAGTTGTCCCGACAAAAAAAAAAAAAAGCGTACGTATGTTATGTTTAATGGCGGAAGTAAAAGGCAGTTTTGTTTTTTCTTGATAAAATATTTCAGAATATTGTTTTATACATGTCTTTTTATACATTAATTGATTTTCTCTTCTGAATTGAGAGGATTCCTGCGAATCTGATCGCAAAGTGGTCTATGAAATTTATTCTCAATGATATTAAAATTCTTAGAATCCACCTTCTGCGAGAATATATTATTTTGAGTGGAAGTAAGATTTATTTCTACTTCATGATTTTCGACCTCTAATATTCCTTCGTTAACAATTCCAATATTGTCGTTTTCTTCTCTAAAATATATGAGTTCAGATTTAGGTGTTACTTGTATCTTATGGTTATACTTGTTACTATTTTTATTTTGGAAATACATTTGGAGTGTTGATTCACCAATAGTTATGGTGTTTGTTCGATAGTCGATACAAGCGTTTAACGGTCTTAAAATATAATTTCCAATAAGCCCATCATTGAAATCGTGAAATTGGATGATGTAAAGATCTAAGTATTCCAGGGAGTTTCCAAACTCCTTAAAAGTTGGTATTCTGGCTTTTTTATCTGTAAATATTTTATGTTGTAGAGTTTTTATGGATATGGGTTGGATTTGATGTATCCATGACGGATTACATATACCTGGATTTAATATGGAATGGCTCGCACCTGTATCTATGATACACTTTATGTGTCCTAATTTTGCCTTTATCTTTAAATATGGTATTTCTCCGAGGCTGATTCCTGAAAATTTTGGATCGTCCGTTCACCTGGTTTGATACTAAATTCATAACTATTAACATCCATCGGTTCGGGTGGCGGTTGTTTATTGTAACTGTTATACGTTTGGAAAGGATTTTGGTTACTGATCCTCGTGTTCTGGTTTGGTTGAGTAAAGTTATTTCTTTGTTCGTTATGCCCAGATATAACGGACATCTGAGACAAAATAGTTATTATGGGCATAACGAACAAAGAAATAACTTTACTCAACCAAACCAGAACACGAGGATCAGTAACCAAAAACCACACAAAATAGTTATTATGGGCATAACGAACAAAGAAATAACTTTACTCAACCAAACCAGAACACGAGGATCAGTAACCAAAATCCTTTCCAAACGTATAACAGTTACAATAAACAACCGCCACCCGAACCGATGGATGTTAATAGTTATGAATTTAGTATCAAACCAGGTTGGAAATTTCCATTATATTGTTCATTATTCTGTTGGTAGAAATTTGGTCTAAATTGTCTGTTATTTTGTAGACGGCGATTTTCACTATTTTGTGGGTAGGAATTCGATCTAAATTGTCCACTATTTTGTGGCTGAAAATTTCTCCTGTTTTGATAGTGCTGTCTTCTATCTGGTTGGTTGTAATTTTGCCTACTGGTAGGATTGGACCTTTGTGTATGAGGGTTCTGTTCTAACTTCGTTTTATTGAAATAAGGGAGATTTTCTATCCTCTGGTGGGCATATCCTGCTTCGAATAAGATGTTCATCGCTTCTTCCAAACTGTTTGGGTTTCTACAAGGTAAAATTGTCTTCAACGGTTCAGGTATTTTGGATTCAAATACATTTAACGCGGCTTTACAATTATTTTGGGCTGCTAAGTTTAGTCCTCCTTGTTCTTGCCCGAAAACCGATAGCGTCTTATTATTTAACCGTCTTAATTTATTTTTTATTTCTTCATAAAATTCTACGCTAGTACTTTTGAAGACTGTTGCCCTACATACATACATACATAATTGGCGCGTACACTTCTGTTAGGTGTTTGGCCGAGCTCCTCCACCTATTTGTGGAGTGCGTCTTGATGTTGTTTCACAAATGGAGGGACCTACAGTTTCAAGCCGACTCCGAACGGCAGATATTTTTATGAGCAGCTTTTTCATGGCAGAAATACACTCGGAGGTTTGCCATTGCCTGACGAGGGGCGACCGCTATTATAAAAATGTTTTTATTAATTATGCTTTCACCGAGATTCGAACCAACGACCTCTCTGGGAATTCCGAATGGTAATCACGCACGAGGACAAAACGAAGTACCTCCTGTCTGGGGCGACGAGAAAGTCGGCGCACTCGCGTATCGGCACTCACGTCACTGTTGACAGTTATAATTTTGAGGTTGTAAAAGACTTCGTTTATTTAGGAACCAGCATTAACACCGATAACAATGTCAGCCTTGAAATCCAACGTAGAATCTCTCTTGCCAACAAGTGCTACTTTGGACTAAGTAGGCAACTGAGCAGTAAAGTCCTCTCTCGACGAACAAAACTAACACTCTACAAGACTCTCATCATGCCCGTCCTAACGTATGGCGCAGAAGCTTGGACGATGGCAACATCCGATGAAGCGACGCTTGGAGTGTTCGAGAGAAAGATTCTGCGTAAGATTTTTGGACCTTTGCACGTTGGCAACGGCGAATATCGCAGACGATGGAACGATGAGCTGTATGAGCTTTACGACGACATAGACATAGCGCAGCGAATAAAGATCCAGCGGCTTCGTTGGCTGGGTCATGTCGTCCGAATGGATACAAACGCTCCGGCTTTGAAAGTATTCGATGCGGTACCAGCTGGTGGTAGTAGAGGAAGAGGAAGGCCTCCTCTGCGTTGGAAAGATCAGGTGGAGAAGGACTTGGCTTCACTTGGTGTGTCCAATTGGCGCCGGTTAGCACGAGAAAGAAACGACTGGCGCGCTTTGTTAAACTCGGCCAAAATCGCGTAAGCGGTTATCGCGCCAATTAAGAAGAAGAAGAAGAATCACGCACCAACCCATTCGGCTACGGCGGCCGCCGTTGCCCTAAGTAGATCAAATAAATCGTCGTAGCTTAACCTATCGCCGAAATTATTTTGTAGTACACCCCTTTATCGCTCCACGAAATGGCTTTGCAATTGATTTCGACAACTTCTCTAGCTTTTCCTTTCAGTTTGCTTTTTATTAGATCCGAAAAAAGGGATTGTGACAGTTCGTCATATTGTTGGAGTAACGGGTGGATTTTGTCTATCAAACTTAAAAACGTCCGGAGGTCCCTAAAATCTCCATTAAATTCGGGAAGAGTCCCTAAATGCTTAAGAGGGTCGAAATTTATTTGGGCCATTTAATTTTTGGTATTTTACAAAATTACCTTACTATGTAACTTAATGATAACTTTTGATAATCATACTTAATACTCACTTCTGCGATGTTTTCCTCCTGCAGTGGATATCCTGTGTTGGTGCCTTTCTCGAGTGTGATGGTGGTAATTCAAATCGGGAAATATTTGCTGCTGTTTGATTTTTCTTTTATTCCTTGTTTCTCAACTTTCGCTGTGGTATTTTCGCCTTATAGATTGTTTCATTCTAGACAGTATGCTTATTCTCCTTATTATTTTCTCTCCCTTCAGCTACACTTTGTTGCATTTTCCGTGGTCGAAATTCTTGGTTAATAGGTTGACTTACCGATGGTTAAACTTAATGGTAATGTTTTCTTTGTTTGTTATTTGTTGTTGTTCGCTTTGCACACGCACAAATATGTGCAGATTTATGTAATTGAAAGAATGTAACAGGAGCGTTATTATTAAGTTAAATAGTTCACCGTTTAGTTGCTCGAACACTTTATAGAATTATGTTTCCTTTACTTATTTCAAACAAAATTTTTTCACAAATGCGTGGTTTAATTTAGCCATGAATTTTTTTAGTATAGAAAAATGTTCTACCGTTGCGGCAATCTTCAGCCAACAACTTCGCAGAAATGTCAAAGGGTTAATATTCACTTATCCCTTTTTTAAAAAATGTTAACTGTTGCGGCAATCCTCAGCCAACAACTTCGCAAAAAGTCAAAGGATTAATATTCACTTAACCCTTTTTTTTTTAATTTTTCACTCTTGCGCCAGTTTTCGGAAACTAAAAAAAACGAATTTTATTTTTATTACACTTTTATTGATTTTAACAACTCCGCTCCATCATATCACTAAACTCCACTGAACCGACTAATTATAATCAACAGTATTACTTATATCCTATTTTTGACTATCTTGCACATTTCGTCTTTTAGTGAGCTAAATTACTTGCAAAACAATTCCAAAGAATTGTTTGTCTGGAAAATATAAAAAATGTTGGCATGTGCCGGAAATGCAAATTTGGCATTTGTTGCACAAGTTAATAATATTTAACTTTATTTTGGGCGGCACATGCCGGAAATGTTTATTCAGCTAAATTATAGAAATGAAATGTTTTATGTCATATTAGTCTAAGATCCGGCTGCAGATTTGGTGTAGTCATCGAGTACATGCTGAAATCCACATTTTTACCCACATTTATGATTAGGAGAATAAAAATTCACCACGGTGCCAGTAGAAATGTGGCCGAAAGTATTTTTAATTAAATTATTGTTAATTGATTTTGCGGGAAAAATTTAATTAACCAAGTTTTGAGATAAAATATCGTTCGGTTTACTGCAATAGGTGTAAAGACTTAAAAAAACCGTAGTTGCCGTTGCGCGCTTGGCCGCACCTCTCCGCAGCCAGGTATAAACAGGTATGATTTCGATATATTTATACATCCATAACGTATCTTGATCTGTTATAGATCAAGATATAGCTAATTTTATTCTCATTATTATGATATACGGTAACCTAATTAAATCTGGCCGCAAGTTAGGGTTGCTAGCAGTTAAAGATGGGAAAAATTGAAGGTTGAGTGAGAGGAAGCTAGCGCGTAACATCACTAGTCTAACAAGGATAGCGATTGCCAGCTGTACGACATTTTAAGGCTATTGCGCATGCGTCAGATGTTGGTGTTCTCAACTAAGCAGCTGCGACATTTTTATCCGAACCTACAAACCACGTTGTTTTGGAGTTTGTAATATATAACGTCTCATATATTTCCTGTTTATTCCATTTGTGTGTCTAAAACTATCAAATAAATTAATCTAAATTAAATTTGATAAAGATGAAGTCGTGTATTCTGTGCAAAAAAAAAAAGGCAATGTACTGGATTTTGAAGATGCCTCATTCAAAAAGTGCTTACAAGTGTTATTGTTTCGTCGTAAGAAAAACTATAAGTATCACGACACTTTATTAACAATTGAATCTACCGAGGATTTTGGATATCATACAGAGTGCCATAAAAAAATTACAGTTTTAAAACAAAAATATAAAGAAGAATTTGAAAATTTTTGCAAAACACTTACAGTAAGTAAAATTTCAATTTAATACAAAAAAATACAGGTTATAGTTATAATATAAATTATACAGTGCTAATTTCGAAGTATGTTTCGTTAAAAACTATTATTCTTATTTTCTTATTTTTTCGGAAATACATTGTAACGCTATACCACTAATGCCGTAAATATTACATTTCTCGGACAGGGAGAATTTTTGAGGTACTTGGATCTTCTTGAATCTTTCTACAAGCCAACAATAGAAGCCGATGATTCAGATTTTTAAAAATAAGTCACGGAATTACAAGATATATTTTTTTAATTTTCCATATACTAGAATGTTTAATCTATATGTACCAAATAATTGATTTCTTGAATAAAATCAAAAATTATTTCATACAGTACTTGCACAATAGAATTTTTAACTTCCCGTTAAAAAAATTAAAAATGTGGATGTGTGGATGTGTGTGTGGGTCAACCTCTTTTCTAATTTTTTTTTTACATAGTAACCTTGGCTTTACTTTTGATCAATATTAATTTTTTGTTGTATTTATAAAATTTGTAGTTTTGAAAGAATGATTATTCTTTTGGAGTATTTATTTCTTTGGTCGATCTTGCTACTGTTTGAACTGGTGATTGAGAACACCAGCATCTGACGCATGCGCAATAGCCTTAAAATGTCGTACAGCTGGCAATCGCTATCCTTGTTAGACTAGTGATGTTACGCGCTAGCTTCCTCTCACTCAACCTTCAATTTTTTCCATCTTTAACTGCTAGCAACCCTAACTTGCGGCCAGATTTAATTAGGTTACCGTATATCATAATAATGAGAAAAAAATTAGCTATATTTTTATCTATAACAGATCAATATACGTTATGGATGTATAAATATATCGAAATCATACCTGTTTATACCTGGCTGCGGAGAGGTGCGGCCAAGCGCGCAACGGCAACTACGGTTTTTTTAAGTCTTTACACCTATTGCAGTAAACCGAACGATATTTTATCTCAAAACTTGGTTAATTAAATTTTTCCCGCAAAATCAATTAACAATAATTTAATTAAAAATACTTTCGGCCACATTTCTACTGGCACCGTGGTGAATTTTTATTCTCCTAATCATAAATGTGGGTAAAAATGTGGATTTCAGCATGTACTCGATGACTACACCAAATCTGCAGCCGGATCCCGTACTATATTATCTTTAGGGGTTTCACTATAACATTTAAGCTCATGTCTATTCAGACAAGCTTGCTTCAATTAACGCATTGGAAGACAGCATTACAACTATCCACAAGAGACAGCAATAACATCATGTACGACAGCAACAGGTACTCACTACTCCATTAACACTACATCAGCAACAGCTCTAAGCTCAACAACAACAACAACTTCATCCAATCCATGCACCTTCAACTCTCTTTCAAACCGCAACACGCAGTGCTGAATGTAGCGCACCAACTACATTGATCGCATCGTCATCAACAGCAGCGCACAATACAAGAATGCAAATGCAAAACGAAAAAAAAAGACTTTGTGCAATCACAGTTAAAGAGAAACCGAGATAAACAATCACCAAACAAACTCGAACTCTCAAATAATAACAAAAAACAAAAGATCAAAATGCAAAGCTCTACACAAACAACTCTACAAGAGTGCTGGTTAGGCAACCCAGCTTCAACAAATAGGTTCGATCTCTTGGATGTAGATAACGAGCCAAATATCAATGAGCCAGAAAGTAACCCAGTAGATAAAGATTCAGGAACTCAGCGTGCGCAAAAACCGCCACCAATATATAATATGTACAAAATGTAGAAAATGTGTGTACCCTAACAAATGCATTGAATTCCCTACCAAATACTAAATTGCAATAAAAGTTCTTAGCCAAAACGGAATTAAAATCCAACCGAAAGAAACAACACATTATACAAAAATAATAGTCTTACTAGAACAAAAAAACCATTAATTTTTTCCCTTTAGACCAAAAAAGTAACAAGGGTTTAGAGTATTTTTACGACAGATGCATCACTCGACTCCTATCGATGACATAAAAAATTAACTTTTTGAAGTAGGTAATTTTTTTATTTTATTTTATTACTATTGCAATCTAATTAAAAAAAATTAATAAGCAATTCATTTTACATATATTTAATTAAATTAAAACATCTCAAGTAAAGACAAAATTTTATGAAAAGAGATCATGCGGTTTCGTCCTTTTTAATCTTCTCGTGAGGTCATCAGTTACTAGTAGTTTGGCTGCTTCATCATTGATGTGCTGCTGAAGTCTCTCTTTATGTTTATTTGCGAATTTTTTTATGATATCCGTAATGGTGTCTATATTAAGAGCCTTATGTAGATTGCAATTACGAATGTACCACGGCGCTCTAACGATGTCGCGTAATACTTTATTTTGGAGTCGTTGAATGATGTTTTTGTTGCTTTCACTGGTGCAGCCCCAGAGCTATATGCCATATGACCACACTGGTTTCAGTATTTGGTTGTATAAAAGTACTTTGTTATAAATAGAGAGTTTAGAATGTTCGCCTAACAGCCAATACATTTTCTTGTATTTAAGAATTAACTCCTCGTGTTTTTTCTTGACATGTGCTTTCCATCTCAGCTTAGCATCTAAGATCATTCCTAGATATTTTGCCGTATTTGCATGCGGTATTGCCGTATTATTGATAAATATTGGTTTATAATTTATATTTCTACTAGCAACCCGCCCAGCTTCGCACGGGTATAAAATATATACCCTATGTCACTCACTGAAAAAATGATTAAAATCGATCCAGTAGTTTTGGCTTATTCATTATTGCCCGTGGCCCGCACGCGTTAAATTTGGAGTAAAACAATTCCCCTTTCTTTATAGCATGAAGATTTCCTGCTATCTTTGGGATATCTAAATTCATACCCTACATTTTTGCATATTAACTTTTTGCATTTTTACATATGTATTTATTTTATTTTTACAACAATTACTATATTACAGAATGTCTTTATATACAACGTTCATAGCCTTCTTGTCATTAGACAATACAAACATGTTTTCTCTAGAGGTTACTCTTGAAAGAGCGACATACAGTTGGCCATGTGAAAAACAGTCAACACTCAAATCTAAGCCTGCAACGTTGAAGGTTTGACCCTGAGATTTATTAATGGTCATTGCAAAAGATGTCTTTACCGGAAATTGTAAGCGTTTAAATTGGAATGGTAGATCCGATGGTATCAGAGGGATTCGGGGAATCAATACATCTTCTCCGGTACCACATCCTGTGAGTATTGTGCACTCTATTATGAAAGTTTTCAGTGATTTTACCATCAAACGCGTGCCATTGCAAAGTTTAGGTGGACTTAGGTTTCTTAATAAAATAACAGGACAACCTATTTTCAGCTCCATTTTGTGAGGAGGGAGTCCAGACGGTTTCAAAGAGTTTAGAAATTCTGTAGGAAATTGAACAGCTTCTTCCAAATCGAGAACAGTATCGACCGAGTAGTATATTTTCGTCGGCGCATCAATCTTTGAAATAATCAAGTTATTTACTTTATCTACTTGTTCGTTAGTTGGTGACAGAATAGCTCTTTCTTTAAACCAAGATATTGTCTTATAACTTATGTTATCAATGTCTGGATAGGCATTGTTGACTAACTCTTGGATGTTGTCTATCAAAACACAAAGGTTTTCTAGGTTAATCCTTCCCTCACTTTGTGTTAATTCTCCATTGCCAACTTTTAGCAGCATCTCTGGAAATAGCCTGTTCTCACGTGAAGATGACGAAATCCTCATATTAGTTTTAAGCTCTAATTTATTGACATACGACTAAAGGTGGGATCTTTTTAGCGAAGCATTTATTTCGTCAGCACGTGTTCCTCGAGTCACAACTGGTAGGATTTGACGGAAATCTCCTGAGAACAGAATTGTACATCCACCCATAGGTGCATTTTTGTTGCGCAAATCGCGCATTGTCCTATCCAGTGCTTCCAAAGACGTCTTGTTTGACATGGTAGCTTCGTCCCAGACTATTAATGAGCAGTCACGCATCAATTTTCCTGTATTGCTCTGTCTAGAAACACTACAGACGCTGTTATCATCATCGATGGCGATTTTCAGCGGGTGCTTCATTGTAGAGTGTGTGGTTCGGCCTCTTTCCAAACGAGTAGCGGCAATGCCGGATGACGCAACAGCTAACGCAATTTTTCCGGTAGATCTCAATTAGTAATTACTGTTGTAATATCTTGAAAAATATTGTTTTTAATTATATGCTGTAAAGAGCCATATACATATGTAGATCTATATGAAAACAACAATTTATTTAAGGTATTTAATTGGATAAGGATTAATGTTGTACCCATTTGTTGAAATCGCTTCGAAAATAAGCTATTAGTTGTCGTAAAAAGTAAATGACAAAAAATGTTATTGTAAGGAATTGATAGCAAACTAAACGCGCTCCGAATCAATAAAAACTATTCAAAAACTGTATTTTAATTATGTGCGATTTACTAATATAGAACCTGAAAATAGCATTTTATTTCGTTGTAAAATTGTATGTACATATATTTACATGGAATTCAGTACATACATAGATACATATGTACATATGTCCGAAATGAAATAATGCGAGCGATTCGTAAATACATACATACATACGTCACCATACGATGTAATTCAACATTAATGAGGTGTGGTGAGATTATCGCTTAACGCCTGTTGCTTCATTCGGTTGACAGCGAACACACACACAAACAGCTTTTTTTGGAAAAAGAGCTGCTTTTGTTTAAACAATTTTGGTTAAATAACAAATAAATCAATTTTTTTTTTTGATGCAGTACGAAAGTAAATATTTCAAAGTTAAACTTCAAGAAAGTTTCATTTTAATTGGTTGATTCGTTTATGATTTATGGCCGTGAAAACAAAAAAATTATGTTTTTTTGCCACATTTTGACCGATTGCCACGCCCCCTTTATATATTTCTTCACATTATATAGATATAAACCTTCCTCTTCAATCACTCTATCTTTTAAAAAAACCGCATCAAAATCCGTTGCGTAGTTTTAAAGATTTAAGCGTATAAGGGGACATAGGTACAGAAAAAGCGACTTTGTTTTATAATATGTAGTGATAATAAGACAGAATTAGACAAAAAAGATGACTACTGCAAATTGGTCGAACTGGGCGTATTATTTTTGGGAGGACACACAGAGGAAAAATTAAAATTAAGGCCCCCTGGAGCTATGCATTAGGCACGCTGGATGGCGAGAGCGACCTATTCGTTAAAAATACGTTTACTTCAGTCACCATGCAGAATTACTGCGAAGGATAAAAAGGCTCTACAAGATGTTTGCTTTTTTATAGAGATGTTGTATGTAAAAGCGTGGCTCATATACACAGTGGCGACCAAAGCACCTAACCAAGATTTGCGCTTCTTGAAGATGTTAAAAGAGTAAGATTTAGTTGACGCAACAATTTCCAAAGCTTCTTTAAGCAAGCTTAGTCATCACTTGTGGTATTTATGTGAAGAGACACTCATTCTATCACTGTTTGATGATGAAGTTGATAACCAAACTAAAACGCAAATGATTAATTTTAGCAAACGCTATGACCCCTCGAAGGAAGTAGTTTGGTAAGTTAAGTTGACTTTTTGGAATATTTTTTAGTCTTTTGTTAATTTTTTTTTTTTTGTTACTTAACTTTCTTTTTTCAGACAAAACACTGGATGATTTCGTATCGGAGAAGAGCAAAGAAATTCTATCACGACTGCAGGTCGACGACGGTTTTCTAAAGGAAGAAGTATCTTCTTCAGCTAATAATGCTGCTTTTCTGGAAGCTAAGTGAATAATAAGTCATTTGAGAGTTGTGAATAATGCTACTAAAAAAGCTGTTAAATTAAGAACTGAAGCTGAAGAAGAACAAAAACAGTTCTTACTGTGCTGTGTCCAGGAACATAGAAAATTTTATCCAGACTGTTAAAAAACTACTCTAAGAAGAATTTACCCTTACTGATTGTTATTACTTTTCATCTCATTTAATTTTTACTTTTATTCACTTTATTTATTGCATTTATAACGATTTTATAGCAGACCGAAATGTCAGGACGCAACACGATTTTTACTAAACTTTGAAGCTCGGTCAGCACTGGTTGCAATTATGCTAGAAAGATATTATTCTAGCTGTAGCATTAGTAAAAAATGTGGAGCGTATGCATTTCGAAGTTAGAAAATACATTTTTTTTTTTCATATAAGAGACACCCTAATTTAAGTATATCTATATGGGCGGATTTTATCAAATTTGGACAAAGAAATGTACTTACAAAGGCTTTATTTCTGACCGGCAAGTTATAGCACCTATATACAAGTATGTTTCATTGCAAGCAGACTCCACTTAGGAGCTATAATTCGGGAAACTCTACTTAATAGCAGCTTCAGCGTCGAAGAATCAGTATATCCTTGTATGTGCTTTATATACGAGTAAGCATATGAATGGCAATATATGAGCCGTTTTCTTTAAAAATGGGGTAAGTGTTTAATATGGAGATATTTAGGGTTTTAAGTAAAAATCTTTTATTTACAAAATATTAACTACGGGATCTTAATTGAAACAAACAAATTTCTTTTTATGAAATTTTTACTCAATACTTCAACCGTAAAAAAATAAAAATAAAACTAAATTAATAAAAAGGCTTTATTTGAACATTTACCGTCCAACCAACATTATTTATACTCTTACTATTAATATATTTTGACTTCTTTCATTATGATCAAGTTTTTGAAAATATTCATGATGTACTGGAGGGATATATGGTAATAAATTAATCATAACTATAGATTTTTCGAATGTGATGGGTCTGGAATGATGATATAGACGTGTTAGTACTATATTTCCAAAGGCCTATGGTCTTCCCTGTGGCGACAATAAATTTAGAGATTTAAAACCCTCATTCTCACTAAATGAGAATCTTCTTCGAATTGCACCTTCTAAGGATTTTGTAGAAACAAAATCATCTTATTTCATTTCGTGCAAAATATATATGGTGCTTTCCATTTCAATTCAACCGGGCTATTCGGTTTAGGTCCTTCGATTTCGATGTAACTCGAATATGTTGCTCTCTGGTCAAAATAAGGAGAACGTATTTTTTTGTTCGCCCGAAAATTTTTTTTTCAAGAGTTATCGGCAATTTTGTTTTTCGGCTCAAAATCGATTTTTTTTAATTATATAAGACATTTTTTTTAAAAAGCTCTTAACTTAGTCAAAAATGAATCCATTTTAATGATTCTGGGTTCAAAATGATAGTCATTACTTGCACGAACGATTTCATGTAGAAACAATTGCAAAAAAGTAGTTCAACATTTTTTATTTTGCAAAAAAAAGAAAATTCGAAATTTTTTCGAAATTCAATATTTCAAAAAGCGTATTTTTTTTTTAACTTTTTCCAAATCAAGAGAACACCTCAAACTTCGATTGAGCTGAATGCCCAGTAGCTAAAATGAGTTGTTTCTGAGTAATGAATTTTTGAGTAAAAAACCTGTTTCGCACTTTTTGTTTTTTTGCAAAATAAAAAATCTTCAACTACTTTTTTGCAATTCTTTCTGCATGAAGTCGCTCGTGCAAGTAATGATCGACGATCATTTTGAACCCGGAATCATTCAAATCGGTTTTTGACTAAGTTATGAGCATTTATATATATTTTGCACGAAATGAAATAAGATGATTTTGTTCCATTTCAATTCAAAAGGGCTATTCGGGACATGTTCTTCGATTTCGATGTAACTTAAATATGTTGCTCTCTGGTCAAAATAATGAGACACGTATTTTTTTGTTCGCCCGAAATTTTTTTTTTCAAGATTTATCGGTAGTTTTGTTTTTCGGCTCAAAATCGATTTTTTTTAATTACATAAGAAAATTTTTTTTAAATGCTCATAACTTAGTCAAAAATGAACCCATTTTAATTTTTGGTTCAAAATGATCGCCATTACTTACACGAGCGATTTCATGTAGAAACAATTGCAAAAAAGTAGTTGAAGATTTTTTATTTTGCAAAAAAACTAAAGGTGCGAACCCTTGGGGGAACCTGTTATCCCTATAGGGCGCGTCCCCAGGTGGTGGATAGGGGAACGCCTCCCAGATATGGAAGGTAGGAGAGTAGGTCTCCCGCGAACCACACAGGTCGAAGACGTAAACTTCGTTAAAAAACTCCCTCAACCCAAGGTGTAACGCGACCCGTGCCTATTGGGTGGGTTTGGCAGCCGGGGGATAAAACTAGGCTGTCTTTTAACGGAGCCCTCCTGATACCAGGCCGCCTCAGGTTGTAACGGTGGCCTTACCATGGTATGGGGCGCTGCCATGGCGGACCGTTTATTTCCCCTAAATCCTCATTGGTCACCGCACATGGCGACATGTACAGCCTTCTGGAAGGGCAGGTGACCGTACGAAACAGAATGAACAAACAACAAAAACAAATAAGAAACTCGGATAAGGCTACAAAGAAAACGGACAAACGGACGGACACAAGCCCAAAACGAACGGATAAACGGACGCACCCATTGACACAACAGTTGGACAAATGGACAACACGGACCGACACCAACGAACTGAGAAAGTGGGGAACTTTCTCAGAGAACGAACTCTTGGCCTCAAGCCAAGAGACGGTTGATGGCAAAGCTGTGGGCCACAGCACGCCATCAACCTTAAATCAACCATGCACATCCGCTGATGCCAAGGGGCAAAAGCCCCAAAACGTTAAAAAAGGCCCGTCCAGGTATAAGCTTTACCAGAGGTCTCTGACTATTCTCGGAAGAATAAACAAAAATGAGGCTGAAAGGAAAACTCATCCAAAGGACGCGGCCGATAAGGCAAGGTGCCAAAAGGTGGTCGATGAGTACCTGGCGTTCCAGGCCACCCAGAAGGCAGAAGCCGTGAAACGCAATCGTTCGCAGGACGAAAGCGACAAGCCAACGAAGAAGCACAAAGTGTCGGTTCACACCGCTTCAATACCAAAACCAACCAAACGCTCATTTAATGAGGTGGCACGGGATCACCTGCAAATAGCGTTGGTTGAATAAATAACTAACCGCGGTAAACCTGCATCGGATAAGTGGTCCGAAATCGAGGCACGGCTGTCCCGCATTGTCGTCGATCACGTCATGGCAAACCCGGATGGTCATGTGCCAGGATTTGATTCAATGGAGGTGGTCCGCGGATACAGGGTGATCAAGTGCGATGCTCAACTCTCCCTTAACTTCCTGCAAACAGTTGTGGGCAAGATCCAGAGCGACTGGGAAGGTTTGAGGCTCAAACTAATCCCGGCCAGCGAAATCCCTCGACGGCCGAGGGCTCGCATCTGGATTCCGAACATGGAATTCGAAGCCAAGCAGCTTATTCCATACCTGCAGGCACACAACCGCACTGTTCCGATGGATGACTGGAGCATCATCAAAGCGGAGGCTCCGCAAAAGAACAGTGTGTCCTTCCTTCTCCAAATATCGGAGGAGAGAATCGAGTCACTGGGAAAAGTGGACAATAAACTTCGGTTCGGCGTCAGGAAAACGCAACTGAAGATATTCCGATCTGCAAATCCGGAGCATGAACAGGACGAGGTTGACAGCGCCAACGAGTTGCTCACAGGCATGCAACTTGACGACGCCGCATCTACCAAAAATGATGGCGCTAATGAGCAGCACCCGGGAGTGCAGCTTGGCGACGCCGTCAAATTGTAAAGCGACCAGCAGCATGGGTCTTAAGGTTGTCCAAATAAACCTGCAGCACTCGCGGACTGCAACGGACAACCTAACCATTCTCTTGGCGGACGAGGACGTCGACATCGCTTTAATCCAGGAGCCCTGGGTGTGGAGCACCGAGGTGAAGGGGTTTACTGGGAACAACCACAACCACTTCTACAAACGGACTGAAGGTAACCCCAATTCTTGTATTGTAGCTAAGAAACATTTGAACATATTTTTAATCCCATCATATTGTTCACAGGATGTGACGTCTGTGGAGGTAGAAGCCGCTGACGGTGTCGGCATCATACTGGCTTCCATCTACATGGCACATGATCGGCCAGCACCACCCGAGGAGGCTCATCGGCTTGTGTGTGAAACCAGAAATAAGAACCTGCTGCTCGGATGCGATGCCAACGCGAGGCATGCGTTGTGGGGAAGCTCTGAAACAAACGACCGAGGTGAGTCTTTATATAATTTTATTATTAATACTAACTTATCGGTATGTAACAGGGGTAACACTCCCACTTTCACCTTTCCTTGTACGGAGTACTTCAGAGGATGGGAGGAAGTGATTGATGTTACTCTTCTGTCTGAAAATATTGTAGTTCAGTAAGGGTAGATAATTGGAGGGTATCCAATAAAAGGTCCTTTTCTGATCATAGTTGGATCCTCTGCGATTTGGATCTTAAGGTAGATCCACCCCTACCGTATCGAAATCCTTTGAGAACCAACTAGAAGAGGTTCAAAAATGCAGTAAACAAAAGGATAGGAGACACTCCTATCCCTCAAATCACTCTCACCGAAAACCTTGAGAGTAGGGTCATAACACTGGAAAAGGCATTTAGTAGGGCCTACAAAACGTCCTGCCCCATAAAATTTAGCAAAAAAACTCACCCTCCTTGGTGGAGCAGTGAGCTCTTAAAACTAAGGGAAAAATCTAGATCAGCGTTTAACCTCAGCTACTCGACGGGAAATTGGGAATTGTACAGAGAAAGTCGGAGACAGTACAAGCAGGCAATCAGAGCCGACAAAAAAGAGAGCTGGAGGGAATTTTGTTCGTCAATCGAATCCACTAGGGATTCTGCTAGGCTTAGCCGGGTTCTTTCCAAAGACCACTCAATGGCTTCTTGGGTCAAGAAACCTGATGGAACTTGGACTGCTACAGCAGAAGAATCGCTAGAGCTTCTGCTAAACACGCATTTTCCGGGATGCAGCGCTTACGAAAGTGAGAGGGGAAACATTAGACGGAGCCAATATAATCCACAGCATCTTGCAAATGAAATTATTACCAAAGAAATAGTTGCATGGGCAATCAAATCTTTCTCACCCTTTAAATCTCCGGGGCCAGATGGGATCATTCCAAAGATGTTACAGGAAACCTTGGACTGTATCCTACCATGGATAGTGGAAATTTTTTAAGCGTGTTTAAACTTAGGCCATATTCCAGATAGCTGGAAACTAGTCAAGGTCGTCTTCGTACCAAAAGTAGGTAGAAGAGGACATGAATCAGCGAAGGACTTCAGGCCAATCAGTCTTTCGTCTTTCCTGTTAAAAACTTTGGGAAGACTTTTGGATACGCACCTCAGAAGCTCTTTGGAGAGCTCTGGTATATCAACTGCACAACACGAATACCTTAAAGGCAAATCTACGGAGACAGCGCTTCACGAGGTAATCGGAAGAATAGAGGGCTCTCTAGAGCGCAAACATTATACCATGGCGGCATTCTTGGATATCGAAGGCGCCTTTAACAATGATAGCACAGATGCCATCCAACGTGTGTTGATAGACCTGGAGGTGGACAGTTGCATTAGTAACTGGGTCATCTCCATGCTAGAAACCAGGATCATCAAAGCTAATATGGGTAATATCAACATAACCAAGAAGGTCCACGGGGGCACTCCACAAGGGGGAGTATTATCTCCACTTCTTTGGCTATATGTGATCAACAAAATCTTAATAAAACTTGACGGAGGTGGGGTAAAAGTGGTGGCGTACGCTGATGATGTGGTGTTAATGGTGTCAGGACTGTGCCCGAATACGATCAGTGGGATCATCCAAAGGGCGTTAGGCGAGCTTAACTCTTGGGCCACAGGATGTGGGCTAAGTTTAAACCCGCGTAAAAAACAACTTATGCTTTTTACCACCAGCTACAAGGTACCAATTTTTACCCTACCAAATATCAGCGGACAAACTCTGTCTTTATCAACCAGCGCAAAGTACTTAGGGATAATTTTGGACTCAAAACTTAGCTGGAAGTTAAACGTCGAAGAACGGGTAAGAAATTGCTTTATATGCCTGCAAACGTATGCAAGGAAGAAGATGGGGCCTTCAACCTAAGCATACATTATGGCTATAAAAGGCGGTTATACGACCTATTTTATCGTATGGTTCGGTAGTTTGGTGGAAAGCTCTAGGGAGAGAATACAATACCAAATTACTTGGCAGAATACAAAGATCAGCCTGTGCATTAACAGTCGGTGCAATCAGATCATGTCCTAGAGAGGCTCTCAAAGCACTGACACACGTTATTCCAATAGATCTACATATAAAGAAGACGGCAACCATGAGTGCATTTAGGTTAAATGAAGCGGGTCGCTGGAAAGGAAAAACTTATGGTCACGCTAGTCTATTATGGCGACAAACTCAGTTAACCTCGGTGAGGACTGACTACATCGTCCCGATGGTAACGTTCAATAGGAATTTTGCCACACTCTTTCCATCTAAAAAAGAATGGAATAAGGGATTCTCTCTAAACAACTTCTATACTACAGTCTATACAGATGGCAGTAAAATGGATTGTGGTGTTGGAGCTGGTATATATTCTCATAGACTTGGAATTGAAAAATCTGTGCGTCTCCCTAATACCAGCAGCGTCTTCCAAGCGGAAGTACTAGCAATTGGGAAAGCCTGTAGGTTACTAATCGCAGATTTCTCTTTTAAGGGCAATATCGCTATTCTTTCGGATAGCCAAGCCGCAATCCAGGCGCTGGACGCGACTATAACAACCTCTAAAGTGGTGGAGCAAAGTAGGAACAGCCTCACCAACTTGAGTGAAAACCATAGAGTAAACTTAATTTGGGTCCCGGGACACCGGAACATAGAAGGTAACGAAAAAGCTGATGAAATGGCAAGAGGGGGATCTGCCATGAATGCGCTCTTGCAGTACCAGTATTCACTCCACTAGGTGCGGTCAAGAATGCAATTTCCCTAAAATACCTTCGAATTGCAGATTGTAGATGGAGAGACCAGACGAAATGCAAAATTAGCAGAACGCTATGGCCCACCTACAACCTCAAGCAATCATTGACATTAATAAACATGAATCGACGGGACACTTGCAGACATACGGCAGTCATAACTGGCTTCTGGTCTATCGGAGAACAAGCCGCCAAAATGGGCATCCCTCACAACACATACTGTCATAGTTGTAAACAACCGGAGAAAAAAGAAACAATCTTCCATTTCCTCTGTGAATGCCCTGCCCTATGGAAGGACAGAATGTTAACCCTGGGCAAACCGCTGTTCGAGAGTCTCGAGCAACTGTCTGGCTTAGACGTCAACAACCTAATAAGGTTCCTAAACCGCACAGACTGGATATAGTCCTGCTGCAAATAACTGTTAAACAATTTGGTAACGAGGATGTGGCAACAAAATGGTGCGGAAGCGCTAGTTGGATTCAGGATGAATCACCACTCTAACCAACCAACCAACCAAAGGTGCGAAACAGGTTTTTTACTCAAAAATTCATTACTCAAAAACAACTCATTTTAGCTACTGGGCATTCAGCTCAATTGAAGTTTGAGGTGTTCTCTTGATTTGGAAAAAGTTAAAAAAAAAACATACGCTTTTTGAAATATTGAATTCCGAAAAAATTTCGAATCTTTTTTGTTTTTGCAAAATAAAAAAATTTCAACAACGTTTTTGCAATTGTTTCTTTATGAAATCGCTCGTGTAAGTAATGGCGATCATTTTGAACCAAAAATTATTAAAATCGGTTCATTTTTGACTAAGTTATGAGCATTTAAAAAAAAAATTTCTTATATAATTAAAAAAAATCGATTTTGAGCCGAAAAACAAAATTACCGATAAATCTTGAAAAAAAATTTTTTCGGGCGAACGAAAAAAATACGTGTCTCATTATTTTGACCAGAGAGCAACATATTTGAGTAACATCGAAATCGAAGAACATGACCCGAATAGCCCGGTTGAATTGAAATGAAAAGCATCATATATATATATATATCATTGGCGCGTACACCCTTTGGGTTTTTGGCCGAGCTCCTCCTCCTATTTGTGGTGTGCGTCTTGATGTTCTTCCACAAGTGGAGGAACCTACAGTTTCAAGCCGACTCCGAATGGGAGATATTTTTTTTTATGAGGAGCTTTTTCATGGCAGAAATACACTCGGAGGTTTGCCATTGCCTGCTGAGGGGCAACCGCTATTAGAAAAAACTTTTTCTTAATTTTTGACCTTTCACCGAGATTCGAACCGACGTTCTCTCTCTGAATTCTGAATGGTTGTCACGCACCAACCCATTCGGCCACGGCGGCCGCCGTTCAAAATATAGTTTTATATTTTCGGCATTGTTTTATGATAGTAAAGGGTTTTCCAATAACAGGTGAATGGATTGCGCTATCGAGAGATGATTAACGATTGTTTATGGCCGGAATTGATTGGATGGTATTCATCTGGACAACGTTTATTTTCAACAAGATGGCGCTGCGTGCCACACAAGCAACGAAACCATTGGCCTTTTACGGGAAAAGTTTCCAGACCGTGTTATCTCTCGAAGAGGTTATCACAATTGGTCATTTGCCTGATGTTATTTATTTTCCACTATTATCGGCATACTTTCCTCTTCATAATGAAATAAACATCCGATCATTTATATTAAAAACTAGCATTCTTCTTTGAATATCAAAATTACACCTTTTATTAGATAACCCTTTCTAATAGTCTTTAGGGACATACAATAAATATTTTATTCTTATAGTACTATCGAAGGTTCCAAAATCGGTAGATTTGGTATCATTTGGTAGATAAGGGTGCCCAAAATATAAAAATTTATGGTCGATAATTTTTACGTCATTCTTGGGGGACTGAAAAACGTTAAGCCATATCAAAGCCAATTTTCAATTTCTATTTTGTCCAGTGCATAACCGCTATCTAAATGCTTTAAGCAACAGGAATCAATTTCTTGGGCATCCTTGGATGCAATAGTTTCGTCCCAAGCGTACATATTGACCTCATTATCATGGAAATTATGGAATCCTGCATTTAAAACATACATATTACGTTTATATGATAATATGCAATGGACACCGACAATTGTGGGTAAGATAATGACTTATGCAAGTCAAAAGAAAAAGCGAAATATCTATCTGGTTTTTGTGATGTCAAAATCTCATGCTCTTGCATACTTTTTCTTGCTAATTCAGCGCTGTTTAAGTGCACATCATGTTCTTCTGAGAGGCTTGTGATTTCAACATTGTTACATGATGTTTTTATTTATAATTTAGAAAATCACATTTTTAACATTTGTCTTCTCGAGGTTGAAGAAAATGTGATTTGAATTATTTTTTAAAAACTGTGCTATATATAGTTTCCTTTACAAGATAAAAATTACATACTTTCGTTCTTTTAGGATTATAAGATCGTGTGTAATGGCTTTCATACTGCGAAAAGCTTTGGATGTGCTCCTGAAATCTTTCTAGATGATCGTAACATCCAGCCACGCTTATCCATTCCATCATCTTTAGACTTAAAAACATGATCAAATCGTCCTATTGATATATTACAAAAAAGTTTTTGCAAGCCAAAATTTTTTCATCCGAAACAGATAAAATATATTTACATACACATTTTCTTTACGCTCCTTTATAATTTCTTTGGCGTCTTCTTTTTATACATATTACGCCATTGAACAGCTTTTAAGAGAAATGCATTTTGCTTGTTAAAATCTGCTAGCGTCCAAACCATGTCGAAATTTTTGTTGCGGTCAATTTCACTAACAAGAGTTCTACAATTTTTAGAAATATAGGGTGTATATTTTGAAATTTTTTGGCTGGAACTATTTTAATTGTAAATATGTGTGTAATATTTTTGTCCGCTGTTGCGCTTCATTTTTCTGTTCCTTTGGGTATTTCGTAGACTCTGACGCGTGGTTATCTGAAGAAGCATTATCATCGGAGCCCAACATGGTTTGTATAATTCTCTTTCTTTTAAAGTATTTATTTAAATAAAAATTATTTTCATCAGAATTACTTTCAGTATCTGATTTTAGGATTCTTCTTTTGTATATATTGATTAGGGTGATTTTTATGAAGGAAGAATAATACAGTATTAAAATTAATTAAAATTGACAAGTATCAAGAAAATTTTTTTTTTCTGTAAATACTCACCTGAATCTCTGTCCGATTCTAAATTGCAACTTTTCGTTTTAATAATTATATAATATGAAATGCACACTTATTACCAACTTAACACTGAATAGTTTTAAACGTAATAATACGTCTCACCTCCTTCAAGATAAGTGAACAAATGCGACACATTACTATATTTCATACAGTGACTTTATATTGTATAATAAGCGATGATAAATCGAAATTCCGGGAAACCTTGAAAAATGTTTGTGTCATTTACAATGTTGCCACACATATAAAAATGTTTCAGTTTCAAAGCAATTATATTTGCAACTTCATTACGAAAATTTGTAATGATGAAAAAAATGAAAATTTTAACAAATTTTTTTTTTGTAAAAAGTTTATAAAGAAACTAAATTGAACTAGATATTATTTGAAGAATGGTAACACTTAGCTGTCATCTGATTTGACAGAAAATTAGTTTTGTTCTTCCGCTGAACGAAAATAGTTGTGTATACGCTCAAAGAACGCTGGGAAATATTGCGACATTACTTTGAAAATCATGGTAATGTTGCAGAATGTGTACGAAAATTACGTACGGCAATGGGAAGAAGAAAAGCACCGAATGAAGCGTATGTGCGTTACTTTGCGAAAAAAGTAAGAGAAACTGGATTGTTTATTGACAAACCAACGCGTGACCGACCAAAAACCGTGCGTACACCCGAAAATATTGCTGTTGTGGCCGAGAGTGTTCGTGAATCACCAGGAACATCAGATCACCGTCGTTCTCAACAATTGGACATTTCGGATTTTGCGTAAAGACCTTGGTATGGTAGCCGAGGCAGCCATATGAACGAAGTTGTGTTCCATCATTAACCCTAAGGATTGTACTTCAAAATAAAAAAAACAGTTTGGAAAAATATTGAGTAGTTTCTTTTTTATAGCCTTTTTAATTCCGTAAAGTTATATGGCGGACCCTATAGTTCACAGTTGTATTCATTTTTATCATTAACTAATTTTTTGTCAAAATGGACTTACACCACTTTCGAAGAAAACGGCTCAAATGGCAAGCTAAAATGTTTTGAATGTTACATAGATTGCATCAGGTCATACCGTACCATGAGTTAAAGGCGAGATTATGCTTCAAAAAAGTTTTTTGACAGTTTTGTGCTTAGTTAAGCTAACATAGTTGTTCCAAAATAAAGGTAAAAGAGAAAATTTGGCACATTTTTCAATAGCACTACGACCAAGGTGAAATGACAGAGCAGGCGGTCAAACAAATTTGTGGTGCTTATTGATCCAGAACAATGCCGAATGTTATAACGAAGCGGTGACTCTAACCATTCCAACCTGATAGTGAAATCATCGATGTGTGTGTGAGCACTTAGCCAGAACATTGCACTGTGAGCCAGAGGACTTAGTGAGTTGTCATAACTCTGTAATCCTAGAAAAAAGATGCCAAATCACGTTTCTAATAGTTTTTTGATTGTCTGGTTGCGAAACCGAAGTCAAAATTTAAAAAACTAATTAAAGTGACGGACAAAATTAAAAAAATTAACACCTCTTTAAACTGGGAATATAGGGGCATGACACAAAATGCAATAGAAATACATAGTCATCTTTGCGAAAATGTGAGTCCTCGAATGGCCCTATAAAATCAGGAAAAGTATGTTATTTGATCGAACTGCTCACCGCAAAGGACTGCCACCAAGCTTTACATCTTAGGGAGGAAAGGTAGTCAGTCGCCGCTGCAACGCCGTAGCTTTCGAGTACTTAGCCTCTTCATCGTCTCTGTTATTAAATAGCATGTTGCCGTTAAATTTTTTGCTATTTCGTAGCATGAATTACACAAATTACTTTACGGTGTTGGTCTTGATGTTGTTCCACAAAAGAGAGACCTACAGTTTTATGCTGCCTTCGAACGACTGATGTTATTATTTTTGAAGAATTTTTTCATGGCACAAATTCACTCGGAGGTGAGGGCCTGCCGAGGGGCGACAGTTATTATAGAAAACTTTTTCTATTATGTGGTGTTTGAGTAGGCAACCGAATGGTACATACGCACACATCCATTCGATTACGGTGGCTACCGTACATTAACGATCATGGTTTTAATAAGAAACGATTTTCTGATATCGATAAGGAAAAATGATGCGTGATAATAACACCGTTAGTAATATTTTTCACAACATATTTAGAAGCCGCCGTCGTAGTCAAGTGGATTGGTGCGTGACTACCATTCGGCAACGCCTGGGCATGAAACACCAAATGATAGAAAAAGATAAAAAGCCTCAAGACGTACACCACAAATAGTAGGACCACATGGACTGAAAAGTCCCAGGCCTAACAAAAGAAATACGTTTTTCTGTAAAAAATTAGCTTTATTCATCAACGTAATTTCCATCAAGAACAACGCAGTCATTCCAGCGCCGCTCAAACATTTCAATACTGCTTTTGTAGAACGGTTTATCTTTACATGGTTAGAACGGTTTATCATTCGAGCGAAATTTCCTACAGTTGAGTATATTTTAGGTCTGCGAATAGCCAGACTGGGTGCCAAATCTGGCGAATGCGGTTGATGTGGGAACAATTCGCCGTTCAATTCATGTAGTTATTGCTTTTGGTCAACAGTGAGCAATCGCAGCAGATCTTTCTCATACTCAAATGCTAATGCAATATAAAGCCAACACGTTCTTCTCATATCTATGATGATGTCAGCTAACTCATGTAACTTAATTTTTCGATCACTCAAAACGATTTTGTGGTTTTTTTGATCTTTTCTGGTGTTACAGCCTCATTTTGACGCCTACTGCTTTGTGCATCATCTCTACAACCGCGTTTGAAGTCAGCAAACCATAATATTATTGTTGTTTCTGATGAAGTGGATTTTCCATAACACTTTTCAAGCCATTGCTTCCCTTGAACGGTACTTTTCGCCATCCCGAAGCAGTGTATAATAAAAACACGAAATAATGAATCATGAAATTTCATCATCTGCCTTGTTGGCTAGTACTAACTGAAAAAGGTGAGGTGAATGCAATAAAACTAGTGCCATCTATGTGTTAAGCCCGAAACTTCTCAGCCAATATGCTGTTATTTTTATTTGTTATTTCCAAGCTTTGCTTGAAAGTGTTAAATGTGGAATTTAATATTTAACTTTACACCATTCTATAAAAAAAAAAAAAATTACATACCATTTCATAACTTGCTGTAGAAAAATATACAATACAATGCTATACATTTTCTGTTTAAATTAATTAAACTGTATAGAACTATTTCTGTAAGGATAATTATAACACATTGTATCAATTACTCTTTGTTTTTTTTTTCTTTCGGTTGCCATGCATATGCAATCCTACACAGTTTTGTTTTGGGCGAATTACTACACTAATAAAAAATTATTCGATTCACAAATTTATCTATTATTTTTGCGACGCGTTAGTACGTGGCGAATAGATGAAGCCTGTATTTATCTTAAATATCGTCTTGGAAGATGCAACTCTGGATTGAGATGAATTATTAGGCCTCTTCTATTCGGGCACAGCTCACTTGACGAACAATTTGCATGTGAAATCAAATATAAAGTTATCGAGCGGAATTCATCGCTAGCGCGTATGGTTATCACTACATATTATAAAACAGAGTCGCTTTTTCTGTCCCTATGTCCGCTTATACGCTTAAATCTTTAAAACTGCGCAACGGATTTTGATGCGGTTTTTTTTAAAGATAGATTGATTGAAGAGGAAGGTTTATATCTATATAATGTGAAGAAATATATAAAGGGGGCGTGGCAATCGGTCAAAATGTGGCAAAAAAACATAATTTTTTTTGTTTTCACGGCCATAAATCATAAACGAATCAACCAATTAAAATGAAACTTTCTTGAAGTTTAACTTTGAAATATTTACTTTCGTTCTGCATCAAAAAAAAAATTGATTTATTTGTTATTTAACCAAAATTGTTTAAACAAAAGCAGCTCTTTTTCCAAAAAAAGCTGTTTGTGTGTGTGTTCGCTGTCAACCGAATGAAGCAACAGGCGTTAAGCGATAATCTCACCACACCTCATTAATGTTGAATTACATCGTATGGTGACGTATGTATGTATGTATTTACGAATCGCTCGCATTATTTCATTTCGGACATATGTACATATGTATCTATGTATGTACTGAATTCCATGTAATTATATGTACATACAATTTTACAACGAAATAAAATGCTATTTTCAGGTTCTATATTAGTAAATCGCACATAATTAAAATACAGTTTTTGAATAGTTTTTATTGATTCGGAGCGCGTTTAGTTTGCTATCAATTCCTTACAATAACATTTTTTGTCATTTACTTTTTACGACAACTAATAGCTTATTTTCGAAGCGATTTCAACAAATGGGTACAACATTAATCCTTATCCAATTAAATACCTTATATTAAATACATTCTTGTTTTCATATAGATCTATGTATATGGCTCTTTACAGCATATAATTAAAAACAATATTTTTCAAGATATTACAACAGTAATTAGTAATTGAGATCCAACGGAAAAATTGCGTTAGCTGTTGCGTCATCCGGCATTGCCGCTACTCTTTTGGAAAGAGGCCGAACCACACACTCTACAATGAAGCACCCGCTGAAAATCGCCACCGATGATGATAACAGCGTCTGTAGTGTTTCTAGACAGAGCAATACAGGAAAATTGATGCGTGACTGCTCATTAATAGTCTGGGACGAAGCTACCATGTCAAACAAGACGTCTTTGGAAGCACTGGATAGGACAATGCGCGATTTGCGCAACAAAAATGCACCTATGGGTGGATGTACAATTCTGTTCTCAGGAGATTTCCGTCAAATCCTACCAGTTGTGACTCGAGGAACACGTGCTGACGAAATAAATGCTTCGCTAAAAAGATCCCACCTTTAGTCGTATGTCAATAAATTAGAGCTTAAAACTAATATGAGGATTTCGTCATCTTCACGTGAGAACAGGCTATTTCCAGAGATGCTGCTAAAAGTTGGCAATGGAGAATTAACACAAAGTGAGGGAAGGATTAACCTAGAAAACCTTTGTGTTTTGATAGACAACATCCAAGAGTTAGTCAACAATGTCTATCCAGACATTGATAACATAAGTTATAAGACAATATCTTGGTTTAAAGAAAGAGCTATTCTGTCACCAACTAACGAACAAGTAGATAAAGTAAATAACTTGATTATTTCAAAGATTGATGCGCCGACGAAAATATACTACTCGGTCGATACTGTTCTCGATTTGGAAGAAGCTGTTCAATTTCCTACAGAATTTCTAAACTCTTTGAAACCGTCTGGACTCCCTCCTCACAAAATGGAGCTGAAAATAGGTTGTCCTGTTATTTTATTAAGAAACCTAAGTCCACCTAAACTTTGCAATGGCACGCGTTTGATGGTAAAATCACTGAAAACTTTCATAATAGAGTGCACAATACTCACAGGATGTGGTACCGGAGAAGATGTATTGATTCCCCGAATCCCTCTGATACCATCGGATCTACCATTCCAATTTAAACGCTTACAATTTCCGGTAAAGACATCTTTTGCAATGACCATTAATAAATCTCAGGGTCAAACCTTCAACGTTGCAGGCTTAGATTTGAGTGTTGACTGTTTTTCACATGGCCAACTGTATGTCGCTCTTTCAAGAGTAACCTCTAGAGAAAACATGTTTGTATTGTCTAATGACAAGAAGGCTATGAACGTTGTATATAAAGACATTCTGTAATATAGTAATTGTTGTAAAAATAAAATAAATACATATGTAAAAATGCAAAAAGTTAATATGCAAAAATGTAGGGTATGAATTTAGATATCCCAAAGATAGCAGGAAATCTTCATGCTATAAAGAAAGGGGAATTGTTTTACTCCAAATTTAACGCGTGCGGGCCACGGGCAATAATGAATAAGCCAAAACTACTGGATCGATTTTAATCATTTTTTCAGTGAGTGACATAGGGTATATATTTTATACCCGTGCGAAGCTGGGCGGGTTGCTAGTACCTTATAAAACTGGTAAAACACACTATTTTACAAACAAATGTAATTTTAGGCAGTTCTATTTCAACGCTGTCAAGAAATGTTTATTTATACCAGTTGCTTCATCTAATCGCCACTGCTCTGCTTGGCGAAAAGAAGAGGCCTATTATAATACTTCCATTTTGCTTCAATTTAGGCGGCACTCTTTTATGGATTTGCTTTTATAAACACAATGTCTCTGCCGCACATACAAAATAATAAGCGTGGTGTCCGCATTGAATTCCACAGCACACCACAATATGTTACTTATCCAACCCTCATCTATTAGTGATCTGCTTTAGAGATCCGATACTCAATGGCATCATTCCCAAAAGTGTTAAGTAGGCTTAAGTTGGGCTGCGTGTTGCCTTTATTCCTGTTTCTTTGAGTAGCCTCGGTGTGGTTTTTGGTTTGTGTTAGTGTTGGTTCTGATTCAAACCTATGTATGTTTATAGCTAAGTAGTTTTGAGTGAGGGTTGTTTATTCTTCGTTCTGGATGCCGTGTATGTAATGTGTATTCATATGTACACTTGTGCTTACATAATTAAGCCCCTTTGTCTTTTAAAATTGCTCGCATTATTGTTAAATTTTTTGTTATGTTTTTATAAAAAATAGAGTTCATTTCATAACAAAAGTCTTTGAAACCAAACTTCACAAAATTCGTACAAAAACTTAACAAATTTCGAAAAATTGTTATCAACATTTTTACCTTTTGATGATAATCGTTGGGAATCTTTTAGGTGAATTTATATAGCATATTTACTGTTAATATAATAGAGTGCATCTTTGGAGTCTCTCAAAATCGAGTAGATTTTTGAAAATTTGTTTGGGATACGATGTTGAGCATTTTCTTCCACATAAAAAATTTCCGCACATGTGCTTTATATGAAAGAAACTTCTAAGTTTTTAGCTTTGTTTTATATGGTTTTTTGCATACATATTTTTTTTTTAAATTTACGAAAAGAATTCAGCATGCAAAATGTTGAGAATATTATAACTTGTTTGAGTGAGCACAAGTGTATAATACATCCATATGAACTAAAAAACAAGCAACCAAGATGAAAACTGCAGATGCATCTTTAACGCAACAGCTTGCTCGTAGCTGGACAGGACTAAAAAATATAATTAAATTTATATGCTGCTTATGCACGTAAGTGCAAGAACGGCGCTTTAGGTCAATCCATGTCTGAAATTGAGTTTAGCTGCAATTAGTGGTGCTGTAGTCATAACGCCATTGCCGCAACATTACACCATTTGACAATTGTCATTATAATCAATTAATTTATCGTCGTTCCTTTCTTATGTTCAAATTTTTATGGCAAATATCAAAAAAAATGTAAAGTACTTCACAGCTGCTTACGGTTACGGGGAAAAACCAAAATTCAATAGATACATACGGCTACGGTTATGGTTACGGTGTTGTGGTGCGGTACCATAATCGTTTACAGTAATCATATTGTTGATCAGAACAGCTGATTGCACTAATCACAGCTGTAAGAAAAATAATATTATATATGCACTAAACTATCTATATTATTTTTACACAATACTTTGTACTATAATACGCTTTTTTTGATTTTTTTTTTAATTTTTTGGGGTACAGAATATTATTATATATATGCACATGTATTCATACATATGCATGTATGTATGTATGTACATCCAGTAGAGCAGGTTCAGCATAATTTTTAACTTTAACTGCACATTGCTGCTAACATATCCACTAGAGGCTGTTATTGAAAATGCAGTTTGGAAGCCAATATAATTCTCAATAAAAGGAATTACCAAAACCAGGCCATCGCCCTATTGTTGTACATTTCTTGACGTTTTTTCAGAAGACTTGATAAAGAAGCAGATTTAAAACTTCACCAAAATCAGTTCAGTGCAATTAATTCTTGCTTAAGAAGAAGCAAGCAATAAAAACAAAACACATACCTATGTTTCATTTAAATTGTGTCGTTATTACTCAATAGTAATATGTACAACCACCTCCTTGATTGACTATTACTTCGAAAAGTCGATGAAGAACTCATTCGTAGATATCGCAAATTACGCAACACGAAACGAACTGCGACTCTTTATACTGAACCTCTTCTGGTGACACATTAAATTATGCTAGATTTTCCATTGCTTTGTAAGAATAAAATAACTATATAATATAAATAAAATAGTGTCGATTTTCTTGTTCTTGCAGTTGATTGTTAGTGAATTGTTTGTCGATTGTTTAACTTAAAAATTGCATTTTCAAAAAACTACTTGCGGATTTTCTAATAAGAGTAACGAGCAGTTAAAGTTTGATATAATGCTGAACCTATTTCTTTTCATTTTTGCTAAAAACCTAGAAGCAAAAAATATTGTTTATCCTAAACCACTTGAAAAATCTCATTAATAAACATTACGTTAGATTAGGTTAGCCAGGTTGGCAATAAGCCACGCATAGACCTTTTGGTCCCTAGCGATACCAGATGGAGCAATAAACATTAAACTTCAACAAATGTAGAATCGAGTTCACTCATTATATATTATAAGTGGCCAAAATAACTCTTTCAAAAATCAGTTTTTCTGCGGGAACGACGCCAGTCACGGCCGCTACCGCAACCTCAACGGCTAAAACAACACAAACACAACAGCCACCGGAAAAGCCACCAAGAGCAAGAAGCATACGCATCAAGACTTAGTTAAATTAAAGTTATACGAAATAAATGCTTAACTTAAACCAAATTCAATATTTATTGTAAAATAATAACATTTTCATAGAATTTAGGCTATATAAAATAAATAACCTATTAATCATTTATTGCAATAAACTTTTCATAGAATTTAAGTTATATGAAATATATTACATAGTAAGAAAATTCCACGAAAATGTATAAATAGTAGTTAATAACCAAAAAATATACACTTGTCATGTCGAAAAAGTTGGTGCTTTGTTTTTTTTTTCAAATTTTTTATTGGACGATACCTTAAATGGCGCAATCGGCTGCCCAGTGAACGGTTCGCGAGTATCGGAAAGACCTGTGAATTTACAGTGGTTCCAGCTGCAAAAATTTCGAGAGCATATCGGAAGAAAACAACCCAATTAAAGCACAATCGGCCCGGAGTAGTTTTAACTACTTCTCACTGGAGAACCCGAAAATGCGGCACATCTTCGTACTGGCCTTATGGTAAGTCAAATATTGATAGTAATAACAAAAATATAATATTATAAACTTATATAAATTACGCTTGCACATCTCAAATAAACAAAATAACAAATGTGGCTTGCTGAAATGCGGAATTCTGAAATGTGTCTTAACAGATTTCTCTTCTGGGGCATTAAACCAAAATCTCTCGCAGAAGCATTATTTTTATGCATAGAAGATCAAAACATATTCTATATTAAATTAGATCCTAATTGGCAAACAAAGGCCAACAACTACTTTACTTGCTCCACGCACATACCCTAAACACCGAAATTTAATTAAATATAAATTAGCCAAAGAAGTGGGCCTTCTAAACTTTATCGAATTTAAAAAATGGATGGACTAATTGGTACCGACTCAATTAGAAGCCAAAATAGACTTACAAAAACAATATATCAAAACGAAAAACGCTAATTCCATTAAAATTCAAACGAAAATTTTCCTCTGTTAAATATATCATTTCTCGAAACTCAAAAACAGTCATAAAAATCTTTGTAGACATCCCAGATAGACATATTTTCATAAATATGACTCACATCAACGAAACGCTTTACATACCAGAAAGAATACACATACTACGTAGAAAATATTTCGGTTAATCAACAATAGCTACTTATTCAACAACCCATATTATATTTTTCTAATATAACGACGAAGAATTCGTCGAAACCTTTAATTTTGAATTCAACCTATTGAATAGTGAAAATATCGACATTCTCCCATTAATTCGGACAGAACATTTAAATATTGAAGAAAAACAAAAACTTCTAAAACTACTCGGACATATTTTATCAAGGGAATGAATAATTTCGACACACGATATTCTTATGCACATTAAATTTTATCGCTACCCTCATATACACAAAATTGAAGTGCAACGCCAAATCATCCGCCTAAGCTATTCAGCTAAGAGTGCTCCAGTATGAATTGTATCCAAAAAACCAAAGGCAAGTGACAAGCTGAAGTGGCGGCTAGAATTGATTACAGGAAACTAAAAGAAAAAACTAACGGGTGATTTTTTAGCTATTATCTTTTTAAACAGTTGGTTTAAACAGCTGACGCACGTTTCGTGTTTTGTTTCACTGGGAAACATCTTCAGGTTGGTCTATAATTTAACCATGCTAAAAACGAACAACGCTTGCAAATCATTCAATTTTACTATAAAAATGCGTATTCTGTTAAGAAAGTTTAACGCGCGCTTCTTCCATTTTATGGTCAGTTTAATCGACCCACTGAAGCGGCTATTCGAGGAATTTGGAACCAAATTTACATTATTGGACATCAAACGACCAACACGCTCACGTAGAGTGCGAACTGAAGAAAATATCGCAGCTGTATCGGCCAGTTTTAATGATGACCATCAATTATCGATTCGTCGCTGTTCGCAGTAATTGGGCCTCTGTTACTCAACAACGCGGAAAATTTTGCGAACGGATTTAGATGTGAAGCCTTTCACAATACAGCTGATGCAAGAATTGAAGCCGAACGACCTACTGCAACGCAGAATTTTTGGTGAATAGGCTCTTGGAAAGTTGGCCGAAGATCCACTTTTTTATCGAAAAATTGTGTTCAGCGACGAAGCTCATTTTTGGATCAATGGGTACGTAAATAAGCAGAATTGTCGATTTTGGAGTGAAGATCAGCCAGAAGAATTGCAAGAGCTTCCAATGTATCCAGAAATGGTCACAGCTTGGTGCAGTTTATGGGATGGAGATATCATTGTACCGTACTTCTTCAAAGATGCTGCGAATCGTAACGTAACTGTGAATGGTGAGAGCTTGACTTGCATGACATGTGGTTTCAGCAAGACGGTGCCACATGCCACAGCAAGCGTAACAATGGGCTTGTTGAGAGGCGAGTTCGGTGAACATTTTATTTCGCGTTCGGGACCTGTCAATTGGCCACCCAGATCGTGCGATATAACGCATTTAGATTATTTTTTGTGGGGCTATGTTTAAACTCATGACTACTCAGACAAGCCTGATTCAATTAACGCAGATACCGGCCGAAACATTGGAAAGAGTATGCCAAAATTGGACTAAGCGGATAGACCATTTGAAGCGCAGTCGCGGTCAACATTTGCATGAAGTAATCTTCAAACATTAAATTATATGGACTGTATGTATTAATTATAACAGGTCATGGACCTTTGACATGATTGATGAATTTAAAATAACCCAATTCAAAATTGGACAGGTGGAGGCCTAAACTAGAAGTATTTAATTACGAAAGGGAGGAAGCACAAACGTAGATACACTTGACCGAATCGAAATAGATCCACGAACCGCAGTAGACATAAACATATCATACTAACAACAACATACTGATACAAAAATGGGTTTGTTTTTTTTGGTTTTTCATAGCTTTTATATTTTCGATGAAATTAAGTATAAAATGTGAGTGAAAATATTTTGTTCTGAGTCATTTCAACAATCCAAATAAGTATTTTCGTCTGCCCGCTGGGAAGACACTGGTTATGGCTACGGCGAAAAACAAAAATTCAATTCCCTATGGTTATGGTTATGACTACGGAATTGTGACCCTTAATCGATTACAGTGTTGCCCATATGTTGGTTCGATCAGCAAATTTATGGCGTTATGGTTATGACACCTCTACTTTGGGCTTTAACTTGTTCTAAGCTAACGGCAGTTTTTTTTTACATCATTAGCGTATGATTCTGCTGGCACTTGACACTCAGCAGCGAGAACAATCACCATTCGCTACGACTGTCGCCGTTCTGTTGCGCATTTAGAAAACATATTTACACACACAAATATATGTTTATGCATACATATGAATGTTTGAAGCTGCGGGCACCTGCTACGACAACAATTGACGGTTCTCCAAATATTTTTGTCATCCTCAAGAAAAGTAGGCTTATGGACAGCTCTGCCGTGTGAGGGAAGATGTGGTGGGCTCGTTTATGAATGAACGAGTCTTGCTTTGAGAAATATGCGCTTATATTTATGAATTAAATAGTTTTGTTGTATTTAAAAACATTTTAAAATGTTTGGCGGCGTAGCGCATGCTGCTGCTTCTTATGAAGGTATTTTGTTTTTGTAAGTGCAATATTTGGAATATCGAAGAGGGACCGAAAATTTCATTGAATAAGTATTAAATAAAGGTCATAAGTATATTTTTATGATACTTTGTATGTATACTTACATACATATATTATAAGATTCTCTAACTTCTAGTAGGAGCATAGAACGTCTTATGGTAATGCATGATAGGTATAATATTATCTACTTTTATGCGACATCAATGTTTAATTAAAAGAACTAAAAAAAGTTTTATATAAAAATCCTACAAATATCAGAAATAGACAAATCAAAATTTTTCCATAACATCAAATACACTACATTTGTATGAATATATGTATGTATGTATAATATAAGAATAACTAAAACAGCAGATATTTCATTGCCACAAGGGAGTTATGACTACTAATTTTAAGCATATTACGGTTTGTCTAAAAATTGTTTTAAGAAGCTTGTAGAAATTGTGAAGCCGGCTATTCACAAACAAAATACTAACATGCTCGAATGCTTTAGCCGGAAGGAGAAGATTATGATTACGCTGTCACAAGTACATAGCATTCTTTTTAAGATTTTTGGTGTGGTGGACGGAGTACAAGAAGGTGTCGACTTCTCAACCCTACTCCGTAGGAAAAGCAGCGTCTAAACTCTAACAAAACTTAACTCCTCTATAGAACACTGGGGCCACCTTTTTTTGAAACAGTACTATCTGTAGATAATTATTATATTAACAAAATTCTTGTAAATTACAAAATTTTCCTGGAAAGTTCATAGAATAAACTTTTAAATGCAAACAAAAATCTTTTAGACCTTTTAAATAAGAATGCCAATTACATGAAAATCAAAACAAACTATAAGCGTACAGGATATTTGACGACTCTGCTGTACGATAAGCGTCATGCTGCATGCTTGCTTTGACGAGAACAGTAGCGCGATTCACTACCATATTTTAACGATTTTGCTATTCGGTAACCCATTTCATAACGATAATCGATAAAACAAAATCAGCTGTAGGTTAACCGTTCGATTATCGTGAACTAACGGACAAGAATTTTGGTTTGATTAAATTAAAGGACAAAAGAAGAATTAGTAGTTAGAATCAAAATTTTGAAATTGCATTAACAAAAACTTATTACAACAACTATGACTTACGACTTATCGCGTAAAAAGGATTAATTTTTAAGTATCAAATAATCAATATTCTCATTTTATATCATACAGATATGTAGTCCTACTCTTAAAATTTTAAACGTAAATGCCAAATTTCCGGGAGTACAGCACGATTCATATATTTGGAATTCCTTTGCAGTGCGAAGGGTTATGCAACGGAATTTTGAAAATGGAAACCATAACATTGTTTTGATTGGTAAGCCGTTTAATCTACTAATAAATATATTTAAATAAAAATAAGGGAATTGGAAATTAAAAATTGTCTGCTGGTGATTCCGGGTAACCTTTGGAGCCTTGACTGATGACTCCTCGAGCAAACCAACCAGAGGCAGCCGATATATAGGTATTGTGCAATAGCCCATATATTAAGGTATTGTGCAAAACTCGTTGCCAGTTGAGCGACTTTTTGGTGTTCTTAAGGGAACTTGGCATGTGATCCAAAATTTACTGGAGAAGTAGTTAACACGTGCTCAGTTTTGCATAACATTCGTTTAAGAGAAAAAATATACCAGACCGAATATGAATTCACAGAGCTCAGAACAAACAGCATTTTTATAAACCAAGATGCACCATCCTCAACAGCAAAACGCATCCAAGACCGACTGATTGCTAATTTTATTACATATTGTAAATATACTACAATATTATTTTTACACATTTATATGGTGAGTAAAGCCATGTCAAGTGATCCTCGAAAATTTCACTAAGTCAGGGATTTTAGGGCAAGATGTCTCGTTGTGTAGTCAGAGTCATGTTAACGCTATTCTATAAATATTTCGAGCAAATTCCAATTTTAGCAATTGTTATTAACAATCAAAGTTTTAAGCAAGATTAAATTGAAAAATTAGTTACTTCAAAACTATAATAGATAATGACGTGAAATTTTGCATACCATTCAAGTATTGTCTGGACTATTTTTCAATTGTTAATAACATTTTTTATTGTGACAAATAGATAAATAAATAATAACTTTTTGTAATCAGTTGCATTTTTTCATGTTTTCTTCACGCTGTTAAACAATCGGACTTACGCATAATTGTGCGAAAAACGCTTACCTTCAATAATCTGAAAATAGAATTTTGTACTTTTACTCCATTTCCGAGATATTGACTGTTTTGTAACTTAATGCGCTCGACGCTGGCATTGCTGCCATCGGCTGATCGGTCGCGCGGCGGCTTGAGGGGCCGCGCAAACTGAAGCAGCGTACAACTAATTTCATTAAAATAATTATATTGTATTAGAAGGCCCAAAGGTTCCAACTATAGTACATTTTACCATAATATGACAGTTGTATTTACTTTTCTTACTTTTATTTGCTGATAGTATTTTCAAACAAAGAATCGGCTTTTAAAAAAATTCGACTTTGAACTTTTTTTCCAATTGTAGGTTGAAACTGGTGATATTGCCGCGTATTTTTTATCGCTACAGCTCCTTTGATGTGGTTTTGATATTTTTTTTCATGAGCATCATGCTCAAGTTGAGAGCAAAAATCGAAATCGATTGTTTTATGGTTGATACTGTTCTTTTCAAGCAAAGCGTCTTTAATATTTTTCACAAAAGCTGAATATAGATCTTCTGTTTTTTTCTGATTTTTTAATTCTGCATTTTCTGTTCCTTTTCCGGAATTAATGAACAACAATTGCAACAATTTCTTTGAGTTCCTTATCGCATAAATCAGAATACCTTTTTTTTTAATTGGTGACTCGCCTAGGTCTTGCAGAATTTTGTTCACTTTATCGAATTTCAAAGAATGATCAATGTTCTTTATTTCGAAATTTTCATCCTCCGAAGCGTCAAAAGAATCTATAGAGCTATCCGACGTCTCATTTTCTGCACTTTGAGTAGGACTGAAAAAAGAAACGTGGCGATTTACTCTAGCGGAGTCAGCAATTTTAAATGTTTTATTAACTTTCACATTAAAAATTGAAGTGTTTTTATTTGAGGTTAAAAATAGCAATAAAAGAAAAAAAATTTGGAAAGTATGTAAATATCTAACGAAATGCCCATTACACAAGCAAACATCTATTCACTCTGAAAAGAAATAATTTTCAATTGAAATTCAAATCTTGTTTGCAACAGCAGACGTATTATTTTACAGTGTATGACATATTAATTTCCAATGTGATAATGTAAGCGATAATAATTAAATTATTACTCGAAGAATATTGAATAAATATTACAGCTCACCTCGTATTCTGACAATGTTCACCTAGTGCGATAACAGTGGTTTTCGCACCCTGATATAATTCTTTGCGACATATTTTACAAACATATTGACCAATATATTTTTCAAATTTATCATTCCACTTAGATGTCACCAAAAATAAATTGCGTCGGACACAATTATGGCCTTTTTTCATAAACGGATTACAGCATTCGCTCGGTCGAACCATATTAATAATAATATTGAAATATGCAAATATGCTTTGTCACCAGTCACCACTTAAATCGAACTGACACAAAGCAGTGGCGAATTCAGTCAATAGGCAATAGATCCTGTGCGAGCATGTTCAAACGTGCACGCTCCTTCAGTTTGCGCGGTCCCTCAAGCCGCCGCGCGACCGATCAGCCGATGGCAGTAATGCCACCGTCGAGCGCATTAAGTTACAAAACAGTCAATATCTCGGAAATGGAGTAAAAGTACAAAATTCTATTTTCAGATTATTGAAGGTAAGCGTTTTTCGCACAATTATGCGTAAGTCCGATTGTTTAACAGCGTGAAGAAAACATGAAAAAATGCAACTGATTACAAAAAGTTATTATTTATTTATCTATTTGTCACAATAAAAAATGTTATTAACAATTGAAAAATAGTACAGACAATACTTGAATGGTATGCAAAATTTCACGTCATTATCTATTATAGTTTTGGAGTAATTAATTTTTCAATTTAATCTTGCTTAAAACTTTGATTGTTAATAACAATTGCTAAAATTGGAATTTGCTCGAAATATTTATAGAATAGCGTTAACATGACTTTGACTACACAACGAGACATCTTGCCCTAAAATCCCTGACTTAGTGAAATTTTCGAGGATCACTTGACATGGCTTTACTCTGGTATAAGACTAATACATTTTCATATTTATTGAGAAAATCTTTTACAAATAAAATTATATACAGATTAAATTACAATAGTACAGGTATGACTATGCATATGCGTATAATGTATGTATAGGGGTTTTCAGTAAAAGCGCTTCACATTTGAACTTTTTTGAATAAAACACAAACGGTTTGACTTTTTTAACTAATTTTTTTTTTATTATCGAGTTTGATCATATACATTTAAGTATGAAATTCGATTTTTTTTTGCATGACCACCGCGTGCACGTTTTACGAAGTCCAATCGTTGAACCCAATTTTCGACCACTCTTTTGCATAAATCGGCCGAAATTCCAGCAATTTCGCGTTCAATACTGGCTCTGAGCTCACAAATCGTCGCCGGCTTGTTACTGTAGACCAATGACTTCACATAACCCCAAAACGGGACGGCTTGTTAAATGGACCGTAAAATGGCCGTAATGCTCTTAAAGTAGCAGCAACAGAACGATTATTTTCATAAAAAATTTTCACGATTTGCAATCGTTGCTCAAGTGTGTAGCGTTCCATGATGAAATGTATACTAATGAAGTTTACAAATGACAAGCGAAAAATAAAAAATATTGCGTCGTTCGCCCTCCCTATCGGAAAAAAGTTGAAGCGCACCTATTGAATAACCCTATATATGTACACAGTATAGAGAACGTTGGTTCGAATCTCGGCGAAAGCAAAATTAATAAACACATTTTTCTAATAGCGGTCGCCCCTCGGCAGGCAATGGCAAACCTCCTAGTGTATTTCTGCCATGAAAACGCTCCTCATAAAAATATCTGCCGTTCGGAGTCGGCTTGAAACCGTAGGTCCCTCCATTTGTGGAACAACATCAAGACGCACGCCACAAATAGGAGGAGGAACTCGGCCAAACACCCAAAAAGGGTGTACGCGCCAATTATATATTGTATATATACATATATGTATATGTACATAAATTCAAATATAATACAATAATATTAGGGAAATTAAAAACTTGAGGTAAAAAAAGAACTTGATGTACTAAAAAAACACAGATGGCTATTGCTTCAGCCATCATTTTTGTTGCCTGGACATTTGCAGAGCTGCTCTCGGCTAGGATCTATAACATAAAAGCAAGAACAATTAATATATTACCACTTTTATGTAATGAAAATAAACTACCTTTAATGAATCTGATTGTTGCTTCGCGGTTTGTACGGTTTCAGCACTGAACTGGGCTAGCATCTATTAAAAAAGAATCACCAAGGGGCAAATGGCAATATAACAATAAACAAAACGTATTAATAAAAAATTAAATTTTAATGAACAGTTATTGTATTGTACCTACTTCATGCATATATAATTGGTAAATAAACACTAAAAATTGTATTTAACAGCTGGTAGTATGTTTCTTGTTTATTTTCTTTGCCTTATTCGCTCATTTTGACATTTAATTTGACAAAGATGCCTCTGATAGAAAGTTGAATAAATAGAAGATGACAGTCGTTTAGTGTTAGTTAACATAAGTTTGTGAATAGCCAATCGTCAGTGCAATCGGCAAATACTGTAGATAAAAATAACAATTGTCGAATCGATAAAAGTTAGTGAATCGGACTACAGGTTGCTAACTTGGAAGGCAAATGTCGAAGATAGAGTAAAAAGGGCGACAATAGCACTATACTCTTGTAAACAGCTAATAGGACTAAGTTGGGGTCTCTCCCCATCTATCGTATACTGGCTTTACACGGTAATTGCCAGACCAATCCTAACATACGGCATATTAGTATGGTGCCCAGCTTTAGATAAATTGTACATCAAAAGAACCATGGCACACGTACAAAGAATGGCCAGTCTTTGCATCTGCGGGGCCCTCAGAACCACACCCACAGATCTACTAAATATTATGCTTAACATTCTACCAATAGAGCAGTACGGTAAGCAAACAGCTGCCAAAGCAACTCTCAGACTAAGAGAAATCGGCCTACTCAGAACGTACCAAAGAGGGCACTCCTCAATTTTAGAACAATTCCCCTGCATTCCCAGCACAACGGATTTCTGTAGGACCAAGGACATCAATTTCAATAAATCCTTTGTCACAGTATTTTCTTCCAAAGAGGAATGGGATAACGGGCTCATTGTTAAGATAAACGACTTAAACATCTACGCAGATGGCTCAAAACTGGACAACCAAGTAGGTGGAGGGGTCTACTCCGACAAACTCGGAGTATGCCAATCATTTCGCTTACCTGATCATTGCAGTGTATTTCAGGCGGAAGTCACTGCCATAAAAGAAGGGACTTAAAGAAATAAAAACGAGAGTATTATCCGCAAATGAAGTCTTCATTTACTCGGACAGTCAAGCAGCAATAAAATCGCTGGAATCAAAAACACACTCGTCAAAAACAGTTCTAGAATGTTTTAAACTACTAGATGACGTATCTAAGCGCTACAAAGTGCACCTTATCTGGGTACCAGGCCACAGGAACATCGCAGGAAACTGTAAGGCGGATGAACTTGCAAGAACCGGTACAAAGCTCGATCTCGAACCGGATAAGGCGCTGATACCCATGCCCATAGCCACTTGTAAATTACTTATAGACAGGGAAACCATCAAAAAGGTAAATACAATCTGTCAAAACCTCACAACATGCGAACTAAGCAGACAGACATGGCCGAACTGGAACAGCGGTCGATCGAAGATCTTGCTAAGATTCAACAGAGAATCTATAAGAAAAATGATTGGTGTTTTAACTGGCCATTGTTTAATAGGCAGCCACGCTAGAAGGTTAGGACTCCCTTACTTCGATTTCTGTAGAAGCTGTCTTAATACAGAAGAAGAGGAAACAGTCAGACACCTTTTATGTGAGTGTGAAAGCCTAGCTATGAGAAGGCTGCGCATTCTCGATACAGCATTTCTAACCGATGTAGCGGACATAGCCCATCTAAAACTAACGAAGCTCTGCTCGTTTATTGAAGCAACCGAATGGTTTGAAAAGGAACACGTAGAGTAAGGATAAGCTCCAGTGGTATCACAATGGACCTGCCGAAGGTCTAAGTGTGTCTTATGACAACCACCCTACCTACCTACCTACAGGTAGCTGAAGACTCGTGTGCGGTTTGCCATTTTAACTCATGTGTGCAACAACGAACCTTATGACGATATGGCCCGTGTGCGAAGGCCCTTGGGCAAAGAGAAATTGACAACGTATATGTTTTTGTGTAAAGACATCGTTTCTCAGCTCTATTGCTCGTTGCGATGCCCTTCCTCTTCTTTTCACCCGACCGACCGTACCAATATGCCAGTTTGCCAAAAATTTAGTGAATGTGACTCTATCTTATTACTTATTCAGTGGGGAAAGCCATAAGAATATATTAAATGAAACACTCATACCATACACTCAATACATTCCGGAACTAAATTAACGCGTTTTGAATTATTTCTTGGTAGAGCTTTCAAATTTAATAATACAGTTACATTTAATAACGAACACGAAAATCTTACAGAACGCAATGAATTACAGAACACACTGTTACCACTCAATAGATTTAAACATGGGAAAAAGAAATCCATTATTTTTGCTTAAACGGTTTAAAACTGTATTATATATTATGCTTTATAATCGATTTTTAGCTACTAGGCGGTGCTACGACTGCTAACATGTCAGTCAACTTCGATTATTTCTGTGATTTTAACGACATTTCTTTAACATCACAGCAACATTTTCTTTAACATGCCCATATGTGCCTGTTACAGTATCGACACATAAACACCATTCTCAAATATAGCCATCTACCAAGAAAACTCATATTAAGTACTATAAAAATAGACAAAGTATAGGAACAAATGAAAAATCAATCATTAAAAATCATATCCAAAGAACAAATATACGAACTTCTTCAATTACAACTATACTACAATAATTCAAATATAATTTTCAATATTCAAATACCAAATCTATCGAAAGAAATATATAAACCTTACCATATTGTTCCCCTAAATTAAAGTTATATGAAATAAATGCTTACGTAAACCAAAATCAATACTTATTGTAATAACATTTTCATAGAATTTTGGCCATATAAAATAAATAGTTCATTAACCATTTCTTGCACTAACATTTCCATAGAATTTAAGTCATATGAAATAAATTACGTACTAAGCAAATTCGTTACTGTAATATCATACTTATTAATAAGCACGAAAATATATAAATTGTAGTCAATAACCAAATAATAGGCACTTGTCATATTGTCGAAAAAGTTGGTGCTTTGTTTTTTTATTTACGTTGTTTATTGGATATACCATAAATCACGCCGGGTAATAGCTAGTTAGAAATAATAAAACAAAAACATTTGGCTATGAATATAAGGACAAATTCCGCATATATGATATTAGAATTATATCTTCCACAAATTAATTTCTTTAATGTAACTCATCTTGAGAAATTGCTTTATTGGCATAATTAACCCTCTATCCAGCAAACTATAAATAATCGTCAAAAAATCATGTAAAATTCATATCACTTTAATTTTGGTACGCTAAAAACGAATTTGAAGTATATTTAACATTACCGGTGTTTGTTCACTCGCCAGGTAACAAAATAGGTAGACCGTCTACAGACGGTTTTTCTGGATTTAGCGTACAAATTAAAACAAAGTAATTTTAAATTCAATACAATAAGAGGAAGTTTTTATTGTTCATTTCACCGTATAATTGAAAGTGAATGATTATTTCATTGTGATGAAGAATGAAATGCTTCGAAGCAATTTTTTGCTGGAGTAATGCATAAGTTGAGATTGCATTTTGTGATTGTGATTGTGAATCGGAGGATGGTTCCATGTGTAGAAGTCCACGCAAGTGGGGAAAGTTACTGATCGCCATTCACTTGGGAATGGCCAGGACGATTCTTCTGCATATGGTTCAAGCAGCTCACAACGGCCGGGATTAGCCCACGTATCCTCTGGGTAGCTTCCGAACACCCGTTCGGGAGTGAGCTAACGTGAGAATGCGAAACATTCCAGGATAGCTGGTAGTGCGTTGGGTTTGGGACCCGCCACTTAAAAATCCCCCCCAATGAAAAGTTTGAAAATGCCTCGGATGAGACCTCCCTATACTGATGACGACCCCTGAAAACGAAATAAGGAATATGATTTGAGGGCATGCACCTGGAATGTCCGGTCCCTTAATGGGGAAGGTGCCTCTGCCCGGCTGGTTGATGCCCTCGTGAGAGTAAAGGCTGACATCACTGCCATCCAAGAGATGCGATGGACGGGGCAAGGTAAGAAAACCATAGGACCTTGCGACGTCTACTACAGCTGCCATGTAAAGGAGCGCAAATTCGGTGTCGGATTTGTTGTGGGAGAGAGACTTCGTCGCCAAGTACTGTCGTTCACTCCGGTGGACGAGCGTCTCGCAACAATCCGCATCAAAGCCCGTTTTTTAAAGATACCGCTAATTTGCGCCCACGCCCCGACGGAAGAGAAGGACGATGCGACCAAAGATTCTTTCTATGAGCGCCTGGAACGTTCCTATGAGCGCTGCCCCCGCCACGACATAAAAATCGTGCTTGGCGACTTCAACGCCAGGGTGGGCAAGGAGGGAATTTTTGGTCCCACAGTCGGAAAATTCAGCCTGCACAACGAAACATCCGGTAACGGACAGAGGCTGATCGACTTCGCCGGGGCCCGAAACATGGTAGTCTGCAGCACCAGATTCCAGCATAAGAAGATTCACCAAGCCACCTGGCTGTCTCCTGATCGAAAAACACGAAACCAGATCGATCATGTTGTGATAGATGGAAGACACGCTTCTAGTGTATTAGATGTACGTACGATTCGAGGACCCAACATCGACTCGGATCATTACCTTGTTGCAGCCAAACTGCGCACACGCCTCTGTGCAGCAAAAAACGTGCATCTACCTACGCAAAGAATGTTCGACATCGAAAAGCTGCAATCACAAAAGACAGCCAGAAGATTCGCCACTCGACTCTCACTCCTGCTCTTGGAGAGTACTGCCCAACAAACCGGCATGCACGAACAATGGAGCAACATTTCTCGTTCTCTACGTACCGCCGCCGAAGAAGAAATCGGATTCCGGCGAGCCCGAAAAAACAATTGGTACGACGAGGAATGTCATGCTGCCGCAGAAAGAAAGGATGCCGCCTATAGAGCCACGCTGCGATCGGGCGCAACGCGAGCCATGTGGGATCGCTACAGAGAGCTGAAAAAGGAAGAGAGACGTATTATTCGAAAGAAGAAACGAGAGGCCGAAATACGTGAGTGCGAAGAGCTTCAGATGCTGGCCAACAGGAACAACGCCCGAAAATTCTACCAGAAAGTTCGGCGGCTTACAGAAGGTTTTAAGACCGGGGCGTTTTCCTGTAAGAACAAAGACGGCGAACTGGTGACTGACGTACAGACCAATCTTAAATTATGGAGGGAACACTTCTCGAACTTATTAAACAGTGACAGCTGCGCATGTCACCGAGAAAGTGAGGATCCCGATACCCCAATCGTTGACGACGGAATTGTCGTTCCGTTACCCGATCATGACGAGGTGAGAATAGCGATAAGGCGGCTATAGAACAACAAAGCCGCGGGCGCCGACGGACTGCCGGGTGAGCTATTCAAACATGGCGGCGAGGAGCTGGTAAGGTGCATGCATCAGCTTCTATGCAAAACATGGTCGGATGAAAGCATGCCTGCCGATTGGAATTTAAGTGTGCTCTGCCCAATCCATAAGAGGGGCGATCCTGCAATTTGTGCCAATTACCGCGGGATTAGTCTTCTAAATATCGCCTATAAGGTTCTAGCCAGCGTATTGTGTGAAAGGCTGAAGCCCACCGTCAACCAACTGATTGGACCTTATCAGTGTGGCTTCAGACCTGGAAAGTCTACCATCGACCAAATATTCTCAATACGCCAAATCTTGGAAAAGACCCATGAAAGGAGAATCGACACACTCCATCTTTTCAAAACTAATACGCAAAACTAATACGGCTATGTAATATGACGTTGCTCAACACCAGCAGCGCCGTCAGAATTGGGAAGGACCTCTCCGAGCCGTTTGATATTAAACGAGGTTTCAGACAGGGTGACTCGCTGTCGTGTGACTTCTTTAACCTGATGTTGGAGAGCACCGTACGAGCCGCAGAACTTAATCGCTCAGGCACAATTTTTTATAAGAGCGTACAATTGCTGGCGTATGCCGATGATATTGACATCATCGGTCTTAACAACCGCGCTGTTAGTTCTGCCTTCTCCAAACTGGACAAAGAGGCAAAGCGAATGGGTCTGGTGGTGAACGAGGACAAAACGAAGTGCCTCCTGTCTTCAAACAAACAGTCGGCGCACTCGCGTATCGGCACTCACGTCACTGTAGACAGTTACAATTTCGAGGTTTTAAAAGACTTCGTCTATTTAGGAACCAGCATTAACACCGATAACAATGTCAGCCTTGAAATCCAACGTAGAATCTCTCTTGCCAACAAGTGCTACTTTGGACTAAGTAGGCAACTGAGCAGTAAAGTCCTCTCTCGACGAACAAAACTAACACTCTACAAGACTCTCATCATGCCCGTCCTAACGTATGGCGCAGAAGCTTGGACGATGACAACATCCGATGAAGCGACGTTTGGAGTGTTCGAGAGAAAGATTCTGCGTAAGATTTTTGGACCTTTGCACGTTGGCAACGGCGAATATCGCAGACGATGGAACGATGAGCTGTATGAGCTTTACGACGACATAGACATAGCGCAGCGAATAAAGATCCAGCGGCTACGTTGGCTGGGTCATGTCGTCCGAATGGATACAAACGCTCCGGCTTTGAAAGTATTCGATGCGGTACCAGCTGGTGGTAGTAGAGGAAGAGGGCGGCCTCCTCTGCGTTGGAAAGATCAGGCGGAGAAGGACTTGGCTTCACTTGGTGTGTCCAACTGGCGCCGGTTAGCACGAGAAAGAAACGACTGGCGCGCTTTGTTAAACTCGGCCAAAATCGCGTAAGCGGTTATAGCGCCAATTAAGAAGAAGAAGATTGTGAATCGACTTCTCTTTAGAATGTTTCGGTACCAACATACGTTGATGCCAGGCGAACACTTTTGGTATCTTTCCATAATACATTAGACATTTCGATACCATACGCTGAACCACAATATTCAACTGCATATCCGCGTTCTTGTTTCTTCAGCTCCTTATCATTGTCAGTTGGAAATTTACAATTAGGGACTCGATTGGCACGTATTTTGCCCAAACTGTTTATTCCACGAGAGCGAAGATAAACGAGCAATGGAAGGGAAGTGTATAAGTTATCAAAATAAATTATGTGATTCTTGAAATTCGGAGCGGACTGTGATAATCGGACAACAATGATGTAACACCTAAATCTGGTTCTCCTGGTAGGATTTTATTATCTCTAGCACCGTTGTAAATTTCAAATGTATATGAGTATCCATATTTATCGCAAAGAACGAAAAGTTTGACACCCCATTTATCAGGTTTGTTCGGCATATACTGGTTTCGCTTTCGTCAACGTATAATCGAGCAGTCTTTGGAACAGAATCAAATCTTTCGTTCAAATTCCCTGTGATACGTCTGATGCTAAGGAGCGGATCGTAGCCAGGCTCTCCTTTCCGAATACGATCATCTTCATTTGTGAAACTTTGATAACGTTTTATCAATTCAAATTGTTTAGATGACATCGTACTTTGACTAGGCATTTCTTCCCCAATAATTTTCCATTCTCGGATAACGATACAATGACATATAGATAAGAATGCCAATGTACTGACGAATTTGGATTTCGTTCACTGAGAAAGACGTATTTATATCTACTTCATAAGTAGTACGGTTGGTTTCTTCAGTAACAATTTTCAATATTTTGTCGTTAAAGAAATACGCGAAGCATTGCAAGGGTGTTTTAAGATTTTTATACTCACGAGGCAGTGAACTTTTACCACGGAAAACTATTTCATTAATATGAGTTTTCATTGGCTTCTTACGCCCGGCTATATTACGAAATTTAGACGATGATGGTATTATGTCTTCTCCAGTGAAACCACCGGGTGATGGAGCAATCCGCGGTCCATTTGTTTCGAATGTAGGTAAGGGAGATCTTGCTCGTTTCGGTTTTTTTTAATTTTATGAAGTACCTGGTTGTGGCTCGATTGAAGTGCTTGTCCGTGCAATAGGGGTGGCTGCAATTGGACGTGTGTCGCTATCATTTTCTATATTGCTAATATTCAATGAAAATGAAACTGCATTTATGAACATAGCTGATGATTCGATATCTCTCAAACAATCATCGACTTTTTGATCATGTTCAATTTGGTCTTCCGGACGAAAACCAGGATCTTATCTGAACTGAAATCGCCATCATCTTCACTTTCGGATACATCTGTTTCAGTCAAACTCATCAATTGAAGGATTTCATTATCTGAAATTTTCGAAAGATTTCGCCGCGATCGATCCATTTTTAACTGGAAAAAAAATATTTTTTATTACAATATTTAGAAAACTAGATAAAAATTGAAAACAGACATTTGTATTTACTTTCACTGTACCAAAAAGAATCACATTATCACATCAAATTAGCCGTAATGCGAAATAACCGTAGACGGCAAATAAAAACTTCACAAAAATCACTTTTATTGTTTCAGTTTCACTATAACTAATAGTTGCATTGAAAATATACAGAAAAACATACCTGTTTTGAATTGTTAAACAAATGTCTGCAATGTCTGGTCACTTTTTCACAAATGAAAAGATGTAATGACTGTAACTTTTTCGACTGATTTCAACGACGGCCATTACTAAACTGACGATAAACATCAAAATGAAACAAATGAACACTATAAATTTGGAATGGTTCCGTCATAGCCATTTCAAGGCAGTCATGCCGGCTCACACGAAAAAGAAAATTCCATATAAAACCCAGGAGGGTTTTATGATGACCGTCTGTAGACGGTCTTACTGGATAGAGGGTTAAGAAATATTTTTTTTTTATTATAAAAACTTTTTCTATTTGGCATGGCATATGTAATATAAAGAAAATTACCGTTCCACATCAACAAATGCAATGGGAGCATATTTAAAAGAATCATTTTTATTAGAATGCTTTTACTTTTATTAGAAAGAAAAATATGCTTTTCAATTTTTAGACCACCGAAGTCGCTAGCAATTGTATTAAGCCTATATACCGCCTAGGTGTTAATTAGTAGAGTTTGTCCTTAAATCACAATTGAAGTAAATAACGTCAAACACGACCTTAAAACTCACTGCCTCCATTAGCGATTACTAATCTACGGCTGGAGTATATTTTGAAATGTAACAGTACATGCTCCAAAGGTTTTGGCAAACTTAATCATGGAGCGATACTCAGTTGAATAACTTCTTCTTGATTGGCGCAATAACCGTTTACGCGATTTTGACCGTGCTTAACAAAGCGCGCCAGTAATTTCTTTCGCTTGCTAACCGGCGGCAGTTGTACACACCAAGTGAAGCCAAGTCATTTTTCATCGGATCTTTCCAACGTAGATATAGGAAGAGGATCCTATGCAGCCACCAGCTGGTACCGCATCGAATGCTTTCAGAGCCGGAGCGTTTGTATCCATTCGGACAACTGACCCAGACAACGAAACCGTTGCATCTTTATTCACTTCGCTATGTCTCTACCGCTGTTAGATCAGTTGAATAACGTGTAAAAGAAATCCAAACGTTCATGAAAATAGTGATTCTGCAAAAAGTGAATTTCAAACATTGCATGAATGTTGCAGTCACTTTACTGGATACGTTAACAGGCAAAATCGCCGAATTTAGAATACTGAAAATCCATATCTCATTCAAGAAAAAACAATGTACCCACAACGAGTCACCGATTGGTACGGTTTTTGGGCTGCCGAAGTCATAAGATCGCACTTCTTTGAATATAATATCAACAATTCTATTACGTGAACGTTTTCGTGACATAATAACACAATTTTTATACTATGGTTTTGCACAATATTTGATTTCAACAGGACGATACCACTTGTTCTACTATGTTCACGATATCTTATTGCAAACGAAGTTCGGTGGTTGCATTAGGACGCCGAGATTTAGCAATTTGACGCTATTAGACTTCTTTCTCTGGGACTAAATGTAAAGTCTATACTAATAAGCCAGACACAATTTCAGAGCCGAAGTACGAAGTACGAGGTAATGAATGATATACATATAGCCCGAACCAAAAAGTCATGGAAAATTTTGATAATGAGCATCCTCTGTTACAAGGGGAGTCGAATTGTGTTTTATACTTAAATGCCATAAACTTAAAAATATACCTAATGAAATAAAAAAATCATTTCGACCAATTTTTTCGCGTTTTATTTACAGAAGAAAATAAAAAATAAATAATATATCTGCGATAACTGTTTCTCTTCCGAAGAATTTGACAGATGGTCTGCGATGACTGAATGTTAATGGAGGCGCAGGTTAGCCAGGGTGAATTACATAAATTGAAAAACTATCGAGTAAATCTGAAACAACAACAACATAAGTATAGTACAATAGTTTTGCTCTTCACGTATTTATGTATATACATACGTACATACATATATGTATGTAGATACAATAAATTAAGGTCTTATAATCCATGAGAATATCATTATTGATATCTGTATGATTATATCATTCTTTTTGTAATCCCAATATTTTCTGTGTTTTTGTGTATATTGTGTGTATTATACTTCTTTCATAGATAATAAATATACATACATATATGTACATAAAATAGCGGTGCATTAGCGTTCCTTTTTAATCCCTATACCTCGCATTTGTAAACAGCAAAAGTGCTGTATTATAGAAAGTGAGTATTACAATTCGACACTCAAAAGAAACATTAATTGTGTGGCCATAATCTCTTTTCTTTACTTTCGTTTCCTCTCCGTGAACAGTTTTTTAGTCGGATGCCACATTATTTGTATGACGTTAAGTGATTACTTCATTCATTTGCTGGGCCTCTCATTATTTTACTCAGAGGCTTGATTTTTTACACACACAAAATTCGTTAAATAGTGGACACTATTCAAATAATGTACATGAAGTACAATATGTTCTCAAAACGATTTCATTTTTGGAACTTCCATTGAAAATGCTGATTTTACTCCATTCACTATCAAGGCGTATCTTATAAAGGTAGTGACATTAGAGCCATTCTCAATGGAATGAAATGAATATCCAATATGTTAAATAAAATTAGTTAGTCGCGCAAGTTATGATTCTAACTCTTGAAAGATAGAAAGAAACAATATACTTGGTTCTTTCACCACTGAATTACAACTGATTTTTTATTAATATATTAAAAATGTTTAAATGAAACTTATGAATTAATTACAAAATTGCTTATTCTGCATTTCTAATAATAAACCAATTTCTTAATAATTTTAGTTTCTTTATTTAAATATTAGTAATGCTTAATTAGCATTTTGGAATGTAGTTTTTTATAATAATTGTTATGAACTCTACTTTTAGTTCATTGACTTAGTTATTTATAATTAACCTTGGAGGTTTGGTTGGTGGTTGTGTTGTTGTTAGTGTTATGGGGGTTTCCATAACTCCTCCCCCCTTAGAGTAAAGTGAGGCCACAAGGAAAACGTAGGGGCTGGATCGTTTAGTGGAAGATTAGGCATGAATTGGAATTTAGTTCTTTTCCTTGCGATGTAAACAAGAGCGGCGGTAAATATGTTTTCCTTTGATGTTGTTTCGTGACTTTCTATTTGATAGCTCTAAGTTTGTCGAGGCTCAGTTTGTTTGTTATGGTTTTTGCGCTTACTTCGGAATAGCTTATGAGTGTAAAACATGGGGTTGTCTTTGTAGATGGCGCCCTTGATATTGCTGTTATTTGACACTTGTTGTAGTAGAGGAGAGCTGTACCCTTAACTTCGTAAGTGTCGTTGCAGCTAGATGTTACGGTAGTCTTGTTGGGTTCAGGTTGCATGATTAGGTTTATATTGCCAACATCTTCTAGGTCGCACAGAGCATCTTTGTTGTTTATTATTTGTGCAATGCAGGTGGAGTTAGTTGTATATTCAGTATATCGCGATTTTTTGCAATAGTAGCAGTTCTCGACTCTTAACCAAGGTTCGTTAAAAAATTGGATGTAGTTTTTATTGTATGTTAAGTATGGTTTTATTTTTATCTGTTTAGTGTTATTTAAAGGGAGTGGAAGTATATGATAAAGTTCATAGTTTTCTTTTGATACATTTGGTATCTGTACATTAAATATAATATTTGAATTATTATAATATGCTTGCAGTCCAAGCAGTTCGTGTATTTGCTCTTTAGAGCTCATTTTTATTGACTGATTTTCCATTTAATTATATATTTGGTCTAGGTCTGTAGTGCGTAGTATGAACTTCAATATCACATTTAGTTTAGCTGGACAGTTGATCCCGCAATGCTTTCTAGGTGATTGTTTAAAAGGCGGCTGCCTTAGCCGAATGGGTTGGTGCGTGACCACCATTTGGAATTCACAGAGAGAACGTAGGTTCGAATCTCGGTGAAACACCAAAATTAAGAAAAACATTTTTCTAATAGCGGTCGCCCCTCGGTAGGCAATGCACACCTCCGATTGCATTTCTGCTATGAAACAGCTCCTCATAAAAATATTTGAGGTTCGGAGTCGGCTTGAAACTGTAGGCCCCTCCATTTGTGGAACAACATCAAGACGCACACAACTAATAGGAGGAGGAGCTCGGCCAAACAAAAAAGGGTGTACGGGCCAATTATATATACATATATTATAATTAATTTGGCTGATATACAGAAGTTCGAAAAGTTGGTCATGTTCTTTCAAGACAATTTTTGCTTTTTTGTTAATGGATGTTTCTATTTTATCCTGTTCCTTGTTTATAGGGATAGTGACGTTTTGCAATCTTTCCTGCATGATTGAATTTATGGTTCTGGTTATTCAGTATAGTATCGATATGCGTTGTATTAGTTTTAATGTCTTGAATTTGTTGATTTATGGAAAGTGCGTCATTGGCGTCCATATTCCCCGTGATGAATTTCACGGCTGTGCCTACTCCCTTGATGAATCCACGTTTATGTCGTTTATGTGGTGTAAGTGTGTGTACTTTATTTTCTAGTTCCTTGAGTTTTAACCTAGTTACTTTTGTGAAGCTTTTAGTTCTGTGGGTGTTCTAGAAGAATGAGACAGTGTCCTGTATTTTGTGGACAGTTTTAGTGTATTCGTCAAGGTTAACAATATGTATGAGGTTATTGTGCTTAGTGATTATCCTTGCGGGTCCTAATCTGAATCCAATTACTTTCTGCTGTTTGCTTATTTCTGTTCTGTCTATCGTTTGAGGAAATGCTAGTGGTATCCTTTGGGTAAAGAAAAAGTTTAATTAGAGGTTTTTGGTTAAGGGGGCATCTTTTTTAATTTTGACTTGTGAAATTTGTTGTTATGTTCCGTATTTATAGTTACTCTATTGTTTTTCTTCACTTTACATTTTGTAAATCTGGGTGTAATTTTATTATGTTTTGCTTCTTTTCGATAAATGGTTTGGTTTTCTAAACTTTCCGGATCTGAGCGGGGTTCGTTCAGTATGTTTATCCTATTACTAGTTTCCATTTTTCTTTGATTAGTGGGTATAAAATGTTTTGGAATTCATTAAGTTTTGTAATGTATTCATGTTCGTTGTTGAAAGTGACAGTATTATTAAATTTGAAGGTTCTACCGGAAAATAGTTCGAATGGGGTCAATTTCGTAGTACTGTGTATTGAGTTGCTGTAAGTGATCAGCGTTTCTGTAAGTATGTCGTCATGGTCTTCGCTGAGGTGGTCTTCGCTCTTTTCTGGTAGTTAATACAATTATGTATATTTCCGTTAGGGTGGAATGTAGTCTTTCTACAGGAGCGTTGCTCGTGCTCTGTTGAAATGAGGCAATATGTATGCAAGTGAATTTGGAATTGCCTACAAAATTCTTTCAAAACATTGGATGTGAATTCCGAGCCTTGGTCAGCAACTATTTTTCTTCGAATACCGTAAGGTTTAATGAAATGTTTTAGAGATTTTAGTATACATATACCGGATTTACACACGGAGACATCTGGAAGGGAGACACTGGAAATTCTCTTTTCATGTCTCATTCGCCGCTACATGGGCAAAATGGTTTTCGGCAACATTTTGACGTTAACTAAGAGGTGATCTTTTAAGAACTATAGGAAAGTTTAAAAAAAACACATGTAAACACATGTAAAACACACACTAAAAATTGTATTTAACAGCTGGTAGTATGTTTCTTGTTTATTTTCTTTGCCTTATTCGCTCATTTTGACATTTAATTTGACAAAGATGCCTCTGATAGAAAGTTGAATAAATAGAAGATGACAGTCGTTTAGTGTTAGTTAACATAAGTTTGTGAATAGCCAATCGTCAGTGCAATCGGCAAATACTGTAGATAAAAATAACAATTGTCGAATCGATAAAAGTTAGTGAATCGGACTACAGGTTGCTAACTTGGAAGGCAAATGTCGAAGATAGAGTAAAAAGGGCGACAATAGCACTATACTCTTGTAAACAGCTAATAGGACTAAGTTGGGGTCTCTCCCCATCTATCGTATACTGGCTTTACACGGTAATTGCCAGACCAATCCTAACATACGGCATATTAGTATGGTGCCCAGCTTTAGATAAATTGTACATCAAAAGAACCATGGCACACGTACAAAGAATGGCCAGTCTTTGCATCTGCGGGGCCCTCAGAACCACACCCACAGATCTACTAAATATTATGCTTAACATTCTACCAATAGAGCAGTACGGTAAGCAAACAGCTGCCAAAGCAACTCTCAGACTAAGAGAAATCGGCCTACTCAGAACGTACCAAAGAGGGCACTCCTCAATTTTAGAACAATTCCCCTGCATTCCCAGCACAACGGATTTCTGTAGGACCAAGGACATCAATTTCAATAAATCCTTTGTCACAGTATTTTCTTCCAAAGAGGAATGGGATAACGGGCTCATTGTTAAGATAAACGACTTAAACATCTACGCAGATGGCTCAAAACTGGACAACCAAGTAGGTGGAGGGGTCTACTCCGACAAACTCGGAGTATGCCAATCATTTCGCTTACCTGATCATTGCAGTGTATTTCAGGCGGAAGTCACTGCCATAAAAGAAGGGACTTAAAGAAATAAAAACGAGAGTATTATCCGCAAATGAAGTCTTCATTTACTCGGACAGTCAAGCAGCAATAAAATCGCTGGAATCAAAAACACACTCGTCAAAAACAGTTCTAGAATGTTTTAAACTACTAGATGACGTATCTAAGCGCTACAAAGTGCACCTTATCTGGGTACCAGGCCACAGGAACATCGCAGGAAACTGTAAGGCGGATGAACTTGCAAGAACCGGTACAAAGCTCGATCTCGAACCGGATAAGGCGCTGATACCCATGCCCATAGCCACTTGTAAATTACTTATAGACAGGGAAACCATCAAAAAGGTAAATACAATCTGTCAAAACCTCACAACATGCGAACTAAGCAGACAGACATGGCCGAACTGGAACAGCGGTCGATCGAAGATCTTGCTAAGATTCAACAGAGAATCTATAAGAAAAATGATTGGTGTTTTAACTGGCCATTGTTTAATAGGCAGCCACGCTAGAAGGTTAGGACTCCCTTACTTCGATTTCTGTAGAAGCTGTCTTAATACAGAAGAAGAGGAAACAGTCAGACACCTTTTATGTGAGTGTGAAAGCCTAGCTATGAGAAGGCTGCGCATTCTCGATACAGCATTTCTAACCGATGTAGCGGACATAGCCCATCTAAAACTAACGAAGCTCTGCTCGTTTATTGAAGCAACCGAATGGTTTGAAAAGGAACACGTAGAGTAAGGATAAGCTCCAGTGGTATCACAATGGACCTGCCGAAGGTCTAAGTGTGTCTTATGACAACCACCCTACCTACCTACCTACAGGTAGCTGAAGACTCGTGTGCGGTTTGCCATTTTAACTCATGTGTGCAACAACGAACCTTATGACGATATGGCCCGTGTGCGAAGGCCCTTGGGCAAAGAGAAATTGACAACGTATATGTTTTTGTGTAAAGACATCGTTTCTCAGCTCTATTGCTCGTTGCGATGCCCTTCCTCTTCTTTTCACCCGACCGACCGTACCAATATGCCAGTTTGCCAAAAATTTAGTGAATGTGACTCTATCTTATTACTTATTCAGTGGGGAAAGCCATAAGAATATATTAAATGAAACACTCATACCATACACTCAATACATTCCGGAACTAAATTAACGCGTTTTGAATTATTTCTTGGTAGAGCTTTCAAATTTAATAATACAGTTACATTTAATAACGAACACGAAAATCTTACAGAACGCAATGAATTACAGAACACACTGTTACCACTCAATAGATTTAAACATGGGAAAAAGAAATCCATTATTTTTGCTTAAACGGTTTAAAACTGTATTATATATTATGCTTTATAATCGATTTTTAGCTACTAGGCGGTGCTACGACTGCTAACATGTCAGTCAACTTCGATTATTTCTGTGATTTTAACGACATTTCTTTAACATCACAGCAACATTTTCTTTAACATGCCCATATGTGCCTGTTACAGTATCGACACATAAACACCATTCTCAAATATAGCCATCTACCAAGAAAACTCATATTAAGTACTATAAAAATAGACAAAGTATAGGAACAAATGAAAAATCAATCATTAAAAATCATATCCAAAGAACAAATATACGAACTTCTTCAATTACAACTATACTACAATAATTCAAATATAATTTTCAATATTCAAATACCAAATCTATCGAAAGAAATATATAAACCTTACCATATTGTTCCCCTAAATTAAAGTTATATGAAATAAATGCTTACGTAAACCAAAATCAATACTTATTGTAATAACATTTTCATAGAATTTTGGCCATATAAAATAAATAGTTCATTAACCATTTCTTGCACTAACATTTCCATAGAATTTAAGTCATATGAAATAAATTACGTACTAAGCAAATTCGTTACTGTAATATCATACTTATTAATAAGCACGAAAATATATAAATTGTAGTCAATAACCAAATAATAGGCACTTGTCATATTGTCGAAAAAGTTGGTGCTTTGTTTTTTTATTTACGTTGTTTATTGGATATACCATAAATCACGCCGGGTAATAGCTAGTTAGAAATAATAAAACAAAAACATTTGGCTATGAATATAAGGACAAATTCCGCATATATGATATTAGAATTATATCTTCCACAAATTAATTTCTTTAATGTAACTCATCTTGAGAAATTGCTTTATTGGCATAATTAACCCTCTATCCAGCAAACTATAAATAATCGTCAAAAAATCATGTAAAATTCATATCACTTTAATTTTGGTACGCTAAAAACGAATTTGAAGTATATTTAACATTACCGGTGTTTGTTCACTCGCCAGGTAACAAAATAGGTAGACCGTCTACAGACGGTTTTTCTGGATTTAGCGTACAAATTAAAACAAAGTAATTTTAAATTCAATACAATAAGAGGAAGTTTTTATTGTTCATTTCACCGTATAATTGAAAGTGAATGATTATTTCATTGTGATGAAGAATGAAATGCTTCGAAGCAATTTTTTGCTGGAGTAATGCATAAGTTGAGATTGCATTTTGTGATTGTGATTGTGAATCGGAGGATGGTTCCATGTGTAGAAGTCCACGCAAGTGGGGAAAGTTACTGATCGCCATTCACTTGGGAATGGCCAGGACGATTCTTCTGCATATGGTTCAAGCAGCTCACAACGGCCGGGATTAGCCCACGTATCCTCTGGGTAGCTTCCGAACACCCGTTCGGGAGTGAGCTAACGTGAGAATGCGAAACATTCCAGGATAGCTGGTAGTGCGTTGGGTTTGGGACCCGCCACTTAAAAATCCCCCCCAATGAAAAGTTTGAAAATGCCTCGGATGAGACCTCCCTATACTGATGACGACCCCTGAAAACGAAATAAGGAATATGATTTGAGGGCATGCACCTGGAATGTCCGGTCCCTTAATGGGGAAGGTGCCTCTGCCCGGCTGGTTGATGCCCTCGTGAGAGTAAAGGCTGACATCACTGCCATCCAAGAGATGCGATGGACGGGGCAAGGTAAGAAAACCATAGGACCTTGCGACGTCTACTACAGCTGCCATGTAAAGGAGCGCAAATTCGGTGTCGGATTTGTTGTGGGAGAGAGACTTCGTCGCCAAGTACTGTCGTTCACTCCGGTGGACGAGCGTCTCGCAACAATCCGCATCAAAGCCCGTTTTTTAAAGATACCGCTAATTTGCGCCCACGCCCCGACGGAAGAGAAGGACGATGCGACCAAAGATTCTTTCTATGAGCGCCTGGAACGTTCCTATGAGCGCTGCCCCCGCCACGACATAAAAATCGTGCTTGGCGACTTCAACGCCAGGGTGGGCAAGGAGGGAATTTTTGGTCCCACAGTCGGAAAATTCAGCCTGCACAACGAAACATCCGGTAACGGACAGAGGCTGATCGACTTCGCCGGGGCCCGAAACATGGTAGTCTGCAGCACCAGATTCCAGCATAAGAAGATTCACCAAGCCACCTGGCTGTCTCCTGATCGAAAAACACGAAACCAGATCGATCATGTTGTGATAGATGGAAGACACGCTTCTAGTGTATTAGATGTACGTACGATTCGAGGACCCAACATCGACTCGGATCATTACCTTGTTGCAGCCAAACTGCGCACACGCCTCTGTGCAGCAAAAAACGTGCATCTACCTACGCAAAGAATGTTCGACATCGAAAAGCTGCAATCACAAAAGACAGCCAGAAGATTCGCCACTCGACTCTCACTCCTGCTCTTGGAGAGTACTGCCCAACAAACCGGCATGCACGAACAATGGAGCAACATTTCTCGTTCTCTACGTACCGCCGCCGAAGAAGAAATCGGATTCCGGCGAGCCCGAAAAAACAATTGGTACGACGAGGAATGTCATGCTGCCGCAGAAAGAAAGGATGCCGCCTATAGAGCCACGCTGCGATCGGGCGCAACGCGAGCCATGTGGGATCGCTACAGAGAGCTGAAAAAGGAAGAGAGACGTATTATTCGAAAGAAGAAACGAGAGGCCGAAATACGTGAGTGCGAAGAGCTTCAGATGCTGGCCAACAGGAACAACGCCCGAAAATTCTACCAGAAAGTTCGGCGGCTTACAGAAGGTTTTAAGACCGGGGCGTTTTCCTGTAAGAACAAAGACGGCGAACTGGTGACTGACGTACAGACCAATCTTAAATTATGGAGGGAACACTTCTCGAACTTATTAAACAGTGACAGCTGCGCATGTCACCGAGAAAGTGAGGATCCCGATACCCCAATCGTTGACGACGGAATTGTCGTTCCGTTACCCGATCATGACGAGGTGAGAATAGCGATAAGGCGGCTATAGAACAACAAAGCCGCGGGCGCCGACGGACTGCCGGGTGAGCTATTCAAACATGGCGGCGAGGAGCTGGTAAGGTGCATGCATCAGCTTCTATGCAAAACATGGTCGGATGAAAGCATGCCTGCCGATTGGAATTTAAGTGTGCTCTGCCCAATCCATAAGAGGGGCGATCCTGCAATTTGTGCCAATTACCGCGGGATTAGTCTTCTAAATATCGCCTATAAGGTTCTAGCCAGCGTATTGTGTGAAAGGCTGAAGCCCACCGTCAACCAACTGATTGGACCTTATCAGTGTGGCTTCAGACCTGGAAAGTCTACCATCGACCAAATATTCTCAATACGCCAAATCTTGGAAAAGACCCATGAAAGGAGAATCGACACACTCCATCTTTTCAAAACTAATACGCAAAACTAATACGGCTATGTAATATGACGTTGCTCAACACCAGCAGCGCCGTCAGAATTGGGAAGGACCTCTCCGAGCCGTTTGATATTAAACGAGGTTTCAGACAGGGTGACTCGCTGTCGTGTGACTTCTTTAACCTGATGTTGGAGAGCACCGTACGAGCCGCAGAACTTAATCGCTCAGGCACAATTTTTTATAAGAGCGTACAATTGCTGGCGTATGCCGATGATATTGACATCATCGGTCTTAACAACCGCGCTGTTAGTTCTGCCTTCTCCAAACTGGACAAAGAGGCAAAGCGAATGGGTCTGGTGGTGAACGAGGACAAAACGAAGTGCCTCCTGTCTTCAAACAAACAGTCGGCGCACTCGCGTATCGGCACTCACGTCACTGTAGACAGTTACAATTTCGAGGTTTTAAAAGACTTCGTCTATTTAGGAACCAGCATTAACACCGATAACAATGTCAGCCTTGAAATCCAACGTAGAATCTCTCTTGCCAACAAGTGCTACTTTGGACTAAGTAGGCAACTGAGCAGTAAAGTCCTCTCTCGACGAACAAAACTAACACTCTACAAGACTCTCATCATGCCCGTCCTAACGTATGGCGCAGAAGCTTGGACGATGACAACATCCGATGAAGCGACGTTTGGAGTGTTCGAGAGAAAGATTCTGCGTAAGATTTTTGGACCTTTGCACGTTGGCAACGGCGAATATCGCAGACGATGGAACGATGAGCTGTATGAGCTTTACGACGACATAGACATAGCGCAGCGAATAAAGATCCAGCGGCTACGTTGGCTGGGTCATGTCGTCCGAATGGATACAAACGCTCCGGCTTTGAAAGTATTCGATGCGGTACCAGCTGGTGGTAGTAGAGGAAGAGGGCGGCCTCCTCTGCGTTGGAAAGATCAGGCGGAGAAGGACTTGGCTTCACTTGGTGTGTCCAACTGGCGCCGGTTAGCACGAGAAAGAAACGACTGGCGCGCTTTGTTAAACTCGGCCAAAATCGCGTAAGCGGTTATAGCGCCAATTAAGAAGAAGAAGATTGTGAATCGACTTCTCTTTAGAATGTTTCGGTACCAACATACGTTGATGCCAGGCGAACACTTTTGGTATCTTTCCATAATACATTAGACATTTCGATACCATACGCTGAACCACAATATTCAACTGCATATCCGCGTTCTTGTTTCTTCAGCTCCTTATCATTGTCAGTTGGAAATTTACAATTAGGGACTCGATTGGCACGTATTTTGCCCAAACTGTTTATTCCACGAGAGCGAAGATAAACGAGCAATGGAAGGGAAGTGTATAAGTTATCAAAATAAATTATGTGATTCTTGAAATTCGGAGCGGACTGTGATAATCGGACAACAATGATGTAACACCTAAATCTGGTTCTCCTGGTAGGATTTTATTATCTCTAGCACCGTTGTAAATTTCAAATGTATATGAGTATCCATATTTATCGCAAAGAACGAAAAGTTTGACACCCCATTTATCAGGTTTGTTCGGCATATACTGGTTTCGCTTTCGTCAACGTATAATCGAGCAGTCTTTGGAACAGAATCAAATCTTTCGTTCAAATTCCCTGTGATACGTCTGATGCTAAGGAGCGGATCGTAGCCAGGCTCTCCTTTCCGAATACGATCATCTTCATTTGTGAAACTTTGATAACGTTTTATCAATTCAAATTGTTTAGATGACATCGTACTTTGACTAGGCATTTCTTCCCCAATAATTTTCCATTCTCGGATAACGATACAATGACATATAGATAAGAATGCCAATGTACTGACGAATTTGGATTTCGTTCACTGAGAAAGACGTATTTATATCTACTTCATAAGTAGTACGGTTGGTTTCTTCAGTAACAATTTTCAATATTTTGTCGTTAAAGAAATACGCGAAGCATTGCAAGGGTGTTTTAAGATTTTTATACTCACGAGGCAGTGAACTTTTACCACGGAAAACTATTTCATTAATATGAGTTTTCATTGGCTTCTTACGCCCGGCTATATTACGAAATTTAGACGATGATGGTATTATGTCTTCTCCAGTGAAACCACCGGGTGATGGAGCAATCCGCGGTCCATTTGTTTCGAATGTAGGTAAGGGAGATCTTGCTCGTTTCGGTTTTTTTTAATTTTATGAAGTACCTGGTTGTGGCTCGATTGAAGTGCTTGTCCGTGCAATAGGGGTGGCTGCAATTGGACGTGTGTCGCTATCATTTTCTATATTGCTAATATTCAATGAAAATGAAACTGCATTTATGAACATAGCTGATGATTCGATATCTCTCAAACAATCATCGACTTTTTGATCATGTTCAATTTGGTCTTCCGGACGAAAACCAGGATCTTATCTGAACTGAAATCGCCATCATCTTCACTTTCGGATACATCTGTTTCAGTCAAACTCATCAATTGAAGGATTTCATTATCTGAAATTTTCGAAAGATTTCGCCGCGATCGATCCATTTTTAACTGGAAAAAAAATATTTTTTATTACAATATTTAGAAAACTAGATAAAAATTGAAAACAGACATTTGTATTTACTTTCACTGTACCAAAAAGAATCACATTATCACATCAAATTAGCCGTAATGCGAAATAACCGTAGACGGCAAATAAAAACTTCACAAAAATCACTTTTATTGTTTCAGTTTCACTATAACTAATAGTTGCATTGAAAATATACAGAAAAACATACCTGTTTTGAATTGTTAAACAAATGTCTGCAATGTCTGGTCACTTTTTCACAAATGAAAAGATGTAATGACTGTAACTTTTTCGACTGATTTCAACGACGGCCATTACTAAACTGACGATAAACATCAAAATGAAACAAATGAACACTATAAATTTGGAATGGTTCCGTCATAGCCATTTCAAGGCAGTCATGCCGGCTCACACGAAAAAGAAAATTCCATATAAAACCCAGGAGGGTTTTATGATGACCGTCTGTAGACGGTCTTACTGGATAGAGGGTTAAGAAATATTTTTTTTTTATTATAAAAACTTTTTCTATTTGGCATGGCATATGTAATATAAAGAAAATTACCGTTCCACATCAACAAATGCAATGGGAGCATATTTAAAAGAATCATTTTTATTAGAATGCTTTTACTTTTATTAGAAAGAAAAATATGCTTTTCAATTTTTAGACCACCGAAGTCGCTAGCAATTGTATTAAGCCTATATACCGCCTAGGTGTTAATTAGTAGAGTTTGTCCTTAAATCACAATTGAAGTAAATAACGTCAAACACGACCTTAAAACTCACTGCCTCCATTAGCGATTACTAATCTACGGCTGGAGTATATTTTGAAATGTAACAGTACATGCTCCAAAGGTTTTGGCAAACTTAATCATGGAACGATACTCAGTTGAATAACTTCTTCTTGATTGGCGCAATAACCGTTTACGCGATTTTGACCGTGCTTAACAAAGCGCGCCAGTAATTTCTTTCGCTTGCTAACCGGCGGCAGTTGTACACACCAAGTGAAGCCAAGTCATTTTTCATCGGATCTTTCCAACGTAGATATAGGAAGAGGATCCTATGCAGCCACCAGCTGGTACCGCATCGAATGCTTTCAGAGCCGGAGCGTTTGTATCCATTCGGACAACTGACCCAGACAACGAAACCGTTGCATCTTTATTCACTTCGCTATGTCTCTACCGCTGTTAGATCAGTTGAATAACGTGTAAAAGAAATCCAAACGTTCATGAAAATAGTGATTCTGCAAAAAGTGAATTTCAAACATTGCATGAATGTTGCAGTCACTTTACTGGATACGTTAACAGGCAAAATCGCCGAATTTAGAATACTGAAAATCCATATCTCATTCAAGAAAAAACAATGTACCCACAACGAGTCACCGATTGGTACGGTTTTTGGGCTGCCGAAGTCATAAGATCGCACTTCTTTGAATATAATATCAACAATTCTATTACGTGAACGTTTTCGTGACATAATAACACAATTTTTATACTATGGTTTTGCACAATATTTGATTTCAACAGGACGATACCACTTGTTCTACTATGTTCACGATATCTTATTGCAAACGAAGTTCGGTGGTTGCATTAGGACGCCGAGATTTAGCAATTTGACGCTATTAGACTTCTTTCTCTGGGACTAAATGTAAAGTCTATACTAATAAGCCAGACACAATTTCAGAGCCGAAGTACGAAGTACGAGGTAATGAATGATATACATATAGCCCGAACCAAAAAGTCATGGAAAATTTTGATAATGAGCATCCTCTGTTACAAGGGGAGTCGAATTGTGTTTTATACTTAAATGCCATAAACTTAAAAATATACCTAATGAAATAAAAAAATCATTTCGACCAATTTTTTCGCGTTTTATTTACAGAAGAAAATAAAAAATAAATAATATATCTGCGATAACTGTTTCTCTTCCGAAGAATTTGACAGATGGTCTGCGATGACTGAATGTTAATGGAGGCGCAGGTTAGCCAGGGTGAATTACATAAATTGAAAAACTATCGAGTAAATCTGAAACAACAACAACATAAGTATAGTACAATAGTTTTGCTCTTCACGTATTTATGTATATACATACGTACATACATATATGTATGTAGATACAATAAATTAAGGTCTTATAATCCATGAGAATATCATTATTGATATCTGTATGATTATATCATTCTTTTTGTAATCCCAATATTTTCTGTGTTTTTGTGTATATTGTGTGTATTATACTTCTTTCATAGATAATAAATATACATACATATATGTACATAAAATAGCGGTGCATTAGCGTTCCTTTTTAATCCCTATACCTCGCATTTGTAAACAGCAAAAGTGCTGTATTATAGAAAGTGAGTATTACAATTCGACACTCAAAAGAAACATTAATTGTGTGGCCATAATCTCTTTTCTTTACTTTCGTTTCCTCTCCGTGAACAGTTTTTTAGTCGGATGCCACATTATTTGTATGACGTTAAGTGATTACTTCATTCATTTGCTGGGCCTCTCATTATTTTACTCAGAGGCTTGATTTTTTACACACACAAAATTCGTTAAATAGTGGACACTATTCAAATAATGTACATGAAGTACAATATGTTCTCAAAACGATTTCATTTTTGGAACTTCCATTGAAAATGCTGATTTTACTCCATTCACTATCAAGGCGTATCTTATAAAGGTAGTGACATTAGAGCCATTCTCAATGGAATGAAATGAATATCCAATATGTTAAATAAAATTAGTTAGTCGCGCAAGTTATGATTCTAACTCTTGAAAGATAGAAAGAAACAATATACTTGGTTCTTTCACCACTGAATTACAACTGATTTTTTATTAATATATTAAAAATGTTTAAATGAAACTTATGAATTAATTACAAAATTGCTTATTCTGCATTTCTAATAATAAACCAATTTCTTAATAATTTTAGTTTCTTTATTTAAATATTAGTAATGCTTAATTAGCATTTTGGAATGTAGTTTTTTATAATAATTGTTATGAACTCTACTTTTAGTTCATTGACTTAGTTATTTATAATTAACCTTGGAGGTTTGGTTGGTGGTTGTGTTGTTGTTAGTGTTATGGGGGTTTCCATAACTCCTCCCCCCTTAGAGTAAAGTGAGGCCACAAGGAAAACGTAGGGGCTGGATCGTTTAGTGGAAGATTAGGCATGAATTGGAATTTAGTTCTTTTCCTTGCGATGTAAACAAGAGCGGCGGTAAATATGTTTTCCTTTGATGTTGTTTCGTGACTTTCTATTTGATAGCTCTAAGTTTGTCGAGGCTCAGTTTGTTTGTTATGGTTTTTGCGCTTACTTCGGAATAGCTTATGAGTGTAAAACATGGGGTTGTCTTTGTAGATGGCGCCCTTGATATTGCTGTTATTTGACACTTGTTGTAGTAGAGGAGAGCTGTACCCTTAACTTCGTAAGTGTCGTTGCAGCTAGATGTTACGGTAGTCTTGTTGGGTTCAGGTTGCATGATTAGGTTTATATTGCCAACATCTTCTAGGTCGCACAGAGCATCTTTGTTGTTTATTATTTGTGCAATGCAGGTGGAGTTAGTTGTATATTCAGTATATCGCGATTTTTTGCAATAGTAGCAGTTCTCGACTCTTAACCAAGGTTCGTTAAAAAATTGGATGTAGTTTTTATTGTATGTTAAGTATGGTTTTATTTTTATCTGTTTAGTGTTATTTAAAGGGAGTGGAAGTATATGATAAAGTTCATAGTTTTCTTTTGATACATTTGGTATCTGTACATTAAATATAATATTTGAATTATTATAATATGCTTGCAGTCCAAGCAGTTCGTGTATTTGCTCTTTAGAGCTCATTTTTATTGACTGATTTTCCATTTAATTATATATTTGGTCTAGGTCTGTAGTGCGTAGTATGAACTTCAATATCACATTTAGTTTAGCTGGACAGTTGATCCCGCAATGCTTTCTAGGTGATTGTTTAAAAGGCGGCTGCCTTAGCCGAATGGGTTGGTGCGTGACCACCATTTGGAATTCACAGAGAGAACGTAGGTTCGAATCTCGGTGAAACACCAAAATTAAGAAAAACATTTTTCTAATAGCGGTCGCCCCTCGGTAGGCAATGCACACCTCCGATTGCATTTCTGCTATGAAACAGCTCCTCATAAAAATATTTGAGGTTCGGAGTCGGCTTGAAACTGTAGGCCCCTCCATTTGTGGAACAACATCAAGACGCACACAACTAATAGGAGGAGGAGCTCGGCCAAACAAAAAAGGGTGTACGGGCCAATTATATATACATATATTATAATTAATTTGGCTGATATACAGAAGTTCGAAAAGTTGGTCATGTTCTTTCAAGACAATTTTTGCTTTTTTGTTAATGGATGTTTCTATTTTATCCTGTTCCTTGTTTATAGGGATAGTGACGTTTTGCAATCTTTCCTGCATGATTGAATTTATGGTTCTGGTTATTCAGTATAGTATCGATATGCGTTGTATTAGTTTTAATGTCTTGAATTTGTTGATTTATGGAAAGTGCGTCATTGGCGTCCATATTCCCCGTGATGAATTTCACGGCTGTGCCTACTCCCTTGATGAATCCACGTTTATGTCGTTTATGTGGTGTAAGTGTGTGTACTTTATTTTCTAGTTCCTTGAGTTTTAACCTAGTTACTTTTGTGAAGCTTTTAGTTCTGTGGGTGTTCTAGAAGAATGAGACAGTGTCCTGTATTTTGTGGACAGTTTTAGTGTATTCGTCAAGGTTAACAATATGTATGAGGTTATTGTGCTTAGTGATTATCCTTGCGGGTCCTAATCTGAATCCAATTACTTTCTGCTGTTTGCTTATTTCTGTTCTGTCTATCGTTTGAGGAAATGCTAGTGGTATCCTTTGGGTAAAGAAAAAGTTTAATTAGAGGTTTTTGGTTAAGGGGGCATCTTTTTTAATTTTGACTTGTGAAATTTGTTGTTATGTTCCGTATTTATAGTTACTCTATTGTTTTTCTTCACTTTACATTTTGTAAATCTGGGTGTAATTTTATTATGTTTTGCTTCTTTTCGATAAATGGTTTGGTTTTCTAAACTTTCCGGATCTGAGCGGGGTTCGTTCAGTATGTTTATCCTATTACTAGTTTCCATTTTTCTTTGATTAGTGGGTATAAAATGTTTTGGAATTCATTAAGTTTTGTAATGTATTCATGTTCGTTGTTGAAAGTGACAGTATTATTAAATTTGAAGGTTCTACCGGAAAATAGTTCGAATGGGGTCAATTTCGTAGTACTGTGTATTGAGTTGCTGTAAGTGATCAGCGTTTCTGTAAGTATGTCGTCATGGTCTTCGCTGAGGTGGTCTTCGCTCTTTTCTGGTAGTTAATACAATTATGTATATTTCCGTTAGGGTGGAATGTAGTCTTTCTACAGGAGCGTTGCTCGTGCTCTGTTGAAATGAGGCAATATGTATGCAAGTGAATTTGGAATTGCCTACAAAATTCTTTCAAAACATTGGATGTGAATTCCGAGCCTTGGTCAGCAACTATTTTTCTTCGAATACCGTAAGGTTTAATGAAATGTTTTAGAGATTTTAGTATACATATACCGGATTTACACACGGAGACATCTGGAAGGGAGACACTGGAAATTCTCTTTTCATGTCTCATTCGCCGCTACATGGGCAAAATGGTTTTCGGCAACATTTTGACGTTAACTAAGAGGTGATCTTTTAAGAACTATAGGAAAGTTTAAAAAAAACACATGTAAAATTCAAAAAAATGCATGACATTTTTATTTAAATCGATAGTACAGTCCATATAATTTAATGTTTGAAGATTATTTCATGCAAATGTTGACCGCGACTGCGCTTCAAAAGGTCCATCCGCTTAGTCTAATTTTGGCATACTCTTTCCAATGTTTCGGCCGGTATCTCACATATAAATGCTTTAAGGTTGTCTCCAATGCGTTAATTGAAGCAGGCTTGTCTGAATAGATATGAGCTTTAACATAGCCCCACAAAAAATAGTCTAAAGGCGTTATATCGCACGATCTGGGTGGCCAATTGACAGGTCGCGAACGTGAAATAAAATGTTCACCGAACTCGCCCCTCAACAAGTCCATTGTTACGCGTGCTGTGTGGCATGTGGCACCGTCTTGCTGAAACCACATGTCATGCAAGTCAAGCTCTTGCATTTTAGGCAAAAAAAAGTTGGATATTATTTCACGGTAGCGCTCACCATTCACAGTTACGTTACGATTCGCAGCATCTTTGAAGAAGTACGGTACAATGATATCTCTATTACATAAACCGCACCAAACTGTGACCTTTTCTGGATACATTGGAAGCTCTTGCAATTCTTCTGGCTGATCTTCACTCCAAAATCGACAATTCTGCTTATTTACGTACCCATTGAACCAAAAATGAGTTTCGTCGCTGAACACAATTTTTCGATAAAAAAGTGGATCTTCGGCCAACTTTCCAAGAGCCCATTCACCAAAAATTCTACGTTGCTGTAGGTCGTTCGGCTTCAATTCTTGCACCTTTCGCAAAATTTTCCACGTTGTTGTGTGCATCCTACATTCCGCCGAATAGTCCGGATTATTTATACGTTGCACATGCTTACAATGTTGTGTCATTAGCATCAAGCATAGCTGGTGACAGTCATCTTTGTGTTCCTGGTGATTTTAATTTATGTCGTCTGAGTTGGCCCCCTCTTAGAAACTCAGCTGCTTTTATGGCTTCTAATGTAAATTCTTTAGCCGAAATTCATGTCATTGATAGCTTTTTAAGCATTGATTTATCACAAATTAATGGTTTTTATAATAGCCTTAATAGAATCCTAGATCTAGTGTTCATTTCAAATAACATCAACTACACGTTGTCGGAAGGCATTGCGCCCATATCTTTAACTGATAAACATCATGTTCCTCTCTCTCTTGAGTTGGAATTTTATGAGTTTTCTGAGGTATCCGATGAGCCTAACATCAAATTTAACTACAACTTTTGGGACTTCTCAATTTTTAACGAAATTTTATTAAGTATTGACTGGGATAATGCCTTCCACGACAATGATGTTACCTCTTGTTTTCATTTTTTTAAGACTAAGGTTTCGGAGCTGTGTTTGAAGCACATTCCTGTTTATCATAAGAAAGTATATAGACACCTTGGCATACCAAACGGCTTAGGCATCTAAAGAATCTAAAAAACAAATTTTCTAAACTGTATAAAAGGTCTGGAGACCCAATGCACTTCTCAAAATTTCAAAGCCATTTAAAAGAGTTTAACTGTTTGAACAAGTTCTTATATAGAAATTACATCTTGAATTTCGAAAACAATATTATTTCGGATTCGAAGGCCTTTTGGCAATTCATCAAATCAAAAAAGTCTTGCTCAATGGTGCCAAACAATGTTTTTTATAATGGTAAATATGCAAATTCTGCCATAGAATCTGCCAATTTATTTGCTGACTTTTTCTGCTCCAATTTTGAACCCGACTTAGACTCCGATTCTAGTTTACCCTCTAATAGTTTTTCACCTCTCAATTTTGGGACTTAGTGCCTATCTGTTACTGATGTCGTCAAGGGTATTATGAAGCTTAAGTCTACAACGAAAACTGACTCGAATAGCCTTTCGGGCATTTTACTGAAGAATTGCTTGGGTCTCGCTGAGCCTGTTACAATTATATTCAATAAATCGTTGTCCTCTGGTATCTTTGTTGACGACTGGAAATTTACTTCCGTTACGCCTATATTTAAGAGTGGAAATAAAAGCGATGTTAGCAACTACAGACCGATTTCGAAGTTTTCGTCTGTCTCAAAACTTTTTGAGATAACAGTGAATGAAAAGTTATATTTTGCTGTCAAAGGCCTAATATCTACCAACCAGCATGGTTTCGTTGCAAGTCGCTCCACTGTCACTAACTTGTCTATTTTCAATGATTACTGCATTTCAGCCTTCCAGAACAGATTTCAAGTTGATGCAATTTATACAGACTTCTCTAAAGCGTTTGACAAAGTATCGCACCGAATACTCTTGTCGAAGCTTGCATCATTGGGTATACACTCCACGTTTTTGTCGCGGATCAAATCATATTTGTCCAACAGGCACTGCGTTGTAGCCGTTGATAATACGACATCCCGTGCATTTATTGCATCCTCTGGTGTCCCACAGGGAAGTATTCTAGGACCCCTCCTCTTTATACTCTTTATTAACGATATTGGTTCTTGCTTTTCGTTTGCAGACCACTTGTTGTATGCTGATGATCTTAAAATATTTGCGGTGATTAACAGTGTTAGGGACTCTGAAAAGTTGCAAACCGACTTGCACAATGTCCGGAACTGGTGCTATTTAAACCATTTGTCACTAAACATTAGCAAATGCTTTCACGTAAAATATGCAAAATCTAACAATACTTTGCATACTTCGTATACTATTGCTGGCTTACCTTTGCAATCCGTTGAGGAAATTAAAGACTTAGGCGTTATTTTCGACTCTAAGCTGAATTTCACCAGCCATGTTAACCACTTCTTAAGACGATCATATGCGATGCTTGCATTCGTTCGCCGAAATTGTTCTGCATTTACCAACCCACACACTCTCAAAACATTGTATTGTGCTTTTGTTAGATCAAGATTAGAGTATGCCGCTATTATTTGGAGACCGTACCAAATAGGTCTGTCTAATCGGATTGAGAGAGTTCAGAAAGTATTTCTTCGTTTTGCGCTCCGATCTTTAAACTTTTCTGAACCTGTACCATCGTACCGCTCTCGATGTTTATTAATTGACTTAAAACCACTTGATAGCAGACGATCTATTCTATCGTGCTCATTTATTATTCGTATCATTTCTGGATCTATTGATTGTCCTTCCCTTTTAAGTAAAATTCAATTTAATATACCCAATCTGAGGCTCCGACAGTATGAAACCCTTAAAATTGGCTTCTCGAGAACCAACTATGGGGTGAATGCTCCGATTCCTAGGGCATGTGCAGATTTAAATATGTTTTTCAATTCTTCTGGTGCTGATTTTACATGGCCGTATGGCATCTTAGTCAATCATCTTAAATCGTTCTTTTCTTAGTATACTACTAAACTATTGTACATTAGCTTAATATAGTCTGTAAGAATGTATCCATTCAAAGACAATAAATAAATAAATAAACAGCGGCCCAATTGCTGCGAACGGCGACGAATCGATAATTGATGGTCTTCATTAACACTGGCCGATACAGCTGCGATATTTTCTTCAGTTCGCACTCTACGTAAGTGTGTTGGTGGTTTGGTGTCCAATAATGTAAATTTGGTTCAAAATTTAGTCACAATAGCTCGAATAGGCGCTTCAGTGGGTCGATTAAACTGGCCATAAAATGGAAGAAGCGCACGATAAACTTTCTTAACAGAACACGCATTTTTATGATAAAATTCAATGATTTGCAAGCGTTGTTCGTTTGTAAGACGATTCATGGTTAAATTATAGACCAACCTGAAGATGTTTCCCAGTGAAAAAAAACACGAAACGTGCGTCAGCTGTTTAAACCAACTGTTAAAAAAGATAATAGCCAAAAAATCACCCTTTACTTTAGCATCTTCTGGTTCGTATATATTCTACAACCCGCTAACATGTAAAGCGGAAAACGTTCGTCAACAATTTCTTAAATATATGAATGAAAAATGCAAACTCGTTAAATAATAAATAATTTGTTGTTTTTTTATTATTTAAATATATTTATACATTGTTGTACTTGAATAAAAAAAATTTAGTTAGAAATACTTCATATATAAATAATTAACTTAAACTTAACTTGAGTATCTAGAAATGCGGGAAAAATTAGAATTCAACATAAACATGCCCCATAATTATTTTAAATTATACCTACTTTATATATATATATGTATATACCTATATGTAGTGGAGACGCACTAAATCGGTAGCTGGTGACATTGAAATTACACACCACACATTCATAGATATTCCTTGACCAGAAGTAGCAAAAATAAAATTCTTTATACTCCCGTCACTAAAATCATTCCACGGGATTATTGGTAATAAATTATTATTTTACAAAAAGTAGGAGCACTAGCTGCCAGGGCTTACGGCTCAAGGCTCAAAATATTATGACCATATTTACAAATACGATCATACCTTTAAAACAACGAATATCAGAAGATGTTAATAGCGCAGAAATAATAAATAAACTTAAAATCATGGCATAATATCAAAATGCCCAATTTTATTTTCGGACCTAGACGAAAAACTGACCTACAATACGCTGATCAAAGGAGAAATCAGAACAACGACAGATACCCCGGTCTATTCATTAGCTTTAAAGGAGGAGATTGAACGTCAAGTCGAAGAACTTCTCGCGAATGGAATAATAAGGAGATCTAAATCTCCTTACAACTCCCCGGTCTGGATAGTTAATAAAAAAGCTGACGCTTCAGGCGAAATAAATTATCGAATGGTTAGCGATTACCGGAAACTTAACGCGGTTACCGTCCCCGACAAATACCCCATACCCGAAATCAAGAAGGTCCTTGCCAACTTTGGAATCAATAAACTATTTTCTGTTATTGATCTTAAGAGTGGTTTCCATCAAATACCCCTTCGCGAGTCTGGCATAGAGAAAACAGCATTTTCTGTGAATAGCGGAAAATACGAATTTCTCCGCCTGCCCTCCGGGCTTAAAAATGCACCTTCTATGTTTCACAGGGCATTAGATGACATCCTTCGCCAGAACATTGGAGTTAGATGCAACGTTTATATCGATGATGTAATAATATTGGTCAAAACCGCAGGAGAACATTTAGAAAATATTAAATTAGTATTTAAACATTAGAGGATGCTAATATGAAAATACAGTTTGATAAATGCGAGTTTGCGAAACAGGAAGTTGAATTCCTGGGATACGTCGTTACTCCTGATGGTATAAAAACCAATCCCAAGATAGTTGATGTCGTAGCACGATTTCCAGTGCTAAAGAATCTGAAGGCACTAAGATCACTTCTAGGTATGTCAAGATATTACCGTCGTCTTATTAGGGACTACTCTAAATTAGCCAAACCTTTAACCACACTCCTTCGAGGAGAAGCAGGGAATGTTTCAAAAAATTAGTCTTGGCAGATCGAAATAAAATTCGATAAAGAAGCTTTAAACGCATTTAACAAATAAAAACATTCATTAATATCAAAAGATATTGTCCTTCCTCACCCGAACTTCGAGAAAGATTTCGAATTGACCACTGATGTCTCCGATTTTGCTATAGAAGCTGTCCTTTCACTGGATGGCAAGCCCATCACCTATGTATATTTCAAAAACTCTAAAAAAAAAAAAAATAATTGGCGCGTACACTTCTGTTAGGTGTTTGGCCGAGCTCCTCCTCCTATTTGTGGTGTGCGTCTTGATGTTGTTCCACAAATGGAGGGACCTACAGTTTCAAGCCGACTCCGAACGGCAGATATTTTTATGAGGAGCTTTTTCATGGCAGAAATACACTCGGAGGTTTGCCATTGCCTGCCGAGGGGCGACCGCTATTAGAAAAATGTTTTAATTAATTTTGCTTTCACCGAGATTCGAACCAACGTTCTCTCTGTGAATTCCGAATGGTAATCACGCACCAACCCATTCGGCTACGGTGGCTGCCCTATTTACCTACCTACCTACTTTACTAGCAAAAATAATCGTGCATTTCCCAAGCAGTGTTGGGATGTTTGTCATCGTTGTTATCTTCCGTTTGATTGAAAAATAACACATAACTCAGAACTTTCTCCCACAAAAGAAGAAAACAAATGAAGCAAATGTCAAAAGTTGCTTTAAGATTGGAAATACGAAAAAGAAGAGCAAAGCGTGTCGCCAGTACAGCAGCCGCCCTTCTCCACCGAACAAAATGTTTCCCTTCCAAATGTTTTCGTGTGTAAATGGGCACATACAGAATGTCTTGATGGGAGTGTGTATGCTGCTGTAAATTTTGAGAATTTGTCAATAACTATTAGCATTTGTTTGTGGTTTATACTGTAGATGTTTATATGTAAGATATCTAAACGATTTAAGGGGGTTTCCGGTTTTTCAAACAAAGGTTTTGGGGGATTTCTGTCGTATTTAAGGGTCGCAGTTGTTGACTATCTCTGTTATTTTGTTTTTCATACAAGGGAAATAAAATTGTCTTTTAAGATGGAGAAGCATTTCGTTAGTTCAGCGGTGGTTATTATTTTCATGGTAGTTCTTTATTAGTTCCTCTTGTTTGTCAGTGTCTGTTATGTCATACAATATTTCTTTACATTGTATTAAACGAAACATTTTATTATTTGAAAAATATTTTGAATAAACGGACTGAATAATGAAAAAAGTTTCATCGTCAGCAAATATAGCGGACAACTTATTTGGATTGGGAAATTTTTTAAAAATATCTGTTATAATTTCTTCTGTATATAAAGGTTTGGCGGCCGGCGTAGCCGAATGGGTTGGTGCGTGATTACTCGGTGAAACACCACAATTAAGAGAAAGATTTTTCTAATAGCGGTCACCCCTTGGCAGGCAGTGGCAAACCTCCGAGTGTATTTCTGCCATGAAAAAGCTCCTCATAAAAATATCTGCTGGTCGGAGTCGGCTTGAAACTGTAGGTCCCTCCATTTGTGGAACAACATCAAGACGCACACCACAAATAGGAGGAGAAGCTCGGCCAAACACCCAAAAACGGTGTACACGTCAATTATATATATATATTTATATATATATAAAGGTTTCCTGAATATCCTACGTCGTTTGTTTTTGAATGGCATTTGTATTTAATTTTCCTTTCTTGCATACTATCTCATAGTCGAATTTTTCCAGTTTGAGACGTCACCTGACCAGTTTTGAATTAGGCTCTTTTAAACTCATTATCCTGGTGAGTGGTCTATAATCAGTCACAATAAGGAACCTACGTCTAAACAGGTAAATATTTCGTCGCCCATACTATCACCAATAGCTCTTTTTCTATTGTTGAATAATTGCATTCGGATTCCGAGAGGGTTCAACTAGCGTAGCATATAGGTTTATCGTTTCCTATGCGACCGTGGGATAGTACAGCTCCTAACGCAAAGTTGCTTGCGTTCGTGGTTAGTACAAAGGGTTTTGCAAAATCAGGATACTGTATAATGGGGTCGCTAGTTAAGAGGGATTTTGAAGTTTCAAAAGTGTTCATGTATATCTCATTATTCTCTCTGTTGATATAATATGTCTGAGAAGCTTTGTTTCTTTTTTTAGAAATTCGGATTTATCTGTTAGAATTTTAAGGTTGGATGATCGAAGCTTATCGAAAACTATTTGGAGGTTTTGTATGTGCTCTTGTAGGGATGTGGAATAGATAATAATATCGTCTAGATATACTAGGCAAATTTTACCTACTAGTTCACCTAAAACGTTATCCATGACTCTTTGGAAGGTGGATGGTGCGTTTTTAAGTCCAAAAGGCATTCTAAGATACTCAAAATGTCCGCCTTCTACTGTGAATGCAGTTTTTATTCCCTGTTCTAACATATCTGCTATTATTTTTTTACTTCAGATTTGTGTACTTGGGGGTATCTATAGGATTTTGTATGTATAGGGATATCGTCTGTTGACTTGATTGGTGAAAGCTAATTTTCTATTTTCTTTAAAAAAGATATCTTTATAATTTCGGCATAGTTTTAATAGGTGTAATTTTTCTTCACTGTTTAAATGCTCTGTTGTAAGTGTTTCTAAAATATCGTATTCACAGTTTCCTGTTTGAATTGATTCGAAGTTAAAGGCTTCTATGAACTCAGGCCAGTTGTACCTATTTATTAACTTCTAATGGCTGCTCTATGTATAATATCTGTTGTTCGTCCGAAATGTTAATAATTTTAAGTAGGATGTGCCAGTCTTTTGCTTGGTATATATGTACATACCTTCAGGTATTATATATAAAGTGAAGCAGTAATAAAATTTGTTTCTATGTAGATATCTGCGTCCCTCACGTCTACTGAACTTTTTTTTATAAGTTTGGAATTATCAGGATGAGAAATTGGGCTTCAATTCTAAAGGAATTATTGAGTCTTTTGTTACAACTTTATTTCTTTCCAAATCTATGTTGGATTCTAATTGTGAAATGATGTCAGTGCCTATCAGTCCATCAAAATAATTATGAAAATTAAATAAAAGAAATCTTAATTCACCTGGTTCGTTAAACTCAACAAAGTTTCGAAGTCTAACCTCTTTGTTCAGTTTATATCTGTTGAGAATCGTTGTTATAGTAATTGGCTTACATGTTATTTGATCTTTTATAAATCATTTTGGGTTTATAAATGATGAGGAGGCTCCCGTGTCAATTAGGAACTTAAGAGGTCGTCGGAATGGGGAGGAGATATTAATGTAGTCTAACTCTAACTAATGTAGTCTAACTCATACCATGCTTATTAACACTCTTTTATTAGCTCGGGTTGTATGTATGTATGTATGTAACGGAATCTTTGAGCTTCATTTTCACTGGCTTCTAAAAATCTGATCGACTTGGAATTTTGCACACCTATCAAGGACCGATGACAAAGCAATAATTTGATAAAAGTTTTCCATTATACTTATTAGGACTGCCAGGATTAATATTTTCTTTTTTTAGATCTTCATTAGAAGAGTAAGAAAGACAGAGCTAACGCGCGGTCTGCGCATGCCTGCACTCTCCGAGTTACTCTTACTGATCGGGAGTCTACGACTTACTCTTTCGAATTCGAACTTGCTCGGGCACGCGGCACTGCAGTACGAATATAAGGCTAATGCTGAAAACAGTGAAGACCGTAAACGCAATCCCGACTCAGCTGTTTCGATCAAACTAATGAGAACCCTATGTAAACGAAAAGTTCCTTCCTTCCGTATCGTAGATTTCATTTCACGATTATTAAAAAAATTCCGTAATACCGACCCAGCTGATTGCTCTCTCACCACACAGTGTTGCCAAGCAGTACATTTCGAAATCATTTACAAAATAAGCTTAGAAAAATGATAATTTTTGTTAAAATAGCTTAAAAATACTGTTGAATAATGTTAATTATAGATAAATGAACTATTTGCATTTATTGGTTTTTGGCTTTGGTTTATTAAACAATGAAAAATTGTAACTGATAACGCGGATGTGTGAAAAAGTGTGTAATCAAAAATATCAATGGCAACATTGTGTAGATACAACCAAACACATACACACACAAACCGATGTATTGTGTAAATATGTAATTAAAAGAACGCAGTTGTTCTCGGGGGTGAGTTTTTGTGCACGGTAAGGGACTGCGGTAAGGGATTCCGTGCGGTCTTCACTGTTTTCAGCATTAGCCTTATATTCGTACTGCAGTGCCGCGTGCCCGAGCGGGTTCGAATTCGAAAGAGTAAGTCGTAGACTCCCGATCAGTAAAAGTAACTCGGAGAGTGCAGGCATGCGCAGACCGCGCGTTAGCTCTGTCTTTCTTACTCTTCTAATGAAGATCTAAAAAAAGAAAATATTAATCCTGGCAATCTTATAAGGATAATGGAAAACTTTTATCAAATTATTGCATTGTCATCGGTCCTTGATAGATGTGCAAAACTCCAAGTCGATCAGATTTTTAGAAGCCAGTGAAAATTAAGGTCAAAGATTCCGTTACATACATACATACATACAACCCGAGCTAATAAAAGTGTGTTAAAAAGGCGCAAAACTCTTGGGTTAAATTGTTAATTAAACGATTATCAGGCTACCTGCACAACCAAACGCAGTACCACCAATCAAAAACGCAGTGAATGTGAGATAAGCTTGAAATTAAATAACGTTTGGTCTTCTTTAAGGATATTTTATTCATTATTGGACCTCACCAACAATCAGCGTGTAAATAAATAAGAATGAGTAAGTATTGAAGAGAAAAACAAATATATTATTTTAAAAATTAATTCGTTTTCTATCTTTCTATAGGTGTGTTGACTAAATTTGTTTTAGCGATGTTTTCTCCATCTCCATCTCCATTTGGCTTATTGCGCTAGTTTTTAATAATCATTTATTGTGGTGTCGGATCCGGATTTATAACCGCCCAAGGACTGCCGCTTCAGCATTATTCAAAAGTTTTGAGAAAAATTGTGTACGCTGTTGTGACAAAAACAACATCAAAGGCCAATTACATACATATATTTATGTACATACGTATATTTAATATATGTATATACTTGCTTAAGCCTACATATTGTCATAAAAATTCTTTATTACGTTTTAAATATAATGTATTCAAATTGTTAAAGATTCGGTTGTGATTAAGTGATCACGTAAATAGTAAAAATGTTCCCATTTATTATAAAGTTTTCTAATAATACAATATGTGTTACAGGTGAATGGTTATTAAAGATTTTTTATGGCCGGAATTGGATGGTATGATCTTGACAACGTTTATTTATTTACAAGACGGCGCTACGTGCCACACAAGCAACGAAACCATCGCTCTTTTACGAGAAAAATTTCCGGACCGTGTTATATCTAGAAGATGTGATCACAATTGGCCACCGGGGTTTTGTGATATAAACCCTTGTGACTTTTTTTCTTTGGGTCCACGTGAAAGAGAAGTTCTACGCCGACAGCCCAGGGTCGATTCAATACCTCAAAGATGGAATTCGTGAGGCCTTCGAAGACATGGGGCAGCCACATTGCAATTCGGTTATGGAAAATTTCATGAAAAGGATATTGTCCTGTAAGCGTGGTCGCGGTGATCATTAGCCTGATGTTATTTTCCACTATTAACGGAAGGCATTAAGGTAAGGTATAATGAAATAAACATCCGATCATTTATATAAAAAAATAGCATTTTTCTTTGAATATCAAAATAACACCTCTTATTAAAAAACCCTTTACAAGTATAAGTATTTTTAAGACGCAAAACAGTCGTTATTTAAAGCATATATTTATTATTACTTCAATATTACAGTTATAGATGTTCATTTGAATTATATACATACTTCAGGAATTTTGTGATTGATTGACGTCTTGTTGGTGGTGCTGCAGATCGGGCTTATCAATCTATTGTTATTGCTTGGGTTTCTTCTTTACCTGAATGAGGTGAGTATATTTTTCTTTATAGTTGATCGTTAGTTTCATTTTAAACTCAGTGATAGTTGGGGGAAGCATGTCATAGGCTTTGTTCACTTTCCAAATGAGTGACGATCGATATCTTCACAGCCAAAACTAATGCAATAAAACCACCAATTTTGTTTAATACTATTCGAAAAAAGTCTGCAAAGCTGACTAAAATATATATGGCTATTTTGTGCATCGATTGCACATTAAGGTTGTGCAAAATGGTTTCTAACATTTTTACGGCACCCAATAAATGTGGTGACGGGTTGTTAAGGAATCTCTCTGATACCTGGTCCACCGATGTAAACGAGTTTTTCGAGCTCCCTTAATTCAAAATATTGAGCTCTCTAATCATTTAGAACGAAATATATTCCAAGGCGTCCTCGTGCACCGCATTCGTCTGGGTGGGAAGTGCTTAGCGCGTCGATGATAACCGGTTCCATTTCAATCTATTATGGGTGGTCCGTAACAGGTTCGCCTATCATAAGTACATCCGCTGATTTCGTTACGGTGAGTGTTTCTGTTCTCGGTGTTTGGCCGAGCTCCTCCTTCTATTTGTGGTGTGCGTCTTGATGTTGTTCCACAAATGGAGGGACCTACAGTTTCAAGCCGACTCCGAACGGCAGATATTTTTATGAGGAGCGTTTTCATGGCAGAAATACACTCGGAGGTTTGCCATTGCCTGCCGAGGGGCGACCGCTATTAGAAAAATGTTTTTATTAATTTTCGTTTCACCGAGATTCGAACCAACGTTCTCTCTGTGAATTCCGAATGGTAATCACGCACCAACCCATTGTGTGATTGCATTATAAAGGGCGATTTTATAGCTATTATCTTTTTAAACAGTTGGTTTAAACAGCTGACGCGTGTGATTTGTTTCACGGTCAAACATCTACAGTTTGGTCTATAATTTAACCATGAATCGTCTTACAAACGAACAACGTTTGCAAATCATTGAGTTTTATAATAAAAATGCGTGTTATGTTAAGAAAGTTTAAGATCCACTTTTTTATCGAAAAATTGTGTTCAGCGACGAAGCTCATTTTGGATCAATGGGTACATAAATAAGCAGAATTGTCGATTTTAAATTGAAGATCAGCAAGAAGAATTGAAGAGCTACCAATGTATCCAGAAAAGGTCACAGTTTGGTGCGGTTTATGGGCTGGAGGTATCATTCGATCGTACTTCTACAAAGATGCTGCGAATCGTGACGTAACTGTGAATGGTGAGCGCTACCGTGAAATGATATCCAACTTTTTTTTGCCCAAAATGCAAGAGCTTGACTTGCATGACATGTGGTTTCAGCATTTTACATTTTATTTCGCGTTCGAGACCTGTCAATTGGCCACCCAGATCGTACGATATAACGCCTTTAGATTATTTTTTGTGGAGCTATGTTAAAGCTCATGTCTATTCAGACAAGCCTGCTTCATTAACGCATTGGAAGACAACATTAAAGCATTTATACCTATGTGAGATACCGGCCGAAACATTGGAAAGAGTATGCCAAAATTGGACTAAGCGGATGGACCATTTGAAGCGCAGTCGCGGTCAACATTTGCATGAAATAATCTTCAAACATTAAATTTTATGGACTGTACTATCGATTTAAATAAAAATTGCATGCATTTTTTTGAATTTTTACGTTTGTTTCTTAGCAGATTTTGGAAGATTCCGTAACATAGAGTAATATATACGATCCCTACCAGGCGTTTTCCCTTTAGCATGCTGAAGAGCAGACTGAAGTTCGACGTAAGAGAATTTGGTTTCCAAACAAGTTGCATCCTTTGATACATTTAATGGTTAGTGCTGACGAGATAGTATTGAAATTTTGCCGTTAGTATAGTCAATTGGGCAGCTGGAGTTTTCGGCATACTTAGACCAAGTATTACCAAAAGCGTTGGTAGTGTCTGATGCCGCTGCGAGGGAGCAGTTTGGTTGTTGAATAAGTTTTAAGGGTGGTGAGGGTATACCAGTAAGAGCTTTGATCTTGTCCCAAATTTTCTTTGGTGTAGAGGATGGGTTGATATCGGAAGTGAAGTTGAGGATTGCCTTCCTTTTGGCTTTTTTTACGGATTTTTTGAACTGAGCATTAGCTTTTTTATAGGCCACGAGCAGGACTAAAGATGAAGATAATTTATAGGAATGCAAGAGCCTTTGGGCGTGCAAATCACTGTTCTCCCATGCGGAATAGTTTCTTACCGAGGTGGTGTTGCTTTGAGGAATACCACTATTTGCAGCAGATCTAATGGCTTTGGTAATATCAGCTGTAAGTTTATTAATATTAGTAGTGCTTCAGCACGTGAAATTTTCCTCGCATAAAGATTGATATCTATTCCAATTAGCGGCATCAGTATTGAATTTTGGTGATTTTATTAAGTTGGTAGGAAGTAGGTTAGAACGAACTTCAGTAAGTAACGGAAAGTGATCACTACCATACAAGTCATGAATCCTTTTCCAATTACGTTCGGGAGTTAGTTGGGAAGAAACTAGAGTTAGGTCAATATATGGGTACATGAATTATGGGTGGAGAAATGGGTAGGGGAGCCGTCATTGAGAATAGTTAAGTTTTTGAACATAATGTTTTCAATTATCGTACCACAAGCGCTAGATTTATTAGATCCCCATAATGGACTCCAAGCATTAAAGTCCCCTAGAAGTATCGAGTGTCCATGTGAAGGAAGTATGGAAAAAATATCAGCTTCAATAAAGTTTTGTGTTGGGGGAATGTAGGTGCTGATGAGTGTAATAGGGGATGGTATGTTAATTTGAATTGCAATTGATTGGATCGATGGGGAATGTTACGTTTAACAAGAATGGCTGCCCTTTTTTGGAACTATTATTATGTGAAGAGCTAGTAAATTAACCGATGGTTAACCATAGGTTAGGTTAGGTTAGGTTTGGCAGCCGCATTGCACATAGAGACAACGATGCCACTTAGACCACGAAATGGGTCCGTTGTGAACCGCGGGGGCTGAGCTACATTTCCCTCTCCATATTAAACCATCCTGAGCTTTTGACAAAGCGTAAAAGGTTATTGATACCTAAAACGTATAGACTATCTATATTCGTTAAGAAGTAGGATTTTAAAAATCGGTTCCTGCTTCTGGCTAGAGCAGGGCATGTGCAAAAAAGGTGTTGAATAGTTTCCAGCTTCTCCTCATTTCTGCAGCTACGACAGAAATCATGCGTGTAAACGCCTAATCTCGTTGCATGATTTCCTATGAGACAATGTCCTGTGAGGGCCCCTACTAAGGTCCTGATTTGAAGTCTATTCAATTTTATAATACTCTTAGACAGACGTAAATTTAGCCTTGGCCATGTTTGCCTAGCAATTTCACAGGTGTTAACGCTAATCCCTCCTTGATTTGCAGACCTGAGTAATGCGTCCTTAATGAGAAGCTTACAAGTTGCGAGAGGTATCTCCATAAAATTACTTATGTCTGGCAAACAGGTACCCTCTCTTGCAAGTTGGTCTGCCCTACAGTTCCCTGGAATATCTCTGTGGCCTGGAACCCAGCATAAGATTATACGAGATTGTTTGGCCATCTCATTTAGAGATTGGCGACAACGTAAGACACTCCTTGATGTTGTTTGGAATGCATCCAGGGCTCGTAGGACAGCTTGGCTGTCTGATAGAATGCAGATATCCGTTGATGATATTCTGTTTATCTTTAGCCATTTTAAGGCTTCATGGATAGCGTTTATTTCCGCTTGAAAAACCATTCACTGATCCGGTAGCTTAAGGGATTCACTAATAGAAAGCTCTTCGCAAAATAACCACGATCCTACACCGGTGTCCATTTTAGACCCGTCCGTGTAGATCTTAACGGGTGTGTTGGGTGTTGGATCTTCTTCAAACCATTCCAGTCTAGAAGAGATTTTCATTAGGAAATTCTTTTCGAAGCAGAGAATGGGAGGGCGATAATCACAGTCACTGGGTATATCCGTGTAGGAGTCTAAGATGGTTGAATGTCCATGTGTGACAGTCTTCCATTCAGTGTTGCCAACGCCAATAACTCTGAGTCGCTAGGGCCAATATCAAAAGTCGCTAGAAAGTCGCTAACTCCATCAGGGGCGGATCCTAAATTTCATTCTAAGAGCAGCTGCGGACTTAAAATTTTTAGATGAATAATAATTATACCAGTAATACCAACTCTACTGAAATTTGAGATCAACGGAAGTTAGTTTCAATCCCCTGAAATACTGTTTTTTTATTATGATTCGATAAATCTACTAAATTTTTTAACGCTTTGTTAATTTGTGTCTGAAAAACATTTGTGTCTTTAAAATATCATTGGAAAGCGTGAGTGATTCAAGAAATGTTGAAAAAGTTATTTACGAAGTTGATCCAGTACTGGATTCAAATGGAAATTTGAAAATTTATAAAATTAATAATATTAACTATTACACTTTTATAATAAAATCAGGCAAATCATGCAACAATTTACTATATTATTATTAATTAAAGTCTTGAAATAAATTTATAAAATATATTTAAGGATAGTAAAGAAAAAGTGGCATAAAAAAGCTACGCTTTAAGGGGGACACCACTGTGACAGCCAAAGAAATAAGTGATTTTGTTTGGGAAAATTAAGGAATTTGTGCATCGGATTTTTTTTATTTTATTAAGTGTCCATTAAAGACTGTCATCCTAAATTTTTATGGAAAAATATTTATTTATAAAAAAAGTTATAAGCAATCTCGTGGAGCATTTCCTCCTCCATGGTCGCATCGATTACTCAAAAACGGATCATCTGGATTTAAAAATTGAAATTGCTTGTTAATTTGTATAAATATAGTTATCGTTGTATGTACGGAATTTCGAAAATTTTCATTTGAAAAAAAATGGCGACGGATTGAAAGGTAAAGGGCATTCACGGGTAATCAAGTTGACAGAAAAAACTTTGTTTTTGTCGCCAAGACTCAAGCAAAAGTCGTCAATTCTAGCAACAAAGTCGCTAAATTGGCAACACTGCTTCCATTGTGAGCTCGCTTTGAGCCTTAAAGCGGAGCACGCCGCTGAGTATTTGCAGAAGAGATCTAAGGGTGGCAGATGTAGTATGATATCCAAAGCCATGGATGGCGTGGTTTTCATGATGCCACATATTGCTAATTTCGCTGATCTCTGCACCTTATTCAATAAATTAGAATAAGTTTTTTTCTGCATAGCACACCACCAGACAACATTTCCATATAGAAGAATGGGTCTGACGACAGGAGTGTAAAGCCAATGAGCAACCTTAGGTTTAATGCCCCATGTCTTACCTAAAGCTCTCTTACAGGCATAGAAAGCTAGGTTCACTTTCCTGACTCTTTCTAAGATGTTTGACTTCCAAGTCAGTTTCCTATCTAAATGATTAGTCCCAAGTACTTGGTTTCTTCCGAAATCACAAGAGCTCCCCCTTTGAGCATAATTGGACTTAGTTGAGGGATTTTGTGTTTCCTAGTGAACAATATGAGTTGTGTTTTGTCTGGGTTGACTCCTAGACCACACTTTTCTGCCCACCAATAATGTATGTCTAGAGCATTTTGTATTAGGTCTCTTAATGTAGAAATTAAGGCATGATACCGAAACCTACGAAAGCAACAGCATTTCGTTGCAAAACCTCAAATACCCTACCGCTCTTTCTATCACCCCAGTGCTGACATCTAAGCTCAGTCGTTGCAGCCCAACACCAACAAGCATGATGATCACTACCTGCGCTCACCTTAGCAACAGCATGCCTAGCTTCACAAAACAACCCGCTGCATAACAACAAACAGTGATCACTGCTTGCGCCTGGCTTGGAACAGGATGTTAGGCAGGCAGACCAAAACACAACAATTGTTGTCTGGCCCAACTAACCACCGACTGCATAGCAACACAACATGCGTGAGCCTAGCATGCAGATCAACTGCATGACAACAGCTCGATCAATGCATTGCGCCTGCCCTAGCAGCGTCGCGTTGGGTAGGTTGCCCATAACACAACGGTGCTTGCCTGCTTGAGTGAACCACCGCTTGCATAGCAACACATCGTTGACATGCTTGGTAGGCAGGCCAGCGGTACCACTTGTCATGCGCATGCAACAACACAATGCTAGCGGTAGAGTCCAAGCGACCTTTTTCGCGCAACAACACCTACAGGTGATTACCACTGATCGCGAGGGTATAAAAGGCGGTATCATTGTCTGTCGAAGTTCAGTTCTTGATATGCGGCAGTTCTTGATAAGCTGCAGAAGTTGCAGAGTCAATTTAAAAAAATTAAGTAAATAAAGTTCCTATGTATTTAATTCAAACAAAGTGTTTTATTTTATTTATAAGCAATATGACTTGCTTAACTTAGATACAAATTTACCAGAGACAGCAATGACAACATCATCGGTGTAAGCTATCACCTTACAGCCCACCGATTCCAGTATTAACAGAATGTGCTTCTCTTTGTCAGACCACTCCCCCTCTGGAATCGTTTTTAGGCGCTCCAGTAGCCTGAAGGCAGCACGTCTCTCGTTGTAGCCATGCCGTGCAGGCTCTGCTACCGCGGAGGAATCAGTCGTTTCAGACTCAGTTTTACCACCTTTACCAGGGCTAGTCCCGGTATTGGTGGTACAGGAAGTTGACTTATTGGCCAGAGGTTTGTTGTAAGTAGCGCCACTTCTGCTGTTGCCAGGTTTGTCCTCAGCGCCAGCTTCCGCCGTACGAAATGGGCTAGCCGAGAAGGGCTTGGATGTACTGACACTTCCACTAGGCTTGAGTATCCCAGCTTCCGCCGTTGTAGAAGACATCTGGCTTGATCCAGATTTGGGAGTGGAAGCTATAGCTTCCTTTGCATTTAAGGACTGCTTGTCCATAGAGATTTTTTGTTTGAAGGACTCCATCTGTTTCGTACGATCACCGTCCACCGTGGCAGACATGATGATCTTATTAAAAGGAAGGGGAAACATAATGGTCGACCGTGGCAGCGCCCCATACCACGGCAAGGTCATGGTTATACCCCGAAGTGACCCGGTATCGAGGTAGCTCCGTAGAAATACAGTCGGACAGAAAACCCCCTGACTGCAAACCGCCCAATAGGCACGGGTCGCATGACACCTTGGGTTAGGCGGGGGTCGAGGAGAGGAAATATTGGAATGATGGGAGTTTGGGATTGACAGGGGATCTTCGTCGGTACGGTGATCTTCATATGGTGATTGGATGGCCACCAATTTTGCCGTAAAGCGGATGGATGGTTAGCCAATCCTCATATGAAGCTTCCCTCTTAGTTCATGTTGGGTTGGTCCCCATGATATGGGGGTCAAACCACCACTTAAGCCTCATCCCCGCGGCAAGGAGACCAACATGATGAGGATGAAAGACTAAGGAACTATATAATTTTTTAAATTTATAGGAAACTTAGTTTCTTACAGACATATTATATCGGGATGAATGTCCCGGATAATTAAGTCTATATCATTATAATTATTTATATATATATCTTCTAATATTCCACTGAACAATTTTAAGCATTATAATTAATAAAATGTAAATATTAATATTATATTAACAGAATAAGTATGTGAATCAAAGCGGCTGAATCATTTACAAAGTGGAGCGAAGGAAGTGCTTTAACATGAGAGATATCATCAGGTGTTGTTGACGTTGTTGGTTTTACTGTGTCAGTTTGTTGTGGTTGATTGGCGATTGGCGATGTTGTTGTAGATAAATTTGTTATTGTTTTATCGGTTATTTTTGATAATTGGTTTATGCTTTTGTCGGTTGAACTTTTTGCTTTCGTGATGCTATTTGCCACATTTGCCAAGTGTTTGGAGGCAAGGAGAGAGGGTTCCGGATTTTGTAAGTATAATTTGTTCGCTTCATGTAGAGTGCATTTTTCTTGCGTTTTTATTTTCATGATTTCTTTTGCTTGCTAATATTTCTGGCACATGTTGGAAGAAGCAGCATGATCGCCTGCACAATTTGCACAGTAAGTGCGGGCGCATATAGCGGGTGTGTGAGAAGAGAGATTACATTTTTCGCAAACTGACATACATATGTATTTTTGCACAACTTAATCGTGTGCCCAAATTTTTGACAATTTCTGCATCTCATGGGATTCGGATAAGAGGGTCGTACTTTGGTGGTGATCCAAGCGATGTCAATCTTGTCCGCTAGAAAGTAGTTGTCGAAAGAAATTAAAATAACTCCTGTGAGTTTAGAGACTCCTTCGATAAAGCGTTGAAATTTATAAACATTTTTTACGCCATATTCTTTTAAGCCATCAATGATTTCATTTTCCGGGGCATAATAGGGCAAATCTATTATCCCCGAGATTTGGGGCCCCAGGGGCCATGGTGACAACTTTGCAAACACGTGCAGATATTTTGGTCACAAATCACTTTTATATATGAAAAATACGCAGTTCAAAAATTCTATTTCAAATTATTCTTGGAATATTAAAAAGAAAATTTTATTGAAAATTTGTGCACCGCCTTCTGTGTTTTCACTAGGAATTCAAAAACTAGACTGTCGTTCGTAATGTAATATAATTATAATTGCATGGAAGTATAATTATATAAATATAATAACAATTTAAATATAAGTATTAATAATTATATTTCTAATGAATGAATAATTTATTGAGGAACCCAAATATTTTTTCAAACGCTAGCCATCATTGTGGAATATAAAGACAGAATTATAAAACTAAAATCATGGCAAATTTTATTAGAAAAATATAAAGAAGTAGACTAAAACGCTGATATAGAAAGTGTGAAAAAAAATCTTCCTCTCCCTCTTCCTTTCAATCACAAATAAATACCATACATAACAATCATTTTTTTCCGCGTTCGATGTTCATTCAGCAACGAAAAGCGTGAAATTAAAATCGTCGACAAATCCACACGTGTATGGCAAAATGAGTTTCAACCGATTGTTAGGAATCGTTTTCCGTCTGTGCCCAGCTTTAGTCGCGACGGCGCTGAACAGTTTCAAATATTGAAAGTCACAACCAAAACAAATTCAATGATAGGTTCGACCTCATACTTCTAGGTGCAAAGTACTTTCATTCATAAAACGAGCCGCCCATATGCCAAGTTTTCTCAACGATGACAAAAATTTACATCTAAGATTGAAGAAATCTAACTAAAATAGTCAATTATGGAATAGTTTTTATAACGGGTGATTTTTTAGCTATTATCCTTTTAAACAGTTGGTTTAAACAGCTGACGCACGTTTCGTGATTTGTTTCACTGTCAAACATCTTCAGTTTGGTCTATAATTTAACCGTGAACTGTCTTACAAACGAACAACGCTTGCAAATCATTGAATTTTATTATAAAAATGCGTGTTCTGTTAAGAAAGTTTATCGCGCGTCTTCCATTTTATGGTCAGTTTAATCGACCCACTGAAGCGGCTATTCGAGCTTCTCTTCTTAATTGGCGCGATAACCGCTTACGCGATTTTGGCCGAGCTTAACAAAGCGCGCCAGTCGTTTCTTTCTCGCGCTAACCGGCGCCAATTGGACACACCAAGTGAAGCCAAGTCCTTCTCCACCTGATCTTCCCAAAGCAGTGGAGGCCGCCCTCTTCCTCTGCTACCACCAGCTGGTACCGCATCGAATACTTTCAAAGCCGGAGCGTTTGTATCGCTGCGCTATGTCTATGTCGTCGTAAAGCTCATACAGCTCATCGTTCCATCGTCTGCGATATCCGCCGTTGCCAACGTGCAAAGGTCCAAAAATTTTACGCAGAATCTTTCTCTCGAACACTGCAAGCGTCGCTTCATCGGATGTTGTCATCGTCCAAGCTTCTGCGCCATACGTTAGGACGGGCATGATGAGAGTCTTGTAGAGTGTTAGTTTTGTTCGTAGAGAGAGGACTTTACTACTCAGTTGCCTACTTAGTCCAAAGTAGCACTTGTTGGCAAGAGAGATTCTACGTTGGATTTCAAGGCTGACGTCATTATCGGTGTTAAGTCTTTTACAACCTCGAAATTATAACTGTCTAGAGTGACGTGGGTGCCGATACGCGAGTGCGCCGACTGTTTGGTTGAAGACAGGAGGTACTTCGTTTTGTCCTCGTTCACCACCAAACCCATTCGCTTTGCCTCTTTATCCAGTTTGGAGAAGGCAGAACTAACAGCGCGGTTGTTAAGGCCGATGATATCGATATCATCGGCATACGCCCACAATTGTACGCTCTCATAAAAAATTGTACCTGAGCGATTAAGTTCTGCGGCTCGTACGATGCTCTCCAACATCAGGTTAAAGAAGTCACACGACAGCGAGTCACCCTGTCTGAAACTTCGTTTGGTATCAAACGGCTCGGAGAGGTCCTTCCCAATTCTGACGGCGCTACTGGTGTTGAGCAACGTCATCTTACAAGCCGTATTAGTTTTGAGGGGATACCAAATTCAGACATAGCGGCATACAGGTAACTCCTTTTCGTACTGTCGAATGCAGCTTTGAAGTCGACGAAAAGATGGTGTGTGTCGATTCTCCTTTCATGGGTCTTTTCCAAGATTTGGCGTATTGAGAATATTTGGTCGATGGTAGACTTTCCAGGTCTGAAGCCACACTGATAAGGTCCAATCAGTTGGTTGACGGTGGGCTTCAGCCTTTCACACAATACGCTCGCTAGAACCTTATAGGCGATATTTAGAAGACTAATCCCGCGGTAATTGGCACAAATTGCAGGATCGCCCTTCTTATGGATTGGGCAGAGCACACTTAAATTCCAATCGGCAGGCATGCTTTCATCCGACCATATTTTGCATAAGAGCTGATGCATGCACCTTACCAGCTCCTCGCCGCCAATAGCTCAGCCGGCAGTCCGTCGGTGCCCGCGGCTTTGTTGTTCTTTAGCCGTGATATTGCTATTCTCACCTCGTCATGGTCGGGTAACGGAACGACAATTCCGTCGTCAACGATTGGGGTATCGGGATCTTCACATTCTCTCTGACATGCGAACCTGTCACTGTTTAACAGGTTCGAGAAGTGTTCCCTTCATAATTTAAGATTGTTCTGTACATCAGTCACCAGATCGCCGTCTTTGTTCTTACAGGAAAACGCCCCGGTCTTAAAACCTTCTGTAAGCCGCCGAACTTTCTGATAGAATTTTCGGGCGTTGTTCCTATTGGCCAGCATCTCAAGCTCCTCGCACTCACGTATTTCGGCCTCTCGTTTCTTCTGTCGGATATTACGTCTCTCTTCCTTCTTCAGCTCTCTGTAGCGACCCCACATGGCTCGCGTTGCGCCCGATCGCAGCGTGGCTCTATAGGCAGCATCCTTACTTTTTGCGGCAGCATGACATTCCTCGTCGTACCAATTGTTTTTTTGGGTTCGCCGGAATCCGATTTCTTCTTCGGCGGCGGTACGTAAAGAAGGAGAAATGCTGCTCCATTGTTCGTGCATGCCGGTTTGTTGGGCAGTGCTCTCTGAGAGCAGGAGTGAGCGTCGAGTGGCGAATATTCTGGCTGTCTGTTTTGATTGCTGCTTTTCGATGTCGAACATTCTTTGCGTAGGTAGATGTACGTTTTTTGCTGCACAGAGGCAGGTGCGCAGTTTGGCTGCAACAAGGTAATGATCCGAGTCGATGTTGCGTCCTCGGATCGTACGTACATCTAATACACTACAAGCGTGTCTTCCATCTATCACAACATGATCGATCTGGTTTCGCGTTTTTCGATCAGGAGAGAGCCAGGTAGCTTGGGGTATATTTTTATGCTGGAATCTGGTGCTGCAGACTACCATGTTTCGGGCCCCGGCGAAGTCGATCAGCCTCTGTCCGTTACCGGATGTTTCGTTGTGCAGGCTGAATTTTCCGACTGTGGGACCAAAAATTCCCTCCTTGCCCACCCTGGCGTTGAAGTCGCCAAGCACGATTTTTATGTCGTGGCGGGGGCAGCGCTCATAGGAACGTTCCAAGCGCTCATAGAAGGAATCTTTGGTCGCATCGTCCTTCTCTTCCGTCGCAAATTAGCGAGATGTTAAAAAATCGCGCTTGGATGCGGATTATTGCGAGACGCTCGTCCACCGGAGTGAACGACAGTACTTGGCGACGAAGTCTCTCTCCCACAACAAATCCGACACCAAATTTGCGCTCCGTTACATGGCAGCTGTAGTAGACGTCGCAAGGCCCTATGGTTTTCTTACCTTGCCCCGTCCATCGCATCTCTTGGATGGCAGTGATGTCAGCCTTTACTCTCACGAGGGCATCAACCAGCCGGGCAGAGGCACCTTCCCCATTAAGGGACCGGACATTCCAGGTGCATGCCCTCAAATCATATTCCTTATTTCGTTTGCAGGGGTCGTCATCAGTAAAGGCAGTTCTCATCCGAGGCTTTGCAGTTCTTTTCATTGGGGGGGATTTTTAAGTGGCGGGTCCCAAACCCAGCGCACAACCAGCTATCCTGGAATGCCTCGCCTTGTCACGTTAGCTCACTCCCGAACGGGTGTTCGGAAGCTACCCAGAGGATGCATGGGCTAATCCCGGCCGTTGTGAGGTGCTTGAACCATATGTAGAAGAATCGTCCTGGCCACTCCCAAGTGAATGACGATCAGTAACTTTCCCCACTTGCGTGGACTTATACACATGGAACCATTCGATCTGTTGCTAAATTTAGAACCAAATTTACATTATTGGACATCAAACCATCAACACGCTTACGAGTACGTAGAGTGCGAACTGAAGAAAATATCGCAGTTGTATCGGCCAGTGTTCATGATGATCATCAATTATCGATTCGTCGCCGTTCGCAGCAATTGGGCCTCTGTTACTCAACAACCTGGAATATTTTGCGAAAGGATTTGGGTGGGAAGCCTTTCAAAATACAGCGGGTGCAAGAATTGAAGCCGAATGGTCTACCGCAACGTAGAATTTTTGGTGAATGGGCTCTTGGAAAGTTGGCCGAAGGTTCACTTTTTTATCGAAAAATTGTGTTCAGCGACGAAGCTCATTTTTGGTTCAATGGGTACGTAAATAAGCAGAATTGTCGATTTTGGAGTGAAGATCAGCCAGAAGAATTGCAAGAGCTACCTATGTATCCAGAAAAGGTCACAGTTTGGTGCGGTTTATGGGTTGGAGGTATCATTGGACCGTACTTCTTCAAAGATGCTGCGAATCGTAACGTAACTGTGAATGGTGAGCGCTACCGTGAAATAATATCCAACTTTTTTTTGCCTAAAATGCAAGAGCTTGACTTGCATGACATGTGGTTTCAGCAAGACGGTGCCACATGCCACAGCAAGCGTAACAATGGGCTTGTTGAGAGGCGAGTTCGGTGAACATTTTATTTCGCGTTCGGGACCTGTCAATTGGCCACCCAGATCGTGCGATATAACGCATTTAGATTATTTTTTGTGGGGCTATGTTTAAACTCATGACTACTCAGACAAACCTGCTTCATTAACGCATTGGAAGACAACATTAAAGCATTTATGTGTGAGCTACCGGCCGAAACATTGGAAAGAGTATGCCAAAATTAGACTAAGCGGATGGACCTTTTGAAGCGCAGTCGCGGTCAACATTTGCATGAAATAATCTTCAAACATTAAATTATATGGACTGTACTATCGATTTAAATAAAAATTTCATGCATTTTTCTGAATTTTGCGTGTGTGTTTTTGAAAAACTTTCCTATAGCTCTTAAAAAAAATCACCTTTTATTTGGCTAGAATATCACAACCAGCGATTGTTCGTGAGCTCAAGCAACTTAAAGTAAAAAAAGTTTTTGTTTATCGCACCATTACTAGTTACAATGATACTGGTAGCATCGCGAAACGTCATGGAGGTGGTCATCAAAAGACTTCAACGTCACGTGAAATGGTTCAAACAGTGTAAAAGCGACTTGAGCGAAGTCCCCGATGAAGTGACAATCAAATGGCGAAAGAACTGAAAATATCTGACCGTAGTATCCGCCGCACATACCGGTATTTTGATAATCTAGGCGGCCAAAAGTCAATTTTGTAAAATGCATTAATTGATTTTAATAATGAATAAAATAGAAAGATAACACAATAGAGTATTCACTCCACCCCCTCTCGCGCTTTTTCGTCGCGTGCGCTACCGCCGTATTGGCAGTCAAAAGTTCATTGCTTATCACACTACACATATCTCGCTCGGCGTTCGGCAAGTAACAAATTTTCAAAAAAGTAAAGTTAACATATTTAAAGTTATATGTCTCGTTTTAATGATGGAAATTGAAGCTTCAGGTATATTTTTTCCAAATTTAATTAGTATTTTATAGATTTTGTTCATTAATAACCTAATTTATTGAATTCCGTACAAGGAGAAATAGTGCATTTTTTACACATATTTTTTTTATTTGTTAAGTTGAAAGTTATACTTCCAAGTCCGTCCAAGCTTGAATTTTTTTTTTCAGATTGTGTACATATGCTTTGAGATGTAGAATAAAGCAGAATTAGCCGCAGAAAACCGCAGATTAATTAATGGTGGAATTTCAAAAGTTTCATGGAACAGTTTTTTTTTTAAAGCGTTTTCTATACTTGTTATTTTTTGGTTTGTTTAAGGTTCTCAAGGCACTTCAGGGGTTCGAATTGTAACTCGAAAATACCTATTCGACCGCATGCAAGCTCAGAATTTACCAAATTTGGACGAAAAATTAAACTCTTTACAACAGCAGCTTTTGTCAAGTGAAAAATACTCTGACGAACAGATATCAGCTCTTAAGCACAATTTTTCACATTTTAAATCACAAATCAAGAAAAAGTGGCTACAAGTACATAAAAATGAAGATGTTTTCCTATCAAAGTACAAGTCTTGGTTGGAAGGAGGTTTTGAATTAACTGTTGCAGCAATACCGAAACGATGTGGCCGTCCTCAGAAACATTTCAGTGACTCAGGTGGAAGATCTAAAAGACGCAAAACTGCAGAACTCAGATCTACAGTTAAGGACAGAAACTTGATTATGCATGCAGCTTCAGTAGAGTTAATCAAAAGTGGAAAGAAAGATGCTTCTAAAGCATTAAAAGACATTCAAAACTCTCCGATACGTGCGACAAAATACAAAAAGGCATTTTCAAACACTAGGAAAAAAGAAATCCACTGTTTAATAATAATAATTAAAACATTAATAATGATGTCTATTTTATATAATTTAACCTATAAATACCCAAGAAAAAATCATTTTCTACAATATTTATTCTAGTACAAAATGGTTGTATCTTTAAAGATACCACGGTCATTTAAGGGTTAATTATATTATATAATAGTTCAATTAAGTTCAATAGTTCAAAAAGTCCATTGTCTAAATGATGATGAATAAAAGTATTTAAGACTATAAAAAACGTTAAAATAGTTTTGGCCGCCTAGATTATCAAAATACCGGTATGTGCGCCGTTCGCTGAGAAATGATCTCAAAGTTTATCCTTACAAAATCCAAAAGGCGCATGATCTCACACCAAAGTAGCAACAAGTCAGACTTGAGAGATGCAAAGGAGTTGCTTCGCTTGGTCGAAAGCAGTCAGTTCATTGTGTTTTCTGACGAGAAAATTTTTCAATTGGAGCAATTCGTAAACTCCCAAAACGAGAGGATTTATTTGACCGACCCTTCGTACGAGAATTTGAGTCATCGATTGGGCACCAGGAGGCTGCACTCGTCACAGGTAATGGTTTGGGTCGCTGTAACGCAGGTGGCCGCTCTCCAATCGTTTTCAGGTTGCTTTCGTTTCGTGGTTGCTTTGAAACGGTGGGCAGACAAACATTTAGGTGGCAGACCAGGACTCGGTACCCTCTCACAAAGCTCGGGTGAGCCAAGGATGGCTTTAAAACAACGTTCCGAACTTCATAACGTCCACACAATGGCTCTCAAATTCACCAGACGCGAATTTGATGGATTATTCTCTATGGCCATTTTGGACAGCACGGTCCGAATTAAAAGATTCGGGCAGCGTGCGATTTGTTTCTGGACGGTCTCAAGGCCATAGTCAAGGTGGTCATATTGAGCAAAAGTAAATTGATTCTTAATTTTTTATTATTTTCCCACATGTTCTATTTTAAATTGAATAAAGTAATTTTCCAAACTAAATTCATGGCCCTTTTTATTGGTTACACTTCCAGTGTCGGACCCTATACATATGTATGTACATATAACCCACAAACTCACTTTATGCCTCTACATGCGTCTGTTTCCAAAGGTAAAATTCTAATCCTAGCGACTACAAGAACAAAACACATTCATAGGCGCTGCCGTAGCGGCCATGATTATTTTAGTCGCGACAGCACTGAACTGAAATATTCTAAATCGCAACATAAACAAATTTATTGATAAGTTAAAGCTCATATTTCTACAAGCAAAATACTTTCATTCATAAAACAAGCCGCCCATGTGCCACTTTTCTCAACGATGAAAAAATTCTTTAACTAAGATTCAAGAAATCACACACCAACATTCGTAAATAGTCAGTCCTGAATTTTCGAATGAATAAACGGTAAATATTTTTACAAAATTTTTAGATGCATATAAATAAGTACATATAGGTATGTATGATAAGTACAAAATTATTTACTTTTATGCGACAATCATTAAAATAAAATGTCTACAAAATATTTAGCAAATAAATCCTACAAAAATAAAAAAATACCAAATCATCAATTACACTGTGCGACAGTGATTTTATACTTTTATGGAGACCTAGTACAACTTGTAGGTATAGTAAAACTAAGAAAAATGGTATGGGAGAAATTTCCAATACACCCCCAAAATCTCGTTTTATGGCCATAAAACCGTTTTTCAGTAGGTTGATGTGAAGAATCACTCCTAACTTTGCCAATTTCTATCCGATTTCGAATTTGTTTTTTTAGTTCGAAATAACAAAAACAAGCCTTTTTGACAGTATGTTGACAATTTTTCTGAAATGACAACTGACGAGACTGTAGGCGGAAGTATTTGGATTTTTTTTATTTTTTCTCTATTTTTTCAACTTTGACATAATTTTTACCATATTATCCGATACTGAGGATTTTTCTTAGTACACTATTGTTATAGTAAATTTAATTCTGCGTCGAATGAGCTATATTTGACTGTAATTGAATTAAAATTAATAGAGTTGTGTGAGTTTTAAGATTTTATTGTTTTTTTTTCTAATTTGGTATGTAGGTATAACTTACGCTAAATGGGAATAAGGACGTGTTTTGATGCGTTATTATAGATACGTCATATTTATTGGAGTATATATGTACTGTACTGCATACAAAAGAACTGGTTAAAACTTACGAAAATATCTGACATATTATCACACTTTTTTTTTTCAATAGAAATATGAAAAAGCTCCCAAGTGTACCAAAGTTCACACTGTACATTGATTAACAAAAGAAGTTTGTTATTATAATTTAACCTTATTAAAACGTCAAAGTTTTATTGTTTGTTTCATTGAAATTCAAGAGATATAAATCAAAACGTTGCCAGAAAAGTCGAATTTCTCAATATTCTCCGATGATGTGTCATCATCAGCCTTATCATAAACCAGATGATTGTTATTTTTATAAAACGGACGTAAACGGTCATCATTATAAAGCTCGAAAGCACATAAAGTATGCTGATGTTGCAACTGTTAAGAACCCCGTAGTCTTGGACGATATGATTGACTCAACTGCAGGAACTGAAGGAAGTTCAACTCATTGATGATGATGATCAAACTGATAACAATAAACCTGATGATGAAGAGTACTTTCCGTCTGGTTCTAAGTCTTCAGAACGACACATTGTATCAAATTCAGATTTTCAGGATCTTTCTCGTGATTTACTTTTATCGGGAAGACAATCTGAAAAGCTCGCTTCTCGATTTGAACAATTTAGTTGTTGACGACTTCAGATGAATGATGATGACCGAATTTCTTACAGAGAAGTATTCAAAACTGATGAAGAGAATGGCAAATGTACCGTACCATACTAAACTCCAAAGGGCCGTTTCCAATGCATTTTTAAGTTTGGAACCAGTTCCGTTGTGTACTGCACCGTACCGCACCGTGCCATACCGTACAGTGCTGCACTGCACAATACTCCAATAAATATTATGTGTTTATAATGACACTTGTTATCATTTTCATGTTTCGATGCCTACATACCAAATTAGTAAAAAAAACAATAAAATCTTAAAACTCACACAACTCTATTAATTTTAATTCAATTACAGTCAAATATAGCTCATTCGACGCAAAATTAAATTTACTATAACAGTAGTGTACTAAAAAAAATCCTCAATATCGGATAATATCGTAAAAATTATGTCAAAGTTTAAAAAGTAGAGAGAAAATAAAAAAATTCCAAATACTTCCGCCTACAGTCTCGTCAGTTGTCATTTCAGAAAAATTGTCAACACACTGTCAAAAAGGTTTGTTTTTGTTCTTTCGAACTAAAAAAACAAATTCGAAATCGGATAGAAATTGGCGAAGTTAGGAGAGATTCTTCACATCAACCTACTGAAAAACGGTTTTATGGCCATTAATTGAGATTTTGGGGGTGTATTGGGAATTTCTCCTATACCATTTTGTTTAGTTTTTCTATAGCCACAAGTTGTGCTTGGTCTCCATAAAAGTATATTTATTTATTTTTTTTTTTGTCACACAGTGTTATGCTAGATTTGTCCGTACATAAATTCATGCAAATTGACGTCAGGCCTCACTCAGCGGCACAGTTGCCATTATAAACAAAATCTGAGTTCCAATTAAGTTAACGGCGGACATCAGGCATTATAAACAAAAATTGATGTTCCTATAATTGTTGACGCAATTATGAATTCAATGTAGTCGATAAGACTTTTCCGTTCTTAAAGTAAAATTTACATTTAAAGATTCTGTAATGCAGTCCACAAACGGAAAACAAATCGAAACAATGAATTGAAACTCATTCCTCCCTACACGCATGGATTTGTTGACGATTTTAGTTTATATTTTTCTAATAAAATTTTCCACGATTATAATTTCACATTTCTGTCTTTATCTTCATCGCTATTATTTTTCCATAATGATGCCCGGCTTTTGAACAAATCTTTTAATTCCTCAATAAATGATTTATTTATCAGATATATAATTATGAATAATTAGTTTATATGTATATAATTATAATTATATTGCATTACGAAAGGCACTGGTACATATGTATATACATATAAAACTATGGGCCTGCCTCAATCAATGTTTTGCTTATTGTTGCCATTTATCCGCTCATGTGCACAGTTCAAAATTTCAAAAGAAATGAGAAAAATCGTGAGCTTCACCACACACACGCAACCGATTGCAAGTTGCCAAAATTCTTGGAAATTTTCGATCGGTTTGCCAATTGTGTCACACGCGCGTCAATCTGTTGAAATTTCAAATAACGATTGTTTCGATTTGTTTTCGCTTTTTTCCACGTGAGTGAAAACTTCGAGTGATAATATATAAGTATGGTATATCCTGACTAGGAAGGGAGAAAACGTTAAATATCCCTACTCAAAGGATATCAATTGTTGCAAAAAATGCGTGTGCTTAAATAAGTCTTTGGTCAAAAGGGGAGAAAATAAATAAGTATCTTTGCCAAAATTTTTTGTAATAAAATATTAAATAAATCGGGAGAAAACTGAGACCTAACTTAATGGCAAATGCTTGCGATTTCTTTTACTCTTTTACGTAACATAAAGAAAGCGGTTAGCAGAAAACAACTACAAGCCACACTCAGAAATTTACAGACATTCACATTAGTCAAAAATTAAGTGACTTTGCTTGCATTGAAATAAAAAGCTGGTGAAACTATTCACGTTTTTCGAAAAATCTACAAGGTGGTAACAGCAAGATAAAGAGAGCGGGTAGCAGAAAACCGCTAGAAGCCACGCTCAGAAAGATTGTCCGTACCTAAGTACAAAGCGGTAATAACCGATAAAGTAAAAAATATTTGAATTATTAATTATAAATTCCAAAAATGGCCAATGACATTGTGCATTTAACCGTGGATTCAATTTTACGATTGATAATCGACAGTGCTATTACACTCAGGCAGAAAAAAGAAAGATTACGTTAACAAATAGGAATAAGGGGTATTTATCACCAACTGTGAGACGAAAACTATTATTGATGGCATTGTTTGTCAAGAATAATTAGATGTAATAAAATCTTTACCTGAATTTTCGGGGAACATTAACGCATGTTTTAGTTGGGAGGACACGGCTCATAACGCAATGAGTTTATAATATATAATATATAAAAAGGGAAATATCTTTCTTATCTTACTTTATTAACGGGGAAAACAATAATAATGATTGGGAAAAATGCGAAAATGACTAATCAGTTTAAAAAAAATAATAGTGATATACCCTTAGGATTTTCAAAACGGGACTAAATGTACTCTTAAGGCCTTAAGGGATGTAATGTTTTTGTTGAATCCCCAGGATTTACCGGACACATTAGCTAAGGCTCTGGAGCTGGAGTCCAACAACCAAAGAGCGCGATTCCCTCAAAATTTTACAAACAAAAAAGTTAAAGTAAAATCAGAAACAATGGTTCCTGATCCATCTGTTTTAAGAATATACGACAAAAGTTTTAATGCCAGAGGGCAACAAAACAAGTTTTCAAATCAACACATACATAATCCATATGGCTTGCACAAATGCTAATAGAACTCAACAAAATTTTTGAACCTACACTCAAAATGCGCATGGTCAAAAGCGAAAAAGGGATCGCAGCATCACAGTATGCGACAGCAGGAAAAAACCCCATGGATAAGCAACCTTAGCGAAAGGTTTTAAAGTTCTTGTCGACACAGGATCAATTTCTTGCTACATTAGAAGAGTATGAAAACAAAAATGAATTAGGCATTTACATAATAGAGAAAACTATAAATGGATATATAATATTGTTACGAATTTTCTTACGATAAAATTCAAATAAATCTCTTACAATAACTCTCTCAGCTCGATCACTGGACTGTTGAATAAAACACAAAAAATAATGGCAGAATACTTGTTTTTCTTTATTTCCAACACTTTACTTACAAATGTACACGTTCCGCTTAAAACTGAATCACTCTATTACTTTTCGTTTATTCGCTCACAAGTTTAATTTCTAACTGAATTCCCCATGCACATGCACAGTGGCTTATATATGTACATAAGTATATATATATATATAATTGGTGCGTACACACTCTTTGGGTGTTTGGCCGAGCTCCTCATCCTATTTGTGGTGTGCGTCTTGATGTTGTTCTACAGTTTGGCCTGTATTTCACCGAGACTTGAACCTGCATTTCTCTCTGAATTGTAGCAGCAGCTGACCAGTCACCTGTCGTCTTCGTCTAGCTCATATAGCGGTAGGCACAGAAAGCGTGCATTGTCTCTCAGCTGTCACCATTAAGACTAATTCATGATTTTGTGTGTTGGCCGCGAACTTTGCCATTGCAACCCTGCCCTCCGCTTAAGTCTGATTGTCTAGATTATACACCAAATCCTTTGATCAATAGGGACCCAATCTTTCCAGATGCACTAGTTTCACTTTTCCCTATCCGGTTTTGCATTGCTGTGTACGATACATCACATCATTCAACCTTTTAGTCACCTTGTATGAACCTTCACAGGACGTTTATAGTTTTGGAGAAATCTCTTTCTTTCTTTGGGGATTATAAAGAAGTACCAAACTTCCTTCCCTGAATCCCTCAGCAAGGTCAGCACGGTCAGCACTGTAAAATCTGTCCTTCATCTTCTTACTCTTTAGCTGCAGTGTTGTCAATGACTGCCTTCGGCCATTTCAGGAGCGGCACCTCTTCCGAACGATAAATCCTACGAAAGCCTTAAATATCTTCGAAACATGGTCCAGAGTAGGCGATTGGCCAGTAGTTTCATGTACAGATGAGCTATAGGCCAACGGGAACATTTGGATGTGCTTATTCATTTCGTTGGCACTTTTCAACTACTTTTTGCAAGAGCTCCTCCAGAGTATGGTTGAATCTTTCGACCATTCCATCTGATTAGAGGTGCAAGGGTGTTGTACGTGTTTTCTTAATTCCCACCAAGCAAAACATTTCTTTGAAGTTCCTTCCTTAGTCTTAATGCAACTAACTCAATAGGTACTCCAAGGCGGGCCACCAAATTCTGCACAAAAACCTCAGCAATGGTTTTGTCCCCTTGGTTTGGGAGAGCGTACATTTCTGGTCTCTTACTGAAGCAGTCCATAGCAACGAGTACATATTTATTGGCGGAATCACTTGTTGGAAACGGGACTGTAACATCCATGGCCACTCGCTGAACTGGTAAACCTGCGTTGTATTGTTGTAATCTTCCACGACGTCTCTCTTTGTACCCTTCGCTACCATACACTCCGCGCAATTTCGAATCCTATCCCAGTGAAGCCGCTGCTTAGTCTCCTCCAGCGTTTTAATGATACCCAGACGACCTTCACTTGGCCCATAGTGTAATTCTTCTAACACAGATGCAATCAAGTGTATCAGCATTTCCATATTATTCCCCTTTTCGATGCTCCATTTCAAAACCGTAATTTTGAACTCTTTCGATCCACCGTGCAATTTATCCTACCGGATGCTTGAACTGCAGTGACCATCTCAATGCTGCATACTGGGTTCTTAACTGGAACCGTTGTCGTACAATTGTTTTTTTGGAAATGTTTTACGCACTCAACCACCGCTAACAGTTCTCATCTGGTCACACAGTAATTCATCTCCGGCTTTCCGCGGACTCTGCTATAGTATGCAATAAGTTTTTCTTGCCGATTGATGGTCCGTATGCGCTGCATCCACAAAGAACTTTTCTCCCGCGACCGGATAGGCTAACATTGGCGAATTGCAGAGAAGCTCTTTCAATAGCTGGAACACTTCCTACTGTTCTTTCTGCTACACAAACGCGCAATTCTTTTTGGTGAGATTGCGGAGACTTCGGACAGCATTTGCGAATCCTGGAGCAAAACGACGGTAATACGTGCACTGTTCTAGAAAACTTCGCACTTCGGGAACAGTTTTGGTCGGGGCCAATCGTTTACTGCTTTTATTTTCCCTTCGGCCGCAATAATGCCCTCGTTTGTCACCTTATGTCCAAGATATGTGACCTCTGTTTTGAACACTCCTTCGGATTCAATCGTAATCCCGCGGACGAGATACGCTGACGGACTTCTTCCAAATGACCATCTAGTTAAAATGTTTACCCATGATAATGATGTAATCCAGATAGACCAAACACGACCAAATGGAAACCCATTTTGCTCCGAATAAACCATCGAGAGTGGTCATGGGTTATAACACTTTAAATCCGAACTTTTTCGTGTAAACTGAGGAGCTAACTTCCTTATAACTTTCCTTATAGTTTCTTCCATCGATGTGGACTCTTCAGCATCAACTCAATGGACTTTGTGCACTGGCCTGCTCAAGAGAGCTGCTACTTTCTGTGTCAACGCAAATGACACTGTTTCAGCAAACGTCCCCTTTGGAGTTGAGTATGCTGCTCGTTTCGTGTCCGGATCTAATATACCTCTTATGAATGCCTGGGACTTCGTCTTCTCAACGAAGCCTGCTGTTTCTTTCGCACACGCCAAATGTGCCAACCGCTCAATCTCTGTCGCGTATTTCTGCAAGCTCTCATTTGCCTTCTGATAGCGATTAATCAGTTCCATCTGAAACATGTGGGCACTTCCGCAGCGTCTTTCCATTGCTGCCATCACACTCTCGTTGTTAATTCGGCGGCAAAACCCTTGAGCGAGACAACCAATGCAGAACTTTATCTGCAGTACTCCAGTGATTTGTTGTTGCTGTTGCTTCAAACTGAAGCTTAAATATCAGGAAGGGTACAGTACAGGAAGGATGGTGCTTTAACTTTCGGAACACTCGTTTCAATTGCAATTCACTGAGACGAGTCTTCACTACATCCACCCCAGCATCAAACGTTTCTAGTTGCGACGTCAAATGTATCTTCTCTGCTTCTTTCTCGGGAATACGCGTATCCTGTTTCTCCACCTGTACATTTATCTTTGATGACAACTCGGCTGACATTTATGAGATCCGCGAGGACATTCCCGCTGATATTTGGGCCGATATTTTCGATGATATTTGTGACATTTTCGCTTCCATTTGCAAAGACCGCGATGGTATATCTGCGACAATGCAGCCATAATCACTTCCATGTCTATACCTGGTGAAGGTATTTTAGGTTCTGTTTTCTCTTCCATTTTTGTCGATGACTCTTTGTGCCTTCTTCTCAGTAGTTAACAATCTACGCTGTTCCAATTCCTTTTAAGCTGATGAACTTTGAGTTCGCTCAACTTTGCAATTTTCGTGATCCTGTTCTTGCTGTTTAGCAGTAGCAAATTAAATAACATGTCTGCCGGAGAGAAATGAGAGGGAGAGAGTAACTCGCAACTGTGAAAAAATGTATTATGTCTGTCCAAGGATATATTAAAACTTTGCTGAAATCGAATCCTTCATAGAGAATTTATTCTTTACCAGGCACACAGGAAGATGGCATATGCAAATTTAAATATGAGAATTTATATATATAATATATGCGCATATATACATATATGCTGTGTGTATGCATGTACGTATATATATTATGCTCTGTGCTGTGTAGTGGGGCCCAGAATCCACAAATCATTCACTCTGACCAGGGACACCACCATCTTCCAAGCGAAATTATACGCAATAATGGAAGCAGCAAACATCATGCAACGTAGAAACCACAAGAGAGTAAAGATTAGAATACTCTCGGACAGCCAATCAGTTCTAAAACCTTTAGCTAGCTATACCTTCAACTCAAAAACTCTCTTAGAATGCCACGAGGCACTCAATAACCTGCCCTCCAAAACAATGTCTCACTAATTTGGGTACCAGGACATGAGGGGTATGACGGCAACGAAAAGGCAGACTTTCAAGCCAAAAAAGGGGCAGATGTAAATTTCACCAGACCTAGTCCCATGTTTGGATTTAACAAAAACAGCCTAAAACAAAAAGTAAAATACTGACCCAAAAAACTCTAATAAATCAGCATTGGAACAACGTAGAGGATCTTAGACACTCCAAAAAGTTCTTATGTTTCAATGCTAAAAGAGCAAACATGGCCCTCACGTTAAACAAAAAGAGCATTCGCACTCTCACAGGCGCCCTCACGGGTAATTTCACCTGCAACAAACACTTTCATAAATTAGGCATAACTAACACCAGCACCTGCAGATTTTGCTGCGAAGATGAGGAGTCTATAAAACATCTCATCATCGAATGTCTGGGGTTGACGCATAGAAGGAAAAAGCTCTTAAACAAGTTCATGCTTATAGATGAAGACCTACAATCACTCCCTCAGAAGGAGCTGGTTCTATTCATAAGCACACTTAATAGTCAATAGACAGCATAGGGTGCACAATAGATCAATATGGTCGCAGTGCTAAAGGCTCATAGTTTAACCCTTTACTACCATTAACCATGCTGTGTGCACTTTCCCTAACATCTGAAGAAATCCAGCGCCCATTCATAGGCACAATATTTGGCGCTTTGGGCTTCATCCGAAGGCTGAATGTATGTACAGGATTTGATTGAAAAGTAATGAACCTTATTTTTTTTAAGCAGTTTTATTAAACCTTTTGGCTTATACAACTAATATTCTTCAAAATGGGACCCTTGAGCGTCAATACACCGCTGGTAGCGGTCCTTCCTCTGCAGGAAATATGTTTTAACTCATCCGCCGGAATCGCGTTCAATTCGGCTGTCACAGTTTTTTGGATCGCCTCGATGGAGTCGAAACGCCTCCCCTTCAGCTTTCTTTTCAGGCGCGGGAACAAGAAGAAGTCCGGAGGGGACAGGTCTGAGCTGTGGGGAGGGTGGGGAAGCACCGGAACCCCCATCTTGGCCAATGCAGAGGTGCAGAAGAAGGCGGTGTGCGCCGGCGCATTGTCGTGATGAAGGGTCCAATTGCTGACGAGGTCGGGCCGAACCCGGGCGACGCGGTTTTTCAGCCGAAGGAGCAGCACTTCTTTTTAAAATGTCGCGTCCAGTGCTTCCTGAAGGTACAAGCTCCTTGTGGACGATGCCTCGAGAGTCGAAAAAGATGATCAGCATGGTTTGACCTTGGATTTCGACATGCGCCTCCCGGCCTTCCTTGAACGACTTATGCATTGTTTTATCCGGGCACTGGACAGAGATTGGTCCCCGTAAGCCTCCTTGAGTAGCCCAATGGTTCCCGTGCTCGTTCTGTTTAGCTTTACGCAAAATTTGATCGAGTAACGTTGCTCCAACGATCGCTGCATTTTCGCCACTGCAAAATCCTAACACACTTTTAAAACAGCTTTCACGAGCGGAACGATGTTGACTGCACCACTGTTGCCAGTGAACTGGGACCGGTTTCTAGTGGAAGGGGAAGGTTCAACGATCATTTTCCCTTACCAGCCGATTCGGTTGATCGCTTGGCAGACGCTCCGCGCGGGAAGGCTCATTATTTTTCAATCAAACCCTGAATATGCAGTAACCTCCAAATAATCGGCGCTCTGGCCTCAGTGTGAGTTTCTAACTTTGCAGATATATACATATGTATGTTTTTGGTTACTTTTTATCAATTGAAGAACTACATACGTAAAACAATATATTAATTATATTAGTTATTTACCTACTCTCAGAGAAAATAAAATAATTGTTTGGAAATTTTAGCTTTGTACGAAAACGCATTTACAGGAATAAAGTGAGTGATCTGTGTTTTTTTTTTGTTTTTTGATATGCGGATCTGGGAGGTGGAATCTTCTAAAGATACGAATGAGCCGACTCATACGTATACCCGATTCACATGCAATATTCCCTGGCTCTTTTGAACTAATTTTCGTAGTGCCTGTGGACTAAACCACACCATCGCCTCACTGTTCTGCTTTTTTCCCCTCGGTATTACTAGTTAAGATATTCCTTCGAAGGGGCACTCATTTGTCCCTCCGATTTATCATCACGTCTAGGCCTTCTCATAATTGTTGAGGCTACGTTACAACCATAGTTCGACGTTTCTTCAGATTCTATCATATATTGTACTAGGCTAGCAGCTGTCATGCTCTCGCCGATATTTGAGCGCGACATGCTTCGTTCCCCAGCAAATCTAGAGCATTCTAACAGGGCATGCTCAGGAGTTTCATATTTTTCTGGGCAGTATAGGCAAAATGGGGGTGTGTGTGCCTGTATTTGTACAAATACTGCCTGAAACAAACGATTGATATTGTATCAATTCCCAGTCAGAATTCAATAGGATGATGATCAGAGAGAGAGTCCTCTTCCAAAACTCGCCATCGGTTGATTTAATTTCCAACAGTATAGGCAAAATGGGGGTGTGTGTGCCTGTATTTGTACAAATACTGCCTGAATCAAACGATTGATATTGTATCAATTCCCAGTCAGAATTCAATAGGATGATGATCAGAGAGAGAGCCCTCTTCCAAAACTCGCCATCGGTTGATTTAATTTCCAACTGAGTGTTCGATCAATAACCTCTTGTCTCCTTTTGGTCACAAAAGTTGGTTTGCTACCAGTGTTTTGGATGACCAAATCGGATGACAGGATAAAATCCAGTAACTTGAGACCTCTGGGGTTGCATTTGCTGCTTCCCCACACAATGTTCTGTGAATTTGCGTAACAGCCCACTATTAGCCCCAGATTATTGGATTCTGCGTACTTGACCACTTCTCTTAGCTCCCTCGAAGGAGGTGGCTGTAACGAGTCGTAGGGTAGATAGGCCGAAACTACGATAGCTTCGACACTGCTCCCACTTTTCAAGTACTTTATTTTTGCAGCAACGATATCTCCGGAGTTCAGGAAGGGCCCGGATTCCAGACACTCGCTCGTACCAGGCTTTCGTTGCTACTCTCAACAATAATGAAACTGCTCATTTCGCAAGCTGGGATTTTTCTTATCTCTTTTTCCACCCATTCTCGGGGAGAAGCGTTGGAACAGTGCACCTTTACGGTGCCGTCTACCACGCTTTTACCCTCGAAAGTCGGCGCGTCTTTCGACTGACCGGTAGCTTTCCAAAGATAGCTGTCAAGATAGTCTTGTTGCCCTTTGGACAGGAGACCGTCTCTCGACTTTCCTCTTCTTTGCCTTTCTCCTCTTCCCTGTCGTTGGCACAGACCCCGTTTCATTTCCGAAAGAGTGCAACGTTACAGAGGAATCATCTGTTCTGCCACGCTTTTCCGCTTCCATAACTGGTGTCGAAATTGACGGAGCTTGAGTGCTTGCCTTAGCTAATGCTTCGGCTTCCTTCGCTCTCTGTTTTCTTTGTTTGAACTGCCTTGCGTATAGACCAGCACCTGCGTTCGAATCTCCAATAACTTCAGTCTTTTTACCGGTACTTAACTGATTCACACCAGGTTTGACCGTTGTCAACGACTTACTTGGTACCAGAGATCCATCTGAGTCTACTGAGAGATTGTCCGCCATCTCCACATCATCCACAACTTGTTCAGTTGGTTCGCATCATTTCGACGATGATGTATGGCTCACATTCACTCGGCTCTCGATTGGCATAGATAATGTGCCATGTTTCACTATTAGTAGTGTGCTTCCTCCGGAAGCCTGGGTGTCAGTTCTGGTCTTAAGGTGGTGTGGGGTTCGGACCTGCACATCCGATGCCCGGCCCAACGATTGCTCGACGGGAGGATTTTCCCAAATTTTGTTACCTCGTGCATAGAGATCCTTGTTTAACCTCCACATACTAAGAAATAAATGCATTTTATACCTCCTGCCAGGTTGTCGGTACGGTAATCTCTACATAGTACTTGGGTAGCCACCAATTCCGCCATTCCGCGGATCGGGAAGGCTTGAAACTCAAGCTAATTCCGGCTAGCGAGATTCCACGAAAGCCGAGGGCTCGCATCTGGGTACCAAACAAGCCAATCAATTAATCCCCTTCCTTCAGGCGCATAATCGATCGGTGTCGATGACCGATTGGTCGATCATGAAAGCGGAGGCCCGCAAAAGCACAGCATGTCTTTCCTCCTTCTAATTACAGAAGAGAGTCTGAGACCATTGGAGAAAGTGGAAAACAAACTTTGATTTGGCATTAGGAAGGCCCAGCTGAAGATATTCCGTTCGGCGAACCCGAAAGAGGAGCAGGGTGAGGTCGATGGGGCCAACGAACTGCTGACTGGCATGCAGCTTATGACACCGAGTCTGAAAAAGGTAACAAGTAAACATGGGTTTAAAGGTTGTCCAAATTAATCTGCAGCATTCACAGATTGCAACGGACAACCTAACCGTTCTCCTGGCGGAGGAGAACGTGGGCATCGCATTAATTCAGGAACCCTGGGTGCGGAGCGCCGAGGTGAAAGGGTTCACTGGGAAAAACTATTATACAATATCTACTATAAACGGATAGAAGGTAATTCCAGAACATGTATTGTAGCTAGAAAACACTTAAACACATTCTTAATTCGATTATATAGTTCACGGGATGTGACGGCTGTTGAGGTGGAAGCCACTGACGGAGTCAGAATAACACTTGCCTCTATATACATGGCACATGGAGGAAGTGATCGATGTTACTCTATTGTCTGAAAACAGCTTAGTAAGGTTAGACAATTCGAGGGTCTCTAATAAAAGGTCTTCTTAGGATCACAGCTGGATCTTGTACGATCTGTAAGCTCTCAAAACTAAGGGAAAAATCTAGATCAACGTTTAAACTCATCTACTCGACAGGAAATTGGGAATTGTACAGAAAGGGTCGGAGACAGTACAAGAAGGAAATGAGGGCCGCCAAGAAAGAGAGCTGGAGGGAATTTTGTTCGTCAATCGAATCCACCAGCGATTCTGCTAAGCTTAGCCGTGTTCTGTCCAAAGATCATTCAATGGCTTCTTGGGTCAAGAAGCCTGATGGTACTTGGACTGCTACGACAGAAGAATCGCTAGAACTTCTGCTAAACACGCATTTCCCGGGGTGCAGCGTCCACGAAAGCGGGAAGGGAAATATCAGGGGGAGCCAATATAATCCACAGCATCTTGCAAAAGAAATAATTACAAAGGAGAAAGTTGCATGGGCAACTAAATTTTCTCAGAGGAAACTTTTAAATCGTGTTTAAACCTAGGTCATATTCCAGATAGTTGGAAACTAGTCAAGGTCGTCTTCATTCCAAAAATAGGCAGGAGGGGACATGAATCAGCGAAAGATTATAGGCCAATCAGTCTTTCGTCTTTCCTGTTAAAAACTTTTGAAAGACTTTTGCATATATATATCAGAAGCTCTTTGGAGAGCTCTGGTATATCAACTGCACAACACGCGTACCTTAAATGTAAATCTACGGAGACAGCGCTTCACGAGGTAATCCGAACAATAGACGACTCTTTAGAGAACAACTATTATACCATGACGGCATTCTTGGATATAGAAGGCGCATTTAACAATGTTAGTACAGGCACCATCCAACGGGCGTTGATAGACCTAGAGGTAGACAATTGCATCAGTAATTGGGTAATCTCTATGCTAGAAACCAGGATCATCAAAGGTAATATGGGTAATATCAGCATAACCAAGAAGGTCCACAGGGGCACTCCACAGGGGGGAGGATTGTCTCCACTTCTTTGGTTATGCGTTATTAGCAAAGTCTTAACAAAACTTAATAGAGGTGGGGTAAAAGCGGTGGCGTACCCTGATGATGTGGTGTTAATGACGTCAGGACTGTGTCCTAATACGATCAGTGGGACCATCCAAAGGGCGTTAGACGAGCTTAACTCTTGGGCCTAGGTTTAAGCCCGCGTAAAACAGAACTGATGCTTTTCCCCACCAGATATTAGGTACCAACTTTTACCCTACCACATGTAAACAGACAAACTCTCTCGCCCAGCGCTAAGTACTTAGGAATAATTCTGGAACTAAGCTGGAAATTATCAGGTCCATAAGTTCGTGCGTTTCTTAAAGGTGGTTTTAAAATTAATAAAAAATATGTTTAAAGTATTTATTAATCAATAATATATTTTCCTTCATTATTTACAATGTCTTCCCAACGTTTAGGCAAATTTTTAATTCCCTGCTCAAAAAATTGTTTGTCCTTGGAGCCAAAATACGCTTCGTTATCCCTTTTTATAGCTTCTTTTGCGGAGTAGTTCTTGTTACTCATATGGGATTGAAGTCCATGGAAAAGGGGATAATCACAAGGTGCAATATCCAGAGAGTATGGTGGATGCGGCGTTAGCGCCCATCCGAGCTCGTACAGCTTGCCTAATATTTGCCTTGCAGGATGAGGTCTTGCGTTGTCGTGGTGAAACAAAACTTTGGGTCTATTCACTAAATACGGTCGATTTTTGTTAGGTGAGTCATTCAGCTTTGATAGCTGATGGGAATAATAATCAGCGGTTATCGTCCGGTTTGGTTCCAGAAGTTCATAATAAACAATACCGGCTATATCCCACCAAATCGACAGGAGAATCTTCTTGGGGTGAAGGGCATCTCTAGGGGTCGGTTCTGGTATTTCATCTTTATCTAACCATTGACGTTTCCGAACAGGATTATTGTAAAGGACCCATTTTTCATCACCAGTAACGATACGGTTCAAAAAACTTTCATTTTCAAGCCGCTGCAACAGCTGACAACACACATTCACTCTCTGCTGAATGTTGGCGACGGAAAGTCTATGCGGAACCCATTTTCCCAGCTTTGAAACCTTTTCCAGCGGAACCAGGTGACTGTGAACTGTTCCATGCGATGAATTCAACCTCTGAGCTTGTTGCATTTTTACCACTTTTAAAAAAAAAAATACAAAATATGCCTCTTCTACGCATTATTCGAAGTTTCCATTTTATTTTTTAATAACACGTGCTTCTATCCGCGATTAAAATCAGTTGTTGAATGCACAATATATCAAAGAAAAAAAATATATATATACCTATATATATATATATATATATAGTTCCGTTATATTCCGCGAATAATTTTTTGTATGCAAAAATCGTACAAAAGTAATATTATGGGTAAAATACGAACGAACTTATGGACTGACGTGATAAATGTTGAAGAACGGGTAAGGAAGGCAGAAATTGCTTTATATGCCTGTAAACGTATGCTTGAAAGAAGATGGGGTCTAAAACCTAAGCATACATTATGGCTGTATAAGACGGTTATACGACCTACTTTATCGTATGGTTCGGTAGTTTTGTGGAAAGCTCTAGAGAGAGAATACAATATCAAATTACTCGTCAGAATACAAAGATTAGCATGTGCAATAACGGTCGGTGAAATCAGATCATGTCCTAGAGAGGCTCTCAATGCACTAACACACGTTATTCCAATAGACCTACATGTTAAGAAGACAGCAACCATGAGTGCATTTAGGTTAAGGGAAGCGGGTCGCTGGAGAGAAAAAACTTATGGTCATGCTAGTCTATTATTGCGACAAACTCAGTTAATCTCGGTGAGAACTGACTACATCGTCCCGACGGTAACTTTCAATAAGAATTTTGCCACTCTCTTTCCATCTAAGGAAGAATGGAATAAGGGATTCTCTCTAAACAATTTCGACACTACAGTCCATACGGACGGCAGTAAAATGGGCTGCGGTGTTGGAGCTGGTATATATTCTCACAGACTTAAAATTGAGAAATCTGTGCGTCTCCCTAATACCAGCAGTGCTTTCCAGGCGGAAGAACTGGCAATTGGGGAAGCATGTAGGCTACTAATCAGAGATTTCTCGTTTAAGGGCAATATCGCTATTCTTTCGGATAGCCAAACTGCAATCCAGGCACTGGGTTCGGCTATTATAACCCCTAAAGTGGTGGAACAAAGTAGGAATAGCCTCACCATCTTGAGTGAAAACCATAAAGTTACCTTAATCTGGGTCCCGGGACATCGGAACATTAAAGGTAACGAAAAAGCAGCTGAACTCGCAAGAGGGGGATCTACTATGAATAACGCTCTTGCAAAATTGGTATTCACACCATTAGGTGCAGTCAAGAATACAATTTTAGGTGGAAAGTCCAGACGAAATGCAAAATTAGCAGAACGTTATAGCCCACCTACAACCTCAAGCAATCGTCAACATTGATAAACATAAAACGACGGGACGCCTGGACACTAACGGCAGTCATAACTGGCTTTTGGTCTATCGGAGAATAAGCAGCCAAAATGGGTATACCTTACAACACATACTGTCACAGTTGTAAACACCCAGAGAAAAAGGAAACAATCTTCCATTTCCTCTGTGAATGCCCTGCCCTATGGAGGGACAGAATGTTAACCCTGGGCCGGCCGCTGTTCAAGGATCTCGAACAACTGTCTGGCATAGACGTCAACAACCTAATAAGGTTCTTAAGGTACTTGACCACCTTGGAAAGCTAAAAAGTACAACATATTCAATAATTTTTTTTTCATGTTCTGTATAATATATTAAAATAAATTATTTTTTTAATTTTTATTTAGAGCTTATATAATACAAAAAAAAATTGATTTATTAAAATTTCTTTTTTTAACATATATCCAGGAGGCGCCAAAGTCGAGGCCTGAAGAAAATCATGTCTTGCGGCGGACAGTTAATCTTAGAAATGGTAATTCTAAAACAAAAGAGAGAAACAAAATTTTCAAAAGGAAGGTTCCTTGCGTGAGAATTTACCACAAACTGACAAAAAAAAAATAAAATAAAAAAATGGCGGATGTTTGAAAAAAAGTTAAGAAAACACCCCTGTTTTTCACAATGTTAAGCTTAAAAAGCAATACTTTATTAACTTTTTTTTTGCAAAATGTGGTAAATTGGCATACAAAACATCTTAACAAATAAAACAAGACCAAAATCATTAAAATCGGCTAAGCAGTTTCGGAGATAAAGTGTCCGCCATTCGAAAAAAAGTAATTTCTGGAAAAACGCGTTTAAAGTTAAAACTTGCTATTTTCTTTCAGCTGAGTCAGCAAGTAATGAGTGCAGGGTGCGCCTGCACATTTTCACTGATTTCACTTTGTTAGAATTCGAATTTAAAAAAACAGTTTCAGGTGATGATTTTTAAAAGTATAAGGATTGAAAAAATGTAAAAAAAAAAAATTTAATTTTTTGAAACTTATAAGGTGGTCAAGTACCTTAAACCGCACAGACTGGATATAATCATGCTGTAAATAACCGTTAAACAAGTTGGTAACGAGGATGTGTCAACAAAATGGTGCGGAAACGGTAGTTGGATTCTAAAAGAATCACCACTTTAACCAACCAACCAACAAGAGCATTTCTTCGTCTAAATTTCGGGTTTTCCAGCCTGATTTTTGTACTCTTTCGACGTGTTTTCGCATTTGAAAGCGTTGTGTAGGACTCCACTCGAACAGGATCATTTTATGGTGACCATGTGTATACTTCTCAGATACATGCGATCGTGCTGTTATAGCTGTTGGATTAGCAATGGTCAGCTCTATGGTACTCTTATTGCCCCGATTTAGTAGCACTAGGTCTAGACTACCAAAGGACTCCAGTAGTACTGCTCCACTTTGTGTTGTTACCGAGCAGTGACATTCAGTAGCCCATGCACTAAAATCGCCTACAACTACTATAGGTGCTTTCCCTCTGATGGATCTGGTCAATACATCATCCGTTTGCTCAATATAGCAGCTACAAAAGAAAATGCCCTTGATTGTGGCGATTACAAATCCGTTATATTTCTGGGGCTGGATCTCAAAGGAGTAGTTGCCGCAGTTCATTATGGCTGCGATGTCGTTTGCATCAGATGCCCACCGGTTGCTATCTGTTTTGATGCGGTATCGTTCGCTCAAAAGAGCAATACAAATTTTTTCCTCATTTAATGTTTGGTTGAGGAGATCTTTTGCAGCTTCGCAGTGATTAAGGTATAATTGCAGACACTTAATAATTTCTGGATCTATTGTTAATCGCTTTTTTATAAATCCAACATTTGGTGCTGGCCATAATGTGCTCTGTTTTGTTTAACCCCTTCATTTTACACACAGAGCAGCTTGGATTTTAAGTGCATTTTTTCGCGATATGTTCTTCAGTCCCGCATCTTAAGCCCCTTTCACCTCTGTCGGTGTTTTGGCGTGATTTCGCCACATGACCGAATTCTTGACACCGATAACATCGCGTTAGCGTTGCCTTTCCCCGTATTCGGCATCGTACCAATCCCACTTTTAGTTTTCCTACTTGTAGCAATTTCCTCGCATGCTTAATGGGCAGTATTAAAGTCGCTATTTGCGTGTTATATCGAAGTACCCGCATGGACTTAACTGTGATATCTGTTAATTCATGAATTTCTGGGAATTGTTCCTTCACTGTTTGTATGACGTCATTTTTGGTAGCCGTTTTTTCCAGAACTCTACATTCGATAGCGGTGCGTTCACGCTGGTTTTTCACACTCGTCAGCACATTTCCTACCTGCTCTTAAAATTTTCCGGTTTGGTTCCCCTTTCGTAGCTCTTCTGATTTCTTTGACGCTTTCCCCTAAATCTTTCAGCTCAGGTTTGCCTTTAATTGCTTTTAAGATATCGGCATATGACTTCTCTCCGGTTTTGCAATTGATTAGCGCGTCAGGACGTACTTGTGCTAGATTGCGCGGTCTCTTGACTCCGTTTTTGCTTTCCACAAGTCGCTAGTCATTTATCTCAGCATGGTTCTCAGTATGCTGTTCGCTTGCTGTCCTTTCACTTTCTGTCGCTTTGCTAGCTGTAGAAGTAGGTTGCCTATTCACTCTACTACCGTGCTTGCCCAATGTAGCTTGCTGAGCTTTTCCCTCTGCTTGATACGAGGTATGCCATCTGTGTGCACTCCCTTCGTGGCCTGCATTATCGCTATTGGTGCTTCAGTCTCCTTATTTATTGACGCCTCTTTGGTTAGATGCTGTAGTTTATTTGCCAGGTCTCTCATTGCCTGGTCCACATGTCGCTGCGCTGCCATCAAATCGATTAGTTCGACAATTTTACTTCACAACTTCCTATATGCATCGTTATCTTTAAGCTCGTTATCGTTGGTTTCAGTACTGATATCTTTGCCTATTGGCGTATGCGGAGTGGGGATGCCTTCCTTAAAAGGATAGCAGATTCCTGACGAATCAGCCTCTGCTACCATGGTGTCATTAAATATAATGGGTGTAGTTGGACGTGTCGGCGATCTTGCCATTTTGTGGCTTCTCTTGAAGGGGTCTTTCCCTTTCCCAGCATTCTCTTCTAATACGATTTCATTATCGTTCTCATATCCGCTGTTGCTGATACTGTCGGATTTTTCCGCTATAGTTACCGCTTGCTGTTGTTGTAATTTTTGTGTTTGTGGGCCTACACGACCAACTAAATGGCGCCGGCTAGAGACTGTTACTTAAGGCCTGCCAAGGTTTTAACGAGACGGGGGATATTGTGACATTAGCCCAGGAGCCATTTCAGTAAGGTGTCACCCTTACCTACTAAAGTCCTAGAATACTACAATAACTAGCCCATGTCAAAGAAAATACTGTCCCATCGCCAGTTTGCCATAATTAAGGTCTTACTGGTCTCGATCTTAATGGGGTCCCCCCGCCGTATTTTTTACTTGTTTTGCTCAGCCAATTCCCGTTGAGGTAATACTCGTAACTAACAGACTGAGCTGTGGATTTTAGTTGCCTCCTACGACAGGCATCGCTTACCGCGGGCAAATTCTAACCCCTAATCCGCTGAGTGGCCTTTGTGTGTGGTTGTATGGGCAAGCATGTGTGTATGTATATTAATAAGCATTGTTTTGCTGGGAGTTCAGAATACAAATATGTACGTACATAGGCTAGGGCATGAAGTGAGCATACTCACATACAAATATGTACATGCATATGCAGAATATGTTAGGCAAGATCATTCGGGTATTTACTCCCTAATTATTGCATGTAGATATGATAAGGCGATGCGTCGTGAGATAGGTCATGGTTGCTGCAGTGCATATGTATGTGTACACATATGTAACACTATAAGAATTCAAGAGGAAATTGAACTATTGTACAAATATATGTAACATAATATATATTACAAATTTACAAATATAAGTAAAATAATTATATATCAATATACCAAAACAGTTGTACGCTCTATGCATTCTCGTCTAAAATTAGTTTCAACACTAAAAATTTGCAATTTTCATTAAATTTGTATAAAGTTTTAAATTTCCTAAAACGCACGCACATGTGAGGTCATTTTACAATGCATTTTGTTTCTGTTGCAATCTTCTTTTTAAATAAAAACAGAGAATATTAAAGTTACTTTGATTTTAAATTTTGGTGCTTATAATTCAAATATATGTATCTTTGAATGTACATTCAAGTTTTTTGAAAATACAAAATGAATAAAACCTCATTTGTCAAGGGAAGATAGAAATAAGCTCATTCAAATGCCGTGGGCCATTCGTCAATTTGATTTCCTACATAAGCCAAAACTTGTGCAGAGCCAATATACTAAAGAGAGAATCACTGTAATTAGCCCTGTTAAAAGTTTCACCACACCATGGCAGCGGTTAGACTTCATTTTTAATAATTCACACTATTCCCAGCTCGTGAGACTTCTCTATACATTACCGTTCCTTGTCTGTCGTTTTCAGCCAACCCATATACAGAGAACGTTAATGTATAGAGAAGGCTCATGAGCTTCGAATAGTGTGAATTGTCAAAAATGAAGTCTAACCACCGCCGGAGTGTGGTGAAACTTTTAACAGAGCTGATTGCAGTGAATTCTCTCTTTAGTATATTGGCTCAGCACAGTTTTTGGCTTCTGTAGGAAATCAAATACACGAATAGCCGACGGACTTTTGCAAGAATTTGCTTGTGCATTTCTATGTTCCCTTGATAAACGAAAATTTATTCAATTTATATTTTGAAACAAACTTAATTTAAAATTATTTAGATGTGCCAACATTTAAAATCAAAGTAACTTTAATTTTTGCTGATTTAATTTAAAACGAAGAACAATACATTATAAAACAACCTCACAATTTTTTGTGTGCGTTTTAGTAAATTTAAAACTTCATACAAATTTGATGACAATTTTTACTAATTTTTCGAGTCGAAATTAATTTTAGACGAGAATTCATAGAGCATACAAGTGTTTAGGTATGTATATTGATATACATATGTATATGTATATGTATGTATATGTATATCAATATAAACATATATTATATTGTGTATTTATGTATATGAAAAAGTTAAATTGCATCTTCAATTCTTATAGTGTTACATATGTACCTATATGCATACGCACTGCAGCAATCATGATCTATCTCACGATGCATCGCCATATCATATTTCATGCAATTATTAGGGATTAAATACCCGAATGATCGAATCTCTGCCTAACAAATGCTAAAACAATTATCTTCTGCATATGCAAGTACATACATATTTGTATGTGCGTATGCACACTTGATGTCCTAGCTTATGTACGTACATATTTGTGTTCTGAACTTTCAGCAAAACAGTGCTTATTAATATACACATATGCATGTATATACAACCGCAGAAGAAATGCATTTCTGTGCCTCGGTTACCTAATAAATGATCTGAAGGATATCATTGGCAGTGGCAAACGCTCCATAAACCAAAATCTCAGAGATTTAGTGAAGGCGATTGTAATTTCCTACGATCAGGTAGCAGAAGAGATAGGAAAAGCTAAACCTCGTACAAAAGGTACGAAGTATTCGCAGACGACTCCTTCTCTTGGAATAACTGCACAGCAAGCGACAAAGCGAACCCATGTACGCGCACCGGGTGAGGTATTACCAATACAAAGACCTTCTCGGAAGGATAATAAAGTTCCTAAATCCATTGTCAATGCTTCACAAAAGACAGCTATGGCAAATATGGAGGGAAAAAGGCAACGGAGGGCGCGTGAATGACGGCAAATAAACGGCAGAGCACAAGGAGTAAATCTGCTCGTCCCGATGCCATCATTGTCAGAAGCACGGGCGAATGTTCTTACGCCGAGATTTTGAAGACAGTCAAAAATGAGGATTCTCTCAAAGAGATGAACGGGCTGGTTCAAAAAATCCGCAAAACTGCGAATGGCGATCTACTGTTCCAGTTGGCAGCGGTGGGTCTGGCTCTCTCAGGAAAGGCGGAGGTAAAATCGTTAATAGAAGAATCACTTCTCGAGATTCACGATGTTGATGAAGTAACTACGCCCGAGGAGGTTCGCGTAGCAATAAACTCCCAACTACTCCTCAACGTAGAGCCCTCGTAGATTCGCTCGATACGGAAGGCATATGGCGGTACGCAAACGGCACTTGTTTCACTGCCTTCTGAGGCCGCCAAAAAGTTATTAGAAGTGGATAAAATTCGCATTGGCTGGGTAATATGCCGTATTCGTCAGAGAATCCAACCGAGACGCTGCTTTAAATGCCTAGAAACCGGGCACATATCAAGAAATTGCACTAGCCCAACCGATCTCCGTTGAGTGTGCTTTAAATGCGGAGGAAAAGGGCACGTAGCAAAAATATGCACAAATACTCCAAAGTCCTTATTTTGTGAAAAAAGACGTACCAACCGCACTGATCATGCTACCGGCGGCAATAAATGCCAGGTATTTCAAGAAGTGCTTCAAAAGATTAAACAGTTATGAGATTGCTACAACTCAATCTCAACCATTGCGAAGCCGCACAAGATCTCTTGTCGCAAACAATTCCAGAACTAAAGGTTGATGTAGCCATAATGAGCGAACCGTATAGACAAACGTCAACTGGACGCAAGATGCTTGCAAAAAGGCTGAGAGCGTAGTAAAAGAAAGAAGCTTTGTTTGCGGCAAGATCTCAGATATATTTATATAAAGCTGTTATATACCTCCAAGCACCCCTTTGGACGAGTTTGAGGAGATAGTAAGGAAAATCGCCATGGATGCAATGTTAAGGCAGCGATATATTATTGCAGGCGATTTCAATGCATGGGCTATAGAGAGGGGCTCACAGCGGACTACACCAAAGGGCAGAACATTTCTTGAAGCATTTGCATGCCTGGATATTGTTTTGCTGAAAAGCGGCGGGGAGCATACCTTCTTCAGAAATGGCTTTGGTTCAATAAAAGACATCACGTTCGTCAGCGCTATCATCTACAGAGAGTCTAAGTGGAAGCTTAGTGATTGTTATACTCAAAGTGATCAAAGTGAATGCAAACTTCAAAAACACCAATTAAGTTTGAAGTATCCAGAATGGAAAACCGGCACCTTAGATCCTGGTATATTTAAAGAGATGTTGCCAACAAGCGAATATACGGGATGCGCGAACGACATGGCATCCAAAATTATGGGTGATATTCGTAGAGCCTGCGGATCGTCAATGTCTCGCAAGACGACAGCAAATAAACACGTTCCTGTCTACTGGTTGAACGAGAGTATTCATTCTTTCAGGAAAGAATGCATTAAGGCTAGAAGAAGCTTCCAACGGGCAAGAGGTAGATCTAACTTTCTAGAAGCCAGAGAAACGTATAAAGCTGCGCGACGTCAACTCAAGACAGCAATAAAGGAAAGCAAGCTCAAAAACTTCCTTGAGCTCTGCGATGATGCTGAAAACAATCCTTGGGGGACAGCATACAAGGTGGTGACCAAGAAGCTAAAGTCTGCTAGGGAATCCATACCAACATACCCGATTTTCCGGAATGAGGTGGTAAACACACTTTTCCCCAAACAAAGAAAGTTAGTTTCCTTAACCTCGAAGCCAATCGCACATCAGTTTCTAAGAATCTAAGCAGACGTGGTTCTTCAAGCAGTGAATAGGATCGAAAATAATAAGTCTCCTGGCCCAGACGGGGTGCCGCCAAAACAATTGCACAAAAAGCAATAAGTGGTACCCGATGGCTCCAAGGTGCCAAAAAGTACTGCTTAATAGTAACCTTGGATGTAAGAAATGCATTCAACACCGCAAACTGGGCCAAAATACTGGACGAGATCGGAGTATCCCCCTACCTGCGAGCAATGATACGAAGCTACTTCGAAGACCGCGTACTGGATTACGACGCAGCAGTAGGTAGAAAGAGCTATAAAGTTTCAGGCGGTGTCCCTCGAGGCTCAGTCTTTGGACCACTGCTCTGGAACATCATGTACGGTGGTGTTTTGCGCCTCAATATACCCAATGTTTTCAAAATTATCGGATTTGAGGACGATATTGCAGTAATTATTACGGCGAAGAGACTGAGCGACATCTGCGAAAAAGTAAATCGGACAATATGTATATATATAATTGGCGCGTACACCCGCTTTGGGTGTTTGTCCGAGCTCCTCCTCCTATTTGTGGTGTGCGTCTTGATGTTGTTCCATAAATGGAGGGACCTACAGTTTCAAGCCGACTCCGAACGGCAGATATTTTTATGAGGAGCTTTTTCATGGCAGAAATACAGTCGGAGGTTTGCCATTGCCTACCGAGGGGCGACCGCTATTAGAAAAATGTTTTTCTTAATTTTGGTGTTTTCACCGAGATTCGAACCGACGTTCTCTCTGTGAATTCCGAATGGTAATCACGCACCAACCCATTCGGCTACCGCCGCCGGACAATAACTTGCGTTAATTCGTGGCTGGTGCAAAACGGTCTTCAACTCGCCGAGCAAGAAACGGAGTCCGTTCGCATATCGAGCCGGAGAAAAGTAGAAGTGGCAACTATACAAGTTGGTAATCACAGCACCGCGACAGTACCAGAAGTTAAGTATCTGGGAATATTGATAGGCATCAGGTTATCTTTTAAAACTCACCTAGAGTATGCGACCAAAAAAGCATTAGTAACTGTAGCAGCCTTATCGCGAATAATGCTAAACGCCCGCGGTCCAAAACAGCGGCGACGCCAACTTCTAGCAGGCTTGGTGAAGAACCAAATATTATATGGTGCTCCTGTTTGGCACATGGCTACGCAACAGGTTTCCTACTTCCGCGGTATAAAGGCAGCGTATCTTTTATGTGCGCTTCGAGTCTGTTCCGCCTTTAAACCGGTTTCAGAAGAAGCAGCGCTGGCTATCGCTGGAATGTATCCAATAGAGATATTGGCAAACGAAGTATGCAGTATTGGCTGACAGTGAAACGCAACGCATCGTAGCACGGAAAACTAGTACCCAAACTTGGCAGCAAAAATGGAATAATACAACGAAGGGCCGCTGGACACAAACGCACTCACTTTATTCCTCTAAATGCGTATGTCGTTCAAAGGTAAAATTCTATGCCTACCGACTACAAGAACAAAATGCATTCGTAGGCGCAGCCGTAGCGGCCATCATTCTAGTTGCCATAGTGCTGAACAGTCTAAAATAGTCGCGGCCGAACAGTTTCAACTATTGGACTGTACAACAAAAACTCATCATCAAAAAATGCATTGATAAATTCGAGCACATAGTTCTAAGAGAAAGTACTTCCATTCATAAAACAGAGAACGTTCAGGTATAGAGAAGTCTCACGAGCTACGAATAGTGTGAATTGTCAAAAATGAAATCTAACCACCACCGGAGTGTGGTGAAACTTTTTACAGAGCTGCTTACAGCGAATTCTCTCTTTAGTATATTGGCTCTGCACAGTGTGTGGCTTTAGTAGGAAATCAAATACACGAATAGCCGACGGCATTTTCCAAGGAATTTGCTTGTACATTTCTATATACCCTTGTTAAACATAAATTTAGTGTTTATGTATATTGACATACATATGTATATGTATAAAAGTATATACATACATATATTATGTTAGTTATGTTTGTGCAAAAGTTCAATTGGATCTTCAATTGTTATAGTGTTACATATGTACATATGTATGTACACACGCACTGCAGGAACCATGACCTATCTCACGACGCATTGCCTTATCATATTTACATTTGAGAGATCGCCACTAAGCTTACAGCAGCAGGTAAAATAGGGATTGGCCTAGTTATCTGCCCTATTAGAGAAAAATTTGACCCGAAAAGGTGCTGTAAGTGCATAGAATACGGGCATATCGCAGCGAGATGCAACGTACGGACGACTTCACCAAGTCCTGCTTTAAATGCGGCAGTAAAGATCACCAGGCGAAAGGTTGTACCCAAACAGCAAGTTGCTTAATTTGTAAAAAGAAAAAAATCAACGACACCGTACACGCGATGACTAACAACAAGTGCCCTTTGTATCAAAGAGCACTCAAAGGAATGCGACATAAATGCAGTTTCTCCAACTGAATTTAAATCACTGCGAGAAGGCTCAAAGTCTGCTCGAACAGTCTGTACGAGAGCACAAAATAGACATTGCAATGCTCAGCTAACCCTATAAATACGGAAATGGCAACGATTGGGTATCCGACACAACAGGCAAATCAGCTATATGAAATTGTGGAAAGAATAGGTCACGAATGACGAATATAAACGCAACACGTGGCTATGTACGAGCCCGTGTTGGTAAGCTGTTTTTTTACAGCTGCTATCTTCCACCTAGCTTAACCCTAGCTAAAGCCATATAGGCACTGGAAGAACTTGCACATGACATTAAAAATCATAGTCCGGTCAACACCTGGGCAGTGAACTGGGGATGCCCCCGAACCCCTCTTAGTGGAAAAGCTCTTTTAGAAGCGTTCGCTATGCTTGACATAGCGCTTTTGAATTCTGGGAACCAGCAAACATTCCAAAGAGCAAGGAAAGGGTCAATAATCGACCTGTTATTTGTTAGCTCTAGCCTCGTGAGCAGCACGAGATGGTCCCTTAGCCAGAGTTACACTGGAAGTGATCACTTCGCAATACTTTGCGTTATAGGCCGAAGTCATCTAACTCGCACGAGGTCAGATACCGGGTTGGAACTTTGGACCCGGAAGAGTTCGAGATAATGATCGCAAATTTTACACCCACTGGAAATACGGCTGAAAAAACTAACCAAGTCATGAGGCAACTCACTAAAGCATCTAATGCAGCTATGAGTAAAACAAGGCCTAATAAAAACCACAAAGAGCCCGTTTACTGGTGGGCGGAAGAAATCTCTGCAGCACGCGAAGAATGCAATAGAGCAAGGAGAACATATCACCGGTCGAGAGGTATGACCAGCTTTGAAAGGAACAGACTCCTATTTAAACAAAAAAGCAAAACACTAAAAAATGCAATTAAGAGCAGCGAACGCCGGTGCTTTCAAAAACTATGCGAGGATGCTGACAGCAATCCATGGGAATTTCCATACCAGCTTGTGATGAAAAAACAAAAGCCTTCAAACCGCTGCCCACGACGTGTTCGGTTAATCTGCGCAACGTGGTCAAAACATTGTTCCCCCAACAGCAAGACATCGCAGCCAACGCTGCGAACTGTATGGAAGACGATGAAAATCGATGCTTGGCCAACACTGACGAAATTTTGCACATTTGCACGATGGGATCCCGAATGAAGCTCTTAAATTGGCAATCCAGAAGCATCCAGAAATCTTTGTGGATGTTTACAACTCCTGCTTAGAAGAATGCACATTCCCGAAAGAGTGGAAACTGCAAAAGCTAGTGCTAATACCAAAAGGGCCTAAGCCGGCGGAAAATCCCTCTGGCTACCGTCTACTATGTTTACTGGACACGGCAGGGAAAATATTAGATAGGCTAATTGTGAATTGCCTGGAATCTGCCATCGATAGTGCCGGAGGGTTATCGCCGCATCAATATGGCTTCCGTAAAACACGCTCTAAAACAGATGCTGTTATAGCGGTTAAGCGCATCGCTCACAAAACGATCGAAGGTTCTCGCTGGCACTACGGAGATAAAGAGTATTGCCTAGTCACAACGTTAGATGTAAAAAATGCATTTAATACAGCAAACTGAGGCAAAGTCCTAAATGCGCTGGAGAATTTCCGAGCAAGCTACTTCAATAACAGAGTGCTGCAATACAAAACCGACGAAGGAATGAAAAGGTACAGAGTAACGGGAGGAGTACCACAGGGTTCAGTGTTGGCCCCACTCCTCTGGAATATAATGTACGATGGAGTCTTCTCCTCCAACTACCTCCAGGATCCCAAATCATAGGGTTTGCTAATGACATTGTAATCGTAATCCTTCTTAAATTTCTTAACCAGGCTGAAGTGATTTGCAACCTAGCGGTCGAAATCACAAAAGATTGGCTGCGCAATAGTGGTTTAAGCCTTGCAAACCGTAAAACAGAGGCAGTTCTCATCAGTAGCAGGAAAATAGTTGAAACAGCAAATCTCAGAGTAGGTGACCACGCACTGGAGTCTAAGCTGTGCCTCAAATATCTTGGAGTAATGATTGACCTTTGTCCTTTGACATTTAGGTAATGCAGGATATGCTTTACAACCGTACATGCTTACGCCATATCGAAATCCTGAGGCCGGATCGCCAGAATCTATGCTCAATATAAGGCATTCGCAAGAAAGGAAAATTGTGGAACGCACTACTGGGGTGCTTAAAAATCGGTTTCGGTGTTTATTAGGTGCTTCACTATGAACCGAAAAAAACTACGCAAATAATTATCGTGTGCTCAGCTCACATGATCACATGAAGAAATTTATAAGTATCAGGAACCAATCGACGAAACTCAAGATGCAACTGTAGGCAGTAGTACAATAGTGAGCGAGGAAGCCAGGACAATAGGAAATAACATTTTACAACATATGCAGTTCCAACTTTAATTCTTTTATTATAATTAAACACAGCTTTTTTTAAATTCATATTTAGTTCTTATTTTACATCACTTCAGTCTTAAATTATTAAATTAATTAAATGCATACATTTTACATTTCACAATGTGTTAAAAAAAGTCTCACTTCAAGGGTAAATCATAAAATAAAAAGACTGTTAATATTAAAATTATAAACTATATAAGGTATTAATTCATATTACGACAAAACTAAATTGAGTTCTTCTCAATTGGTAAGTTATTTTCTAGCCTTAAATCTATATTCACATTATTATTGCACATTTTCGTTTTGCAGCTCTAATAGTGCAGCCTTTAACTTCGGCTTCTTCCTTCTTCTCTCTTTTCTACTTGCAATATCATCTTTTAAGATTTGAAGTTTTCCCCTTTTTAAAGCATTTTTTTCCTTTTTAATGCAAGATTTTCCTTCTCAATGCTCAACAGTTGTTCTTGATTGGCATAACATTTCCTAACAGTGCTTTCAATGTACCTGATACTTGTGTTTATTTCTCTTGCAGTTTCTTCCATCGCCTCAAAATGCTTTCCTTGATTGCTGACTTGAGTTTCTAGCAACGCCATTCTCCATTCATCAGACTTTGTATTTTCTTCTTTTCTCCTACGTGTTTCCCTATGCTGAGCTTCAGGTACTTCAGTATGTTGTGTTTCAGTTGTACCACCATCTTCAATACATATTTCTATTAATCCACTAGCACACGTTTCATTGAACACCTCTGCGGTTGTAGCACTGTGACCGATTTCTTGGCCCGGTGGATTGGTACACGTTTCAAAATTAGGGAAATTCGAAATTGCTTCTTCTAACGGCGTAAGAATATGAAGGCTATTTGGCCCACCTCCTGTTGCACGAAACTCGGCTCTGTTTGTTGATAATTTCTTTTTTGTTTTGGTTTTTAAGTCAGTCCAAACCTGTAAAAAGCATTGCCATTTATTTAATGAATAAAGGATTTATATTCTTTAACTTACCTTAAGCCATTTCTCCCATGAACGTATTGGAGGCTCCAAGCTGTTAAGCTCCACAGCTATAGCTTCCCATCTAGGTTTTGAAGAAATTTTTCCGCAAATTCCCTTTGCAATATCTTCGTTTTCCTGCATTAACTGCACCAACCAAACCAAGTTGCCTTTTGTTGCTTATAACTTTCGATCTGAAATTCAGATGTAAGGAATATACAAATGAAACCATTTTCCAACAAAATTACTTACTTTTTATCTATTTTCGTTTATTTTTATTTAACTTAAATCTTTCTTCGATGCTCAACGATTAAAAAATTGCAATAGAATGAATAGCGATCAAAAATCATTCACAGTCGATGGCTGAGCGAGTAATCGACATTCGTAATACCATAGGCAGTCGATAATCGAACAATAATTGTTTACCTACTACTCGTCGACACTCGCAATAGGAGTGTTAGTATAGTTCTTTACGTACATATGTAGTTCTTCAATTGATAAAAAGTGCACAAAAAAATATGCATATATCAGGTCAGTCCAAAAGTTCGTGCGTATTTTACCCATAGCTTCACTTTTGTACGACTTTTGCATACAAAAAATTATTCGCGGAATATATATTGTCTTTGATATATTGTGCATTCTACAAGTGATTTTAATCGCGTATAGAAGGACGTGTTGTTAAAAAATAAAATGGAATGTTCGAACGCGTATAAGAGGGATATTTTGTATTTTTTTATAAAAGTGGTAAAAATGCAACAACTGCTGCTGCAGAAATAAACACTGTCAAAAGTGGTTTTCAAAATTCCGAAGTGGTAACTGCGACGTGGAGGATGCCCCGCGCGCTGGTTGCCCTGAAGTCTTTAACTCCGACGCCTTGCTCGAACTCGTGGAAGCTGAGCCAAATTTGACAGTCGATATGATAGCTCAGAGGTTAAATTCATGGCATGGAATAGTTCACAGGCACCTGGTTCAGTTGAAAAAGGTTTCAAAGCTGGGAAAATGAGTTCCACATAGACTTTCCGTCGTCAACATTCAGCAGAGAGTGAATGTGTGTTCTCAGCTGCTGCAACAGCTTGAAAATGAAAGTTTTTTTAACCTTATCGTTACTGGTTCTGAAAAATGAGTCCTTTACAATAATCCTGTTCGCAAACGGCAATGGTTAGATAAAGATGAAACACCAGAACCGACTCCTGTCTATTTGGTGTGATATTGCTGGTATTGTTTATTACGAACTTCTGGAACCAAACCAGACGATAATTGCTGATTATTATTCTCATCAGCTATCAAACCTGAATGACTCACTTAACAAAAATCGACCGCCTTTAGTGAAGACCTCAAGACCTCATACTGCAAGGCAAATATTAGGCAAGCTGAACGAGCTCGGATGGGCGCTAATGCCGCATCCACCATATTCTCCGAATATGGCACTTTGTGATTATCACCTTTTTCGTGGACTTCAATCCCATATGAGTAACAAGAACTGCTCCGCAAAAGAAGCTATAAAAAGGGATATCGAAGCGTACTTTGGCTCCAAGGACAAACAATTTTTTGAGCAGGGAATTAAAAATTTGCCTAAACGTTGGGAAGACATTGTAAATAATGAAGGAAAATATATTATTGATTAATAAATACTTTAAACATCTTTTTTATTAATTTTAAAACCATTTGAAGGTTACTGTGCATACAATCGTGTGCCTATGAATGAATATACATATATGCGCATGCACAAAATTAAACTGGTAAAGAATCAATTCTCTATGAAGGATTTGATTTGGTTGAAGGGTGGGAATTCAACAAAGTTTTACAGAAGATGGATTAGACAGACATAATAAATGTATATATTTTTGGTAAGTTTGCACTTTCTAAGTCACTTTTGAACTTAGCATATGTATTTGTTTTCTATGATAAAGTGCCTGTAGCTAGCCTACGGCGTTAATATTCTTTCTTCATTCATACAAACGAGTTTTATTCAACTGCTGCTTAATTTGACTAATTGTATTTCGGTTAGCTTTTGGTGGAAAATACGTCTGTGGTCAACTCCGCGCGCAAAACTGTCATTGAGACTTCTCTATACATTAACGTTCCCTGCATAAAACGAGTCGCCCATATGCCAATTTTCTCGACTATTCGAAAATAGTCAATATAGGAATATTTCGCAGTGAATTATTTGTCAATATTTGGTAAATCTTAACAATTTTTTTTTAAATGTTCCGGAAGTCCAAGGATGGTTTGTACCTCGAGAAAAATTCGAATAATTTCCGAGAAAACCCTAAAACAGCCCTTTTCTTTTCGCATACAAATATTGCGCGTTCGTGTGTGTGCGTGTTCGCGGTGGAGGATCTAATGCGTTCACACAAATGTGATAATTTTCTTTCTTTTGTTTTAGTTTCAGAACGATTTAAGGAATGATTTTATTCACAAATCTATTAAATACATTTGCAAATATGTAACCAAACGGAGTGATACCCAATACCAAATGGGTCACTATGTTAGTAGTAATGAAGCAGTTTGGCGAATATTTTCTTTTCCTATTCATGAGAGACATACTACTGTTGTTCATTTAGGTGTGCATTTAGAAAATGGAAAAATAGTATATTTTACAGCACAGAACGCAGTACAAAGAGCTGCTCAGCCACCATCTACTACATTAACCAGTTTTTTTGCGATATGCCAAAACGATGCTTTTGCTCAAACATTGTTATATTCTGAAATGCCAAAATCGTATACTTGGAATCAATCCTCAAGGAGATTTATACTACGGAAAGAAGGAAAACCAGTTCCAGGATACTCAGATGTATATTCTACTGATGCGATTGGTCGAATTTATTCAGCACATCCAAGCAATGATGAATGTTTTTATTTACGACTGCTATACGTGGCCCAACATCATTCCAACATTTACGAAATGTTGATGGTGATATGTGTGGTTCATACAGAGAAGCCTGCCAACGTTTGCAATTGCTAGAAAATGACGATCATTGGGATCAAACTCTCAATGATGCTGTAATATCATACCAAGCTCATCAAATACAAACATTGTTTTCTATAATCATATCTACATGCTTCCCATCAAACCCAAATGATATGTGGATGAAGTACAAGGATAATATGTGTGATGATATTTTGTATCAAATCAACACTATTGAATGAACAACAGAAGTATGTATTTGATCCACTTATGAAAGTAACAAATGATACAATAATACAGGAGGGATTTACTACTTAGATGCACCTGGCGGTACAGGAAAAACTTTTTTGATTTCATTGATATTAGCAGCAATTCACTCACAAAATAAAATTGCACTTGCACTCGCTTCGTCGGGAATCACATCAACTTTGCTTGAAGGTGGTCGAACAGCCCATTCTGCACTAAAATTGCCATTTAACATACAAAGCAACGAAACTCCAACCTGCAACATTTCGAAGAACTCTGCAATGGCAAAGGTTTTGCAGCAATGTTTTGTTTGGAATGAATGCACGATGACACATAAAAAATCTACGGAGCAATCATAACCCATTTGGTGGTGCAATGATTTTATTAGCAGGAGATTTTCGTCAAACATTGCCAGTGATTTCACGATCAACGCCAGCTAATGAACTCAATGCATGTTTAAAGTCCTCCAATTTGTGGAAGCATGTCAAGGTATTGCGCTTAAGCAAGAATGTACGTGTCGAGTTGCAAAATGATCAATACGGAGACATATTCTCTAAACTACTCATTGACATTGGTATGGCGAATTTCCTATAGACTCCTTGACTGGTTGCAGTAACTTTCCTCAATATTTTTGTCAGTTAACTCAATCAAAAATGAACTTATTCAAAAGGTGTTTCCAGATGTTGCTCGAAATTACAGAAACCATGATTGGTTGGCTATATTGACTGCAAAAAACATAAATTTAAATGAATTAAATTTCAAATCTCAAGAACAAATTACAGGCGAATTGAGGATATATAGGTAAATCAGTTGATTCGGTTACAAACCAAGATGATGTCGTAAACTATCCGTCTGAATTTTGAAACTCGCTGGATTTACCAGGATTGCCACCTCACAATCTTCATTTAAAGGTTGGATCGGTAGTTATAATGTTGAGAAATATCAACCAACCGCGTCTTTGCAACGGTACACGGTTAACGATAAAAAAATTATTGAGCAACGTGATAGAAGCAACTATACTGAAAGGAAGGTATAAAGGAGAATACGTTTTGATACCACGCATCCCAATGATTCCGACTGATGTACCATTTGAATTTAAACGACTACAGTTTCCAGTGCGGCTTACTTTTGCTATGATCATAAATAAGTCCCAGGGGCAATCATCAGGTGTTTGTGGTATTAATCTAGAAAACTCATGTTTCTCACATGGTCAATTGTATGTTGCGTATGCCCGTGTTGGAAAACCATCAGATTTGTTTGTATATTCACCAGGTAATCAAACAAAAAACATTGTACAGTTTTTTGGTAATAATTATGATTCACTGGATTTACAATAAAGAGATTACTGAAAATCCTTATATACTTTTTATTTCATTATTCTTTATTATATCGGTTATTAAACCTATGTTAATAATAATAATAATAATTAATTATCTCTATATTTTGTCATTGAAGCACCCACTTTATAAATATATGTCGCGTTTAAGTTCCCACTATCCCTTTAGATTATTTTTCAAACCTTAAGTCCCCCTCTTAGGTTGAAGCCCTCTGGCAGACATCCCAGATGGGGTTTTTAGTGGGTCCCAAAAGGGTGGCCAAAGCTCGTGGAAGCGAAGATACTAAGGTCATACGAGCTGACCCTTTTCTTTAATTCTCCTGAACATAACCGTCACCATGATGATGGGGAGGTGTGTGAAGGTCAGCAGAGTAAAACGTCTTAAGGTCGAAATATAAACTGCCACATTCAAAATCTATTTGACAGAACGAAGTCTGTCGGGTCCGCTAGTTATATATATATATATATAGAAAAATAATAATTTTTATCGCAGAGTGCGATTTTAATACAATGGGTGATATATTTAGGAATTATATCACGAAAGGAAATATATATTCGGAACTATCAGAACGTAAGTACAACATAGTACAGAAAAAACTGTTTTCAAATAATAACCAAATTCAGTTTGTCAAAAGTACAATTAGAGCACGAGACATTGAAATGGAAGTAGAAGCAGTGAAGCAAATTTCTTTGTATCACATAAGAAAAAGTATACATTCGGGAATCAACTAAACTTATAATAATATCAAAAACAAGATATACTTTCCAAAACTTATGGAGTTAATTCAATTAGTAATAAATCAATGTGCCTTTGTCAATAAGTGCAATATGATAGACATCCAATTAAAAATTAATTTCAGCTTAGTGATACCCCTCAGATAGGAACCAAATTATACATATCGACACATTTGTAATTAAAGGTCATCACTTTCTAACCACAATAGACAAATAGGCAAGTTTTGCAAATTTGGAACCGCTTAAACACTAAGGGACAGAAATCATTTAAGCATAATTGAAAATCTGGAGGAACACATTACCAAAATTGGAAAACCAAATAAAATTATAGCGGACAATGAATTCAAAACATTAAGAACAAAATATTTGTTACTAGAACAAGGGATAGAGTTGCATTTAACAAACCCAAATAGTCACGCAGGAAATTCAGACATAGAAAGATTCCATAACACTATAGCAGACAAATTTAGAATCTCTGTATCAAACCAGCAAGGATTTGACGATACAGCAAATAATTTAACGAGCAATAAGAAATTACAATTAAAGGATTCATTCTACCATAAAATACACACTGAAAGAAGTACAGGAAGGACGTATAGATTTAGAAAAAATCAAGAAAACTTTAAATGAATGTAAGAAAAAGAGAATTGATAAACTTAACTTGAAAAGGGAAGATTATAGGGAAACAAGAGAAGAAGGGGTTATAAAAAATTACAAAGCTCTGACACATAAAGAACAACCGAAATATAAAAAAAAAACAAATTGGAAGGAATACATCATTGCAATATCAAACGACTGCTAAAATTCACAGATAACGATCATCTTCCTACTGATGATAACATGGACACCACTGAATGACGGAGAGCTGACTACAAGACGACTTATGGAAATGATGGATTTATAAACATTTACATGAAAGATGTAGACGTAGTTAATGAATCAGATATAATACTACATATAGTAAACTTACACGAAACATCTTCTAGAAAACATCTTAAACCAGATGATGGAGAACATAAGTTTAATGAAAACATAATACAAACATTTACTTCCATTAGAATTGTTGGATGCTAGAAATAAATTAGTTGCTTTGATGCCAAAACAGAACAGACAGTGAAGAGGACTAATTAACGGAAAAGGTAGTGTTTCGTAATGGTTATTCGGGACTATGGACCACGAAGACAGACAGAACATTCAGAAACATCTTTTTAGTGTTGACGAAATTATAGATAATAACAACCAACAACTTTTAATTAATGATTACTTTAATAAAACTATAAACCATTTGAAAGTTATTGTTAAAAACGACAGAAAAATAATAGAAACAGAATTAAATACTATCAATAAATTTATAGAAACTGAAAATAATAAAAATGTATATTTAGAACAATTGACAAACATACAATTAAAAAAAAATAGAATAGAACACTTACGGGATAATGTAATTTCCGCAAAATACGTTATAGTACATCCGAACATTTTAACTTATAGGGAAATAGAAAAATATGCAATAGATTAAAATAAGCTAAAATATATTCAAATAGGAACATCATATTTTAATAATTCATGTTTAATTTTTGGATTGGAAATATCCAAAACACTCATAACTGTTAAGCTAAATATATTGTTCCATTACCAAATGATCACTCTGACGAAATAGTCTCTGTAATAGAGTAAGCAATTGAATTTGAAAATAAAACATATAAATTCGAAGAAAATAAACATTTAAAAAATTTAAAACTAAGCAATCACTGTCTAATAAAAAACAATTGTTAGCTACATAATAAAGGATAAAGATTTAGAAATCATACAATTAGACATGGTTACAATCATAGTTAAGGATGCAATAAATATTAGTATCAATCAAAGTTGTAATTTTGAGAAAATTATTTTATATGGAAATTATTTAATGAATTTCAATAATTGTTCAGTTAGAATGAGACATTATTATTTTTCAAATATAATTGAAAACCAGAAAGAAAAACATGTAATTGAAAATACACATATAGTAAAAAACTTTTCACATAAAATAACATTTCAAGAAACTAAAGAAGAAAACCACAATAACTTTATGAATATTAAAGCATTGAAATATCATAGTAATGTATCTTACGGATTTAACTTTCTATTAGCAATAATAATAAGCATTACCTTAATTTTTGTAATTTTAAAGCAAAGATATATTAAAGTAATACTAAATAAAAGAATTCAGGAGAATTCTAATCTAAAGGAGGGAGAAGTTACATATACAAACACACACACACATACATTTAGAATGATCCAATTGACGAATTTATAACAAAAATAGCGAAAAGATAATATTTTGAATGCTATTTATCGGTCGCAATTCCAAGAATTGCAACCGTTTCAAAAATTAACTTTAAGAAGAAAAAAGAAAATAATAAATTTTAACAAATCTTGCCAAATTCGCATTTATTGCGTTTACGTTCTAATAATGAAAATTCAATATTTTGGAAAGCTATTTATCGGGCGCAATTCCGAGAATTGCAGCCGTTTCAAAAATTAATGTTAAGAAGAAAAAAGGGCGGCCACTGTAGCCGAATGGGTTGGTGCGTGATTACCATTCGGAATTCACAGAGAGAACGTTGGTTCGAATCTCGGTGAAACACCGAAATTAAGAAAAACATTTTTCTAATAGCGGTCGCCCCTCAGCAGGCAAGGGCAAACCTCCGAGGGTATTTCTGCCATAAAAAAGCTCCTCATAAAATATCTGCCGTTCGGAGTCGGCTTGAAACTTTAGGTCCCTCCATTTGTGGAACAACATCAAGACGCACACCACAAATAGGAGGAGGAGCTTGGCCAAACACCCAAAAAGGGTGTACGCGCCAATTATATGTATATATAAATGTATATATATATATGTATATGTATTGTATTGGTTCGAATTTCGGTGAAACCAAAATTAATAAAAACATTTTTCTAATAGCGGTCGCCACTCGGCAGGCAATGGCAAACGTCCGAGTGTCGGCTTGAAACTGTAGGTCCCTCCATTTGTGGAATAACATGAAGACGCACACCACAAATAGGAGGAGGAGCTTGGCCAAACACCCAAAAAGGGTGTACGCGCCAATTATATATATCGCACTTGTTACGTTAAAGCGTAACAACTCAAAAAGAAAAGGAAAAGAGTAACAACTCAAAAATTTGTTATTTTAGCGCAACTACTAAACAAATAAGAATGAAACAACCGTTATATTGTTTTTAATGATATTTTCGTGCAATTACATATTTTTTTCCTTGTAATACCTATATTATTAATATTTACAGAAACAGTTTTTCGTCTCTACTGAAAATGTTCAGATTTTGAGTTGTTACGCTTTAACGTAACAAGTGCGATATATAAGAAGAAAAAAGAAAATAATAAATTTTAAATTACAATATTATAAAATATAAAATTAGCATTCCAATAACGAAAATGCAATATTTTGGAAAGCTATTTATCGGTCGCAATTCCAAGAATTGCAACCGTTTCAAAAATTAACTTAAAAAGAAAAGAAGAAAATAAGAAATTGTAAAATTTATTTATTGATTACGAAAATGTAATGTTGAATTACCCTATAAAAGCACAAAATGTAAATAGTTTTAAGTCAGTCTTGTTTCTCCGGTCAAATCGAATTAAATAAATAAATAAATAAAAGAAAAACCTAATATAATATTTTGTTTTTTTGATTGCAAAATAATGTGGTTCACCACATACATATTTTTCACCAAACGTTAACAGAAATATACTCAACTGGGCAAATTAAACAGAAGTTGAGTAAAATTCATTTGTATGAAGCAAGAAAGAATGTTAACGCCGTAGGCTAGCTACAGTATGAAATTAATTAACATGTCTGCCGGAGAAAAATGAGAGGGAGAAAGTAAATCGCATGTGTGAAAAAACGTATTATGTCTGTCCAAGGATATGTTAAAACATTGTTGAAATTCCTTCAACCAAATCAAATCCTTCATAGAGAATTGATTCCTTACCAGGCACACAGGAGAGGGCAATGCAAATTTAAATATGAGAATTTGTATATGTATATATCCGCATATATATATGCTGTGTGTATGACTGTACCTACGTATATATGCTGTGAGTACTTGCCACAGCAAAAAATACTATGAATCCCTAAAACTTCTCAAGAAATCCAGCGCCCATTCATAGGCACAGCATTTTATGTACATTGTCCTTCAAATATGTACAGTAGGTAGGTAGGTATAGTGGTTGTCGGTTGACACACCTAGGCCTGCTGTAGGCCCATTGTGATACCACCAGGGCTGTCCCCACTCCTCACTCTACATTGTCCTCATTGAACCAACCTGTGGTTTTAATAAATCTAACAAGACTTGTTATTTTTATATTATATAACTTCTACCAAGTTATTCAGGGAACTTATTCCTAAAAAGTTGAACCTTCTTCTATCCAGAGCCATGCACCCGCATAGAAAGTGTTCTTTGGTCTCTTCTTCTTTAATGTCTTTACAGATTCTGCAATAGTCGTTATAGGGTGCTCCTAGTCTACTGGCATGTCTACCAATCAGAAAATGCCCGGTTAGGACCCCGAGAAGATCTCTCATATTTTTCCTGTTTAGTTTCAACAGTCGGTTTGTGCGGTCTGTATTCCATTCCGGCCACGTCATTCTACTGGTTGCACAGGTCAGGGACTGAGACCATAGCCTGTTGGCAGCACTGATAGTGTGTTTATCTATGATCGTTTTACAAGTTGCTAAAGCTATAGGTATGTTCGCTTTGCCTGGCTGCATCGGTAATGTGGTACCCAATCTCGCTAGTTCATCTGCTTTGCAGTTACCTTCTATATCTCTTTGATCCGGCACCCAGAGCAGGTTCATTAGAAAGTACTGTGTTAATTCTGTCAAAACGTCGATATATTCTTTTACTGTCTTCGAGTTAATATTAGGCGATTTTAAAGCTTTCAGCTGAATATATCTTTACATCTCTTATGGTGAGGCCTTCCCTGATACCCAAAATTTCAGCTTGAAATACACTGCAGTGATCCGGTAACCGGAATGCGATGTTGGCATTCATTCCTTCAGAATGACGGCCTCCGCCTACTTGATCATTTAGTTTGGAACCATCAGTATAGATGCTGATTCCGCTTCTATTGTCCATTACTCTATTGTCCCAATCTTCTCTCGTTGTGAAAGTTGTGGTGAAGGATGTGTTTAAATGCAACCCTACTGAGCTACAAAAGTCTGTCGTTTGATGTAGGAAGGGGTTTTTTTTTTTTTTGCCGGGACAACTAGCAAGTGCAGCACTCAGACATTAATTAGGTCCATTGTACCACACTTGGATTCCCTTTTAATTTTCTTTAAATCTACCCGATCTCCGAAGAAATCTGAGTAGATCTTGTGGGGCCAAGGAGCCAAGATGGTCGCTTCTTAACACATCAGTGCCAAAGACCTCAAACCTGATTCGAGCGAAGGCGGGGCAGGCACACAGGAAGTGGTCAGCCGTCTCATCCTCCTCTTCCCAAGCTGGGTAGAGTACACTGTCTGAGATGCCCAACCTTTCCATGTGCTTTTCCCACAGAAAGTGGCCCGTCATCAGTCCAACCAGCCGTCTGCACTCCCCTCTGCTTAATGACAGAAGGGTTTGCGACAGTCGATCGGACATGACAGGTAACATCAGTTTAGTCCATCTGCAGCCTCTCTCAGCCTGCCAAGCTCGCTTTGCTAACCGTGGCTGTGATGGCCGTAGAAGGGAGTGGCAAAACGGGCTCTGGGCCAAAGAAGTTGGCTTCAGAGCCCATCTTAGCTAAGGAGTCAGAGGTCTCGTTACCCGCGATACCCCCGTGTCCCGGGACCCATGTTAGCATCAGGCTATTATGTCTACCGACATAGTTCAGCCTGGATTTACAGGACTTGACTACCCCTGATGTGGTTGGAAGGCTGTCTAAAGCCATAAGCGCAGCTTGGCTGTCGCTGCAGACAAATATAGATCTGCCTCTCCATCGTTTTTCCACAACAAAGTACATCGCTTCTTGAACTGCATACACCTCCGCTTGAAACACAGCTGCATGTATTCCAAACGCAAACTGCAGTTTTGTCCCACTGGATTCCACGTAGACCCCAGAGCCGGAGCCATGCTCGGTCCTGGAGCCATCCGTAAAAATGCGAAAGCAGTGTTTGCCTGGCTCATTTTCTGAGTCTTCCCACAACTGAGCCTCTGGTAGCACTACACTGTATCTCTTTTCAAGTACGACTCTTGATGGCATGGAGTCAAGGGGCATGGAGAGAATCGTTGGATCGATGTCCAAGCCTTCTCTGTGATCCAATACTGGACAAGGGCCGTACCACTTTCCAATTGTGTTTCAGTCTGGAGATGGCCTTTAAGGACTCCCCTTGGATGAAAGCATCAAGTGGTGGTAAACCAATCAGAGCATCTAATGCCGGGCCGGAAGTAGTCGGAAAAGCTGCGGTGCAACAGATGGCCTTAGTGCGTTGTAGTCTCGATAAGGTCCTCCTGACTCCCACTAGAGAGAGTCCACTCATCCAGACCACTGATGCATAGGTGATAATGGGTCTTATCATAGCCGTGTAGATCCATAGGACCTTGCTAGGAGAAAGACCCCACGTTTTCCGAAAGGCACCTTTGCACTGCCAGAAAGCTGTCAGTGCTTGGGATGTCTTTGTTTCAACGTATGATTTCCATAGGAGCTTACTATCGAGGATTACTCCAAGATATTTAATTTCCTTGGATAGCTGGATTGTGACTCCTTTTAGCTTCGGCAGAACGAGTCCATCAAGCTTCCTCCTTCTGGTAAAGAGGACAATACCAGTCTTGACGGAATTTTCCGATAGCCCGTTCGCACAGCACCAAGTGTCAATCCGATCCAGAGTTTTCTGCACTTTCCTGCAGATGTTCATAAGCGAAGGGCCTGTTACCAAACAAGCAACATCGTCCGTATATGCGACGAATCGTGGTGGTGAGTAGAGGATCGAAAGGTGGTGAGTAGAGGATCGATTACCATGCACCAGAGCAATGGAGACAGCACACCGCCTTAGGGGCAGCCTCTATTAATTCCAGATGAAACCAGCAGATCTTCCTCTGCTCGCACCGAACCGATTCTTTGGGCCAGCATCGAACGAATCCAATTTACTAGCACCCGGTCTACGCCGTGCCTACTAGCAGAGTTACACATACTATCAAAAGTGCCATTATCAAACGCCCCCTCTATGTCTAAAAAGATGCCCGTAGCGTAGTCCCTTCCGTCGATGGCCAGCTCTACCCTAGCAACAAGGTTTTGCAGTGCCGACTCGCAGGATTTTCCACTCTGATAGGCATGCTGAAATAGAGACAGAGGGTGAGCCTTCAGCGACTTCTGACGTATGCGCAGTTCCACCTGTCGTTCGAGACTTTTCAGCATGAAAGAGGTCATGCTGATGGGTCTAAAGCTTTTGGGGCTGGTGTAGTCGTCTTTTCCAACCTTTGGAATGAAAGCGACCCTCACCATCCTGCAAGAGCGTGGTATGTAAGCCAGTGCCAGGCATGCCGAGAAGATTTTCTTCAGGGCTGCTGTCACGGATTCTGCCCCTTCCTTCAGCATGGCAGGATATATGCCATCTGGTCCGGGCGACTTGTAGCCACCAAAAGATTTGATGGCCCTGAGGGGTGCCCCTTTTGACAGATCTGCGTATCGTCGAGGGGCCCAACGTCGAAAATACGAATCTGCCTAGTAGCAACTGTTCTGTGAATTTCACAAGGCCCTCGGCGACATCCAAATCAGTCAGCGCGCTTGTTATGGCCTGCGGTAGGATGTTGTTGAAAGCGCCTTCTATGTCTAGGAAAGCTACCAGAGAATATTCTTTATTCTCTATTGATTTCTCTATCTCTGAAACTAGTGAGTTTAATGCTGTCTCTGTGGATCTACCTTTAGAGTATGCTACTCTCGCGAGTAGCGACGGTGTCAAGTTTTCCCTTATAAAAGCGTCTATTAATCGCTCTCACGTCTTTAATAGAAATGAGGAGAGGCTAATAGGTCTGAAGTCTTTAAGTTTCGTATGAAAGTTTTCTACAGCCCAAATTATCTTGGCTTCTGTGACAATGTTGAGGATGTCGGAACCTAGTACCGAAGTTGGAATATTGGCGGTTATCGCTTCCTCTAAATTACCTGGGAAGTGAGTATTTAGTAGCAAGTCTAATGATTCTTCGCTGGATTCTGTCCAGCTGAAGTCGGGCTTCTGAAGATACCCTATGGGCTGAGCAGACCGTAGACTCGATGCCCCTACCGTAGTCGCGATCTCCCCACAAAAAGTTCCCCATGAAGACCTTTTCGCTTTTCTTAATTCTTTCTTATATATTTCTAATTTTTCATAATACAGGTCCCATTGGTTTTCGCTTTGGGAGAGTGTGGCTCTGTTGAATTATTTCCTGCAATTCTTTTGTAGCTTTTTCAGTTCGGGTGACCACCAGGGTGGCTTATTCTTCCCTCTATGCCTAGCTGCTGGACAATCTTTGTGCAGGGCTTGGTTGCAGCAATTAGTCAGTCTATTGACCATGTTATCTAAATGAATCTATGCTAGAAGGGTTGAAAGGGGGATCCATGGGCAAACGTTTTGCTAGTTCTTGAGAGTATCTTAGCGAGTTTGTTTTCCTATGACTCCTGATACATTTTAGTGCTTTAGGATGAATGACCTCTTCCTGGAGCGTGCATTCTATATATCTGTGATCAGAGAATGAATGTGCATTGAGTTCCCTCCAATTCACTATTCAATGTAAGGATATATATTTTGTTTTTTTACATTGGATTTATATTTATATGTATTTTTTTTTAAGTTAATTCATTCATTAAGTAAACACATTATATTTAACATATTATATCAAATTCAAACATTTTCATAATTTAAAATGACTTTCTGAATAAATTTTGCTTAATATATTCATTTACAGTTTCATCTCTAAATTTTTATAAGGCAAACATATAATCAACAGAAACCAAAGTGGTTCAGCTTAGCCATGTAAAGAAATAATCTATATATAATTTTTTTTTTTTCGATTGTTTCCATATTAATAGGGAAAAAAAAAATTTTGTTGGAAAATTATTTTTGTCTCGAGCGGTTAACGCTTACAGACTCTAACTGTCTGCATTCAATCATGCACAGTGTTTTATTTAAAAGATATATATTTACTTCATTTGTTTTCTCTGCTGGAGCAGGAATTCTAGTCGGGTTACGCGCTCCCAGATTGCGCTAGCTTTTTCCCAGGATGGTGGTGGTTGCTGGTTTACCTCCCTGATAAGTATGCTTATTTCCCTCTTTATTCTGGTGGTGTAGCCTTCTCTTCTTTTTGGTTTGCTCACCTTTGGGATGGAAACTTCTTTTGGTTTTTTGTTAAGGCCGTTCCGTCTCCTGTATTCCTCCAAGGAGATTGGTTGCGGCCCTTGAGCTGGGTTGTTCATCTTTATTTATTTTTTGGTTGTATTGGCTTAACCAGGTTCTTCCTTCCGCAGCTGACGGATCGTTTTGGCTGATCACGTCAGGACTTAATATTTTTGTGAATTTTTGGTGCTTTTTAGGGCGCTTGCAAATATATTGCAATTTTGGTGCAGATATGGTAAGCACTCATGCAACATTTTGCACTTTGGTTGTGCAAGAAACATGCATTTTAACAGCTTAGCAAAATCAATGCTCAAACTGGCAGGGTCGCCATGTAAAGAAAGTATTGGTTATTTGTTTTTAATATATTTATTTATTTATCGTTTCAAGCCGGGCATCCAGCTTGTAAAACGATTGTTTTCTTTCTTGTCTTACATACTACGTACAAGCGTTTTTATAGGAATTTTTGTCAATGCAAGCCAATAACAATTTTTCGGTGTTTACTTATGTAATATGATTCTAGCATTCACGCGCCGCACATAAGAGAATTACGTTAGCTATGTTTGCATTTAGTTTCAAGTGTAATGAACCTTTTAAGAAATATGATACTATTTAAACGGCACAGCAAAGTGAATGCATAAGTGGACAATAAATTAAAAACCAAAACAAAATGTTTATGAATATTAATGTTAAGGCATATCCGACTTATAATCATACTACACTATAATAGAGTCTGAAACTAACGTAATATCAAGAACTTCCAGTCGATTACGTACAATAAAGGTAGGCAAATTACCGCGATTGCAGAGCAATAATTTGGTTCCATAATAAAATTAAAGAGTCACTCATCTCGCTCGTTAATATATGAACGACACCAGGTAGTGTGATGAGCGTTTGCGTCGCCTCCTAATAGTAGTTTGTGGCCGTGAGCTTCGCTGTCCAGCTCTTTTAGCAGGTTCAACGGTCCTGGATCTCCGTGTGCCATATAAAAAGATGATAGCCGGTACTTGTTACCATCTATCTCCCAGCTTATCGTAGTTGTGTCTGTATTGCTATATTTTAGGATCATAAATGTGGTTAGTTCTGTTTTTGCCATAATACAAGACCTTGATTTACCTTCACAGTCCGCTCGTTAGCAACAGCATTAACTGCGTTGTGGCACGTTTCGTTACCACACCCTCTACTGTTACAGTATTGTCAAAAGCCTTGACAAATTTCCAGCCCGCCGTTGGTAGGCCTGGATTGCATGCACTTATTATTTGCATGATTTTCTTGGTTGAAGGGTGTAGGGACCCAAACTCGTGCCCTCGGTCGAGACGGGATATCTTTCTTGTCTACCATCACGAGCTGCACTCCAGGGTAGACTTCCCCGATCCTCGCTATTGTTGCTTTGTATAGCTCTACCGGTCTTTCGTCGTCGCAGGTTATAATTTTAATTTGGCCCTGATACCAGCCCGCGTGAGTACATAATGATGGCGGCCCTGGATTGCTTAGTAGCACTTCCAGCGTCACATTGGTCAGAGCAGCCTGCACCCATTTCCAATGGGCCCTAGGAATTCTTCCTTCGGGACCACCGATTGAGGGCCCCTTCCGCGAATGTTTTATTAGGCGCTATGCCTCGATTTTCCAGTATTTTCGCCTTTTCAGTAGACCTCTGTCTCTTGGTGGCAGCTGACGATGTGGTTTGTCTTTCAAGGGTGAAGTTAGGTAGTACCTTCTTCGCCCACTCTATCGACTTGCTTACCTCCTTTGTCAGCTCCTCCGTTGTTGGTGGTGTTTCATGCAGCCTTTTGAGTATCTTGACGGCATTATGCCTCTCCAAGTACCCGGCTTTGGTTGGATCAGTGATCCTTACTGTCGGCCATCTTCCGGCGAGAGCACTGGCCTCGGTGCTACCTGCGGCAGTATCGTCCCCAGTTCTCTGCATAGTCACAGGATGTCGACTATTTGGTTTGGTTCCGACGACTGCCGCAGGAGGTGCCGATGTACTGGAGCTAGGCTTAACCTCAGTCCCAGTGCCAGCGCTTGCCGCCGCTCCACTCTGACTAAGTTTGACTTCAGTCGTCGTGGTGACAGATTGAGAGCTCGTTTTAAAAACTGCTCGCTTCTCGGAGCTTGCTGCCTCTTCCGGTTTGTTTATTTGATTTGTTTTTTGTTTTTTTTTTGTTGTTGTTTGATGATACGTTCATAGTTGGTCCCACGAGTGTCGGAGAAGAGATGCCCACCTGTGCATAGCTCCGAACTACACCACAGGCAAGGCTAGTTATTACGGAGGGGCCATGTATCCGTAAGCTTACGTTAACAACTGGGCTATATTTGAAAAGGGTCCCCAGCCAGGCTGTACTATTAAGGAGTAACGAACACTTGTCCGTGAAGTCTTAACTTAGCTAGCTACCTCTCAACTGTGTGCAGAGTGAGAACTGTGGTACCTATTATCAGTCGGCACCCTCGGGGAGGGTTCAGTGGAGGGGTTTTGCCAACCAATATGTACAGTAACCTTCAATACTCTGATTTCAGGGTAAGTTTCTAATCTTGCAGAAATATGCATATGTTTTTGTGCACTTTATCAATTGAAGAACTAAATATGTAAAGTATTATATTAGTATATTATGAACTATTTACCTACTATTAGAGAACATAAAATAATTGTTTCGAAATTTTCTTCTAGCATTGAAATGTGCTGTTTTCTGCAACTTACTGTATGCTCATGCGCGCATTCGACGGACAGCAGTTGCGCTTGTCGAGCATTTGGAAGGTATATTTATTTATTTAATTAATTAATAGTCTAACAAATACAGTATTTCTTACAGACTATGAAAACAGATTATTGCTGAATAAATTAATCAAAGTAAAATTAAACTTATAATTAACTAGTTTCAATTGCAATGAGTGAAAGAAAAATATAACATTTCTTATAATTTACAGAGGAAGATTATTAGATAATACTAAGAATTTAGTTCAACAATCCATTTAGAACCAATTTGACGGGATTCTTTGTGGAAGAAAAGTTCAGGCCAGTGTGATTTAAAAGCGAATTAAAATCACCCAGAGTTCTAGAAATCGGAGCATTGGAAGCAAAATTAGTTCCAACCGGAAAAATCCCAAAAACCCAAAAAATCATGATTCCGTAAACTTTGCTGAGGAATATTGAAATTGATTTTCTCGAGTAGCGATGGGGAGTTAATAACCCCATTTATCAAATCGAAAAAGAAAGTAATGGAGAGAATAGTCCTCCTAAAATCTAGTGATTTTATATTTATGTGCATGCACCGACTTTTATAGGATGGAATTGAATCACTGAAATTTAACGAACGCAAAGCATAACGACCAAAAGCTTTCTGGACACGTTCAAGTCTACTAATATGAGAAGCATAATATGGTCTCCAAATAAAGACGGCGTATTCCAACTTCGAACGCACCAGAGACGTATATAACAAATTCGTCGAATAAAGTACGGAATAAGACTTTGAACTGGTGTGATTTAAATGTTAATGAAAAGAGAATTTAGAATCAAATACCACACCAAGATCAGTAATTTCACTTCGATTGGATAAACTAGAACCACAAATGTGGTAGGAGTAAGAGAACAAGATTTAGAATAAGAAATATAAAAACACTTGCATATATTTAAATCTAAGTTATTTCTTTTACACCAAGCAACCACGTTATCTAAATCAGATGGAAGGTTTAAGGTACTTGACCACCTTATAAGTTTCAAAAAATTAAATTTTTTTTTTTTACATTTTTTCAATCCTTATACTTTTAAAAATCATCACCTGAAACTGTTTTTTTAAATTCGAATTCTAACAAAGTGAAATCAGTGAAAATGTGCAGGCGCATCCTGCACTCATTACTTGCTGACTCAGCGGAAAGAAAATAGCAAGTTTTAACTTTAAACGCGTTTTTCCAGAAATTACTTTTTTTCGAATGGCGGACACTTTATCTCCGAAACTGCTTAGCCGATTTTAATGATTTTGGTCTTGTTTTATTTGTTAAGATGTTTTGTATGCCAATTTACCACATTTTGCAAAAAAAAAGTTAATAAAGTATTGCTTTTTAAGCATAACATTGTGAAAAACAGGGGTGTTTTCTTAACTTTTTTTCAAACATCCGCCATTTTTTTATTATTTTTTTTTTTGTCAGTTTGTGGTAAATTCTCACGCAAGGAACCTTCCTTTTGAAAATTTTGTTTCTCTCTTTTGTTTTAGAATTACCATTTCTAAGATTAACTGTCCGCCGCAAGACATGATTTTCTTCAGGCCTCGAATTTGGCGCCTCCTGGATATATGTTAAAAAAAGAAATTTTAATAAATCAATTTTTTTTTGTATTATATAAGCTCTAAATAAAAATTAAAAAAAAAATTTATTTTAATATATTATACAGAACATGAAAAAAAAATTATTGAATATGTTGTACTTTTTAGCTTTCCAAGGTGGTCAAGTACCTTAAGGAGTACGCTGTACTTGTAATCCCCGAGTATATCTTTAAATCATCGGCATACAAGAGAAAATTTGCGTTATTAAAACAACTAGAAATATCATTAATAAAAAGTATAAAAAGTAAAGGACCGAGTATACTTCCCTGGGGTACAACAGAGCACGATTAGATTAATTAAAGAAATAGATTAATTTAAAAAAAGGGTGGAATGGAATCCTATAGCATTCAATTGGGAAATTAAAACCCTGTGATTAAACTTATCAAATCCTTTTGAAAAGTCTGTGTAAACGGCATCAACTTTTAAGTTTTTTTTAAACGATGATATACAATATTCAGAGAACACAGCAAGATTTGAAACAGTAGATCTACCTTCCATGAAGCCGGGTTGGTCTGAAATATAACGATTAACTGCGAAACAATTTTTTTCTTTCACTATTAATTCAAATAATTTTGAAACCGTGGATAATTTGGAAATTGGTCTATTATAAGCAATATTGTTTTTATTACCATTTTTGAATACTGGAGTAAAGGTTGTTACTTTCCAGGTATCTATGAAATCTCCTCGTTTGAGGAACTTGTTAAACATTAACAAATGTGGATAGGCGATTGTAGAGCAGTTTTTAAGAAGATACGAAGATAGCCCATCTACATCCGATTTTGTTGATGCTTTGGGTTGCCGAATTCCATCTTCAATATCAGAAAGCATAAAAGTTAACGAGGCAATATTGATTGAGGAATTCAAGTTCGAGTGAAACTCATGAATTAAATCAGAGTCTACTTGAAAATTTGAACAAAAAGAAAAAGCTGCAAAAAGATTGGCTGCATCTATAGAAGTATGTGCTTGAGTTTCGTTATAGAAGACAACCGAAGGAATAATTGAGTATGATTTCCTGGATCTAACATATCGCCAGAAGAAACTAGGATTTGATTTAATGTCCCATTCGAACTTGAGAATATAATTTCGCTTTAAGTCCCTATCCAAGGATTTAAGTTCTCTAGAGAAATGTAGAAAGTTATCTTTATCTGTGATAGAATGAGAAAACTTAAACTTTTTGAAATATTTATTGGTCAATTTTTTTCGATTTCTTAGTTCCTTGGTATGCCACGGTACTCTATAACTAGTCCTATTTATCACAGGTATATAATTTTTTCAGATATCATTTATATTATGCTTATAAATAAAGAATCCCAATCTAAAATATCAACTGCTGAATTAATTATATTATATTAAAACCAAAGTTTCTAAAATAAAAGTTGGTAGTCACATTCTCAGGATACAAATCATTAAACTCATAGAATTCTATATGAAAGATAAGTTGTACATGATGCAGACTAGGAGTAGACAGAGGGTTTACACATTCTAATAAAGAAATATTTATATTATCACTAGCGTACCCTCGCCCACTTCGCTAGGCGAAAAATTCAATGATTTGCTGAAAGAGAATAAAATTAATACGAAACAAAGCAAATTCTTTGATACAATTTCATTCAGACTTTATTGTAACACTTTTTGGTAGATAACGTTCTTGGTTTTTCCATCTTTCGCGTAAATGAATAATGACGATAGTTTGCTTACTCATGAGCAAGCTACATACAATTGTCCATGAGAAAAAATTGGGTATTCTAAATTAATACCGCACATTTGTAGAGACTGTCCTTGCGCCTTATTAATTGTCATAACGAAGGCAAGGCGAATAGGGAACTGCAAACGTTTGAAATCGAATGGTAAATCCGTCTGAATCAGTGGAATTCTGGGTATTAAAACGTCTTCTCCTTTGTACTTCCCTTTCAAAATTGTTGCTTCGATAATGTTACCCATTAGCTTCTTCACAGCGAGTCTGGTACCGTTGCAAAGTCGTGGCACATTAATGTTGCGCAGCATAATAATCGGTGCTCCAATTTTTAATCGTAAATTATGAGGTGGTAGACCTGGCAAATCGAGTGAGTTTAAGAATTCAGTTGGATAATTTACGACATCATCTTGATCAGTAATAGTGTCCATTGACTTATACGCAACTATGTCACCAGGTATTTGATCTAAAATAGCTGAATTTATATCATTGACGTCCTTATTTTTCCCAGCTAAAATTGCTCTTTCGCTGAGCCAATCATGGTTTTTATAATGTTGAACTATGTTTGGAAATACACTCTGTGTCAATGCCTCTTTAGACTGTGCAAAAGTGCAGAAATTGTTAGGCAATGTTATCATTCCTGTTGTTTTTAAAAAAAGGTTTATTTTTTTGGTTACAAATTTTTTTTTTAAGTTTTGAAAAACACTTCGCTCTAACAAATTTCTTCTCAGTTAATTGCTGAAAATTAAATATTTTAAAAATACATTTTTCTTTTAATTTAACGTTTTTGAGAAAATTTTGTTCTTGAAAAAATTTCATACTTTTGTAAAAGTTTAAATTGATTTGTTAAAAAAGATTTTTTTCCGCTTTGAAAAACACCCCCTCGAAAAAATTTATTCTCTATTGATAGTGGAATATGAAATGCTTTGAAAACACCATTTTTTTTTTTATTTTGTTTGGTTTTCAGAAAATTTTGTTTCGAAAAAATTTCATACCCTTGAAAAAGTTTTATTTTATTTTATTTGTTTAAAATTTTTGAAATTTTCTTTTTTTTGTAATTTTAGAAAAACACCTCATCGAAGAAATTTCTTTTATCTTTTTGAGGAAAATTTGGTTTTGAAAAAATTTCATGCTTTCGAAATTTTTGAAAACAATTTTTTTTATAAGTTTTGAAAAGCACCCCTTTGAAAAAATGTTGTCTATGTGTCATAGTGGTATTCCATTAACTTTTAGGATTATAGTCAAATACTTATAGTACGGGATCCGGCTGCAGATTTGGTGTAGTCATCGAGTACATGCTGAAATCCACATTTTTACCCACATTTATGATTAGGAGAATAAAAATTCACCACGGTGCCAGTAGAAATGTGGCCGAAAGTATTTTTAATTAAATTATTGTTAATTGATTTTGCGGGAAAAATTTAATTAACCAAGTTTTGAGATAAAATATCGTTCGGTTTACTGCAATAGGTGTAAAGACTTAAAAAAACCGTAGCTGCCGTTGCGCGCTTGGCCGCACCTCTCCGCAGCCAGGTATAAACAGGTATGATTTCGATATATTTATACATCCATAACGTATATTGATCTGTTATAGATCAAAATATAGCTAATTTTTTTCTCATTATTATAATATACGGCAACCTAATTAAATCTGGCCGCAAGTTAGGGTTGCTAGCAGTTAAAGATGGGAAAAATTGAAGGTTGAGTGAGAGGAAGCTAGCGCGTAACATCACTAGTCTAACAAGGATAGCGATTGCCAGCTGTACGACATTTTAAGGCTATTGCGCATGCGTCAGATGTTGGTGTTCTCAACTAAGCAGCTGCGACATTTTTATCCGAACCTACAAACCACGTTGTTTTGGAGTTTGTAATATATAACGTCTCATATATTTCCTGTTTATTCCATTTGTGTGTCTAAAACTATCAAATAAATTAATCTAAATTAAATTTGATAAAGATGAAGTCGTGTATTCTGTGCAAAAAAAAAAAGGCAATGTACTGGATTTTGAAGATGCCTCATTCAAAAAGTGCTTACAAGTGTTATTGTTTCGTCGTAAGAAAAACTATAAGTATCACGACACTTTATTAACAATTGAATCTACCGAGGATTTTGGATATCATACAGAGTGCCATAAAAAAATTACAGTTTTAAAACAAAAAGATAAAGAAGAATTTGAAAATTTTGGTGAATTTTCATTCTCCTAATCATAAATGTGGGTAAAAATGTGGATTTCAGCATGTACTCGATGACTACAGCAAATCTGCAGCCGGATCTTAGACTATTACAAATATCTACGTTTTCACAAATAGCAACAATAAACAAATTTCCTCAAAACCAAAAAATTTACTTTTTTTCTAAAAAATACTAATCTAACAACGTAATAAATTTAGAATTTTGTGTTCACGAAAAAACAGTATTGTTTTTATTGTATTAACTGAAAACCAAAATGTTGCAAAAAATCAAAACAAAACTAAATTATTTTTTTGTGTTCATTTGGTCCATATGTTCCATAAAAAGTTGATATGGTAAATAATATGCAGGGTCTGATACACGCACATTTCCATTGACCATTATAGTGACAAAATTATCGATCACCAATTCCAACAGGATTTCAAAATCAGAGTTGGAAAAATGAGAAATAAACAAAATAAATCTAAAAATTCAAATTCTAACTTTATCTTGTGTATGTTTTTATTACCTTTGAATTTTTCCAATGAAGCACCATTCATTTTAAATTTTCCAAGAATTTTTTTTATCATTTCGCGTTTCTTTCCTTTTTCATTCGATTCCAACATTTGTTCATAGCCGAAAACATCGTTTGCAAACGCATTCATTTCCATATAGAATTGGTCAAGGAAAGCATTGCTCAATTGAATTGAAGCATTATTTTCATTCGAATCATTTGAAATTTCTGTATTCGACTCTTTAATTACAACACGACACAAATCGTTTCACAATAACGAAAAATTCAAAAAAAGTTGTACACATAAAATGAATGTCGATTCGAAACTTACTATAATCTAAGAATCGAGAATCGAACGAACATCATTTCATTTTTATACATATATATAGATTAATGAAAATGAGATCGAGAATTCGAAAAAGACTATTTGAGAAATTATTTATCTGAACCAGTAAATAAATAAATAAATAATAAATTTCAAACTACTACTCGTACCAACAATGTATGGACATAATGCGGTACTATCATCTAAACAAGACCATTCAATATTACTCCGATTGAAGTCCCCAAGAACACAAAAGTTGCCATTATTTGAGGTTAGAGCTAAAACGTTATCCACATGTGCTTTATACAGTGTATCAATGCTTTACGGAGGAATATATGACGCACAAATCAAGATATTTGAGGCACCATTCACAGAGACACACAGCTAATCCAGGAGTGTATCATTGGTTTTCAGAGATACTAGTGATGAGCGGAACTTCCGTTGAACAGCTATTAAAACCCCTCCTCCTCTGCAGATACCAGTTTTCTCGACATCACGTCTTTGCGATATACATGGTATACCTAAATTTGGATCAAAAAACTCATTATCGAAAAAGTTCTCATTTAACCATGTCTCGTTGAGAACAAAAATATCATAGTCCATGTGCGAACTAAACGCTAAAAGTTGATTAGACTTAGTTCTCAATCCAGAAACATTTTGAAAGTGAATTTTTTATTTTTTTTGACAATTATTAAGAGCACAATTTTTTATTGCTGATGCATTGGTGCATCGTTTTTTTGAAAACAATGAAAAGGTCGGATTTTTACACACTCTGTCCATATATACACATTGATCACCTTCTCAAAAGAGCATTCTGATACCCCCAATATAAATTTAATTTTTCTAAGTGTACTTAATTCTGTATCTTTTTGAACAAGTTTGTAGCATCCAAAAGACTTAGTTTCAATTTCAGCATGCTTCGACACATAAGTCAAGATATGAGTTTCTTTGACATTGGGAGAGAATGATTATAAGTGTAGCCATTTAAATATTGGGACAACTTGTAGCTCAATATTGTTATTGGAACCAATCAAAGGAGGCTTATTAAATTTCCTTCGACTACTTTTTGTACAGATGCAGTAGCAGCATTTTTGGTGGAGTTGCCTGATCTTCCATCGGGCACGTCCCAGGTGGTGGATAGGGAAGCCCTGGCATCATAATAGTGGCCTTCCCAGCTGGGTTAGATTCCAACACTCGTGTGATGACTCAAAGTTGGCATAGAATCAGGGTGCCATCCGCGAACCAAACTGACTAGGGAGGAGTCCCGAACAAAAACCGGAAAGGTATTGAAAAACGATGGAATAATTACTCCAGGTGGAACCCACACAACTGGCAATCCACCCGCTTCGGCGGCAGAGGCATGGATTCTGGAGGCCCCAACCATTACCGAAGTCTCTCAGCTCTATGAGCGAGAGTGTATCCTGGAGGAGACGGGAGTTGCTATCGCAACGTCCTCTTCTTCAGAGATGGAAAAACATTTCCCGGTTTCCGAGGGCCTGAGTTGGGAGGCTACTTCTGAGGCGGCACAACCTGACAAAGAAGCCGGGAAATCGAAGAGCGTGGGAAGAAGGGAAAGGGAAAAGCGGCGGGCAAGGCTCATGCGGGAGAAATCCTCATGCGGCTCTGTCGGCCATTCTGCGTCTGTGTCCTCCAAAATGCCTCTATCGGCGGAAGTCACACCAACAGAAGCCAACGGGTCCCCGGTGGGCACTGGCGCTCCCAAATTGTCTCGCTGGCTGAAAGCAGCACACCTCCTTGCCCTGAGGCTGATGCTAATATCCGCACCACGACCCCCAAAGTACGAGCGTGATATCGGCACCAGTAAATATGGCAGGCGATGGTTCTTCTGGGCCGCGGTCTAACCGCCGCCTCGACAACAAGTCCAACCCAGCTGTGTGCCTGGCGAAAATGTCGTAAGTGGAGGATGACGATCTGGATCTTCGCTCGAGCACATCCAAGGGTGTGGCCAAGCCATCTTATAGCGAGAAGGCTGCTGGCGCACGACCTGTGGCTGTGATCGGAAAACTGGGGCCTGACCATCAGCTGACTGATGCAGAAATTAAATTCTGCAAAAGCCAGCTGATGCGTTGGGTTGTTTCGTCCGGTCCTGAAGCCAACGCGAAGGGCCATGAGACAAAGGACGGCACCATAAGGGTGACGTGCGCGTCTCTGCCCAACTTTGAGTAGATCATGACCGCTGTCAATAATGTGCCCCCCATGGGGACCACTCGGTCTACAGCGAGGAGAGTGTATTCTTCAGGAAGGCCATCTGCTGGATTCCGGGTGCCGATCTGCCCCCAGCTGATGTCCTGTCCTGCCTGCGTGCCCAGAATCCGGGCATCAAGACGCGACTTTGGCGAACGCTCTCGCACACCAGGAGAAGCAACCGGGAAAGAAAGGAAGGAGCTTCTCTTGTGGTGCGGGTGGATGAGGTCAGTGTTGATAGCATGGGCTCTCGGTACAGGAACCGTCTGAGTCTCTTCTTTGGGGCTGTCACTTTCCATGTCTATCCTAAATGACTGGCTCAGACTTTGGTTCCTGTAGTTACCGTCCCCTGACGGAGACACTGATTAACTTGCAGCATTCCAAAGCCACTACTGCACTCTTAAGTAGACGGCTTACCCAGCTGCACACATTACCCCATATAACAACAGTGTAAGAGCCATGGCTCTTTAGGGGCCGCATCTGTCGTTCGAGTAGACCTAGGACCGGTCTTATAGTATCTTATAGTATGACGAGTCTTGAGCAATTCTGTTGTCAGGACCCGGTAGCTAGTGAGGTGTGTTATAAGGGTAGAAGCGGATGGCTGAGAATTGTGATTACATCTGCTGATTTTCCTTACGATGCCCTGGAAGGGCCACCACCTAGGAAGGCCACCAGTCTCGTAAGGTACTGTGAGCGGCGCAGTCTGGGCCTCGTTCTCTGCTGCTATGCTAATGACCAGCATACAATCTGGGGTAGCAGCAAATGCAATGAGCAGGGCTCTCGGCTTTTCGAGTTTATTGCTTCCTCTTGCCTAAACATACACAACAAGAGCAGACAGCCCACGCTTGTTACTGCTATAAGGCAGGAGGTGATTGATCCAACTCTATCAAATTCAAAATTTGGGTGGTCAATCAGGAACTGGAGAGTCCTTGCCGAAGATTCGTGCTCGAACCACAGGTATATCGAGTTTCAGTGTGGCGAGGAGGCACAAATGCCATTGCCCTCTAGAAACCCCAGAAAAACAGACTGGCAGAAGTTTAGGGAGGCGTTGCGGGACCTTGACGTTACGCCACCAAGACTTCGAAAAGAACAGGCCATTGCGGCGGCTGTTGAGAAACTCAACGCTGCCCTAACTGAATGTTTTGAGTCAGCCTGTCCAATTCGACCTCTCCCTAACCGAACTCCCGTTCCTTGGTGGAATCGAGAGCTCCAGATGTTGAGGCGTGAGTCGAGAAAACTTCTAAACCGGGCCCTCAAGACTAACCTTCCTGAGGACTGGGAGCGATACCGTGATGTTCAGAAGAACTACAAGAGGCTTATTCGGGAATCGAAAAGAGCCTCATATAGGGAATTCTGCAGCGGTATTAAATTTCTGAGTGACATGGCGAAATTGGCTAGGATCCTGAAAAGGGACCCAACTGCAAAGCTGGGGTCACTTAGGAAATCTGATGGCTCATTCACGGAGCGGCAAAGTGAGACACTCAGCTTGCTGATGGAATCTCACTTTCCTGGTAATCAGATAAGCGTCAGCCGGCAACAGCCCTTATTGATAGAGGCAGTTGTCAGAGCTGTTACACCTTCTCGGCATGACTGGTTCGTTGCCAGATCTGTGGTGAATGAGGGTGCCATTCGATTTGCCATCAAATCTTTTGGCGGCTACAAGTCGCCCGGACCAGATGGCATATATCCTGCCATGCTGAAGGAAGGTGCAGAGTCCGTGACAGCAGCCCTGAAGAAAATCTTCTCGGCATGCCTGGCACTGGCTTACATACCACGCTCTGCTAGTAGGCACGGCGTAGACCGGGTGCTAGTAAATTGGATTCGTTCGATGCTGGCCCAAAGAATCGGTTCGGTGCGAGCAGAGGAAGATCTGCTGGTGTCATCTGGGGTTAATAGAGGCTGCCCCTAAGGCGGTGTGCTGTCTCCATTGCTCTGGTGCATGGTAATCGATCCTCTACTCACCACCTTTCGATCCTCTACTCACCACCACGATTCGTCGCATATGCGGACGATGTTGCTTGTTTGGTAACAGGCCCTTCGCTTATGAACATCTGCAGGAAAGTGCAGAAAACTCTAGATCGGATTGACACTTGGTGCTGTGCGAATGGGCTATCAGCAAATCCCGTCAAGAATGGTATTGTCCTCTTTACCAGAAGGAGGAAGTTTGATGGACTCGTTCTGCCGAAGCTAAAAGGAGTCACAATACCGCTATCCAAAGAAATCAAATATCTTGGAGTAATCTTCGATAGTAAACTTCTTTGGAAGTCACCCGTTGAAACAAAGACATCCAAAGCTTTCTGGCAGTGCAAAGGTGTCTTCGGTAAAACGTGGGGTCTTTCTCCTAGCAGGGCCCTATGGATCTATACGGCTACGATAAGACCTATTATCACCTATGCATCAGTGGTCTGGATGAGTAGTCTCTCTCTCGTGGGCGTCTGAAGGACCTTATCGAGACTACAACGCACTGCGGGCATCTGTTGCACCGGAGCTTTTCCGACAACTTCAGGATGTTCTGATTGGTTTGCCCCCACTTGATGCTTTCATCCAAGGAGAGGCCTTCAAGGCCATCTACAGGCTGAAACACAATGGAAACTGGTACGGCTCCTGTCTGGCATTGAAAACAGAAAAGGCATAGACTTCGATCCAACGATTCTCTCCATGCCCCTTGACTCCATGCCATCAAAAATGCTTCTGGGATTTTTTACCTCAGTTGTTAAAGTAGAGAGAGCAACATCTTTTGCTTCAAGCTTCGAGTGCAATGAGCGAATTTCTGCAAGAAGATCATCTGATTCTTGCATTTTTTTTTTCTTCATGCAGAGCGTGCACAACAGATAGTATGCGACTATTTTCCGTTCTAAGGGCAGTTAGTTCTTAAACAACAACCAGAAATGTAATTTGTTGCTTTTTGTGCACATTTATACCAACATGTTCTTTATTTTTTGTTTCGACTGAAAGTACTGATAAAGTTTGACACATAATGGAAGGGCGTCTATCAGCAGAGCAGGTCTTGCAAAGATACGGTTTATCAGCTGAGAACAAGAAATCCACATCTTCCTGTAGTAAACCAACACAATCAAAGTGAAAGAACTCTTGACATTCCGCACACTGCACTTTCGGTTGATGACTATCAACTTTTTGTCCACATACACAAGGCATATTTGTCTTATTTTTTATTCACACTAATTTGAATTTAGTTCAGACTATATGTTAACAAGTTTAGCTTAAAGTCACTGTCTTTTAATTTTTGATATTAACACTACAATCTCATTTCATATTATGTCAAAATAACTTTTCAATAGCAAAAATACAGAGCGATTAGAAAAACACGTCCGACATGTACCTCATACAAATTGCATGTTGAAAGTACTTTGCTCGTAGAACGACAATCGCATTTCATTCCATTACATACATTTCAATGGAATGCAAACATACATACATAGACATATATTCATACAGCAGTGGCTGCACGCCTGCATTCGCATAGAATAGAAACATACAAATTAGCAGGCACAGCTATAGCTGACCGCCTGCAATAATTAATCGTAACACAATGATGCTGTGACTAACTTAACACTTTGCTTAAATACTTCTTCTTTACACCCATACTTCGGGATAACCGAAGCAAAACCATTAGCTCAACGAACCTGAACAGCTCGTCGCTAAAAAAGTACTTAAGCAAGGCCGTTTTCTTAAAAGATTACCAAAGGTTATCAGTAATAGTGCATAGTGAAAGTAAGTGTTAAAACTAACAAGAAAGTGTTTTATTTGGTAAAGTGTTCAAGTGAAACAGTTTCCAGGCATCAACCAAAGAGATAAAAAAAGTGCGTCAGAAATATTTAAGAGAAGAGATTGTTTTCACATTTTCCAACGATATTTTCACGAAAAATTTACAAAATATATATTAATTTTGCAAATGATTGATAACAAGTGAAACAGTGAATAAATGGTGTGAAAAATACACACAACAGAAATCGGCAAAAATAATTAATATTTTAGAAGTTTTTACTTAAGATATTTAAGAAAAGAGATTTTTTTCACACTTTCCGTAGATATTTTGAAGAAAAATTTCAAAAATATATGTTATTTTTGCTGATCATTTCCCATTTCTGTTCTGTGTAATTTTCATTTCAACGCGTGCTCACAGTTCAATTATATTTTTAAAAGATGGCGCTAACAGTATGCTAATTTGAATTCCAGTTTAAAAACAAGAAAAGTAACAATCAAGAGCTCAGTGTGACATAAAGAAGACCACTTCGATTCGGTAAAAGAAATGCCAAGAGGTAGAAGATATGCTAACATCGGACGTAATACACGTCACAATAGAAATGTGCAAAATCACAGACAAAATGAGAGTGAGGGAAACCATGCTGATAGATTAAGTCAACAAAGAGATCGTACTAGGTCACGTTCTCAAAATCGGCCAATAAATATTTATTCTGTAAATTTGAATGGTGCAGCACGTTGTCATTGGAAGTATGGATAAAATTTGCGGATTTTGTCAAGCATTGAAATTCAAAATCTAAACACCAGGCATGTGTTGCACTGCAGGAAAAGTTCGTTTACCAGACATACAATATCCGCCCGAATCATTAGCTACATTATTATCGGGAACATCACCCGATTCCAAACATTTTCTTGAAAAAATTTCCACACATAATTCATGTTTTCAAATGACATCTTTTGGTGCTGGAAAAATTATAACCGATAACTTCATGCCAACGTTCAAGGTAATACATAAACTTCAACGTTCAGCAACATTCGCTGACACATCTAATGAATCATTAGATTTTATGGACACAAATTATGGCTTTTTTCAGATTCAAGGGCAAGCATATCACTTAATAGGTTCATTACTACCACTACCCGATCAAGAGTCAAAAATTTTGCAAATTTATTTCATTAATGACAACGATGATGAACTTGAAGCACGGTGTGCATTTTCCAGAAATATAAACAGAGTCATTATGAGAGAGTTACAAGATTTATTACACATATACAATGTTTTGGTGCAAAGTTTTAAAACAACAATCGAAAGATTGTCATCTTAATCATAAAATTAAAATTGATGCAAATAAAACGCCTGCCGGTGAACATCGTGGAAGATACAATCAACCAACTTCAAGCAACGAGGTTGCAATTGTTATATCTGGAGATGAATTTCAACCAAGAGATATTGTTTTGCAAAGAAGAAATGATACACTGCAACGTGTTAATGAAACGCATCGAAAATATGATGCATTACAATATCCTCTTATGTTCTGTCGTGGTGAAGATGGTTATTCGATTGATATAAAACAAATAAATCCAGAAAATGGTCAAGAAACAAATAAAACGGTAATTGCAATGAATTATTATGCATACAGAATCATGATAAGAGAAAATCAAGAGAATCACATTTTAAAATGTCGTAAATTATTTCATCAGTATATTGTTGACATGTATGCGAAAATAGAAACAGAACGATTGAATTACATTAGATTCAACCAAAGAAAATTACGATGTGACGAATACATACATTTACGAGATGCAATTAACAACGATACCAACGTTAATAACATTGGTCAAATGGTAATATTACCTTCATCGTATACAGGCAGTCCAAGGCATATGCATGAATTCGCCCAAGATGCCATGTGTTGTCAGAAATTATGGTCGACCCGACTTATTCATAACTTTCACATGCAATCCGAAATGGGATGATATTAAGAATCATTTATATACTGGATTTCATTATAAAACATAAAGTTTACGGAGATGTACAATGTTTCATGTATTCTGTGGAATGGCAAAAAAGAGGCTTGCCTCATGCGCATATTTTGATTTATTAAAACTGATCATATTATATGTGCTGAAATTCCAGATATAAATGATGATCCAGAATTACATACTACTGTAACCAAAAACATGATTCATGGACCGTGTGGTACGTTAAATCAAAATTCTTCATGTATGGTTGATGGTAAATGTTCAAAAAACTACCCAAGGCAATTAATTGCTGAAACAATGACTGGAAATGATGGATATCCATTGTACCGTAGAAGATCACCAGAAGATAATGGAAAAACAGTCACTGTGAAAATAAATAACCAAGATGTGGAGATCGATAATCGTTGGATAGTTCCGTATTCCAAATTATTATCGAAAATATTTAACGCACATATAAATGTTGAATATTGTAACTCCGTAAAATCCATCAAATACATATGCAAATATATCAATAAAGGAAGTGACATGGCAGTATTTGGAGTTGTAAATCGAAATGATGAAATTACTAATTACCAGATGGGAAGATACATTAGTAGCAACGAAGCAGTTTGGAGAATATTATCATTTCCGATTCATGATCGCCATCCAGCTGCTATTCATTTGTCAGTTCGTTTAGAAAATAAACAAAGTGTTTATTTCACCGAAAATACTGCTCAACAAGTGGCCGAACGACCACCAGCAACAACACTAACTGCATTTTTCAACTTATGTGAAACAGATTCATTTGCTAGAACATTGCTTAATTCAAATGTTCCTAAATATTATACTTGGAATGCATCATCAAGGTCCTGGGTACGAAGGCAACGAGGAATACCTGTAGATGGATATCCAGGTGTTCATTTGGGTGATGCAATCGGACGACTTTACACTGTGCATCCAAGTAAAGTGGAATGTTTCTATTTACGTTTACTCTTTGTTGATATTCCCGGCCCAAGATCATTCGAAAGCTTGAAACGAGTTAATGGTCGTCTTTGTTGTACTTATCAGCAAGCATGCAAAGAATTGAATTTGCTTGAAAATGATAATCAGTGGAATGCAACTCTTATGGACGCATGTGCAACAAGTTCTCCACACCAAATAAGAACACTATTTGCCATCATTATTGCTACATGTTTCCCAGCAAACCCAAAAGAATTGTGGAGTACTTACCAAGAATACATGACAGAAGATATCCTACATCAAGTACGTCAAGTACCAAGAACACTATTTGCCATCATTATTGCTACATGTTTCCCAGCAAACCCAAAAGAATTATGGAGTACTTACCAAGAATACATGACAGAAGATATCCTACATCAAGTACGTCGCATTACTGCAAATCCAAATTTGAATTATGCAGATGAATTATATAATGAGGCATTAATTAAAATCGAAGACTTTTGCCTGATGATTGCAAATAAAACTCTTAGTGAGTTAGGTATGATCGCACCAAATCGTTCGATGCATGATGCATACAATGCAGAATTAAGACGTGAAAAAGAATATAACCGAAATGATCTGAACACATTTGTAACAACAAACCTACCAAAATTAAACACAGAACAAAGGCAGGCATATGACACAATTATAGACAATGTTGCAAATGAAAAAGGAGGAATATTCTTCTTAGATGCACCAGGTGGGACTGGAAAAACGTTTTTGTTGTCGTTAATTTTGGCCACCATTCGATCACAGAATAATATTGCATTGGCTTTGGCATCATCTGGAATAGCGGCAACTTTATTGGACGGCGGTCGCACTGCACATTCTGCATTCAAGTTACCATTAAATATGCAAGTAAATGAAGAACCAACTTGCAACATTTCTAAAAATTCTGGAATGGGAAAGGTTTTACAAACATGTAAAATTATTGTATGGGATGAATGTACGATGGCTCATAAAAAACCACTGGAAGCCTTAAATAGAACACTGAAAGATTTTCGAAATAACACAAACATATTTGGTGGTGCACTAATTCTATTGGCCGGTGATTTTCGACAAACTTTGCCTGTTATTTCTAAATCAACAGCAGCTGATGAATTGAGAGTGTGCCTTAAATCTTCTAATCTGTGGAGATATGTTCAAAAACTCACATTAACTACTAATGTTCGTGTGCAGTTACAGAATGATCCAACAGCTGCTGAATTTTCCGAACATTTGTTGCAAATTGGAAATGGACGAAAGCCAATTGATCACACTTCCAACTAATTTTTGTACCGTAACAGAATCAAGAGTACAATTAGTGCAAAATGTATTCCCAAATATTGCACAAAACTATCGAAATCAAGATTGGCTAAGCGAGAGAGCTATATTAGCTGCCAAAAATGTCGATGTCAATGAAATCAATGCCAGTATTTTGACTCAAATTCCAGGTGAAGTTGTCACCTATAAATCAATTGTTTCAATCACTAATCCCGACGATGTAGTGAATTATCCAATTGAATTTTTGAATTCACTTAATTTGCCTGGCTTTCCACCACATCGTTTGCAATTGAAAGTCGGCGCAGTGATCATTATGTTGCGAAATATCAATCAGCCGAAACTATGCAATGGGACAAGATTTGCAGTGAAACGGACAATGAACAATGTAATTGAAACAACAATTTTGAAAGGCAAATTTAAAGGTGAAGATGTTTTGATTCCGCGCATTCCAATGATTTCAACAGATTTGCCCTTTGATTTTAAGCGACTTCAATTTCCCATTCGCCTTGCTTTTGCTATTACAATCAATAAGTCTCAAACACTGTCAAACTATGTGGAATTGACCTAACTTATCCATGCTTTGGACATGGGCAACAGTGTGTAGGATGTTCTCGAGTAGGGAAACCATCGTTACTTTATATTTATACACCGCATGAAAATAAAACCAAAAATTGTGTGTATCAGAAGGCTTTAGAATAAGTGGTTAGTTTACAATCATTACAGTAAGTCACTAAAATATAACACATTGTTATTAGAATAAGTCACAAAATAATGGCCGAGCATGAATTAAATGATGAAACAAGAAAAAAACAAAGAACACTTTTCATTTATATTTTTCTTTCACCCAGCGAAGCGGGTGAGGGTCCGTATATATATATGATACTAATAAGAACTGTTTTGCTGGGAGTTCCGAATAAATGAATGTATGTACGTACATAGGCTAGGGCAGTGGTCGCCAACCTTTTCAATGTGTTGAGCTACTTTCAAGATTTTGAAATAAACAGCGAGCTATTTGCACAAGCCAACATAAATTAAATAATACACAGTTATATTCGACATACAATACCTACATGTATTTATTTTACTAATATACGTTCTATATATAATAAACTTATGACTTATAGCGCTTATACTTATGCATAACTACATCCATGTTCACACCTATCAATCGTAACCAAATTTTTTGCAGTCATAATGTCAAATCTCAAGCGACTTAAAAAAACAACAAAACAGCAGTAGTATATTATTATATAAATAAAATATGGGCAGATAAAAAGAACATATTTAATGAGAAGGTTGACATTCTGACTCATCGATAATTTTGTTTAATATTTGCAGTATAATTTGATACAGTCATTCGAATACAGTTATCCAAATGTATATCTGTAAGCCGATTGCGGTATTTATTTTTAATAAATTTCATATTGGAAAAAGAAGATTCACACAAATAAGTTGAACTGAATAACGCTTTCACTTTCAACGCAACACGACATAAAACTGAATACTTATCTTTACTTACTAAAGTCCATATACATTTTGTATTTGAACCTAAAGATTTTAAAGTCAAGTCACTTTGAAAAGCAATCAGTTCCATTTCTGTCACAGCAATGTCTTCGCCAAAGTTGTTCATAACACAAGTTGCAAACTGTATATCAATGTCCATGAAGGGTGAAACAACAAATTGCGTCAGTAAAGCAATTTTGCTGAAATTCTTGAAACGAGTTTCAGTTAGAAACTATTTCCATATGATATTTACTGTCATAGGGCTCTAATAGATTTTTGGATATCTTTTCGGAAAAAATAGGAAAATGCTTAGTATCGCGGTTTTTTAGGTTTTGTTCCCAAAATTCAAGTTTTGTAATAAATGCATTTATATCAGAAATCATTTCCGCTAACTCTTTATCCCTGCCTTGAAGCTGCAAGTTAGGCTCATTTAATTTCTCTGTAATGTCCACAAGAAAACCAAAATCTCTGAGCCAAGTTGAGTCTTTGAAAAATTGGAGTATAGCAGGCAGGACATCATTGAAACGTTTGAGCACTCGTCCTCTGCTAAACCATCGCACTTTAGAGTGAAGAAGTAGCTCTCCGTATTGACAGTCAATTTCATCAGCCAAGGTTTTAAATAATTTTCTTTGTAACGCTTGACCTCTAATCTTGTTCACAATTTTCACCACCAGTTTCATAACGTTGTTCAAGTGTAGAAAATTTCCACATAATGCTTGCTGATGTATAATACAGTGGTAACTAAGAAATTGTGGAAAACTTTCATCCTTATGACATAGCGCCACGAGCCCCTTATCACAACCCACCATAGCTGGAGCACCGTCAGTTGTCACGCCTACCATTTTTGATATTGGGATTTTCTGAGAAGAGATGAGATTTTTTAAATGAGAAAACAGCTCTAGCCCAGTAGTATGTCCTTTGAGTGGAATAAACTTCAAAAGATCTTCTTTAATTGTAAAATCACTAAAAGCCATCCTGACAAATATGGCCATCTGTGAGGTGTCAACTACATCTGTTGATTCAACCAGTTGAAGAAGTAAAGAATCTGCAGCTTCCAAAAATGCTTGTTTTATGATTTCCCCGTCTTTATGAGGTTTTTTCTTTTGTGCAATTATCTGGGAAACACGATAAGATGCTTCAGTTGCAGCCTTATTTTTGTCGATTGTTTTCAAAAATATTGCCTGTTGTCCAATTAACTGGATTTTTAAATGTTTCAGTTTTTCTTTTCTGGTGGCAGAATTTAACGGGAATGCCTTCTCAAAATTCGAATGTACAGTTTTATGATGCCTCTCAATATTTCCTTTTTAGGAAGTGACACAGCTGTATTACATAACAAACAAACACTTTTGCCTTTAACTTCTGTGAAGAAGTATTGTTCTTCCCATTCCGAATGGATGTGGTATGTCTTCGCCTTCTTAATACTGCTTGCCATAATGTTTCGAACTCTAACCCAACCGCTGCACGCAGAACGTTGATAATGCCGTTCAGTATTAAACTGAGCGCAATGTCGACGTGCATTGCGTATATATAAAGCCAAAAAATTCTCGAACACGCTAATCGGTTCCAGCCGATCCTAGAACGGAGACGCGACTTCGCGTCGTGTTTGTCGGCGCGAAATCGCTTACCGCAGTGTTGCCGCTGTTTATCTATTTATTATGAAAATTTCTGAAATTTGCTAATACTGGTATGATTTTCAGACTTTTGGATTTTTTGCAACGTGAGCAGCGCGAGCTACCAGAATTGCTTTTGCGAGCTACCGGTAGCTCGCGATCGACGGGTTGGCGACCACTGGGCTAGGGCATCAAGTGTGCATACGCACATACAAATATGAACACGCATATGCAAAATAGAATTATTTTAGCATTTGTTAGGCAGGAATTCGATCATTCGGGTATTTACTCCCGAAATATTACATGTAGATATGATAAGGCGATGCGTCGTGGGTAGGTCATGGTTGCTTCAGTGCATATGCACATATGTAACTAATTATAAGAATTGAAGATGCAATTGAACTTTTGCACAAATATAACTAGCATAATATATGTATACTCGTATATTGATATACATACATATATATCAATATACCAAAACACTTTACGCTCTATACATTCGCGTAAAATTAGTTTTCACTCAAAAAAGTAGTAAAAATTTGCATCAAATTTGTATAGTTATAAATTTACTAAATTTACTCGATTATAGTGCATTTTGTTTATATTCTTCTTTTTAAATTAAATAAAAAAACGTAAACTTATTTTGACTTTAAATGTTGGCGCATAATTTCAAATCTTTTTTTTATTTATTGTATTTGTTTGAAAATACAAATTGAATAAAATTTCGTTTATCAAGGGAACATAACAATGCACAAACAAATTATTCGCAAAATGCCGTCGGCTATTCGTCAATTTCATTTCCTACAGAAACCTCCTTCAGTCGACGTTCGATGGTGTTGATACTCATATCTATTCTCTTTTTAGCATAAACTGATCGTGCTTGGCGTAGTCACAAAGAAGGGTCCCGCTTAAAAAGTTGGACGATCACTTTATCCTGTTTTTTTGTCGTCACTCGTTTCAAGCCGCGCTGGGAAAAGTCATCAACCTTTTTGTACACCTTATACCGCTTATTCCACATCACAACAAACTTTTTTGATTATTTAATTACTTTTGCAGTCGCGGCGTAAAATTATTTCGGGTCTTTCAAACGCGAACATAAAAATACCGCCTCAAAACTCTCCGCGTACTTCTCACTCATTTTTGTTTGGTTGCGTTTACGGGAAAGTTTCGAACGACACTAACCTGAGTTAGCACTGGCGTCGTAGCCCTTGAGTGGGACTATTACGCAGCAAAAAGCAGAACGAAATATATCTTGAAGTTACAAGAAAAAAACCGGTTCTTTTCTTCTGACACAGATTGTATATAAATTGCTATCAAACATCAACAAAAAGTTACCACATATGAACACATGATTGATTTTAAACAATTAATTTGCAAGGATAACGGATAACTTCGCACACACACTTTAACATGAATAGTCTGCAACAATTGCGTGCGTTTGTTTCTTCTTGAGATTAAAATGTCTGATTCTCCACCAAACAAAATGTTAAATTATATATCTGCTATTTGGAATTACCTCACAAATGCTAAGGAAGATAAATCCATAGCAATTTGTTCCCCCTGCGAGAATACCTTCAAATCGAGTAGAATTATTAACATTTTGTCCGGTTACCAGCAGTGATGCTCAGAGTGTATGACAATAGAAGGAAAATACAAGCCGGGAAAGTCTTATATATGAGTGAGCAAAAATCTGTATCCGATTTTTCCTCGTTATCATCGCAAAAGTATTCCCTTTTGAGCATTTATGTAAAAGAATTTTATGTAGTGATTTAATGTTCTAGATCAATACATCGGTTTTTCAATAATCTTAGTAAAGGGTTTTCCAATAACAGGGGTTGTCTATCGCTATCGAGAAATGATTAACGATGTTTTATGGCGGGAATTGGATGGTATTGATCTTGACAACGTTTATTTTCAACAAGACGGCGGTACGTGCCACACAAGCAACCAAACCATTGATCCTTTACGGGAAAAGTTTCCAGATCGTGTTATCTGCCGAAGAGGTGATCACAATTGTTGAAAATTCTTCACTCTTTTGTGAAGATATTGTATATTAATATAATAATCACGATATTAATTTTTAAAACACTTTACGAAGGGAAGCGCGAAACTTATTGCCTGTGATATTCGAATTCAAGAAAGAACACCGACACGTCCGATTACAATTTCAAAAGTGGAGTTTATTACACATGTACTGTCCTTATATTAGGCCTAAAACTAAGATACGAGAAATATCGGAAATGGAAGAACAGTATGTGGAGAGTTAGAGAGAGTTTGCCGTTAAGTAAATAGAAATAGGAAGAACGGAAAGTAGGTATAGCTGTAGAAATAAAGTCAATGCTCGGAAGTAAATAGAAACAGGTAAAGAAATAGCGACAGCGAGAAACAGTAAAGTATACTACATACCTACTTATAAATAAACAAAATAAAATAACTTAATATTAAGTTTTAATACAATTTCTATTTTTAAATTCAATATTATTTAATTTATTCTATTCTAATTTGCGTTACATTATTCTATTATAATAGTTTGCCAGAATCTGGCTTAACACCGGCCACCTTGAAGGAATCCAACAGCCTTCAATTCTTGTTTTCCACCGGCAGCACGGCGAGTTTGTGAATAGGGCGTCGTACTTCACCCGACCTAGTGGTGATGTCTGCGACTCGAATTTTGCCGTCCGCTCCGGGAATGGTTGCGGTTACTCGACCGAGCACCCAATGCTGCGGTGGTACGTTGTCTTCGTGGACGACGACGAGTTGGCCTGGTTGGACGTTGGGCTGCGGGTGCACCCATTTGTTGCGCTGCTGAAGCTCCAGAAGGTAGCTCTTCGACCACGCGCGCCAAAATTGTTGCTCGAGAGAGCAAACAAGCTGCCATCTCTCTAAGCAGCGGCTGAGGTTGACGGGTACCTTCTCCGGTGGCAAAGCTCGCAAGGGGCAACCGATTAGTAGATGCGCCGGCGTTTGGTGCCTCGCCGTCGTTGGGGTCGTTGCTGAGTGGTGCGAGCGGTCGGGAATTCAGTACCGCTTCTACTTCGACGAGAAGCGTTGCGCTTTCTTCGGCGGCTAACAGCGCGTTGCCTACGGCGCGCACCAGCAGATGTTTGGCCGACTTCACTGCTGCTTCCCACAGGCCGCCGAAGTGGGGTGCCCTCGGAGGTATGAAGGCGAAGATGAATCCTTCGTCGGCGACGTATTGGAGAATCTCCTCTTTCTGTGCCAGAAAGGCTTCCCGGAGCTCCCTCAACTTCCTCTCTGCTCCCACGAAGTTCGTCGCGATGTCGCAGTATATTTTGGCTGGCATCCCTCGGCGCCCAATGAACCTTTTGAGAGCGAAAATAAATTTATCAGCAGTTAAATCAGTTACAAGCTCTAGATGAGCTGCCTTTGAAGCGAAACACACGAAAATGGCAATATACATTTTCACGGGAGGGCGACCGCGAATTTTTAAGGTTATGTGAATGGGCCCGCAGTAATCTACCCCACATATTGTGAAAGGCCGTTGGGCGCGTAATCGATCGGCGGGTAGATTGCCCATGATCTGACCTTGTAATTTTGGCTTATAACGAAAACAGTGAATACATTCTCTTACAGTTCGACTACAGGCTTCTCGAGCATTTATCAGCCATATTTTTTCTCGCAGAAGCGCTACCAATGCCTTTGGACCGGCATGGTGATTACGAAAATGTAGGAACCGGATGTATGCTTTCATAAAGTGCGAGTCTTTGCGTAATAGCAAAGGGAACTTAGCATCATAGGGGATTGGCGCGTTTAATAAACGGCCACCTACTCGAATCAATTTAAACGATAATGATGATTCCGAGTGTTCATGCAGAAATGGAGTTAATTTCTGTAAACTTGAGGGAAGTACGTTATTTTTCGATTATTTATTTATTTCATCGCTAAATTCAAAATGTTGAATTATTTCGACAATTTTAAGGAAACTCAATTGTAATTCCTTTGCCGTGGGTATTATTTCAGATTCTGCTTTTCGGTCTCGTATTTTTCGAAGCCATCTGAGTATGTAAGCGAAAATCCGAAGCACTTTTCTGTGAGATGAGAACCTGTCAATTATTTCGAGAAGTGGATTTGTTGTGGCATTGATTGCGGTTAACGTAATTGCGTTTTTCTTCTTCTCGAGTGCTTCTTGTTCTGGAGAGAGACTGAAGTTGACATTTTTTGGTCATATAGCAGGGTCTTCTAGGAGGAACTGTGGACCACTAAACCATATTGAATTACCCAATTCGTCCCCGTTGCAACCCCGAGACACTTGATCCGCTGGATTTTGTTTTGTGGGCACATGACGCCACGACACATTCTGGGTCCACTCTTGGATCTCGGACACTCTATTTGCGACGAAAGTTTGCAACGACGATGGATGCGTTTTAATCCAATGCAGAACTATTTCGGAGTCTGTTCCTGTTCTATTGGTCGACTCAACATTGGTGAAATTCTTGACCATAATTTGGCAAGAAGATGGGCTGCCGAGAGCTCTAAACGCGGAAGAGATTTAGTCTTCAGCGGAGCTACCCTAGACTTTGAAGTAAGCAGCGTGCATTTCGTACCACTAGCGGATTGGCTACGTATATATACGCAGCAGCCATACGCTCTTATTGAAGCGTCGGAAAAGCCATGAATTTGGCAGCTGGCACTCGACTCTGTATTTACATACCGAGGAATGCTAATTGATGGAAGCTGCCACAAATTGGCTTTAAAGTTTTGCCAGCTAGTGTCAAGCCGCAATGGAATCGACTCATCCCAGTCTAGCTTTTCAATCCAAAGCTCTTGTAATAAGATTTTAGCTTTGGTAACTAGCGGGGCTAATAAACCAAGAGGGTCAAAGAGGCGAGCGGAAACTGATAAAATATTACGTTTAGTTGCTCGCAGCTCGCTAAAATTATCTTCCAGAATGAAGCAAAAAATGTCATCTTTCGGCTGCCAGTGGATTCCCAGCGTTTTGGTTGAGTCGGTATCGCTGAGCTGCAATAATTTTTGGAGACTCTCACTATTCGATGAGCTTGTATGATTGGAAAACCACTTTGCTAATTTCAGGCCTGCCGATTCTAAAATTGTATTTACTTCCTGTTGCATCTGGGTGAGGCTTTCTATGCTGTCGGATCCTGTTAATAGGTCGTCGACGTAAAAGTCATTCCGAATGACTTTGGAACCGAGTAGATATTTGGCTTTATTTTTGGCGCTTAGCATTTGCAGACACCGTGTGGCGAGAAATGGTGCAGGCGCTGTGCCGTATGTTACGGTGTTTAATCGAAAAATTTGCAAATGCTCCGATGGATCCTGTCTCCACACTATGAGCTGGAAGTTCCTGTCGTCTTCGTGCACCAATATTTGACGATACATCTTCGTGATGTCGGCAGTCATGGCATATTTGTGCAATCGGAAGCGAAGGAGGGTCGAAAAAAGCTCCTCTTGAACGATCGGTCCGACCATCAAGGTTTCATTCAACGCAACTTGTGTTGATGTGCGACTCGAAGCATCAAAAACTAGGCGCAACTTGGTAGTTGTGCTCTGTGGTCTTAACACACACTGGTGCGGAATGAAATAGTGCGGCTCACTCGGGAGTCGATTATTTGTTGGACTCATATGCCCCAATTCGAGATACTCTTGCATGAAGTCCAGGTACATTTTACGAAGTACTGGATCTTTCAGGGTCCTTCTCTCCAGCGCCTGAAACCGCCGAGCTGCGGTTTCATTCGAATGACAGAGTAATTTACGGTCGGTTTTGAAAGGCAGTCTGACTTGAAGCCTTCCACATGGTAAAACCTGTGTGGTTTTCGAAAAAAATTCCTCACATTTTGCCTGCTCTGGAGTCAGTCGTGTGGAATTTACTTGTGCAGGTATTTCTTCCAATTCCCAGAATTTTCGGATTGTAGTATCAATGCTAGCAACGCTTTCTTCAAATTGACATAATGTGCTACTTACTTGGGCACTGGAGCTATTATTTGTGGCATACTTGCCTGAAATTATCCAGCCTAACACAGTTTTTTGCAGCGTTGGCTGCCTTGGGCTGGTTCTGATCTGACCCACCGATAACAGATCAAAGAATATTTCGGCTCCTAAAAGTATGTCTATTTTCTGACATTTGTAGAAACTTGGGTCAGCTTGTTCAATATTTTGTTGGATTTTCCAGCCATTTGTGTTTATAGTCCGATCTGGATGATTGACTGATATCGAACGCATTACCCAAAAGTCCGCCGAAAACTAAAAATTGTTGATCCTCAATTTTATATAAGTTTTTAGCTTGCCTTGGACCTTTTTATTTGAATTGCCAATTCCAACTATATTTAGAGCGAATTTTTCTTTTCGGATTCGCAATTTCTGCATAAGCTCTTCGGTCATAAAGTTGATTTGAGAACCGGAGTCAAGTAGAGCTCGCGCTTGCACGTAAACACCGGAGCTGGCCTTTACATTAACTACGGCTGTAGCTAACATGACTCGGTCAGGCAGGCTGCTAATATGCATGGCCTGTGACGTCGAAGGTTGCGGCTCGGTCTCAAAGGAGGTCGGATATTGATGCAACATGGTGTGATACGAACGGTTGCATACACCACAGCGATCTGCATTGCACTTTGAGACCGTATGTCCCTTGCGCAAGCAATTTATGCACAGGGAAATAGATTTTGCTAATTCAAATCTTTTAAGTGCAGTAAGCGCTTGGAATTTTGGACAAGCTGTCAAATAATGGTCCTTGGAACCACAGTGAAGGCAAGTCGGCAGTTTGGAATTTGTCGCGATAAATGTTGTCTTTGAGTGTCGCAGTTGTTGATTTTTTGTTTTCTGCCGCGTATCTTCATTATTTGGCCTTTGTTGGGATGAGGAAGCTTCTTCAGCTGATAAATGCTGGTATCTCTTGTTTAGCATAGCTTCACACTCAGCCCAAAGCGGCAGCTTATCATAGTCAAGTTGCTCCTCCCACTTTGACCGAGTAGTGGGATCAACCTTCGACATGACTATGTGAATCAACATCGCATTTGAAATAAGTTTATCGTCACCCAGCGATAAAAGGGAGTCATATACTGCAGACACTGTATCAATCATTGATCGCAAAGACGACACAGAAGGCCTTTGGATTTTTGACAATTCAAAAAGTTTAGACACTGTATTAAAAAATATCAGGCATTTATTGTCATAAACCTTTCTCAAACTTGCCAACGCCTTTGGATAATTTTCTTCCGACATTTGGAAGGACTTCACTGTGCCTAAGGCTTCACCGGATAGACATGATACTAAATGATTAAATTTTTCACTATCCGGGATTGTGGGATCATTGTGCACGAAACTCTCAAACAGACTCATAAAGTTTTTAAACTCGGAATATTCTCCTTTGAACGTAGGTAACGACATTTTTGGTAGTCGCGAGCTGTGAGGTGCAGTAAAAGATGTTTCGGCAATTGACGATTTATTTCTCGCCAGAATGGACTTTATAATGGACTTTGTTTCTACAATTAAGTCCTCTAACTCTCCACGGGCAATGTCTTCTTCGTCGATTTCCTCAATTTTCGACTGACATTTCATGAGTTTTTCGCTGTGGGAGTTCAATATGTCGAGTCGGCACTCCAATTCGATTGGATCTAGCGACATGGTCTTTTCAAGGAGACCCGTTTTTATGCGCACTATGCTGGTTTTTGCAACAGTTCTCTGGCGCTTTAAAGACTTTAAGTCAATCATCTCCTTACTTGGAGAGAGACTTGAAATAGTCGACTTTGGTTTACTCATGTTTTGAGAGTAAAGTTCGCTGCTTTAGCCTGTGGCTTTTGTAAAATGAAAACGGTTCTGGAAGTTTGTCAGCACGAAAACGAAAACGAAAGCGACAAATACTGAAATAGCTGAAACTTGACCAGAACTATTGAAAATGAGACGAAAATAAGCAGCGAACAATTGAGTCTTTGCTCAAACAAAATTTGTATTATCGAAAAAAAAAAAAAAATTTTTTTTTTTTTTTGAAATTATTGTGGTTGATTAACAAACCGCAATTTCGTTTGATTTTTTGAAAAAATCCCGAAAATAAACCGAAAAATAGTACTCGCAAATTATTTGGCGACAAACAAGTTCCTCTACCTCGGGTCCCACTGTATCCTTCACTTCATAGGCAGTATATGTATATGTATATAGATATGTATATATATAAGTATATAAGTTTATTTGCATATAAGAAGTGGATACACGAGATGCCAATAATTGAAGCCCTTGTACTGTGAGACGATTATTAGCAACCGTAATAATCTCGGTCAATCACAAAGCCAATTTCTAGCTTCAATTTTTCGCACTCAATACCTGTTTTTTGTGGACTGGTTTGTTTCCAGCTTCAACTTCCCTTTGGCAGGCCACGCAGTTGCAGGTCATTCCTCCCTCGATGTTAACGGTGTAACGGTGGATATTGGTGGTGAACAGTTGGTGAACCGGTGAAAAATTTGCAAATGCTCCGATGGATCCTGTCTCCACACTATGAGCTGGAAGTTCCTGTCGTCTTCGTGCACCAATATTTGACGATACATCTTCGTGATGTCGGCAGTCATGGCATATTTGTGCAATCGGAAGCGAAGGAGGGTCGAAAAAAGCTCCTCTTGAACGATCGGTCCGACCATATAATATAACAATTGTCTACCGAGATCTTGTGATTTGACATCTTGTGACTTTTTTCTTTAGAACCACGTGAAAGAGAAGATCTTAGCCAACAGCCCAGGGTCGATTCAAGACTTCAAAGATGGAATTCGTAAGGCCATCGAGGATACAGGGCAGCCACTTTACAATTCGGTTATGGAAACTTTCATGAATAGGATATTGTCCTGTAAGCGTGGTCGTGGTGGTCATTTACCTGATGTTATTTTCCACTATTCACGGCATACCTTCCTCTTTATAATAAAATAAACATCCGATCATTTATATTAAAAAGTAGCATTTTTCTAGAATATCAAAATAACACCTCGTATTGGAAACCCCTTTACATATGACCCCGAAAGTATACATAATAAGAAACAGACGCAGCACTTTCGTTGAACATAACAATGCACAAACAAATTATTCGCAAAATGCCGTCGGCTATTCGTCAATTTCATTTCTTACAGAAACCTCCTTCAGTCGACGTTCGATGGTGTTGATACTCATATCTATTCTCTTTTTAGCAAAACCTGATCGTGCTTGGCGTAGTCACAAAGAAGGGTCCCGCTTAAAAAGTTGGACGATCACTTTATCCTGTTTTTTTGTCGTCACTCGTTTCAAGCCGCGCTGGGAAAAGTCATCAACCTTTTTGTACACCTTATACCGCTTATTCCACATCACAACAAACTTTTTTGATTATTTAATTACTTTTGCAGTCGCGGCGTAAAATTATTTCGGGTCTTTCAAACGTGTACATAAAAATACCGCCTCAAAACTCTCCGCGTACTTCTCACTCATTTTTGTTTGGTTGCGTTTACGGGAAAGTTTCGAACGACACTAACTTGAGTTAGCACTGGCGTCGTAGCCCTTGAGTGGGACTATTACGCAGCAAAAAGCAGAACGAAATATATCTTGAAGTTACAAGAAAAAAACCGGTTCTTTTCTTCTGACACAGATTGTATATAAATTGCTATCAAACATCAACAAAAAGTTACCACATATGAACACATGATTGATTTTAAACAATTAATTTGTAAGGATAACGGATAACTTCGCACACACACTTTAACATGAATAGTCTGCAACAATTGCGCGCGTTTGTTTCTTCTTGAGATTAAAATGTCTGATTCTCCACCAAACAAAATGTTAAATTATATATCTGCTATTTGGAATTACCTCACAAATGCTAAGGAAGATAAATCCATAGCAATTTGTTCCCCCTGCGAGAATACCTTCAAATCGAGTAGAATTATTAACATTTTGTCCGGTTACCAGCAGTGATGCTCAGAGTGTATGACAATAGAAGGAAAATACAAGCCGGAAAAGTCTTATATATGAGTGAGCAAAAATCTGTATCCGATTTTTCCTCGTTATCATCGCAAAAGTATTCCCTTTTGAGCATTTATGTAAAAGAATTTTATGTAGTGATTTAATGTTCTAGATCAATACATCGGTTTTTCAATAATCTTAGTAAAGGGTTTTCCAATAACAGGGGTTGTCTATCGCTATCGAGAAATGATTAACGATGTTTTATGGCGGGAATTGGATGGTATTGATCTTGACAACGTTTATTTTCAACAAGACGGCGGTACGTGCCACACAAGCAACCAAACCATTGATCCTTTACGGGAAAAGTTTCCAGATCGTGTTATCTGCCGAAGAGGTGATCACAATTGTTGAAAATTCTTCACTCTTTTGTGAAGATATTGTATATTAATATAATAATCACGATATTAATTTTTAAAACACTTTACGAAGGGAAGCGCGAAACTTATTGCCTGTGATATTCGAATTCAAGAAAGAACACCGACACGTCCGATTACAATTTCAAAAGTGGAGTTTATTACACATGTACTGTCCTTATATTAGGCCTAAAACTAAGATACGAGAAATATCGGAAATGGAAGAACAGTATGTGGAGAGTTAGAGAGAGTTTGCCGTTAAGTAAATAGAAATAGGAAGAACGGAAAGTAGGTATAGCTGTAGAAATAAAGTCAATGCTCGGAAGTAAATAGAAACAGGTAAAGAAATAGCGACAGCGAGAAACAGTAAAGTATACTACATACCTACTTATAAATAAACAAAATAAAATAACTTAATATTAAGTTTTAATACAATTTCTATTTTTAAATTCAATATTATTTAATTTATTCTATTCTAATTTGCGTTACATTATTCTATTATAATAGTTTGCCAGAATCTGGCTTAACACCGGCCACCTTGAAGGAATCCAACAGCCTTCAATTCTTGTTTTCCACCGGCAGCACGGCGAGTTTGTGAATAGGGCGTCGTACTTCACCCGACCTAGTGGTGATGTCTGCGACTCGAATTTTGCCGTCCGCTCCGGGAATGGTTGCGGTTACTCGACCGAGCACCCAATGCTGCGGTGGTACGTTGTCTTCGTGGACGACGACGAGTTGGCCTGGTTGGACGTTGGGCTGCGGGTGCACCCATTTGTTGCGCTGCTGAAGCTCCAGAAGGTAGCTCTTCGACCACGCGCGCCAAAATTGTTGCTCGAGAGAGCAAACAAGCTGCCATCTCTCTAAGCAGCGGCTGAGGTTGACGGGTACCTTCTCCGGTGGCAAAGCTCGCAAGGGGCAACCGATTAGTAGATGCGCCGGCGTTTGGTGCCTCGCCGTCGTTGGGGTCGTTGCTGAGTGGTGCGAGCGGTCGGGAATTCAGTACCGCTTCTACTTCGACGAGAAGCGTTGCGCTTTCTTCGGCGGCTAACAGCGCGTTGCCTACGGCGCGCACCAGCAGATGTTTGGCCGACTTCACTGCTGCTTCCCACAGGCCGCCGAAGTGGGGTGCCCTCGGAGGTATGAAGGCGAAGATGAATCCTTCGTCGGCGGCGTATTGGAGAATCTCCTCTTTCTGTGCCAGAAAGGCTTCCCGGAGCTCCCTCAACTTCCTCTCTGCTCCCACGAAGTTCGTCGCGATGTCGCAGTATATTTTGGCTGGCATCCCTCGGCGCCCAATGAACCTTTTGAGAGCGAAAATAAATTTATCAGCAGTTAAATCAGTTACAAGCTCTAGATGAGCTGCCTTTGAAGCGAAACACACGAAAATGGCAATATACATTTTCACGGGAGGGCGACCGCGAATTTTTAAGGTTATGTGAATGGGCCCGCAGTAATCTACCCCACATATTGTGAAAGGCCGTTGGGCGCGTAATCGATCGGCGGGTAGATTGCCCATGATCTGACCTTGTAATTTTGGCTTATAACGAAAACAGTGAATACATTCTCTTACAGTTCGACTACAGGCTTCTCGAGCATTTATCAGCCATATTTTTTCTCGCAGAAGCGCTACCAATGCCTTTGGACCGGCATGGTGATTACGAAAATGTAGGAACCGGATGTATGCTTTCATAAAGTGCGAGTCTTTGCGTAATAGCAAAGGGAACTTAGCATCATAGGGGATTGGCGCGTTTAATAAACGGCCACCTACTCGAATCAATTTAAACGATAATGATGATTCCGAGTGTTCATGCAGAAATGGAGTTAATTTCTGTAAACTTGAGGGAAGTACGTTATTTTTCGATTATTTATTTATTTCATCGCTAAATTCAAAATGTTGAATTATTTCGACAATTTTAAGGAAACTCAATTGTAATTCCTTTGCCGTGGGTATTATTTCAGATTCTGCTTTTCGGTCTCGTATTTTTCGAAGCCATCTGAGTATGTAAGCGAAAATCCGAAGCACTTTTCTGTGAGATGAGAACCTGTCAATTATTTCGAGAAGTGGATTTGTTGTGGCATTGATTGCGGTTAACGTAATTGCGTTTTTCTTCTTCTCGAGTGCTTTTTGTTCTGGAGAGAGACTGAAGTTGACATTTTTTGGTCATATAGCAGGGTCTTCTAGGAGGAACTGTGGACCACTAAACCATATTGAATTACCCAATTCGTCCCCGTTGCAACCCCGAGACACTTGATCCGCTGGATTTTGTTTTGTGGGCACATGACGCCACGACACATTCTGGGTCCACTCTTGGATCTCGGACACTCTATTTGCGACGAAAGTTTGCAACGACGATGGATGCGTTTTAATCCAATGCAGAACTATTTCGGAGTCTGTTCCTGTTCTATTGGTCGACTCAACATTGGTGAAATTCTTGACCATAATTTGGCAAGAAGATGGGCTGCCGAGAGCTCTAAACGCGGAAGAGATTTAGTCTTCAGCGGAGCTACCCTAGACTTTGAAGTAAGCAGCGTGCATTTCGTACCACTAGCGGATTGGCTACGTATATATACGCAGCAGCCATACGCTCTTATTGAAGCGTCGGAAAAGCCATGAATTTGGCAGCTGGCACTCGACTCTGTATTTACATACCGAGGAATGCTAATTGATGGAAGCTGCCACAAATTGGCTTTAAAGTTTTGCCAGCTAGTGTCAAGCCGCAATGGAATCGACTCATCCCAGTCTAGCTTTTCAATCCAAAGCTCTTGTAATAAGATTTTAGCTTTGGTAACTAGCGGGGCTAATAAACCAAGAGGGTCAAAGAGGCGAGCGGAAACTGATAAAATATTACGTTTAGTTGCTCGCAGCTCGCTAAAATTATCTTCCAGAATGAAGCAAAAAATGTCATCTTTCGGCTGCCAGTGGATTCCCAGCGTTTTGGTTGAGTCGGTATCGCTGAGCTGCAATAATTTTTGGAGACTCTCACTATTCGATGAGCTTGTATGATTGGAAAACCACTTTGCTAATTTCAGGCCTGCCGATTCTAAAATTGTATTTACTTCCTGTTGCATCTGGGTGAGGCTTTCTATGCTGTCGGATCCTGTTAATAGGTCGTCGACGTAAAAGTCATTCCGAATGACTTTGGAACCGAGTAGATATTTGGCTTTATTTTTGGCGCTTAGCATTTGCAGACACCGTGTGGCGAGAAATGGTGCAGGCGCTGTGCCGTATGTTACGGTGTTTAATCGAAAAATTTGCAAATGCTCCGATGGATCCTGTCTCCACACTATGAGCTGGAAGTTCCTGTCGTCTTCGTGCACCAATATTTGACGATACATCTTCGTGATGTCGGCAGTCATGGCATATTTGTGCAATCGGAAGCGAAGGAGGGTCGAAAAAAGCTCCTCTTGAACGATCGGTCCGACCATCAAGGTTTCATTCAACGCAACTTGTGTTGATGTGCGACTCGAAGCATCAAAAACTAGGCGCAACTTGGTAGTTGTGCTCTGTGGTCTTAACACACACTGGTGCGGAATGAAATAGTGCGGCTCACTCGGGAGTCGATTATTTGTTGGACTCATATGCCCCAATTCGAGATACTCTTGCATGAAGTCCAGGTACATTTTACGAAGTACTGGATCTTTCAGGGTCCTTCTCTCCAGCGCCTGAAACCGCCGAGCTGCGGTTTCATTCGAATGACAGAGTAATTTACGGTCGGTTTTGAAAGGCAGTCTGACTTGAAGCCTTCCACATGGTAAAACCTGTGTGGTTTTCGAAAAAAATTCCTCACATTTTGCCTGCTCTGGAGTCAGTCGTGTGGAATTTACTTGTGCAGGTATTTCTTCCAATTCCCAGAATTTTCGGATTGTAGTATCAATGCTAGCAACGCTTTCTTCAAATTGACATAATGTGCTACTTACTTGGGCACTGGAGCTATTATTTGTGGCATACTTGCCTGAAATTATCCAGCCTAACACAGTTTTTTGCAGCGTTGGCTGCCTTGGGCTGGTTCTGATCTGACCCACCGATAACAGATCAAAGAATATTTCGGCTCCTAAAAGTATGTCTATTTTCTGACATTTGTAGAAACTTGGGTCAGCTTGTTCAATATTTTGTTGGATTTTCCAGCCATTTGTGTTTATAGTCCGATCTGGATGATTGACTGATATCGAACGCATTACTCAAAAGTCCGCCGAAAACTAAAAATTGTTGATCCTCAATTTTATATAAGTTTTTAGCTTGCCTTGGACCTTTTTATTTGAATTGCCAATTCCAACTATATTTAGAGCGAATTTTTCTTTTCGGATTCGCAATTTCTGCATAAGCTCTTCGGTCATAAAGTTGATTTGAGAACCGGAGTCAAGTAGAGCTCGCGCTTGCACGTAAACACCGGAGCTGGCCTTTACATTAACTACGGCTGTAGCTAACATGACTCGGTCAGGCAGGCTGCTAATATGCATGGCCTGTGACGTCGAAGGTTGCGGCTCGGTCTCAAAGGAGGTCGGATATTGATGCAACATGGTGTGATGCGAACGGTTGCATACACCACAGCGATCTGCATTGCACTTTGAGACCGTATGTCCCTTGCGCAAGCAATTTATGCACAGGGAAATAGATTTTGCTAATTCAAATCTTTTAAGTGCAGTAAGCGCTTGGAATTTTGGACAAGCTGTCAAATAATGGTCCTTGGAACCACAGTGAAGGCAAGTCGGCAGTTTGGAATTTGTCGCGATAAATGTTGTCTTTGAGTGTCGCAGTTGTTGATTTTTTGTTTTCTGCCGCGTATCTTCATTATTTGGCCTTTGTTGGGATGAGGAAGCTTCTTCAGCTGATAAATGCTGGTATCTCTTGTTTAGCATAGCTTCACACTCAGCCCAAAGCGGCAGCTTATCATAGTCAAGTTGCTCCTCCCACTTTGACCGAGTAGTGGGATCAACCTTCGACATGACTATGTGAATCAACATCGCATTTGAAATAAGTTTATCGTCACCCAGCGATAAAAGGGAGTCATATACTGCAGACACTGTATCAATCATTGATCGCAAAGACGACACAGAAGGCCTTTGGATTTTTGACAATTCAAAAAGTTTAGACACTGTATTAAAAAATATCAGGCATTTATTGTCATAAACCTTTCTCAAACTTGCCAACGCCTTTGGATAATTTTCTTCCGACATTTGGAAGGACTTCACTGTGCCTAAGGCTTCACCGGATAGACATGATACTAAATGATTAAATTTTTCACTATCCGGGATTGTGGGATCATTGTGCACGAAACTCTCAAACAGACTCATAAAGTTTTTAAACTCGGAATATTCTCCTTTGAACGTAGGTAACGACATTTTTGGTAGTCGCGAGCTGTGAGGTGCAGTAAAAGATGTTTCGGCAATTGACGATTTATTTCTCGCCAGAATGGACTTTATAATGGACTTTGTTTCTACAATTAAGTCCTCTAACTCTCCACGGGCAATGTCTTCTTCGTCGATTTCCTCAATTTTCGGCTGACATTTCATGAGTTTTTCGCTGTGGGAGTTCAATATGTCGAGTCGGCACTCCAATTCGATTGGATCTAGCGACATGGTCTTTTCAAGGAGACCCGTTTTTATGCGCACTATGCTGGTTTTTGCAACAGTTCTCTGGCGCTTTAAAGACTTTAAGTCAATCATCTCCTTACTTGGAGAGAGACTTGAAATAGTCGACTTTGGTTTACTCATGTTTTGAGAGTAAAGTTCGCTGCTTTAGCCTGTGGCTTTTGTAAAATGAAAACGGTTCTGGAAGTTTGTCAGCACGAAAACGAAAACGAAAGCGACAAATACTGAAATAGCTGAAACTTGACCAGAACTATTGAAAATGAGACGAAAATAAGCAGCGAACAATTGAGTCTTTGCTCAAACAAAATTTGTATTATCGAAAAAAAAAAAAAAATTTTTTTTTTTTTTTGAAATTATTGTGGTTGATTAACAAACCGCAATTTCGTTTGATTTTTTGAAAAAATCCCGAAAATAAACCGAAAAATAGTACTCGCAAATTATTTGGCGACAAACAAGTTCCTCTACCTCGGGTCCCACTGTATCCTTCACTTCATAGGCAGTATATGTATATGTATATAGATATGTATATATATAAGTATATAAGTTTATTTGCATATAAGAAGTGGATACACGAGATGCCAATAATTGAAGCCCTTGTACTGTGAGACGATTATTAGCAACCGTAATAATCTCGGTCAATCACAAAGCCAATTTCTAGCTTCAATTTTTCGCACTCAATACCTGTTTTTTGTGGACTGGTTTGTTTCCAGCTTCAACTTCCCTTTGGCAGGCCACGCAGTTGCAGGTCATTCCTCCCTCGATGTTAACGGTGTAACGGTGGATATTGGTGGTGAACAGTTGGTGAACCGGTGAAAAATTTGCAAATGCTCCGATGGATCCTGTCTCCACACTATGAGCTGGAAGTTCCTGTCGTCTTCGTGCACCAATATTTGACGATACATCTTCGTGATGTCGGCAGTCATGGCATATTTGTGCAATCGGAAGCGAAGGAGGGTCGAAAAAAGCTCCTCTTGAACGATCGGTCCGACCATATAATATAACAATTGTCTACCGAGATCTTGTGATTTGACATCTTGTGACTTTTTTCTTTAGAACCACGTGAAAGAGAAGATCTTAGCCAACAGCCCAGGGTCGATTCAAGACCTCAAAGATGGAATTCGTAAGGCCATCGAGGATACAGGGCAGCCACTTTACAATTCGGTTATGGAAACTTTCATGAATAGGATATTGTCCTGTAAGCGTGGTCGTGGTGGTCATTTACCTGATGTTATTTTCCACTATTCACGGCATACCTTCCTCTTTATAATAAAATAAACATCCGATCATTTATATTAAAAAGTAGCATTTTTCTAGAATATCAAAATAACACCTCGTATTGGAAACCCCTTTACATATGACCCCGAAAGTATACATAATAAGAAACAGACGCAGCACTTTCGTTGAACATAACAATGCACAAACAAATTATTCGCAAAATGCCGTCGGCTATTCGTCAATTTCATTTCCTACAGAAACCTCCTTCAGTCGACGTTCGATGGTGTTGATACTCATATCTATTCTCTTTTTAGCAAAACCTGATCGTGCTTGGCGTAGTCACAAAGAAGGGTCCCGCTTAAAAAGTTGGACGATCACTTTATCCTGTTTTTTTGTCGTCACTCGTTTCAAGCCGCGCTGGGAAAAGTCATCAACCTTTTTGTACACCTTATACCGCTTATTCCACATCACAACAAACTTTTTTGATTATTTAATTACTTTTGCAGTCGCGGCGTAAAATTATTTCGGGTCTTTCAAACGTGTACATAAAAATACCGCCTCAAAACTCTCCGCGTACTTCTCACTCATTTTTGTTTGGTTGCGTTTACGGGAAAGTTTCGAACGACACTAACTTGAGTTAGCACTGGCGTCGTAGCCCTTGAGTGGGACTATTACGCAGCAAAAAGCAGAACGAAATATATCTTGAAGTTACAAGAAAAAAACCGGTTCTTTTCTTCTGACACAGATTGTATATAAATTGCTATCAAACATCAACAAAAAGTTACCACATATGAACACATGATTGATTTTAAACAATTAATTTGTAAGGATAACGGATAACTTCGCACACACACTTTAACATGAATAGTCTGCAACAATTGCGCGCGTTTGTTTCTTCTTGAGATTAAAATGTCTGATTCTCCACCAAACAAAATGTTAAATTATATATCTGCTATAGCAATTTGTTCCCCCTGCGAGAATACCTTCAAATCGAGTAGAATTATTAACATTTTGTCCGGTTACCAGCAGTGATGCTCAGAGTGTATGACAATAGAAGGAAAATACAAGCCGGAAAAGTCTTATATATGAGTGAGCAAAAATCTGTATCCGATTTTTCCTCGTTATCATCGCAAAAGTATTCCCTTTTGAGCATTTATGTAAAAGAATTTTATGTAGTGATTTAATGTTCTAGATCAATACATCGGTTTTTCAATAATCTTAGTAAAGGGTTTTCCAATAACAGGGGTTGTCTATCGCTATCGAGAAATGATTAACGATGTTTTATGGCGGGAATTGGATGGTATTGATCTTGACAACGTTTATTTTCAACAAGACGGCGGTACGTGCCACACAAGCAACCAAACCATTGATCCTTTACGGGAAAAGTTTCCAGATCGTGTTATCTGCCGAAGAGGTGATCACAATTGTTGAAAATTCTTCACTCTTTTGTGAAGATATTGTATATTAATATAATAATCACGATATTAATTTTTAAAACACTTTACGAAGGGAAGCGCGAAACTTATTGCCTGTGATATTCGAATTCAAGAAAGAACACCGACACGTCCGATTACAATTTCAAAAGTGGAGTTTATTACACATGTACTGTCCTTATATTAGGCCTAAAACTAAGATACGAGAAATATCGGAAATGGAAGAACAGTATGTGGAGAGTTAGAGAGAGTTTGCCGTTAAGTAAATAGAAATAGGAAGAACGGAAAGTAGGTATAGCTGTAGAAATAAAGTCAATGCTCGGAAGTAAATAGAAACAGGTAAAGAAATAGCGACAGCGAGAAACAGTAAAGTATACTACATACCTACTTATAAATAAACAAAATAAAATAACTTAATATTAAGTTTTAATACAATTTCTATTTTTAAATTCAATATTATTTAAGTTATTCTATTCTAATTTGCGTTACATTATTCTATTATAATAGTTTGCCAGAATCTGGCTTAACACCGGCCACCTTGAAGGAATCCAACAGCCTTCAATTCTTGTTTTCCACCGGCAGCACGGCGAGTTTGTGAATAGGGCGTCGTACTTCACCCGACCTAGTGGTGATGTCTGCGACTCGAATTTTGCCGTCCGCTCCGGGAATGGTTGCGGTTACTCGACCGAGCACCCAATGCTGCGGTGGTACGTTGTCTTCGTGGACGACGACGAGTTGGCCTGGTTGGACGTTGGGCTGCGGGTGCACCCATTTGTTGCGCTGCTGAAGCTCCAGAAGGTAGCTCTTCGACCACGCGCGCCAAAATTGTTGCTCGAGAGAGCAAACAAGCTGCCATCTCTCTAAGCAGCGGCTGAGGTTGACGGGTACCTTCTCCGGTGGCAAAGCTCGCAAGGGGCAACCGATTAGTAGATGCGCCGGCGTTTGGTGCCTCGCCGTCGTTGGGGTCGTTGCTGAGTGGTGCGAGCGGTCGGGAATTCAGTACCGCTTCTACTTCGACGAGAAGCGTTGCGCTTTCTTCGGCGGCTAACAGCGCGTTGCCTACGGCGCGCACCAGCAGATGTTTGGCCGACTTCACTGCTGCTTCCCACAGGCCGCCGAAGTGGGGTGCCCTCGGAGGTATGAAGGAGAAGATGAATCCTTCGTCGGCGGCGTATTGGAGAATCTCCTCGTTCTGTGCCAGAAAGGCTTCCCGGAGCTCCCTCAACTTCCTCTCTGCTCCCACGAAGTTCGTCGCGATGTCGCAGTATATTTTGGCTGGCATCCCTCGGCGCCCAATGAACCTTTTGAGAGCGAAAATAAATTTATCAGCAGTTAAATCAGTTACAAGCTCTAGATGAGCTGCCTTTGAAGCGAAACACACGAAAATGGCAATATACATTTTCACGGGAGGGCGACCGCGAATTTTTAAGGTTATGTGAATGGGCCCGCAGTAATCTACCCCACATATTGTGAAAGGCCGTTGGGCGCGTAATCGATCGGCGGGTAGATTGCCCATGATCTGACCTTGTAATTTTGGCTTATAACGAAAACAGTGAATACATTCTCTTACAGTTCGACTACAGGCTTCTCGAGCATTTATCAGCCATATTTTTTCTCGCAGAAGCGCTACCAATGCCTTTGGACCGGCATGGTGATTACGAAAATGTAGGAACCGGATGTATGCTTTCATAAAGTGCGAGTCTTTGCGTAATAGCAAAGGGAACTTAGCATCATAGGGGATTGGCGCGTTTAATAAACGGCCACCTACTCGAATCAATTTAAACGATAATGATGATTCCGAGTGTTCATGCAGAAATGGAGTTAATTTCTGTAAACTTGAGGGAAGTACGTTATTTTTCGATTATTTATTTATTTCATCGCTAAATTCAAAATGTTGAATTATTTCGACAATTTTAAGGAAACTCAATTGTAATTCCTTTGCCGTGGGTATTATTTCAGATTCTGCTTTTCGGTCTCGTATTTTTCGAAGCCATCTGAGTATGTAAGCGAAAATCCGAAGCACTTTTCTGTGAGATGAGAACCTGTCAATTATTTCGAGAAGTGGATTTGTTGTGGCATTGATTGCGGTTAACGTAATTGCGTTTTTCTTCTTCTCGAGTGCTTCTTGTTCTGGAGAGAGACTGAAGTTGACATTTTTTGGTCATATAGCAGGGTCTTCTAGGAGGAACTGTGGACCACTAAACCATATTGAATTACCCAATTCGTCCCCGTTGCAACCCCGAGACACTTGATCCGCTGGATTTTGTTTTGTGGGCACATGACGCCACGACACATTCTGGGTCCACTCTTGGATCTCGGACACTCTATTTGCGACGAAAGTTTGCAACGACGATGGATGCGTTTTAATCCAATGCAGAACTATTTCGGAGTCTGTTCCTGTTCTATTGGTCGACTCAACATTGGTGAAATTCTTGACCATAATTTGGCAAGAAGATGGGCTGCCGAGAGCTCTAAACGCGGAAGAGATTTAGTCTTCAGCGGAGCTACCCTAGACTTTGAAGTAAGCAGCGTGCATTTCGTACCACTAGCGGATTGGCTACGTATATGTACGCAGCAGCCATACGCTCTTATTGAAGCGTCGGAAAAGCCATGAATTTGGCAGCTGGCACTCGACTCTGTATTTACATACCGAGGAATGCTAATTGATGGAAGCTGCCACAAATTGGCTTTAAAGTTTTGCCAGCTAGTGTCAAGCCGCAATGGAATCGACTCATCCCAGTCTAGCTTTTCAATCCAAAGCTCTTGTAATAAGATTTTAGCTTTGGTAACTAGCGGGGCTAATAAACCAAGAGGGTCAAAGAGGCGAGCGGAAACTGATAAAATATTACGTTTAGTTGCTCGCAGCTCGCTAAAATTATCTTCCAGAATGAAGCAAAAAATGTCATCTTTCGGCTGCCAGTGGATTCCCAGCGTTTTGGTTGAGTCGGTATCGCTGAGCTGCAATAATTTTTGGAGACTCTCACTATTCGATGAGCTTGTATGATTGGAAAACCACTTTGCTAATTTCAGGCCTGCCGATTCTAAAATTGTATTTACTTCCTGTTGCATCTGGGTGAGGCTTTCTATGCTGTCGGATCCTGTTAATAGGTCGTCGACGTAAAAGTCATTCCGAATGACTTTGGAACCGAGTAGATATTTGGCTTTATTTTTGGCGCTTAGCATTTGCAGACACCGTGTGGCGAGAAATGGTGCAGGCGCTGTGCCGTATGTTACGGTGTTTAATCGAAAAATTTGCAAATGCTCCGATGGATCCTGTCTCCACACTATGAGCTGGAAGTTCCTGTCGTCTTCGTGCACCAATATTTGACGATACATCTTAGTGATGTCGGCAGTCATGGCATATTTGTGCAATCGGAAGCGAAGGAGGGTCGAAAAAAGCTCCTCTTGAACGATCGGTCCGACCATCAAGGTTTCATTCAACGCAACTTGTGTTGATGTGCGACTCGAAGCATCAAAAACTAGGCGCAACTTGGTAGTTGTGCTCTGTGGTCTTAACACACACTGGTGCGGAATGAAATAGTGCGGCTCACTCGGGAGTCGATTATTTGTTGGACTCATATGCCCCAATTCGAGATACTCTTGCATGAAGTCCAGGTACATTTTACGAAGTACTGGATCTTTCAGGGTCCTTCTCTCCAGCGCCTGAAACCGCCGAGCTGCGGTTTCATTCGAATGACAGAGTAATTTACGGTCGGTTTTGAAAGGCAGTCTGACTTGAAGCCTTCCACATGGTAAAACCTGTGTGGTTTTCGAAAAAAATTCCTCACATTTTGCCTGCTCTGGAGTCAGTCGTGTGGAATTTACTTGTGCAGGTATTTCTTCCAATTCCCAGAATTTTCGGATTGTAGTATCAATGCTAGCAACGCTTTCTTCAAATTGACATAATGTGCTACTTACTTGGGCACTGGAGCTATTATTTGTGGCATACTTGCCTGAAATTATCCAGCCTAACACAGTTTTTTGCAGCGTTGGCTGCCTTGGGCTGGTTCTGATCTGACCCACCGATAACAGATCAAAGAATATTTCGGCTCCTAAAAGTATGTCTATTTTCTGACATTTGTAGAAACTTGGGTCAGCTTGTTCAATACTTTGTTGGATTTTCCAGCCATTTGTGTTTATAGTCCGATCTGGATGATTGACTGATATCGAACGCATTACTCAAAAGTCCGCCGAAAACTAAAAATTGTTGATCCTCAATTTTATATAAGTTTTTAGCTTGCCTTGGACCTTTTTATTTGAATTGCCAATTCCAACTATATTTAGAGCGAATTTTTCTTTTCGGATTCGCAATTTCTGCATAAGCTCTTCGGTCATAAAGTTGATTTGAGAACCGGAGTCAAGTAGAGCTCGCGCTTGCACGTAAACACCGGAGCTGGCCTTTACATTAACTACGGCTGTAGCTAACATGACTCGGTCAGGCAGGCTGCTAATATGCATGGCCTGTGACGTCGAAGGTTGCGGCTCGGTCTCAAAGGAGGTCGGATATTGATGCAACATGGTGTGATGCGAACGGTTGCATACACCACAGCGATCTGCATTGCACTTTGAGACCGTATGTCCCTTGCGCAAGCAATTTATGCACAGGGAAATAGATTTTGCTAATTCAAATCTTTTAAGTGCAGTAAGCGCTTGGAATTTTGGACAAGCTGTCAAATAATGGTCCTTGGAACCACAGTGAAGGCAAGTCGGCAGTTTGGAATTTGTCGCGATAAATGTTGTCTTTGAGTGTCGCAGTTGTTGATTTTTTGTTTTCTGCCGCGTATCTTCATTATTTGGCCTTTGTTGGGATGAGGAAGCTTCTTCAGCTGATAAATGCTGGTATCTCTTGTTTAGCATAGCTTCACACTCAGCCCAAAGCGGCAGCTTATCATAGTCAAGTTGCTCCTCCCACTTTGACCGAGTAGTGGGATCAACCTTCGACATGACTATGTGAATCAACATCGCATTTGAAATAAGTTTATCGTCACCCAGCGATAAAAGGGAGTCATATACTGCAGACACTGTATCAATCATTGATCGCAAAGACGACACAGAAGGCCTTTGGATTTTTGACAATTCAAAAAGTTTAGACACTGTATTAAAAAATATCAGGCATTTATTGTCATAAACCTTTCTCAAACTTGCCAACGCCTTTGGATAATTTTCTTCCGACATTTGGAAGGACTTCACTGTGCCTAAGGCTTCACCGGATAGACATGATACTAAATGATTAAATTTTTCACTATCCGGGATTGTGGGATCATTGTGCACGAAACTCTCAAACAGACTCATAAAGTTTTTAAACTCGGAATATTCTCCTTTGAACGTAGGTAACGACATTTTTGGTAGTCGCGAGCTGTGAGGTGCAGTAAAAGATGTTTCGGCAATTGACGATTTATTTCTCGCCAGAATGGACTTTATAATGGACTTTGTTTCTACAATTAAGTCCTCTAACTCTCCACGGGCAATGTCTTCTTCGTCGATTTCCTCAATTTTCGACTGACATTTCATGAGTTTTTCGCTGTGGGAGTTCAATATGTCGAGTCGGCACTCCAATTCGATTGGATCTAGCGACATGGTCTTTTCAAGGAGACCCGTTTTTATGCGCACTATGCTGGTTTTTGCAACAGTTCTCTGGCGCTTTAAAGACTTTAAGTCAATCATCTCCTTACTTGGAGAGAGACTTGAAATAGTCGACTTTGGTTTACTCATGTTTTGAGAGTAAAGTTCGCTGCTTTAGCCTGTGGCTTTTGTAAAATGAAAACGGTTCTGGAAGTTTGTCAGCACGAAAACGAAAACGAAAGCGACAAATACTGAAATAGCTGAAACTTGACCAGAACTATTGAAAATGAGACGAAAATAAGCAGCGAACAATTGAGTCTTTGCTCAAACAAAATTTGTATTATCGAAAAAAAAAAAAAAATTTTTTTTTTTTTTTGAAATTATTGTGGTTGATTAACAAACCGCAATTTCGTTTGATTTTTTGAAAAAATCCCGAAAATAAACCGAAAAATAGTACTCGCAAATTATTTGGCGACAAACAAGTTCCTCTACCTCGGGTCCCACTGTATCCTTCACTTCATAGGCAGTATATGTATATGTATATAGATATGTATATATATAAGTATATAAGTTTATTTGCATATAAGAAGTGGATACACGAGATGCCAATAATTGAAGCCCTTGTACTGTGAGACGATTATTAGCAACCGTAATAATCTCGGTCAATCACAAAGCCAATTTCTAGCTTCAATTTTTCGCACTCAATACCTGTTTTTTGTGGACTGGTTTGTTTCCAGCTTCAACTTCCCTTTGGCAGGCCACGCAGTTGCAGGTCATTCCTCCCTCGATGTTAACGGTGTAACGGTGGATATTGGTGGTGAACAGTTGGTGAACCGGTGAAAAATTTGCAAATGCTCCGATGGATCCTGTCTCCACACTATGAGCTGGAAGTTCCTGTCGTCTTCGTGCACCAATATTTGACGATACATCTTCGTGATGTCGGCAGTCATGGCATATTTGTGCAATCGGAAGCGAAGGAGGGTCGAAAAAAGCTCCTCTTGAACGATCGGTCCGACCATATAATATAACAATTGTCTACCGAGATCTTGTGATTTGACATCTTGTGACTTTTTTCTTTAGAACCACGTGAAAGAGAAGATCTTAGCCAACAGCCCAGGGTCGATTCAAGACCTCAAAGATGGAATTCGTAAGGCCATCGAGGATACAGGGCAGCCACTTTACAATTCGGTTATGGAAACTTTCATGAATAGGATATTGTCCTGTAAGCGTGGTCGTGGTGGTCATTTACCTGATGTTATTTTCCACTATTCACGGCATACCTTCCTCTTTATAATAAAATAAACATCCGATCATTTATATTAAAAAGTAGCATTTTTCTAGAATATCAAAATAACACCTCGTATTGGAAACCCCTTTACATATGACCCCGAAAGTATACATAATAAGAAACAGACGCAGCACTTTCGTTGAACATAACAATGCACAAACAAATTATTCGCAAAATGCCGTCGGCTATTCGTCAATTTCATTTCCTACAGAAACCTCCTTCAGTCGACGTTCGATGGTGTTGATACTCATATCTATTCTCTTTTTAGCAAAACCTGATCGTGCTTGGCGTAGTCACAAAGAAGGGTCCCGCTTAAAAAGTTGGACGATCACTTTATCCTGTTTTTTTGTCGTCACTCGTTTCAAGCCGCGCTGGGAAAAGTCATCAACCTTTTTGTACACCTTATACCGCTTATTCCACATCACAACAAACTTTTTTGATTATTTAATTACTTTTGCAGTCGCGGCGTAAAATTATTTCGGGTCTTTCAAACGTGTACATAAAAATACCGCCTCAAAACTCTCCGCGTACTTCTCACTCATTTTTGTTTGGTTGCGTTTACGGGAAAGTTTCGAACGACACTAACTTGAGTTAGCACTGGCGTCGTAGCCCTTGAGTGGGACTATTACGCAGCAAAAAGCAGAACGAAATATATCTTGAAGTTACAAGAAAAAACCCGGTTCTTTTCTTCTGACACAGATTGTATATAAATTGCTATCAAACATCAACAAAAAGTTACCACATATGAACACATGATTGATTTTAAACAATTAATTTGTAAGGATAACGGATAACTTCGCACACACACTTTAACATGAATAGTCTGCAACAATTGCGTGCGTTTGTTTCTTCTTGAGATTAAAATGTCTGATTCTCCACCAAACAAAATGTTAAATTATATATCTGCTATTTGGAATTACCTCACAAATGCTAAGGAAGATAAATCCATAGCAATTTGTTCCCCCTGCGAGAATACCTTCAAATCGAGTAGAATTATTAACATTTTGTCCGGTTACCAGCAGTGATGCTCAGAGTGTATGACAATAGAAGGAAAATACAAGCCGGAAAAGTCTTATATATGAGTGAGCAAAAATCTGTATCCGATTTTTCCTCGTTATCATCGCAAAAGTATTCCCTTTTGAGCATTTATGTAAAAGAATTTTATGTAGTGATTTAATGTTCTAGATCAATACATCGGTTTTTCAATAATCTTAGTAAAGGGTTTTCCAATAACAGGGGTTGTCTATCGCTATCGAGAAATGATTAACGATGTTTTATGGCCGGAATTAAATCTTCTAATCTGTGGAGATATGTTCAAAAACTCACATTAACTACTAATGTTCGTGTGCAGTTACAGAATGATCCAACAGCTGCTGAATTTTCCGAACATTTGTTGCAAATTGGAAATGGACGAAAGCCAATTGATAAGAATACAGGCATGATCACACTTCCAACTAATTTTTGTACCGTAACAGAATCAAGAGTACAATTAGTGCAAAATGTATTCCCAAATATTGCACAAAACTATCGAAATCAAGATTGGCTAAGCGAGAGAGCTATATTAGCTGCCAAAAATGTCGATGTCAATGAAATCAATGCCAGTATTTTGACTCAAATTCCAGGTGAAGTTGTCACCTATAAATCAATTGTTTCAATCACTAATCCCGACGATGTAGTGAATTATCCAATTGAATTTTTGAATTCACTTAATTTGCCTGGCTTTCCACCACATCGTTTGCAATTGAAAGTCGGCGCAGTGATCATTATGTTGCGAAATATCAATCAGCCGAAACTATGCAATGGGACAAGATTAGCAGTGAAACGGACAATGAACAATGTAATTGAAACAACAATTTTGAAAGGCAAATTTAAAGGTGAAGATGTTTTGATTCCGCGCATTCCAATGATTTCAACAGATTTGCCCTTTGATTTTAAGCGACTTCAATTTCCCATTCGCCTTGCTTTTGCTATTACAATCAATAAGTCTCAAACAAGGTCAAACTATGTGGAATTGACCTAACTTATCCATGCTTTGGACATGGGCAACAGTGTGTAGGATGTTCTCGAGTAGGGAAACCATCGTTACTTTATATTTATACACCGCATGAAAATAAAACCAAAAATTTTGTTTATCAGAAGGCTTTAGAATAAGTGGTTAGTTTACAATCATTACAGTAAGTCACTAAAATATAACACATTGTTATTAGAATAAGTCACAAAATAATGGCCGAGCATGAATTAAATGATGAAACAAGAAAAAAACAAAGAACACTTTTCATTTATATTTTTCTTTCACCCAGCGAAGCGGGTGAGGGTCCGTATGTATATATGATACTAATAAGAACTGTTTTGCTGGGAGTTCCGAATAAATATATGTATGTACGTACATAGGCTAGGGCAGTGGTCGCCAACCTTTTCAATGTGTTGAGCTACTTTCAAGATTTTGAAATAAACAGCGAGCTACTTGCACAAGCCAAAATAAATTAAATAATACACAGTTATATTCGACATACAATACCTGCATGTATTTATTTTACTAATATACGTTCTATATATAATAAACTTATGACTTATAGCGCTTATACTTATGCATAACTACATCCATGTTCACACCTATCAATCGTAACCAAATTTTTTGCAGTCATAATGTCAAATCTCAAGCGACTTAAAAAAACAACAAAACAGCAGTAGTATATTATTATATAAATAAAATATGGGCAGATAAAAAGAACATATTTAATGAGAAGGTTGACATTCTGACTCATCGATAATTTTGTTTAGTATTTGCAGTATAATTTGATACAGTCATTCGAATACAGTTATCCAAATGTATATCTGTAAGCCGATTGCGGTATTTATTTTTAATAAATTTCATATTGGAAAAAGAAGATTCACACAAATAAGTTGAACTGAATAACGCTTTCACTTTCAACGCAACACGACATAAAACTGAATACTTATCTTTACTTACTAAAGTCCATATACATTTTGTATTTGAACCTAAAGATTTTAAAGTCAAGTCACTTTGAAAAGCAATCAGTTCCATTTCTGTCACAGCAATGTCTTCGCCAAAGTTGTTCATAACACAAGTTGCAAACTGTTGTATATCAATGTCCATGAAGGGTGAAACAACAAATTGCGTCAGTAAAGCAATTTTGCTGAAATTCTTGAAACGATTTTAAGTTAGAAACTATTTCCATATGATATTTACTGTCATAGGGCTCTAATAGATTTTTGGATATCTTTTCGGAAAAAATAGGAAAATGCTTAGTATCGCGGTTTTTTAGGTTTTGTTCCCAAAATTCAAGTTTTGTAATAAATGCATTTATATCAGAAATCATTTCCGCTAACTCTTTATCCCTGCCTTGAAGCTGCAAGTTAAGCTCATTTAATTTCTCTGTAATGTCCACAAGAAAACCAAAATCTCTGAGCCAAGTCGAATTTTCCAGTTCAGGAATCGGTTCATCGCGTTCTTTGAAAAATTGGAGTATAGCAGGCAGGACATCATTGAAACGTTTGAGCACTCGTCCTCTGCTTAACCATCGCACTTCAGAGTGAAGAAGTAGCTCTCCGTATTGACAGTCAATTTCATCAGCCAAGGTTTTAAATAATTTTCTTTGTAACGCTTGGGCTCTAATCTTGTTCACAATTTTCACCACCAGTTTCATAACGTTGTTCAAGTTTGGAAAATTTCCACATAATGCTTGCTGATGTATAATACAGTGGTAACTAAGAAATTGTGGAAAACTTTCATCCTTATCACTAAAAGCCATCCTGACAAATATGGCCATCTGTGAGGTGTCAACTACATCTGTTGATTCAACCAGTTGCAGTGAAAAATAAATACAGTTATCTAAGTCACTTCTTAACTGTAAAAAAATATCATTGCTCATTACTTCTACTCGCCTCATCACGGTATTATCAGAAAGTTGCATAGATTTTATAGCAGACACTATTTCGTCTTTATTTCTAAAGTTGGCGAATAAAGAATCTGCAGCTTCCAAAAATGCTTGTTTTATGATTTCCCCGTCTTTATGAGGTTTTTTCTTTTGTGCAATTATCTGGGAAACACGATAAGATGCTTCAGTTGCAGCCTTATTTTTGTCGATTGTTTTCAAAAATATTGCCTGTTGTCCAATTAACTGGATTTTTAAATGTTTCAGTTTTTCTTTTCTGGTGGCAGAATTTAACGGGAATGCCTTCTCAAAATTCGAATGTACAGTTTTATGATGCCTCTCAATATTTCCTTTTTAGGAAGTGACACAGCTGTATTACATAACAAACAAACACTTTTGCCTTTAACTTCTGTGAAGAAGTATTGTTCTTCCCATTCCGAATGGATGTGGTATGTCTTCGCCTTCTTAATACTGCTTGCCATAATGTTTCGAACTCTAACCCAACCGCTGCACGCAGAACGTTGATAATGCCGTTCAGTATTAAACTGAGCGCAATGTCGACGTGCATTGCGTATATATAAAGCCAAAAAATTCTCGAACACGCTAATCGGTTCCAGCCGATCCTAGAACGGAGACGCGACTTCGCGTCGTGTTTGTCGGCGCGAAATCGCTTACCGCAGTGTTGCCGCTGTTTATCTATTTATTATGAAAATTTCTGAAATTTGCTAATACTGGTATGATTTTCAGACTTTTGGATTTTTTGCAACGTGAGCAGCGCGAGCTACCAGAATTGCTTTTGCGAGCTACCGGTAGCTCGCGATCGACAGGTTGGCGACCACTGGGCTAGGGCATCAAGTGTGCATACGCACATACAAATATGAACACGCATATGCAAAATAGAATTATTTTAGCATTTGTTAGGCAGGAATTCGATCATTCGGGTATTTACTCCCGAAATATTACATGTAGATATGATAAGGCGATGCGTCGTGGGTAGGTCATGGTTGCTTCAGTGCATATGCACATATGTAACTAATTATAAGAATTGAAGATGCAATTGAACTTTTGCACAAATATAACTAGCATAATATATGTATACTCGTATATTGATATACATACATATATATCAATATACCAAACCACTTTACGCTCTATACATTCGCGTAAAATTAGTTTTCACTCAAAAAAGTAGTAAAAATTTGCATCAAATTTGTATAGTTATAAATTTACCAAATTTACTCGATTATAGTGCATTTTGTTTATATTCTTCTTTTTAAATTAAATAAAAAAACGTAAACTTACTTTGACTTTAAATGTTGGCGCATAATTTCAAATCTTTTTTTATTTATTGTATTTGTTTGAAAATACAAATTGAATAAAATTTCGTTTATCAAGGGAACATAACAATGCACAAACAAATTATTCGCAAAATGCCGTCGGCTATTCGTCAATTTCATTTCCTACAGAAACCTCCTTCAGTCGACGTTCGATGGTGTTGATACTCATATCTATTCTCTTTTTAGCAAAAACTGATCGTGCTTGGCGTAGTCACAAAGAAGGGTCCCGATTAAAAAGTTGGACGATCACTTTATCCTGTTTTTTTGTCGTCACTCGTTTCAAGCCGCGCTGGGAAAAGTCATCAGCCTTTTTGTACACCTTATACCGCTTATTCCACATCACAACACAATTTTTTGATTATTTAATTACTTTTGCAGTCGCGGCGTAAAATTATTTCGGGTCTTTCAAACGCGTACATAAAAATACCGCCTCAAAACTCTCCGCGTACTTCTCACTCATGTTTGTTTGGTTGCGTTTACGGGAAAGTTTCGAACGACACTAACCTGAGTTAGCACTGGCGTCGTAGCCCTTGAGTGGGACTATTACGCAGCAAAAAGCAGAACGAAATATATCTTGAAGTTACAAGAAAAAACCCGGTTCTTTTCTTCTGACACAGATTGTATATAAATTGCTATCAAACATCAACAAAAAGTTACCACATATGAACACATGATTGATTTTAAACAATTAATTTGCAAGGATAACGGATAACTTCGCACACACACTTTAACATGAATAGTCTGCAATAATTGCGTGCGTTTGTTTCTTCTTGAGATTAAAATGTCTGATTCTCCACCAAACAAAATGTTAAATTATATATCTGCTATTTGGAATTACCTCACAAATGCTAAGGAAGATAAATCCATAGCAATTTGTTCCCCCTGCAAGAATACCTTCAAATCGAGTAGAATTATTAACATTTTGTCCGGTTACCAGCAGTGATGCTCAGAGTGTATGAGAATAGAAGGAAAATACAAGCCGGAAAAGTCTTTTATATGAGTGAGCAAAAATCTGTATCCGATTTTTCCTCGTTATCATCGCAAAAGTATTCCCTTTTGAGCATTTATGTAAAAGAATTTTATGTAGTGATTTAATGTTCTAGATCAATACATCGGTTTTTCAATAATCTTAGTAAAGGGTTTTCCAATAACAGGGGTTGTCTATCGCTATCGAGAAATGATTAACGATGTTTTATGGCCGGAATTGGATGGTATTGATCTTGACAACGTTTATTTTCAACAAGACGGCGGTACGTGCCACACAAGCAACCAAACCATTGATCCTTTACGGGAAAAGTTTCCAGATCGTGTTATCTGCCGAAGAGGTGATCACAATTGTCTACCGAGATCTTGTGGTTTGACATCTTGTGACTTTTTTCTTTAGGACCACGTGAAAGAGAAGGTCTTAGCCAACAGCCCAGGGTCGATTCAAGACCTCAAAGATGGAATTCGTGAGGCCATCGAGGATACAGGGCAGCCACTTTACAATTCGGTTATGGAAACTTTCATGAATAGGATATTGTCCTGTAAGCGTGGTCGTGGTGGTCATTTACCTGATGTTATTTTCCACTATTCACGGCATACCTTCCTCTTTATAATAAAATAAACATCCGATCATTTATATTAAAAAATAGCATTTTTCTAGAATATCAAAATAACACCTCGTATTGGAAAACCCTTTACATATGACCCCGAAAGTATACATAATAAGAAACAGACGCAGCACTTTCGTTGAATGAAGTTAATGATTTCCAAGTTTCGCTCGCCTAACTTAAATTATTTAGTGGAAGACGTTACAATTAGTAGCGATTTATGGAGCTCGAAGGTTATGGAATCCTATTTGACTGCTACTTTTGATTTTATTGACAGCGAATTTAATTTAAAACGCAAGGTCTTGTCCTGCTTGGCCAAACAAACTGTTCAGCAGAAATTATTAAGGCATCGCTTAAATATTCGAAGATAATGTATCTTCAATGTTGAAGGGTTGTGAGCTTCTGAATAAGCGGCACCTAGCATGTGTTGCACATTTAGTCAACTTATTTGGATATGATAGTTTAAAAATATATGAAATTTCGTCAAAAATTTTCCAAAGATATTGTACGTTTTTACTAATTTCGTACCACTTCTACTGTAAAACATCTCGCAGAACAATCCACGACAAACCTTTAAAAGTAATTCAAGAAGTTTCAACCAGATAGTTGATATGCAATATTTGCTCGAATTATTGAACGTTAACCGGCTCTGAGCGAATTTCACAGAGAGGATAAAATAAAGAAATAGGGGTTAGACCTGTGACAATTTTAGTTAATCTGAAAATATCTTACAATTTGAGACAACGAGTTTTACTCGTTCGCATGGCATCTGAACCTAAACTTCGCAGCCTTACTCTAGTAAATGCAATATACTCACAGAGAAAATGATCGGCGCTATCCGTCTCCTCGAAGCACGAGAGGCAAATCGGGTCCTCAATGATTCCAATATGGTGGTAATATGTTGACCCCTTAGATTGTGTGCTGTAATAATACCTACCATCAACCGAACATCTTTTCTTCCAGGTTTTAGAGAAAAGTCCTACAGTTTTCTGTTCGGGCTTGTCACAAAATACTTTGGAGTTCTAGACCATTGCTCTTTATTTAAATGGCGTATTAATCATTTCGCGGCCGCGGTAGCCGAATGGGTTGGTGCGTGACTACCATTCGGAATACACAGAGAGAACGATGGTTCGAATCTCGATGAAACACAAAAGTTAAGAAAAACATTTTTCTAATAGCGTTCGCCCCTCGGCGGGCAATGACAAACCTCTGAGTGTATTTCTGTCATGAAAAAGCTCCTCATAAAAATATCTGCCGTTCGGAGTCGGCCTGAAACTGTAGGTCCCTCAATTTGTGCAACAACATCAAGACGCACACCACAAATAGGAGGAGGAGCTCGGCCAAGCATGTGATGATTGCTTTGATAAGTGCTGTGTTTTGCCAAAGACTCTACGGCATTTTTGAAAGATTCTCAATGCGCGATCCACCTTCAGCGAAACATGTGCTTTCAAGTCAGTTTCGTATTCAAGACTACTCCTAGATATATAACTTTCTCACAGAGACTGAATGTCACACATCAGTCACCGATTGAAGTTGAGCGGAGTGTTTGAATCCATTCGAACGACATGACCCAGCCAACGTAGACGCCGGATCTTTATTCGCTGCGCTATGTCTATGTCGTCGTAAGCTCATCCAGCTCATCGTTCCATCCCTGCGATATTCCCCGTGTGCAAAGGACCAAAAATGTTGCGCAGAATCTTTCTCTCAAACACTCCAGGGTCGCCTCAACGGATGTTCTCATCGCCCACGCTTCTGCGCCATACGTTAGGACGGGCATGATGAGAGTCTTGTAGAGTGTTAGTTTTGTTCGTCGAGAGAGGACTTTACTGCTCAGTTGCCTACTAAGTCCAAAGTAGCACTTATCGGCAACAGAGATTCTACGTTGGATTTCAAGGCTGATATAGTTATCGGGGTTAATTCTGGTTCCTAACTATACGAAGCTTTTTACAACCTCGAAATTATAACTGTGACAGGAGGCCCATGTGATGACAGGAGGCCCATTCGCTTTACCTCTTTATCCAGTTCGGAGAATGCAGAACTAACAGCGTGGCTGTTAAGGCCAATGATGTTGATATCATCGGCATACGCCAACAATTATACGCTCTTATAAAAAATTGTGCCTGAGCGATTAAGTTCTGCGGCTCGTATGATCATCTCCAACATCTAGTTAAAGAAGTCACACGACAGCGAGTCACCCTGTCTGAAACCTCGTTTGGTATCAAACGGCTCGGAGAGTTCCTTCCCAATTCTGATGGCGCTGCTGGTGTTCAACAACGTCATTTTGCATAGCCGTAAAAATTTTGCGGGGATACCAAATTCAGACATAGCGGCATACAGGAAACTCCTTTTCGTAGTGTCGAATGCAGCTTTGAAATCGACGAAAAGATGGTTTGTGTCGATTCTCCTTTCATGGGGCTTTCCCAAAATTTGGCGTATTGTGAATATTTGGTCTATGGTAGACTTTCCAGGTCTAAAGCCATACAAATAAAGTCCAATCAGTTGGTTGACGGTGGGCTTCAGCCTTTCACACAATACCCTCGCTAGTACCTTATTGGCGATATTTAGAAGAGTAATCCCGCGGTAATTGGCACAAATTGCAGGATCAACCTTATGGGTGAGGCAGATCACCTTTAAATACGAATCGGAAGGCATACTTTACAAGCGATGGATGCACTTTACCAGCTCCTCGCCGCCATGTCTGAATAGCTCAGCCAGCAGTCCGTCGGCACCCGCGGATTTGTTGCTCTTTAGCCACTATTAGCCGCTATTCTCACATCATCATGGTCAGGTAGCGGAACGACAGTTGACCAATTTCGTCCCAATTATTTTTTCGGGCTCGCTGGAATCCGACTTTTTCTTCGGCGGCGGTATGTAGAGACGAGAAATGTTGCTCCATTGCTTGTGCATGCCGGTTTGTTGGGCAGTACTCTCTGAGAGCAGGAGTGAGAGGCGAGTGGCAAATCTTCTGGCTGTCCCTTGTGATTGCAGCTTTTCGGTGCCGAACATTCTTTGTGTAGTTAGGTGTTCAGTGCTGCTCAGAGACTTGTGCTGTAACAAGATCCGAGTCGATGTTGGCCCTCGGATCGTACGTACATCTAGAACACAAGAAGCGTGTCTTCCATCTATCTCAACATGATCGATTTGGTTTCGCGTTTCCCGCTTAGGAGACAGCCACCGTGCTTGGTGATTTTTCCTATGCTGGAATCTGGTGTTGCAGACTACCATGTTTCAGGCCCCGGCGAAGTCGATCAGCCTCTGTCCGTTAGCGGATGTTTCGTTGTGTAGGCTGAATTTTCGGACTGTGGGACTAAAAATTCCCTCCTTGCCCACTTTAGCGTTGAAGTCGCCAAGCACGATTTTTACCTCGTGGCGGGGCAGCGCTCCTAGAAGGAATCTTTGGTCGCATCGTCTTCCTCTTCGTGGGGGGCGTGGGCGCAAATGAGCGAGATGTTAAAAAATCGCGTTTTAATGCGGAGTATTGCGAGACTGTACTTGGCGACGAAGTCCTTCTCCCACAACAAATCCGACATCGAATTTGCACTCCTTTACATGGCAGCTGTAGTAGACGTCGGAAGTTCCTTTGGTTTTCTTGCCTTTCCCCGTCCAGCGCATCTCTTGGATGGCAGTGATGTCAGCCTTTACTCTCACGAGGACATCAACCAGCCGGGCAGAGGCACCTTCGTCATTAAGGGACCGGACATTCCAGTTGCATGCCCTCAAATCATAGTCCTTAGTTCGTTTTCCGGGGTCGTCATTAGTGTTGGAAGTTCTCATCCGAAGCTTTGTGTGTGTTTACATTGGGGGTGGGGTTTTAAGTGGCGGGTCCCAAGCCCAGCGCACAACCAGCTATCGTGGAATGTTTCACCTTCTCACGCTAGCTCACTCCTGAACGGATTTTCGGAAGCTACCCAGGGGATACTTCGGCTAGTCCCGGAAGTTGTGAGCTGCTTGAACCATACGCAGAAGAATCGTCCTGGCCACTCCCAAGTGAATGGCGATCAGTAACTTTCTCCACTTGGGTGGACTTCTACATATGAAACCATCCTCTAACTTTTAACTAGGGAATTATTTTCCTGGTTTCGGAACAAATGCGTCGCCATTGAGATGGTTTGTGACTTTATTAAGAAGTTTTCTGAAGGGTATACGAAGCCTCGAGGCTGGCGCCAATGTAACAGTGTAAACGACTTTTTGATACCGGAAATTGGCTTCAATTGATCTAGAAATGATCTCCACATTATTTGCTTCCAACAAGACGACGCTACTTGCCATACAGCCCGTGAAACAACGTATTTACTGCGTAGTCGTTTCAGTGAGCAATTTATCTCTTGTCTCGGAACAGTGGATTGGCCATGAAGATCGTCGATATCACACCTGTGGGCTCTTATTTCTGTTTCTAAAGTCTAAATGCTTTGCGGATAAACCAGCTTTGATTGAGACATTGGAAGCCAACATTACTAAAGTTATTTTCGAGATACCGAACGAATCCATTCAGCGAGTCATTCAAAATTAGCGTTTATGGATGGCCGACTTATGGCGCAGTTGTGGCAAATATTTAAAAGGAATTATCTTTAAAAAATAAATGCCATAAAAGGTGCTACACAAAAGTAATAAAGCTTGATCGATTAGTTTGAATTTTAGTTGTTTTATTTCTATTTAAAATGCGATACCTTTAAATTGATCACCCTTTCTCATACCACACATGACCGAATCGTGCTTGCCAATCGCTACTGTCATGTGTACTCTTTCTGCATATCGTTTACTTTTTTATATGTTATTAAGGTTTATAGTGCCGATGCTCATTTGTCTTTAGGATTCCAATGGAATTGTCCACAAAGAGTTCATGCCAACGGGCTAACCCGTCAATGTAGTTTTCTATCTTGGCGTTTTGAAGCATTCGTCGAATTCGCCCTGATTACTGCGAAGGAGGAAGCTGTCGCTTATTGCATAATAATGCACTATATCATCGCTCCACTCTTGTGACTGATATTTTGACTATAAATCGCATTTTAACCATCATTCACTCACCGTATTCACCTGATATGGCTCCCTGTGACTTCTACCTTTTCAGAAAATTGCATTTCGCCATGAAAGGAAAACGTTTTGCATCCGTACAGGCCATCCAAAATGTTTGTACCGATATCCCTAAGGACATTTCTCTCAATGACCTGAAACACTCTTTCCAAAACCTTTTAAATGGCGCTAAATAGGGAATCGAGGCCAGAGGGGACTATTTTGAATAAATAAACTCGAAGTTATCAGAACAAAGCTCCTGTCGTTTCTATTTTAGCTCAGTCTTGTCTACTTTGACTTTCCCTTGTATGCATTGAGAGTAGCATATTTGTTTTGCGATCACTTCCAGTTATAATGAATGCATACTTTTTATTGATTTTGTCTCACGTTTGTTTGCACTTGGTGAAAAGTAATTTATATGGTTCGTGATGTATAATAATAATGCAAAACATGCACACAACCCCACCTTTGGGCTTCTGAAGTAATACCAGACGTTAACTTCAGTTGAAGAAAGCTTGAACTCAATTAAATTCAAGACGAATTGAATAGAAGTACAGAAGGTGGCGTGTTCTCAATACTGATTCTTTATTTTTCGCCATTATGACATCAGACACCTTTTTTAATACAAAACGAAGAAAACAAACAAAAGGAGGAGAAATTACATATGACATTTTTGGAAATTCAGTGAATGGCTTGGTAATATTTAAACTAATCAAAACCATAAAGTCTCCGAATGCAGTTTTTTGTGCGTTTTTATGATGACTCTGAGGCAAGGAAGTGTGTGTTTGCATGTATAATTTCTTGTGTTTCGAAGTTTGTATTGTTTTCGCCTACTCTTCCTCTTCACGGACGAGTACACCCCTTTCTTTAGTTGTATATTCTCGGAACCTGGCGTCACAACTAATGCGGAAGGCACATTATCTTATTCTATCATTCTTTGATAGTATTTATAAAATGATCAGCGATAGTAAATAAAGCGAAAAGCAAGCGAACGCAGCAGTTTTGCATTTCAAGAGAATGAAATAGGATTGTAAAACAAAGATAAAAAAACGAATTACTTATATAAGGTTTAGTGAATATACAAAATGTATTTGCAGATTATTTTCATGTGTGATTATTTAGGCCTCATTTCTCAATGACGATATTAGGCTAACTACGAGTTCTGCCATGACGGCACAGACCGGGGAGGCACTCTTTGTTAAATTGGCCGATATAAAGAAGCGATCGCCCCTCGTATACTGCACAGATTTGCGGCTGTAGACGAGGATTCCCGGACTATTATATAACTCTGTTAAAGTTAACTGTGGTGTTCCTAAAGGTCAGTGGAGTTGGATTAAGCTTGCTTTGGCCAACCTCCTCTTAAGCGTTCTGAAGGATTTTCCTGGCCCTCTTCCCTCCTGTTGCGGCGCGTGCTATATAAAATGAGTCGGCTGTGATGGCAAAAGATCCGCCAAACTATACAAGGTGGCTGTAGCGAAGGTTGGTGAGGTTTATCCTGGCACACAACTCGAGGCTGTGAACTTTGAAGACATCCCGTTTCAGCCAAAAGCTCGTGTCTGGGTTCCGAGTAGGCTGACCGATGAAGCATCAATCTTGCCGATGTTTAAGATCTGCTTCCCAAACCTCCTGATGAATAATTGGAAGATAAGGAAAGTTGAGGAATCAGAAGACGATTTTAGGCAAGTGATGGTGAGAATCAGCACCGAGTCCTTGGTGGTGTTGGAGAAGGCCGGAGGGGAAGTAAATTACGGTTTCACTTAAGTCACCACAAAGATGTGAACGCCGCCAAAGAAGAACCGCCTACTGCAGATGCTGATTCCTTTGAAGGGGCATCAGCGATTATCATTCTGGAGGATTACTACTCCTTTGATTCGGATTGGCTGACAAGTGTCAAAGATCTCTACGAAGAGCCCGACGAACTAGACTCCGATGAGAACGAGGGCGATATTACGATAGTGGGGATGGAGACTGCGAAGCCTGACAGACAATAAATATTTGCAGATTAATCACCATCATTCTAAATCGGCCTCTGCTGGCTTACTGACGAACTTAGCAAATCGCGGACTAAGTTGGTACCTAGTTCTGACGGCGTCCCTAGGGTCTGCATTTTAGCAAAGGCTGCTCTGGATATATTCATTTTCTTGAATCTTAGCTTTGTTTGTGATCTGGTGGTAGCTAGCCTTGAGCTAAACAATTCTAGTTAAAGTCCATAAATCTCACTCATTACCATGTTGAATTACAGGAACTAATTTTCAAACAAACGTTATAAGAAGCTATTGTAATAAAATTAAATTTGGGGATGAAGCGATATAAATGAAAGGGATGAATTTTTTGCAGAATCGCAGAATCACATTGGCCTCAGATGCCATCTCCACCTTATTAGATTGTTGAAGAGCTAAGAAAGATAAATCTTTCCCAGATCATAAGTATATTGAATTTAATATTTTACATCCCTACCAGATCCGATATTTCGAAGAAATATTAGGAAGACCAATTGGGTATTGTATAGAACTACCTTTGTGAGATCACTTAATGATGCCCCTATGCAAAGTGTAGATGTGAGCACCAGTCTCAATCAAGTATTAGAAAAACTTACCAATACCTATAACAAGGCGTCTGTCCCTTAATCAAGAAAAGAGCGAAACTATAACCACCTTCGCTAGAATTAAAAACGCTTAGGAAAGACTGCAACAGATTGTTTAGCCGGGCTAAAGCCACTGGTCTGGTAGAGGATTGGGAACGTCATAAAGATCAGAATCTCAGTGCTCTCTAAGAATCTATAAAATTGCTTTCAAAAAAGTGAAACGTAGTTCGTGGGGAAAGTTGTGTAGCTCAGTTGATGAGTGTACGTACGCTTCTAGGCTTAAGGGATAACACCGGCCGACAAAATTTAACCAACATTCAGACCCAGAAACCAGACTATATATTTCCGAAGGTTTATGATGCGCTGAATCCAAATCTGGCCTCAGAATTGCTCTATTAGTTTGAGTTTTCGAGATATCCTAACCTAAAAGTGCAAAAAACCCCATTTTTCCCCATATTTGAGGTTATGTAGCCTTGCAGATGTTTTCTTTCACCAAAATTAAAGGATGGCATCTTTAAATACAATCCTTCTTTTTTCAAATGGCGTTTTGTTTGCTCAAATATCATTTTTTTTCGCAGAGATATCGCATTTTGAAATTTTCATGTTTCGAAATTTTCCTACACCTGAAAATCGATTAAGATAACATAGACATGATATAGTCGATTACTAATTTTCTTGAATTGAGTCTTATTTTTCTTAAAATTTTGTCTCACACCATAAGTGGCTGACTCACCACACCCCTACACTATCTAACCTTTGGGTTAGCCCTAACCCCTAGAAACCACCCCTATCATACCGCGAGCAGGCTAACCCACATAACCGCAAGCAGGCTTTCCCACAAACTCCAAATTTACATACTATTAATCCATATATTTCAGGCCCTCAAACCCAAGAAAATTAGTAATCGACTATATCATGTCTATGTTATCTTAATCGATTTTCAGGTGTAGGAAAATTTCGAAACATGAAAATTTCAAAATGCGATATCTCTGCGAAAAAAAATGATATTTGAGCAAACAAAACGCCATTTGAAAAAAGAAGGATTGTATTTAAAGATGCCATCCTTTAATTTTGGTGAAAGAAAACATCTGCAAGGCTACATAACCTCAAATATGGACAAAAATGGGGTTTTTTGCACTTTTAGGTTAGGATATCTCGAAAACTCAAACTAATAAATTAATTTTAGTTATCAATCCGAATTTTGCATGGACAGAGAAGCAGATATTAGTTTAAATTATTTCGGATACTTTTCCTTGTAGACTAGTGTAATTGGCATTTTTCGATATATCCCAAGCCTTTGACCGAGTTTGGCATGAGAGATGGCTATGCAAAATAAAAGATACTTTACCCATAAATTATGACACTTTTATCAAGTCCTACCTCAAAGACTGTCATTTCTTTGTTAAGCAAAACGAAGAGCACTTGAGCTCTGTGAAAGTTTAGCTGATTTACCCTAGGGCCGTATAATGGGCCCATCCCTTACTTGCTCTACACCTACGATTTATTGGTCACTGAGGAAACCGACGATAACTTTTACAGATGACACCGCTGTTCTCACAGTTGACTCTAACTCCCAGATGGGTTCACTTAAACTCCAAAAACGACTTGATATTTTTACTCAATGATTAAAAGATTGGAGAATAAAATCCATGAATCCGATTTATTAGTCAGTGAGGAAACTATCGTCGTAACTTTTGCAGATGACACCGCTGTTCTCGTAGCTGACTCTAACTCCCAGATGGTTTCACTTAAACTTCAAAAAGAACTTGATATTTTAACTCAATGATTAAAAGATTGAAGAATAAAATCCAAACAAACTCAGTTCAAGTAACTTTTACACTCAATTTGCCCTCCGAAACATCTTGGTATACACCTTAACAGCGAGCTTACATGGAAAACACATATTTTCAATAACCGTAAGGCATTTGGAATCAAACTCTGAAATCTATACTGATTACTTAATCGTAATTCTTGTGTTTCTCAAACAAGCTCGAACTCTACACAGCCACATTAAAACCTATATGGACCTACGGCCAAGAGCTCTGTCAATTCTAACAGCAAAATTCTCTGATTCCAATCGAAAACACAAATGATTAACACACATGACAACGAAAACACAATGATCACAAACACACCATATTATATCACAAATGCTCAAATTCATCGTGATCTCAAATTTCATACAATAGCTAAGAAATAAAAAAGCTAGCCACATCACACAATATAAAACTTCAATCGCACCCAAACCCATTAATTGCAGAAATAACTCTAAATCCCATCTCCTTTAGTAGACTGAAGAGAAAGTCAACTACGGATTTATTATGCTCATAAGCAAAAATATTCAAATGGTTGCACCACTGAGTGCTTTCCATGTATCACGCATGGTTTCCATGGATATTGACGTCGCTGCTCGAACCAAAGATTATTTGAGACTCTCCACATTTCAGTGAGGTCTCCGTCAGATCATGTTCTCCAATTCTGACCATTAACTGTAATGGATTCAGATCTGGACTTCCAAATGGCTAATCTTCTGCGGCTATGGACCCAGGAATATTGTATTATATAATAATCACTTCTGGGTGGCTTTTGCCTTAAGGGCTGGAGCGGAATATGGCTGGAAGATCCAACGCTCTTCAATAAAGAGAGTACCTACTGCTAAACTGCTTTCTCACGCCTTCTAAGACCTTCTCCTGGTACACCTTTGCCCCGGTCTTAAGCCAGTTTTCGCAGAAATGAAGAGATGTAACGCGTTACAAGACATTCCCCATCAAATCATTATGGAGGGTGTATGGTGGCCACGCTGAACTCTTGGAACAAACATTTTTGCGTCTTTAGAAGTTTTAGCATAAAAAACCTAAAACAAACCAGTGAACATTTTCTGATCTGTGAAAATAATATTATCTTTGCCGTTGACCGCGTGCTAACGATGAAGCTGCTTATATCTTCGAGTCTAATTTTCTTCTAGCGCGTTGTCCCAAGATAACCAGTTTAGCGACGGAAAGCTTTCATGTGAAGATCATCTCTAATTTGTCTTAACATGGATCTGGTCGATGCATTCCCTTCCCTGGACATAATTTTCTGCTTTCTAAGGGGCTTTCTGCAGACTAAGTATACATTCAATTTGCTGATAGTTCAGGCATCCTTACAGGGTCTACCAGCCCAGCGTTAAATTATAACGAAGTACAATATTGAGCATTTTAATAGAAGTTTAAAAGAAATCGCTTCTGAAACAGATAAACGATGGACGGTTAATAAATAATTTCAGCAGCCATATGCTTGATCTGGCGATACCATGTCTCCTGATCGTTTCTAAAATTGCCTCAGGCTGTCACATATCCCCGATAAGGTGAGAAAAACAAATGTATTTTTATTCCCAAAGCAGGGAAGGTTTCGCATGTCCTTTCAAAGGACGTAAGACCAATCAGCTTGTCATTATTCCTTCTAAAAACATTGGAAAGTTTGATCGATCTTCACATATGTAAATGCTTGCTTCAACAATGGAAACTAAGGGTATGTCAACCGATACTGGCCTGCACTCACTTGTGAGTACTATTGGGAAATCTTTAATCTTTCTAGGTTAAAGAACATACTTTAGTAGCCTTCCTAAATAGTGAAGGTGCGTTTAATAACATCTTTCCCGCGAAAATGCTCTCAGCCCTTTGTAAGGTTGGACAACTAGTATGTAACCTCCTAGTTAGTCGGAAATTAATTTCCAACTTAGAGGCTTTTTGCGTCGCTCGCATAGTTTTCAGAGGAACTCCTCAAATGGTATTCTTTCTACTCTTCTGTGGAACTATCACTTTTATTGGCTTCTAATATGTATCTCTGGGCGACCGCAGTGAAATTCTAATGTTTTCATAACCGCGTCTACACTTGATGGGAGGAACAGCAACGGCACCACCTGATGTCTAGCTTTCCCCTTTAAGGCTTTCGGACACATGGCATACCCTACGATCAAAAAGTACCGATTTGACTATTTTCTCCGAATGCCAAGGCGTAGCGCACCTTCCATGGGGTCACACAATCAATAAAGAATATTATTTATCCATTTTGAAGAGTTTGAGAGATGCTTTACGTCGCAAACGGCTGGAACACAATTCCAAACAACTCTTGGATTTTGCATGATGACAACACGCCATCGCACCGAGCCCAAATTGTGCAATCCAGCACCAAGTAAATACCACCGTGCAAGCACCGTATTCACCTGATATGGCCCCGTGCGACTTCTATTTGTTTCCCAAGTTGAAGTTACCACTTTGTGGAAGGAGATTTCGGTCGATAGAGGAGATCGAAGAAAATGCGACGAAGGAGCTGTAGGCCATCCCTTCATCGGTTTACCAGGGGTGCATGGAGGACTGCGTTAAGCGTTGGCACATGTGCGTTGTAAAACATATTTGCCTGAAACTTCAATTTTGTTTTATTTAAACATTCCCGATACTTTCTGATCATAGGGTATTCTGAAATTGCAAGTGTGAATTTATTTCCGTGGTTTTCTTAAAAAACATGAATTGAGTCTTATTTTTCTTAAAATTTTGTCTCACACCATAAGTGGCTGACTCACCACACCCCTACACTATCTAACCTTTGGGTTAGCCCTAACCCCTAGAAACCACCCCTATCATACCGCGAGCAGGCTAACCCACATAACCGCAAGCAGGCTTTCCCACAAACTCCAAATTTACATACTATTAATCCATATATTTCAGGCCCTCAAACCCAAGAAAATTAGTAATCGACTATATCATGTCTATGTTATCTTAATCGATTTTCAGGTGTAGGAAAATTTCGAAACATGAAAATTTCAAAATGCGATATCTCTGCGAAAAAAAATGATATTTGAGCAAACAAAACGCCATTTGAAAAAAGAAGGATTGTATTTAAAGATGCCATCCTTTAATTTTGGTGAAAGAAAACATCTGCAAGGCTACATAACCTCAAATATGGACAAAAATGGGGTTTTTTGCACTTTTAGGTTAGGATATCTCGAAAACTCAAACTAATAAATTAATTTTAGTTATCAATCCGAATTTTGCATGGACAGAGAAGCAGATATTAGTTTAAATTATTTCGGATACTTTTCCTTGTAGACTAGTGTAATTGGCATTTTTCGATATATCCCAAGCCTTTGACCGAGTTTGGCATGAGAGATGGCTATGCAAAATAAAAGATACTTTACCCATAAATTATGACACTTTTATCAAGTCCTACCTCAAAGACTGTCATTTCTTTGTTAAGCAAAACGAAGAGCACTTGAGCTCTGTGAAAGTTTAGCTGATTTACCCTAGGGCCGTATAATGGGCCCATCCCTTACTTGCTCTACACCTACGATTTATTGGTCACTGAGGAAACCGACGATAACTTTTACAGATGACACCGCTGTTCTCACAGTTGACTCTAACTCCCAGATGGGTTCACTTAAACTCCAAAAACGACTTGATATTTTTACTCAATGATTAAAAGATTGGAGAATAAAATCCATGAATCCGATTTATTAGTCAGTGAGGAAACTATCGTCGTAACTTTTGCAGATGACACCGCTGTTCTCGTAGCTGACTCTAACTCCCAGATGGTTTCACTTAAACTTCAAAAAGAACTTGATATTTTAACTCAATGATTAAAAGATTGAAGAATAAAATCCAAACAAACTCAGTTCAAGTAACTTTTACACTCAATTTGCCCTCCGAAACATCTTGGTATACACCTTAACAGCGAGCTTACATGGAAAACACATATTTTCAATAACCGTAAGGCATTTGGAATCAAACTCTGAAATCTATACTGATTACTTAATCGTAATTCTTGTGTTTCTCAAACAAGCTCGAACTCTACACAGCCACATTAAAACCTATATGGACCTACGGCCAAGAGCTCTGTCAATTCTAACAGCAAAATTCTCTGATTCCAATCGAAAACACAAATGATTAACACACATGACAACGAAAACACAATGATCACAAACACACCATATTATATCACAAATGCTCAAATTCATCGTGATCTCAAATTTCATACAATAGCTAAGAAATAAAAAAGCTAGCCACATCACACAATATAAAACTTCAATCGCACCCAAACCCATTAATTGCAGAAATAACTCTAAATCCCATCTCCTTTAGTAGACTGAAGAGAAAGTCAACTACGGATTTATTATGCTCATAAGCAAAAATATTCAAATGGTTGCACCACTGAGTGCTTTCCATGTATCACGCATGGTTTCCATGGATATTGACGTCGCTGCTCGAACCAAAGATTATTTGAGACTCTCCACATTTCAGTGAGGTCTCCGTCAGATCATGTTCTCCAATTCTGACCATTAACTGTAATGGATTCAGATCTGGACTTCCAAATGGCTAATCTTCTGCGGCTATGGACCCAGGAATATTGTATTATATAATAATCACTTCTGGGTGGCTTTTGCCTTAAGGGCTGGAGCGGAATATGGCTGGAAGATCCAACGCTCTTCAATAAAGAGAGTACCTACTGCTAAACTGCTTTCTCACGCCTTCTAAGACCTTCTCCTGGTACACCTTTGCCCCGGTCTTAAGCCAGTTTTCGCAGAAATGAAGAGATGTAACGCGTTACAAGACATTCCCCATCAAATCATTATGGAGGGTGTATGGTGGCCACGCTGAACTCTTGGAACAAACATTTTTGCGTCTTTAGAAGTTTTAGCATAAAAAACCTAAAACAAACCAGTGAACATTTTCTGATCTGTGAAAATAATATTATCTTTGCCGTTGACCGCGTGCTAACGATGAAGCTGCTTATATCTTCGAGTCTAATTTTCTTCTAGCGCGTTGTCCCAAGATAACCAGTTTAGCGACGGAAAGCTTTCATGTGAAGATCATCTCTAATTTGTCTTAACATGGATCTGGTCGATGCATTCCCTTCCCTGGACATAATTTTCTGCTTTCTAAGGGGCTTTCTGCAGACTAAGTATACATTCAATTTGCTGATAGTTCAGGCATCCTTACAGGGTCTACCAGCCCAGCGTTAAATTATAACGAAGTACAATATTGAGCATTTTAATAGAAGTTTAAAAGAAATCGCTTCTGAAACAGATAAACGATGGACGGTTAATAAATAATTTCAGCAGCCATATGCTTGATCTGGCGATACCATGTCTCCTGATCGTTTCTAAAATTGCCTCAGGCTGTCACATATCCCCGATAAGGTGAGAAAAACAAATGTATTTTTATTCCCAAAGCAGGGAAGGTTTCGCATGTCCTTTCAAAGGACGTAAGACCAATCAGCTTGTCATTATTCCTTCTAAAAACATTGGAAAGTTTGATCGATCTTCACATATGTAAATGCTTGCTTCAACAATGGAAACTAAGGGTATGTCAACCGATACTGGCCTGCACTCACTTGTGAGTACTATTGGGAAATCTTTAATCTTTCTAGGTTAAAGAACATACTTTAGTAGCCTTCCTAAATAGTGAAGGTGCGTTTAATAACATCTTTCCCGCGAAAATGCTCTCAGCCCTTTGTAAGGTTGGACAACTAGTATGTAACCTCCTAGTTAGTCGGAAATTAATTTCCAACTTAGAGGCTTTTTGCGTCGCTCGCATAGTTTTCAGAGGAACTCCTCAAATGGTATTCTTTCTACTCTTCTGTGGAACTATCACTTTTATTGGCTTCTAATATGTATCTCTGGGCGACCGCAGTGAAATTCTAATGTTTTCATAACCGCGTCTACACTTGATGGGAGGAACAGCAACGGCACCACCTGATGTCTAGCTTTCCCCTTTAAGGCTTTCGGACACATGGCATACCCTACGATCAAAAAGTACCGATTTGACTATTTTCTCCGAATGCCAAGGCGTAGCGCACCTTCCATGGGGTCACACAATCAATAAAGAATATTATTTATCCATTTTGAAGAGTTTGAGAGATGCTTTACGTCGCAAACGGCTGGAACACAATTCCAAACAACTCTTGGATTTTGCATGATGACAACACGCCATCGCACCGAGCCCAAATTGTGCAATCCAGCACCAAGTAAATACCACCGTGCAAGCACCGTATTCACCTGATATGGCCCCGTGCGACTTCTATTTGTTTCCCAAGTTGAAGTTACCACTTTGTGGAAGGAGATTTCGGTCGATAGAGGAGATCGAAGAAAATGCGACGAAGGAGCTGTAGGCCATCCCTTCATCGGTTTACCAGGGGTGCATGGAGGACTGCGTTAAGCGTTGGCACATGTGCGTTGTAAAACATATTTGCCTGAAACTTCAATTTTGTTTTATTTAAACATTCCCGATACTTTCTGATCATAGGGTATTCTGAAATTGCAAGTGTGAATTTATTTCCGTGGTTTTCTTAAAAACATAGTCCACTCTCCGAGTGAACTGTGAAACTCTGGCCAATCTAAAATTTTACGTATAGGAGGGTGTACCTGGCTCATGTTAGGTACTCTTTGTGCTTTATAGTTGATGAGCTGTGGTGTACTTTGTGGATGTAACTGCAGGCATTGTAGCTGATTTGCGGAAAATTGAAGCAATATTTACTGGCGGGAATGTGGCAGACTGCATATTAACGCTGGCAGGTACAGTAGCGCTGGCAGAAACTGCGTTAAGAGAATTAACGCTGGCAGAGATGGCGGTTACATAATTGGTACTGGCAACAGTAGCACTTGAATGTAGCATTGGCGTAAGTGGTGTTGACAGAATATGGATCCGCAGTATTAGCACTGGCTTAAGTAGCACTGACTGTTGTGAAATTACTGGAACTCGTCGAATATGTATTTAAAGCACAAGTTTCATTGTTGTGAAGTTGGCAAAGGTAACTCTCGTTTACGATCAGCACAACAATGGCTTGCAGAAGTTTTTCATCTACCTACTTCCATTGTCCTTATGAACCCATTCGGATGGATTCGGTCAATAAGTGCAACGATCAGGTGTCGTTTGGCTACATCACTGACCTTAGCTATGAATTTCGAACTTATGAATGAGGGGGAAATTTAGAGGTCTGCCAAAGGAAGATAAAATATTGATGTAACCTAGTTCAGAACCGTGCTTGTTAATGTTTAGGTATCCTCTTGGGGTTCGAGGCTGGGTATTGAAAATTTTGGTTTTCTTCAATATATGCTAATTTTCCGCGTGAATCTTAGTACTTGTCCAGGCTTGGTATAAACCCACAGATTGGAGGTAGCATGTGTAAAGGATTGGAATCTTGGAAGTTAAAAGCTTTTTTTCGGAATTCGGGTTTCCTTGATGCAATAGAGCGCATAGTTTGGTCTGTCCTAAAGGATATTTTGGTGGGGCTTGGGTCTTAATGTGCGTCGAACTTGTGTCCATAGGCTTTGGTTTACTATATTGGTTATAATTATTACGAGCTCGACATAAATTTTGGCCATTATATCGATATGGAATTATGAAGTTATTTTGATTATTATTTTGTCGTGGAATGGTGGTTGGGTATTTCAATTTGGATTTAGATTTCGCTGTTGGGGATATGTGCGTGTAGTAGGTGTGTATCTATTGAAATCGGTGCTATTCCTAAAGTAGTTGTTGGCCTTTGGTTGCCAATTAGGATATGATTTCATATAGAATATGTTTTGCTCTTCTCTGTATAAAAATAATGCTTCTGCAAGAGATTTTGGTTTAATGTTCTATGTAGAAGAGGAATCTGTTAAGACACAATTCAGCATTCAAGTCCTTCTTTGCTTTGATTATTTTTTCATCTTGCTCGTGAATCTGTATGGTACTGAGGATTCATGCTTGCAATTCTATTACCTCACCATAGAATTGTTCAATATTATTGCATTTCTGGCGGATGCAATGTAGGTCTCTAATAAGAGGCCTTTTATCTAAATAGTAAAGAGTGAACTTTCTTTTATTTCATCCCAATCGAGGGTTGTCCCGTACATGTTTAGTACTTCGTTAGCCTGGCCGACAATTTTATTTCGAATCACTCGTAGTACTATTTGTCACTATGGAGTTGCGTCGCAATTTCTAATGTGAAATTAAATTTCTTCCACATTATTCATAAGTTCGTACAGTAGGCGAGGATTTCCATCATATGCAAGTAAATCCTTTATGGCATCCGGGATTCTAAGGGTTTCGAAAGAGAAGCAACCTGTTGTTCTTCGTTATGGTTGGAGTTATCAAATTCGTTGGATTCGGGAATTAAATTTCAGCTTCTGATTTTGAACAACTTTCCTATGAGCTTGGGTATGGTTGAAATTGAAAGCGTTTTCCTATTGATTTCTTTTTGTACGTTTGAATCAACGATGGAAAATGTAAGCCGTTCAATCTGTGTATAAGAGCTTTGATATTATACGGGAAACCGTATATACCATATTAATAATAAAATATAATTTTAAACGTAAATATCGTTTATATTATATGTATGTATGTGTTGCATATTTATATATTTATGTTAATATGTATATATACTTGTATACATAATTGTATAGATGTTGTTTCACAAATGGAGGGACCTACACTTTTGAGCCAACCTCGAACGGCAAATATTTTTTATGAGGAGCTTTTTCATGGCAAATTTTTATATGTGTATAAATATATAGGGTTTTCCAAACAGAGGTGTTATTTTAATATTCAAAGAAAAATGTTATTTTTTAATATAAATGATCGAATGTTTATTTTATTATAAAGAGGAAGGTATGCCGGGAATAGTGGAAAATAACATCAGGTAAATGACCACCACGTCCACGCTTACAGGACAATATCCTTTTCATGAAAATTTCCATAACCGAATTGCAAAGTGACTGCCCTATATCCTCGACGTCCTCACGAATTCCCTCTTTGAGGTATTGAATCGAGCCTGGGCTGTTGGCGTATACCTTTTCTTTCACGTGGTCCCAAAGAAAAAAGTCACAAGGTGTTAAATCACAAGATCTCGGTGGCCAATTGTGATCACCTCTTCAAGATATAACACGATCTGGAAAGTTTTCCCGTAAAAGATCAAGGGTATCGTTGCTTATGTGGCACGTAGCACCGTGTTGTTGAATATAAACGTTGTCAAGATCAATAGCATAAAATTCCGGTCATAACAAATCGTCAATCATCTCTGGATAGCGCAATCCACTCACCAATAACACCTGTTATTGGAAAACCGTTTATTTTTTTGAGAGCACCCATTACAGCCGCTGATTTGTAATTGACTGCTGCTAGGTGTTGCTTAAAGCTCACTCTCATGTCGATCATGATTTCTAGGTATTTTATTGCCTCCTTTGTCCGTATTTCGTGACCACCAAGTCCGAGTTATATAGTCACCTTTTTCTTTCGAGCACTTATCAGTACTGCCTCTGTTTTTGGACTACCAGTTCTAAACCCGCATGGCTGAGCGAACGCTATACTCTCGCTGCCGCGTCATTGCCGTTACAAAATCTGCATAGGCCAGATCAATTACACGGTGCTAGAAAACAAAACAAAATCGAAAGAACTCTTCAAGTGATATAGTGCACGTTTTAGGTCAAGACCAGACAACACAGAACTGTATTTAGAAAATTCAAAACACCCCCAATTTTTAACACACTTTTATTAGGTCGGGTTGTATGTATGTATGTATGTAACGGAATCTTTGAGCTTAATTTCCACTGGCTTCTAAAAATCTGATCGACTTGAAATTTTGCACACCTATCAAGGACCGATGACAATGCAATAATTTGATAAAAGTTTTCCATTATCCGTATTAGGATTGCCAGGATTAATATTTTCTTTTTTTACCTGTGGGCAAAAAGTAAGGTGAATTTGGTTGTAAAATGAAAAATCTTTATTTATTCTTGTAAATCAGTTTCATCCCCTTCAAAATAATCCCCTCTCGATGAAATACACTTATCCCAACGATTTTTCCAATCCCCGAAACATGCCAAATAGTCCATTTCCGGTATAGCCATCAACACCTTCTTCGATTCAGCTTTTATCTCCTCAATCGACTCGAAACGCGTTGCCCGGAGTGGTCTCTTGAGTTTTGGGAATAGCCAGAAGCCACACGGAGCCAAATCAGGCGAATACGGTGGTTGCGGAACGATATGCGTGGAATTTTTGGCGAAATGGTCACGAAGAACGAGTGCAGTGTGAGACGGTGCATTATCGTGATGCAAAAACCAAGAGTTGTTGGCCAATAATTCTGGTCTTTTTAGATGAATTGCTTCTCGTAAACGACGCATAACGCTCAAATAATATTCCTTATTAACAGTTTGGCCAGGTGGAAGGAATTCATAGTGCACTACACCACGAAAATCGAAAAAAACTGGCCAATGGAGTGGGATAGCCGTTTCTCAGTCTCTCTCCACGAAATAAGTTCTTCATCCCGATTACTTCTTCATCACGGCCGATAACTGCATAGCTTTAGACTCACAGTCGATAAGAAAGGAATTAAATATAAGACGAATATATCGAATCATTAATTCACTGACTGCAATGATAACAACAATTTTCATTCATAATAAAAAATAGTTAAAAAAAAAAACTAAAAAACACGCTTTTTTGCTAATCGAACTAAAAAGTAGAAAATAAAAAATAGTTTAAAAAAACTAAAAAACACGCTTTTATTGCCAATCGAACTAAAAAGTATAAAATAAATTTTAATGACAAAGAGACCTATAATGAAGTAATAGCTAACCGAACGATCAGTCAAAGTCAACTACCTCAGAACAGAATTATAACAAAAATTAAGATACAAATAGAATAATTCAAATTAGAGTTAAAAGCGTGGGATGCATTTTGCTTCACTTTCATAACCCTCTGTACATAGGTAGTTGCCAATAGAATGATTGTAATATTTACTATATCAAGCATCCCACGCTTTTAACTCTAATTTGAATTATTCTATTTGTATCTTAATTTTTGTTATAATTCTGTTCTGAGGTAGTTGAATTATTATTAGAAGGCCATTGCGCACTGCGACCAGAGTTGATCTATTGTGCAAGACCTATTTTTGTAACCCTAGAGTTTAAGGCTTTTTATAAATTTTAGCACTATTGTGGGTTTGTTGTTCCAAAGATTACATGGAGATACTACGATACCACCAAGGTGGTGAAGTCTTTGTCTGCCCAGCGCAGGACATTCACAAAGCACATGTTCTGAGCTTTCTATATCCATTTCGCAAAAGCGGCAGACATTGGTCTCTGATAGACCAATGTTATTTAAATGATACCTCAGGCTGCAGTGACCTGTGAGGTATCCTGTTAAAAGACGCAGATCTACTCTGTTTAGTGAGAGTAGCTTGTCTGATATTCCTTTGTTGGGACTAAGAAATTGTTTGGCTTGACGCTGACCGGCACAATTTAGCCAGTGTGCAGCAAATTTCCTTTCTTCCCATTTCCTGAGGAATTCATTAATGTGGCTTTTCGTGAGTCCACAGAAAGGCTCAGGACCAGTAAGTTGCATATTTGCTCCTTGTTTTGCGAGGTCGTCAGCCATTTCATTCCCCTCATGCCCTTCATGTCCCGGAATCCAGACTACATTTACTGTGTTGAGGTTTCCTAACATGTTGAGAAGGTTTAGGCAATCATTTACCAATTTAGAGGTGATAGTTGTTGATAGAAGGGCTTTTAGAGCCGCTTGACTATCTGAGAGTATGTAGATGTGAGTACCTCTCATTTTCCTGCGAAGGCATTCTCTCACACATATTTCAATGGCATGTATTTCTGCCTGGAAAATTGTTGGGTAGAGTCCCATCGGAATCGATTTTTTAAATTTAGGCCCATTGATTCCTGCCCCTGTTCTACCATCTTCCAGCTTGGACCCATCAGTGAACCATAATTGAGATCCAGGCTTGAAATTGATAGAATTAGTTCTCCAAGTTGTTCGTTCATTAATAATAATTCGGAAGTTTCTGTAGAGAATGGGTTTGGGAGATATTGTATCCACCCTGTGTAGTATAGGAGTGTGTAGAAAGTCTTCTAAGATCTTTAGATGTCCTCTCATATCTCCACTTTTAAGATCGGCGTTGCCTTTTAGTCTTAAGGCACTCAATCTTGCTTCTTTTTCAATTAAGATGGGAAGCGGTGGTATACCTAGGAGCACGCCCAAAGCTTCAGTTGGGCATGTTTTCATTGCTCCTGTTATACCGATGCAGATGAGGCGGTACAATTTGTTAAGATCGCTTGCCGCCTTTCGTTGCTTAACTTTGGGCCACCATGCTATGGAAGCATAAGTGACTATAGGCTTAACAACAGTAGTGAATGTCCAGTAGGTCATTCTGGGGCTGAGCCCCCATGTTTTACCAAAAAGCCTTGTGCAGGCATAGAATGCCCTTGTGGCTTTTACAGTAACTTTCTCAAGATGCGAGTTCCAGGTAAGCGCTTTGTCAAGGTTGATACCAAGGTAGTTCGCCTCTGTGGAGAGTTGTAGAGTCGATCCATTCAGGACAGGACATTTGATGTTGATATTCCTTTTCCTGGTGAACGGCACTAGCGCAGTTTTAGATGGGTTGATAGAGAGCCCTTTGTCAGTGCACCATTTGTTTATTATGTTAAGGGCTTGTTGCATGCGGTTAGAGATGGTCTCTTCATGCCAGCCCATTATATATACTACCAGGTCATCAGCATAGCCCTGGGTGTGGAATCCTAGGTTGTTCAGTTTGTGGAGAAGTTCATCTATTACTAGTGTCCACAGAAGAGGAGAGAGTACTCCCCCTTGCGGGCAACCTCTTGTGGCCTTGATAGACTTTATTCTTCCTCCTAATTCTGTACTGATCGTTCTGGATTTCAGCATCGATATAGTCCATCGTCTGATGGGTTTAGGTACGTCCTTTTGAGATAGGGCATTGTTGATTGCCTCATAGGACGTATTATCGAAAGCTCCTGTTATGTCAATAAAAGCGCAAAGTGCGATTTGTTTTGACTCAATAGCTTTTTCAATAATGGTTACCAGACTGTGTATTGCAGTCTCAGTAGATTTACCTTGTTGGTAGGCAAATTGAAGTTGGTGCAGTGGGAAATTAACCAAGTTATTCTCCCGTATGTGCTGATCCAATATTTTTTCCATTGTTTTTAGGAAAAATGAGCTAAGGCTAATCGGTCTGTATGACTTGGGCAATTGTTCGGGTTTTTTCCCTACCTTTGGAATGAATACGACCTTTACCTCAGCCCATTTCGTAGGAATATAACCTAGCAATAGGCTTGCTTTATATAGTCTGGACAAAGTAGGGACAATGTATTGGCTTCCCTTTTGCAGAAGGCAAGGGAATATCCCATCAGGTCCAGGAGATTTGTATGGGCTAAATGTAGATATAGCCCATTGTACCCGATTTTCATGGAATAGCTTATTTGCCAGCTTTAGGTCCTCCCTGCCAGCATAAGTGGTAGGTTCTACCAACATTGTGGACTCATGTAAAGCATGGCATCCCGGGAAATGGGTGTCCAGTAGAAGTTGGCTAGTTTCTTCTGGGTTTTTAGTGTAGCTACCATCTGGCTTTTTCAGGGTACATATGCCGTTTGAGTGATCCTTTGATAAGGCTTTCTGGAGGCGGATAGCATTAGGAAGATTTGAAATCTTATCACAGTGGTCCCTCCAGGAAGCTCTCTTAGATTTCCTCAATTCTTTGTTGAAGTTGGTTAGAGCTCTTGAGTAGGAGACCCAGTCCCCTGTTTGTTTAGCTCTATTCCATAATACTCTGGTTTCATGGCGTAGTCTTGAAAGCGTACTATTCCACCAGGGGACATCCCTTCGTGGTTTTTTCACTTTTTAGGTAGTTGAATATGACTGATCGTTCGGTTTGCTATTACTTCATTATAGGTCTCTTTGTCATAAAAATTTATTTTATACTTTTTAGTTCGATTGGCAATAAAAGCGTGTTTTTTAGTTTTTTTAAACTATTTTTTATTTTCTACTTTTTAGTTCGATTTATGGTGTTTTTGATGAAGTACAAATACATAACTAAACCATTTTTCAACCCATTTTTTAATTCTACATAGTCTTGGGAAGGTGTGTTTATGTGCGTTATGAATGTTTATAATTCTTAGATTGAACGATTGACTATCAAAGGAAATTTTCAATAAAAAGCTCTGATTTGTGCAATTTTTTGGCGGCTATTCTCCAACGGGCACCACAAATATATAAAAATATGTATATTTTTTTAAACTCCACTTAAATGTGCTTAAAATAAGCTATTTTTCATCTTCATACATTGAAAACTGTAAAAGTTACGATTTTTTTTAAGTTTTTTCCACATTTTTAAAAATCCAGCTGAACCGAGACTGCAAGAGAATACCGCTTGACCAATAGTGCTTTACTGCTCATTGTGGCTACTTTTGAAAGACAGCAATAAGTTTACATAACTATGAATACATCTAACATATAAAAACTCATTATAACTCAAGCTTACCTAATCCAAACTGACCAACGGAAGCTTGCATGGCACAGCAGAACCGTTTGCTATTTGCTGGTAAGCATATCATACAATTTACTGAGTGTGAAAAATCATCACTCTTGAATGATCAAGACCTATTAAAACTTAGCATAAGTGCATCTAACCTAACCTAACCTAATCTTACCAAGTGTATTAAGTAAACATAAATCAGAATTTTTTAACAATATCTTATGTTCAAATTAGCTACTCTTGTAAGGCGTTTTTCAATAGGTGCGCTTCAACTTTTTTCCGATAGGGAGGGCGAACGACGTAATATTTTTTATTTTTCGCTTGTCATTTGTAAACTTCATTAGTATACATTTCATCATGGAACGCTACACACTTGAGCAACGATTGCAAATCGTGCAAATTTTTTATGAAAATAATAGTTCTGTTGCTGCTACTTTAAGAGCATTACGGCCATTTTACGGTCCATTTAACAAGCCATCTCGTTCGACAATCGACCGTCTAGTGAAAAAATTTGTATCAACGTTTTCGCTACATAATGTTCCGGTGCCAGTGAGAGCAAGAAGTGCACGAAGTGTTGAAAATATTGCTGCCGCCAGGGCTTCAGTTCAAGAAGACGCAAATGTCTCGCTCACACGACGTTCTCAACAATTGGGCCTCTCTGTGTCGTCATTGTGGTGAATTTTGCGAAAAGATCTTGGCCTACATCCGTACAAGATCAAGCTGACACAAGAACTGAAGCCGTTTGACCATTTGAAGCGACGTCGATTCGTAAATTGGGCTGAAGATCAACTCGAAAATGATCCAGATTTTTTCCAAAAAATCATCTTCAGTGATGAAGCTCACTTTTGGCTCAATGGCTTTGTCAACAAGCAAAATATGCGTTACTGGGCAGAAAGCAATCCACACGTGATTCATGAGGCACCGTTGCATCCCGAAAAAATCACTGTTTGGTGCGGTTTACATGCCGGCGGCGTAATTGGTCCATATTTTTTCGTTGACGAGAACGATCGCCACGTTACTGTGAATGGAAATCGATACCGCGACATGATAAACGATTATTTTTGGCCGCAATTGAATGGTATGGACTTAGACGACATGTGGTTTCAACAGGACGGGGCCACAAGCCACACAGCACACGCTAAAATTGATTTGTTGAAGAGTAAGTTCGATGAGCGCATTATTTCCAGAAATGGACCGGTCGAATGGCCGCCGCGCTCGTGTGATTTGACGCCTCTAGACTATTTTCTTTTGGGTAATGTGAAGTCATTGGTCTACAGTAACAAGCCGGCGACGATTTGTGAGCTCAGAGCCAATATTGAACGCGAAATTGCTCGAATTTCGGCCGATTTATGCAAAAGAGTGATCGAAAATTGGGTTTAACGATTGGACTTCGTAAAACGTGCACGCGGTGGTTATGCAAAAGAAATCGAATTTCATACTTAATTGTATATGTTCAAACTCAATAATACAAAAAAAAATTAGTTAAAAAAGTCAAACCGTTTGTGTTTTGTTCAAAAAAAAAGTTGAAGCGCTCTTACTGAAAAACGCTTTATTACATGGAAAAAACTTTGCTCAGGTTGCGTTAGATTCGTTCAGGTTAATGAAGTTTGGTTAGGTTGATTTTAGTTACGAATTTCCTGTAAGGTTATGTTATTTTACTTGTTGATGTTTTGAATCGAAGTACAATGCAATCGGTTCAATTGTGTTACGTAGGGTTCTATTTAGTGAAGTGAGATTAGGATAAATTATTCAAGGTAACGTCGAGTTTGGATAGGTTGGCATTGCAAACTAATCAAAATTACCTCCTTTTGCAATGCAGAAAAGCAGCACAATGGGTTCGATTGTCTCACATTGTGTACGGTTGGATTGATTTCGATAACGTTAGGTTAGGTGAGGTTTAGTTAGGTAATACTACGTCCGGGTAAGTCAGAAAATAAAAGAAGTATTTCAGCAAATTGCGTTACTTTTTACATAATTTTTTTTTTACTTTATAATATTCTTCTACGGTCTCTGTTCAACTCGAGAATGTTCTGTTTTTATTTTATTTCTACAAAAACGTTCTTTACTAGGAAAATTTCTTATCAATTTTGATGAAATAATGCTGGTTAGATTCGGAATGGTCACAGGTATGAGTAAATATAATTAATTATACACGCATTTCGCGAATAATAACAGAGAAGTGCATTAAATTTTTATATATGAATGTAGTGAACAAAACTTTCAGTTTACTGATTTTTGTGTTTTACAAACAAATCCGTTACTTCGACACATTTCGCGAATAATAACGGAGAAGTGCATTAAATTTGCATATATGAATGTAGTGAACAAAACTTTCAGTTTACTGATTTTTGTGTTTTACAAACAAATCCGTTACTTCGACACATTTTAATCGATTTTTGAAATTTAATGCTTTTTAGATTCGGAATAGACACAGCTTAAAGACTTTTTACTAATAAATAAACCTTTAATTTCAATATTGTCGACAACATCTCGTTAAACTCGCAAAAATTGACTACAATATAAGTTTTGTGTCGAAAATTCTGTGGTTATTTTTGCTTAGCGTGAAAAATAGAAGACATACGTCAGAAGGACTAACATTTACCTGTACAAAACTGTCTCATGATTGGAAATCGGATAAAATGCAGACGAGCTACGAATTTTTAAGTGCCGGAAAACACCCAAAATCTGTTTTTTAACAATAAATAAAAAAATTGAGGGTGTTAAAAATTTTTTGAACACGGTTCCGCATCGTTCTCGGCTAGATCTACAGTGCTCATTATGTCACTTCAAAAGTTTTGAGTTCTGCTACAGTGAGCACCGTGTTATCTAGCGCTCTGTATTAAAATCTAACGTGGATATTCCGGGAAGCGCAGGTTTCTTCCCCCAACCGCCTTCTTGGAGTTGTGTATGTGCTGCCCCAAGTTCTTGACCATGCGTTGAAATCTCCTGTGATGAATATTGGGCGCTTACGTTTTAGCTCAACCTCTATAGGAGTCATGAAGCACGCAAACATATCAAATGACCACCTGGATGATGCATTGCGGCCTACGTAATAGATACCCTCCAGTTTCAGCCGTGTATGTATATCAGCTACTAAGCGTGGGCATCTTGGATTGGGGAAGTTTGTCGCTCATCACCAAGATCGCCACCTGCTTCTCCAAATCCACTATACGGGGTCAATATGTTTAAGGGGTCCGATATAAGGGCTATATCTATATTATTTTCTCCAGCATTTTGCCAAAGTAGGTCATGGGCTTCTCGGCAGTGGTTGGTATTCAGTTGAAGTACCTTCATATTCTTATTTTGCGCGCCGTCTCTTGATAGTGGGGGCATTTTCCACTTTCGGCCGCATGTGGCGGCCCTCGCAAAATGCGCATTTTCAGCAATTGTGCTAGACGCAGCTTGATGCTCTTCTACACCTACATAGCATCGAGCGGTTCTTTTCCCTGCACGCATTCCAAATGTGGGCATATGCCCAGGATTTATAGCATCTTTTTAGGGATAGAACTAATACAACTGCGAATCCATTCCACTTTAACGTGTCCGAGCGTCAGTACCTTTTTGGTCTTATCGGCATGGAGTATATGTAAATTCCGCGCCCCGTGGGTTTTGCGCATACTCTGAATTAAGTTTTCATCAGCTTTTTTTTTTTAATTGGGTCTGTTCTGATCGTTTTTTTCCCTCTGCATTGGATTGCAATGGTATGAGTCTTTAAATTGACCGCAGCGACATCCTTTACAGCTTTTTCAAAAGCTCTGTGGCAGCTTGCTGTTTCGATGTTCTTGCTTCAATAAGTACTCCCCCTTCTTGAGTTGGTCGCATGGTTTTCACCTTTTCATCAAGGTCCTTAAACTCTACACTATTTTTCACCTTTCGTAGCAAGTCTGCATATGTATGTCAGCCCTCTGACTTTTTCTCAACTATGATAGCATCTGACCTGGGTTGGTTGAATTTTCCACCATTTTTATACAATATCTTAATAATTTTTTCCGCACTTTCGTTTACTCTTCTTTTAACACAATAGCTTTCGGCTTCTGAGAGAAAATAATAATGTTTTCATTCGCTCGGCGACGTGGTTGCTGCCTGCGCTGTGATGGCTTTCGGGCTAACCTTGTCTCTCAGTCTTTTTTGCTGACAGAACTACGCTATCTCCTCTACTACCACCAGCCGCTACCGCAACTTTCAGAGCCGGAGCTTTTTTATGCCGTAGTAAGGCTCATACAACTTGATCGCCTAAAATACTCGCTTTTGCTAACGTACAAGGTCTAAAAATCTTGCGCAGACTCTTTCGCTCAAACACTCCAAGCGATACTTCATCAGATATTGCCATCGTCCTTGCTTCTGCGCCATATGTTAGGACGGGCATGATGAGAGCCTTGTAGAGTGTTAGTATTGTTCGCCGAGAGAGCACTTTACTACTCAATTGCCTACTAAGTCCGAGGTAGCACTTGTTGGCAAGAGAGATTCTCCGATGGATTTCAAGGCTGTCATTATTAGCGAGGGCGCCGACTGTTTGTTTAAAAACAGGAGTTACTCCGTTTTGTCTTAGTTCACAACCAGACCCATTCGCTTTGCTCCTCTATCCAGTTTGGAAAAGGTAGAAATAACATCGGTATACTCCAACAATTGTACGCTCCTATTAAAAATTGTGCCTGAACTATTAAATGCTGCAACTTGCACGGTAGCGAGCTACCCTGTCTGAAATCTTTTTTTGGTATGAAACGGGTCGAGGAGGTGCTTCCCAATGATATTGAGCAGCGTCTAACTCTAGCATCGAAATACTCCAAAGATTCCAAGCAAGAACCTTAAGAATGATTAGAAACGTGATCTCCAATTTCTCACAATAACTGAGGAACTCAGAAGGTTGCCACATTACACAATATAAGACTCCAATCGTACCGAAACACTTTAATTTTAGAAATAACTCTGAATCTCCTTTAACAGGCTGATGATGAAGTCAACAACGGATTTGTTATTTCCAAAATCTAAAAATGTTTGCACTGCTGGGTGCTTTCCATGCATGTCTAGTAGTTGAGGTTTGCTCAAAAAATAAGGTGAAGGTTTAACATTTCATGGGCTACTCACATTCGACTTTCGATTCTTATTTTTTTATGTTGGTACAATTTTCTCGAAAATATGTTCACATGTTCAGACACTTGAAATGTTGACAGTGGCATACGGTGAGAGTACTCTGAGTAAAAAAACTGTTTACCAGTGGTACAAGCTTTTCACAGAAGGTCGAGAAGATGCGAATGGCGACGCTTGCTCTGGACGCCCCAGCACATCAACTACCGATGAAAATTTTGAGAAAGTGAAGAAAATTGTTATGGACCATGGTTGAATCACAATTAGAGAAGTTGCTGAGGATGTCGGTATATCGGTTGGCTCATGCCATGCAAGTTTTCGGAAGTGAAGTTCATTCCAAAATTGCTGAATTTTGACCAAAAACAACGTCGCATGAGCATCGGTTAGGAATTGTTGAATGACGTCAACGATGATCTTGTTGACGAATCATACGTATATACACGTATCATATGGTTATGACATTCAAACCAAAGCCCAATCGTCCCAATGAAAGAGTCCAGGAGAGCCAAGAGTCGATAGCAGCAAATCGGCGAACACGCAAAACACTCGTCCTATTTATGCCTCTCACAAACAAACTGAACATGCTATATTGCTAAAACCGTGAACATATATTTTAAACCTTCACCTTCACCAAGTAGCACTTGTTGGCAAGAGAGATTCTGCGTTGGTTTTCAAGGCTGACGTTGTTATCGGTGTTAACGCTGGTTCCTAAATACACGAAGTAATTTACAACCTCGAAATTATAACCGTCAACAGTCACCTGGGTGCTGAAACGCGAGTGCGCCGACTACAAGTATTGCTGAATGTAAAAATAGATTGCAATAAATAAGTAGATAAAAAAAAGTATTACACATTGCACTTGCCTTTTACCTTACTTTTTTTTGGTACTGGTTCCTCAGAATAACACAGGCCGACAGCATCTCAGACCCAGAAACCGGACTATATATTTTCGAAGGATTATGATGCGATGAATCGAAATCTGGCCTCAAAATTGCTCTATCAGCTCTGGTTTTCGAGATATCCTAACCTTAAAGTGCAAAAGACACCGTTTTTGCCCATATTTGAGGTTATGTAGCCTTGCAGATGTTTTCTTTCACCAAAATTAAAGGATGGCATCTTTAAATACAAGCCTTCTTTTTTCAAATGGCGTTGAGTTTGCTCAAATATTTTTTTCGCAGAGATATCGCATTTTGAAATTTTCATGTTTCTAAATTTTCCTACACCTGAAAATCGATTAAGATAACATAGACATGATATAGTCGATTACTAATAGGACTATGAATAAGTTCGTGCGGTTTTTTTTCGAAATTTGAAACTTTATTGACGTAAAATGGTTACAAATTTAATATTCAAAATATTGTCCATCGCTTACTACTACTTTTTCCCATCTTTCTGGCAATTCACGGATTCCCTTTGTGAAAAATTCGGTCGGTTTTGCCGCAATCCACGAATCGATCCATTTTTTGACTTCATCGTAATTACGGAAGTGCTGGTCAGCCAGGCCATGTTGCATCGATCGGAAGAGATAGTAATCGGATGGCGCAAGGTCTGGACTATACGGCGGGTGGGGTAGGACATCCCATTTGAGCGTTTCTAAGTATGTTTTGACCACTTGTGCAACATGTGGCCGAGCATTGTCATGTTGCAAAATAACTTTGTCGTGTCTATCGGCGTATTGCGGCCGTTTTTCTGGCAGTGCTCGGCTCAAACGCATCAATTGTCGTCGGTAGACATCCCCCGTAATCGTTTCATTCGGTTTCAGTAGCTCATAATACACAACACCCAGCTGGTCCCACCAGATACACAGCATAACCTTCAGGCCATGAATATTCTGCGCCGACGTCGATGTTGAAGCATGACCAGGGTATCCATACGTTGCCCGACGTTTTGGATTGTCGTAATGGACCCACTTTTCATCGCCAGTCACAATTCGATGCAAAAAACCCTTTCTTTTGTGCCGTTGAAGCAGTTGTTCGCATGCCATAAAACGGCGTTCAACGTCTCTTGGCTTCAATTCATACGGCACCCAATGGCCTACCTTTCGGATCATTCCCATGGCTTTTAAACGTTTGGAAATGGTTGATTGATCAACTCCCAAAGTTTTTGCAACCTCTTCTTGCGTTTGAGCCGGATCTTGATCGAGCAATTCCTCCAATTCGGTATCCATGAACTTTGGCGGCGCACCCTCGCGTTCTTCGTCTTCCAAGCCAAAATCACCACTTTTAAAGCGTGCAAACCACTTCTGGCACGTTCGCTCAGATAGAGCATGCTCACCATAAACTTCCACCAAGATACGATGACTTTCGGCTGCTTTTTTCTTCATATTAAAATAATGAAGAAGAATTCCCCGCAAAAACACATTATTTGGCACGAAATTCGACATTTTCAAGTGTGGTAAAAATATTGTTGTTTACGCTTCAAATAAAAAACTTATACTGACGTTTGTGCCTTACGACAGTAGCTCTCCAATGAATGTTTGGAAATGTGGATCGATGGAATAATAATCAAGTTACGCCATCTGTTGTAAAACCGCACGAACTTATAAATAGACCTATTAATTTTCTTGAATTGAGTCTTATTTTTCTTAAAATTTTGTCTCACACCATAAGTGTGCTAACTCACCAAACCCCTACACTATTTAACCCACGGGTACCGAGTCACACACAGCTCTAACCCCTAGAAACCACCCCTACCATACCGCAGGATATCTCGAAAACCAGAGCTGTCAGAGTAATTCTGAGGCCAGATTTGGATTCAGCGCATCATAAACCTTCGAAAATATATAGTCTGGTTTCTGGGTCTGAATGTTGGTTAAATTTTGTCGGCCTGTGTTATCATCTGCTGAATTAGCATGATATAATGTTAGATATATATTATTTTCCCACAAATATATAAAGTTAAAGTATTTGTTTCTAATATCTTACTCATAAATAGCGATGTTAGTGTCATGTTTAGATTTTTTATGAAATTTTTGCGACTTGGAAAGTTATCGCCTTTGCTACTGACATTGGCTTTTACTTGTATATAATATAAGTCCCACTGGCCTAGAGCGACATCTCTTCATATACCTTGGGTTTGTTTGATTGCACCGTTCCTACAATCGTCAGTTTATAAGGTTTCTGAAGTAAGGTTTTTGCCAAAGGGATACAGATAAATCAGGTGCCCCTTGTAACATTATGACAATTACTCTGTAAGGGCTTTGAGTGACTAAAACCGATTCACCTCTCTCGCGGATATGGAGCACTCAGATAGCGACAATGGGACTACAATCATAGAAAAAAATCTTTATAGTCACTTAAAAGATAATCAAGAGTAATTTAGACTTACAGAGTTATTATATTTCGAAATCGGTAACACCTACCACAGTGATGTGTGTGTGTGCCTTACAAAAGGTCTGCGTAACGACTGAGATGTCCGAAACGCATTGCGACGGATTCGCGCCATTTAGAAAGAAAGAGTAGTAATTCGAAAGCCGTCTATTTAACGCAGGCTATCTTTTTAGGGTTAATATTAAGCTTAATCTGCTGATCTGAAATTATAAACCTTGTCATCAAAATTGAGTCTCCCTCTTCTGCTTCGCATTATGCATCTATCGCGGAAGCATTTTCTTGGCAGCATGATGATTCCATTCCATCAGTAGGACGGAGATATGTGTTTACGGATCACTCGTTTGGGCATGGCTTCTTGTCCTTCCACTTTGGACCTGTTAGTTTGGGTGTCACTTTGAGCCTTCTTTGGTAATGTTCATTATGATAGCCTGATGATCGATATAGATGTAGTTCTCCCGCATTCTCCATTTCATCTTTATAGCAAGATAATCATCGGCCAAGATTTTCCAGGTGAGCGATTTTCCAACAAATCTTAAATCAAACTCGAAATCATTTCTCTCAAATTTGCATTTGAACGCAAAAATCTGCCCACAACGTACCAACTTTGTCACTTCAGATCCCGCGATAACTTCTCACACAATTTCAGTTTTAGCTACGCTCTGCTGGAGCTTACCGCAGAAAAACCCTCCCCCGAACCCCCAAAAAAGAATAATATTATACCACAATGTAAAACCGTAAAATAAATGGAAACACAAAAAAGTTCTGCTCTAAAACGCCAATGCGCAGGAGAACAAAAAACCAGCAAATACAAATTAAATATGGCCAGCAGTAAAATTAAATGCGCGCTTTGCGGAGAAAATCAAACCACATGTTATGAAGGATGCATGGTATCCAATCCCTAAAAATCAAGCGTCTCCCAACATTAAAACCAAAAAGCACAACATTAAATGCTGATGTGCTTTGAAATCAATCACTAAAAGGAAAAGCCAAAATATTCACTTGCAAACTGATTCTCCGCCGGCAAATAACGAACTCAACGGAATTAAAGAAATGATGAAGCATATGTCAAACATGATGACTATCATTACCCTGCTTTTTTTAAATTAAAGATTTACTGTCACAAAATGTAAAAAAAGGCGAAAAAGAAAAAAATAATAAGTCTCCGCCAATATACCTATGTTCGAGGTGTAGAATGTATAAAAGTATTAAAGAGTGCTTTAAATGAAGTGGCAAATAACGGCTTCACTCTAAAAATTTTAACAAAAAATGAAGTTCGCGTTGAAGCAGAAAATTTGTAAATATATAACCAATTACACCATATGCTAAAAGAAAGAGGAACGATATTGTATACATTTAGACCAAAAAGTGAAAGAGGATTTAAAGTAGTCTTACGAAATATGCACCACTCTACAGACCAAGAAGAAATTAAAAAAGAACTAGCGAAAAAGGCCACAAAGTACCACTACCATTATTTTTCATCGAACTACAAGCAAGTGATAACAACAAAGACGCTTACAATAGTACCTATAAACAAGCTAATGAACTGCATAGTCATCTTTGAGGCACCTCACCATAAGCGCATCATTTCACAGTGCACGAAATGCCAGAAATATGGCCATACAAAAAATTACTGTACAAGAGATCCAGTATGCGGGAAATGCGTTGGTAGACATCTATCAATAGAATACAAGAACCAAATAAAGGAAGATAAATGCGCCTTATGTGGAGGTAACCATACCGCCAATTACAAAGGATGAGAAATTTATAAAGCACTTAAAGTCCAAAGTTCTCCAGTTTTCCAAAAATAATACGCCAATAACAACAGCCGTAACAAACATAATTCCCGGAGTAAGCTATGCTGATGTTGCATCTTCTTCAGGGGAACATAAAGCAGAGCACGAACTGATTAACAAATTAAAAAAAAAGCAATAATATTGAAGAGGTAAAAGATCATGGTAAAATACCTAATCAACCAAATGATAAATATGATGAATATAATTGCAATGCTTTTACTTAATATGAACGGACAAAAGTCATAAGCCATAAACCATCCTGATGGAAGAGCCCATGGGGGGACAGCTATAATTATTAAATCAAGCATAACACACATTGAACACTCCAATATTCGACGCCTTATCTTTAATCTACGACAGCACAAATCTATGACAAATATGGACCAATATCTATCTCCTCCGTTTATTGCTTACCTAGACATATAATAAACTCGGATCCATATGCCAAACAAGGGGTTTTCCAATAACAGGTGTAATTTCGAATAGCCCGCTTTTTTTGGTAGATGTTACTTTTTTGATATTTAACAAGTAGAAACTACGCCATTAATAAAAATAGAACGATACATGCTTAAACAACGCATTGAAATTATTAAAATTCACTATAAGAAAGGTGAAAATTTGCCAGAGACGGTTCGAAATACTCGAACATTTTTGGGTCATCGTGAATGTGGATTGCAATACATAAATTGGTAAAAAAATTCGAGCTGTTGTAGTCAAAAGTGTTAAAGAAAACCCAGGTTTGCCCATTTCCCGTCATTCTTTGAAATTAGGCATTACACCGTGTTTTGCATAAAGATTTGGATCTTAAGGATACCTTAAACGAAAATTCTAAAGGATACCTTAAACAAAAGAAATAACCAAGAAACCGAAAACTATTTGAAGAACCTGACTCCTAATCAAGATACAAACTACTCTTTATGGAGATGTACTAAAACATTAAAAACCCAAGTAAAACATCAACAGCCACTAAAGAAATATGACAATTCATGGGTTGTTACAAAAGAAAAAAAGGCGAAATCTTTGACAAACTACTTTGAAAATGTTCTATCAAATGATGAAGAAAGAAAATCGACCACCGAACTTCCATTATGATTTTCCAAAAATAAAAAGGACGAATGCACACGAAATAATAGCTTGTATTAAATAAAAAATAGTTTAAAACTACCTATGTACAGAGGGTTATGAAAGTGAAGCAAAATGCATCCCACGCTTTTAATTCAAATTTGAATTATTCTATTTGTATCTTAATTTTTGTTATAATTCTGTTCTGAGGTAGTTGACTTTGACTGATCGTTCGGTTTGCTATTACTTCATTATAGGTCTCTTTGTCATTAAAATTTATTTTATACTTTTTAGTTCGATTGGCAATAAAAGCGTGTTTTTTAGTTTTTTTAAACTATTTTTTATTTTCTGCTTTTTAGTTCGATTAGCAAAAAAGCGTGTTTTTTAGTTTTTTTTTTTGTAACTATTTTTTATTATGAATGAAAATTGTTGTTATCATTGCAGTCAGTGAATTAATGATTCGATATATTCGTCTTATATTTAATTCCTTTCTTATCGACTGTGAGTCTAAAGCTATGCAGTTATCGGCCGTGATGAAGAAGTAATCGGGATGAAGAACTTATTTCGTGGAGAGAGACTGAGAAACGGCTACCCCACTCCATTGGCCAGTTTTTTTCGATTTTCGTGGTGTAGTGCACTATGAATTCCTTCCACCTGGCCAAACTGTTAATAAGGAATATTATTTGAGCGTTATGCGTCGTTTACGTGAAGCAATTCATCTAAAAAGACCAGAATTATGGGCCAACAACTCTTGGTTTTTGCATCACGATAATGCACCGTTTCACACTGCACTCGTTCTTCGTGACCATTTCGCCAAAAATTCCACGCATATCGTTCCGCAACCACCGTATTCGCCTGATTTGGCTCCGTGTGGCTTCTGGCTATTCCCAAAACTCAAGAGACCACTCCGGGGAACGCGTTTCGAGTCGATTGAGGAGATAAAAGCTGAATCGAAGAAGGTGTTGATGGCTATACCGGAAATGGACTATTTGGCATGTTTCGGGGATTGGAAAAATCGTTGGGATAAGTGTATTTCATCGAGAGGGGATTATTTTGAAGGGGATGAAACTGATTTACAAGAATAAATAAAGATTTTTCATTTTACAACCAAATTCACCTTACTTTTTGCCCACAGGTAAAAAAAGAAAATATTAATCCTGGCTATCCTAATACGGATAATGGAAAACTTTTATCAAATTATTGCATTGTCATCGGTCCTTGATAGGTGTGCAAAATTTCAAGTCGATCAGATTTTTAGAAGCCAGTGAAAATTAAGCTCAAAGATTCCGTTACATACATACATACATACAACCCGACCTAATAAAAGTGTGTTAAAAAGGAATAAAACATAAAAAAGCACCCGGATAAAAGGAAAAGCATTAGCGGAGTTACCAACCAAGGCATATATAATTTTGTGAAACGTTTTTAATGCAGTGTTTCACTTACAATATTTTCCGAAACTCTGGAAAGTGGCAGAAATTATTGCATTGTCAAAACCGGGTAAAGATCCGGTATCATCTTATAGACCAATAAGCTTACTACCGAAAACATTTAAAATTGCTGAAGAATTACTGCGTGATCGACTAAGCCAATTTCTGGACAAAAAACGTATAATACCGGATCATCAATTTGGATTTAGAAAAAAAAAACATTCCACTATCCAACAGAACCATAGAATTACAAATAAAATCCAATCAGACCTTGAAAACAATCGTTACTGGGCGGCAGTATTTAGGACGTAGCTAAAGGGTTTGACAAAGTGTGGCACAAAGGCGTACTCCACAAAATAAAAATAATGATGAAAAGCTACCTAATCGACCGTAGTTTCTACAGGTATATTACATATGTCAATCAATGTTCAGATATTCATCAAATAAGAGCTGGAGTTCCGCAAGAAAGCGTTCTTTGACCGCTACTATATGTTTTGTTCACCGCAGACAACACACCTCCTGACGAAACTAATTCATCAATTGCTACGTTCGCAGACCATACAATACTATTGACATCGGACAAAAGCTTAACTATCGCTACTGAAAAAATGCAGCGATACATAAACGCAGCTAAGAAATAGTTCGATAAATGCTGCCTAAAAATAAATGAAGACAAACCCGTACAGGTTATATTTACTACCAAAGCAAAATTTGCTGCAGTTCTAATAAAAGTAAATGGCAAAGCAATTACAATAAAACCAACTGCTAAATACATGGGAATTCACTTGGATTTGAAACTAAATTGGAACCAGCACATAAAGTAAGGTCAAACAAATGAAAGAAAAACTTCGACAACTTCATTAGTTAGTCAGCACAAAATCCAGACTTACTATGGAGAACAAGCTGTTAGGGTGCAAAACTATAATTAAACCAATATGAATATATGGAGTACAGGTGTGGGGAACGGCTAAAAAGTCTCATATAGTAAAAATTCAACAACAACAATCAAATATTCTTCGAATTTTGAACATGTTTTCCAGATATACGAAAAATTATGATATCCACAGGACATTTAATATAGCAACAGTAGACGAAGAAATCAAAAAAATAACAACAAGGCCCTTTAAAAAAATACTCAAACACAAGTAAGGTTGGGCAAAATTGTTACTACTCTCTTCCCTCAAAGGTATGAAAACATTTTGTCATCCTGCATACAGCACGAAGCAGGTGACATACCTCGTGTCACCAAATAACAACTCCAAGCGGCGTTTAATACAATAAAATCTAAGAAAACTCAAGGTACAGATGATATACCAAATAGAGCCCTGAAATTAGTGATTTCCAAACGTCTAGACTTATTTCTAGCAGTATTCCAAACTTGCCTTAACGAAGGCACTTTCGGAAAGAGGTGGAAGAAACAAACAGTTGTGCTTTTACCCAAGGGCAACAAAAGTCCTGACGAACCCGTGTCTTACCGACCAATATATCTACTAGACAGAATGAGGAAAATTCTCGAGAGAATTATTTGCGACTAGTTGTAATCCTTCACTGAAGATAAAGGTATTGTATCCACATACCAGCTTGGATTCAGGAAATTCCGATCAACAGTAGAGGCTATAAAATGCGTGGTAGACTTAGCAATGGCGAAAAAAAAGTAATGTGGACGTTAGAACGCTGGCAGCGTATACCAAAAATCCTCTCAAAAATAGAGTCATCTAGTTAGATTATCAGAATAATTCAGAGCTATTTCACCGACCGTAAGCTGAGGTTTAGAAGCGAAAAAGGCATTGAGGAGTATATCGGGTCGGCAGGGTTTCCTCAAGGAACAGTTCTAGGCCCACTGCTATGGAACTTAAAGTATGACGGGGTTCTAAGACTGAATATGCCACCTTGAGCTAAAGTCATTGGATTCGCGTATGATATCGCGGAGGTAATGGGGCAAAACATATCCACGCAGGCTATCTTTTTAGGGTTAATATTAAGCTTAATCTGCTGATCTGAAATTATAAACCTTGTCATCAAAATTGAGTCTCCCTCTTCTGCTTCGCATTATGCATCTATCGCGGAAGCATTTTCTTGGCAGCATGATGATTCCATTCCATCAGTAGGACGGAGATATGTGTTTACGGATCACTCGTTTGGGCATGGCTTCTTGTCCTTCCACTTTGGACCTGTTAGTTTGGGTGTCACTTTGAGCCTTCTTTGGTAATGTTCATTATGATAGCCTGATGATCGATATAGATGTAGTTCCCCGCATTCTCCATTTCATCTTTATAGCAAGATAATCATCGGCCAAGATTTTCCAGGTGAGCGATTTTCCAACAAATCTTAAATCAAACTCGAAATCATTTCTCTCAAATTTGCATTTGAACGCAAAAATCTGCCCACAACGTACCAACTTTGTCACTTCAGATCCCGCGATAACTTCTCACACAATTTCAGTTTTAGCTACGCTCTGCTGGAGCTTACCGCAGAAAAACCCTCCCCCGAACCCCCAAAAAAGAATAACACAAAGAAGTTCTGCTCTAAAACGCCAATGCGCAGGAGAACAAAAAACCAGCAAATACAAATTAAATATGGCCAGCAGTAAAATTAAATGCGCGCTTTGCGGAGAAAATCAAACCACATGTTATGAAGGATGCATGGTATCCAATCCCTAAAAATCAAGCGTCTCCCAACATTAAAACCAAAAAGCACAACATTAAATGCTGATGTGCTTTGAAATCAATCACTAAAAGGAAAAGCCAAAATATTCACTTGCAAACTGATTCTCCGCCGGCAAATAACGAACTCAACGGAATTAAAGAAATGATGAAGCATATGTCAAACATGATGACTATCATTACCCTGCTTTTTTTAAATTAAAGATTTACTGTCACAAAATGTAAAAAAAGGCGAAAAAGAAAAAAATAATAAGTCTCCGCCAATATACCTATGTTCGAGGTGTAGAATGTATAAAAGTATTAAAGAGTGCTTTAAATAAAGTGGCAAATAACGGCTTCACTCTAAAAATTTTAACAAATAATGAAGTTCGCGTTGAAGCAGAAAATTTGTAAATATATAACCAATTACACCATATGCTAAAAGAAAGAGGAACGATATTGTATACATTTAGACCAAAAAGTGAAAGAGGATTTAAAGTAGTCTTACGAAATATGCACCACTCTACAGACCAAGAAGAAATTAAAAAAGAACTAGCGAAAAAGGCCACAAAGTACCACTACCATTATTTTTCATCGAACTACAAGCAAGTGATAACAACAAAGACGCTTACAATAGTACCTATAAACAAGCTAATGAACTGCATAGTCATCTTTGAGGCACCTCACCATAAGCGCATCATTTCACAGTGCACGAAATGCCAGAAATATGGCCATACAAAAAATTACTGTACAAGAGATCCAGTATGCGGGAAATGCGTTGGTAGACATCTATCAATAGAATACAAGAACCAAATAAAGGAAGATAAATGCGCCTTATGTGGAGGTAACCATACCGCCAATTACAAAGGATGAGAAATTTATAAAGCACTTAAAGTCCAAAGTTCTCCAGTTTTCCAAAAATAATACGCCAATAACAACAGCCGTAACAAACATAATTCCCGGAGTAAGCTATGCTGATGTTGCATCTTCTTCAGGGGAACATAAAGCAGAGCACGAACTGATTAACAAATTAAAAAAAAAGCAATAATATTGAAGAGGTAAAAGATCATGGTAAAATACCTAATCAACCAAATGATAAATATGATGAATATAATTGCAATGCTTTTACTTAATATGAACGGACAAAAGTCATAAGCCATAAACCATCCTGATGGAAGAGCCCATGGGGGGACAGCTATAATTATTAAATCAAGCATAACACACATTGAACACTCCAATATTCGACGCCTTATCTTTAATCTACGACAGCACAAATCTATGACAAATATGGACCAATATCTATCTCCTCCGTTTATTGCTTACCTAGACATATAATAAACTCGGATCCATATGCCAAACAAGGGGTTTTCCAATAACAGGTGTAATTTCGAATAGCCCGCTTTTTTTGGTAGATGTTACTTTTTTGATATTTAACAAGTAGAAACTACGCCATTAATAAAAATAGAACGATACATGCTTAAACAACGCATTGAAATTATTAAAATTCACTATAAGAAAGGTGAAAATTTGCCAGAGACGGTTCGAAATACTCGAACATTTTTGGGTCATCGTGAATGTGGATTGCAATACATAAATTGGTAAAAAAATTCGAGCTGTTGTAGTCAAAAGTGTTAAAGAAAACCCAGGTTTGCCCATTTCCCGTCATTCTTTGAAATTAGGCATTACACCGTGTTTTGCATAAAGATTTGGATCTTAAGGATACCTTAAACGAAAATTCTAAAGGATACCTTAAACAAAAGAAATAACCAAGAAACCGAAAACTATTTGAAGAACCTGACTCCTAATCAAGATACAAACTACTCTTTATGGAGATGTACTAAAACATTAAAAACCCAAGTAAAACATCAACAGCCACTAAAGAAATATGACAATTCATGGGTTGTTACAAAAGAAAAAAAGGCGAAATCTTTGACAAACTACTTTGAAAATGTTCTATCAAATGATGAAGAAAGAAAATCGACCACCGAACTTCCATTATGATTTTCCAAAAATAAAAAGGACGAATGCACACGAAATAATAGCTTGTATTAAATAAAAAATAGTTTAAAACTACCTATGTACAGAGGGTTATGAAAGTGAAGCAAAATGCATCCCACGCTTTTAATTCAAATTTGAATTATTCTATTTGTATCTTAATTTTTGTTATAATTCTGTTCTGAGGTAGTTGACTTTGACTGATCGTTCGGTTTGCTATTACTTCATTATAGGTCTCTTTGTCATTAAAATTTATTTTATACTTTTTAGTTCGATTGGCAATAAAAGCGTGTTTTTTAGTTTTTTTAAACTATTTTTTATTTTCTGCTTTTTAGTTCGATTAGCAAAGAAGCGTGTTTTTTAGTTTTTTTTTTTTAACTATTTTTTATTATGAATGAAAATTGTTGTTATCATTGCAGTCAGTGAATTAATGATTCGATATATTCGTCTTATATTTAATTCCTTTCTTATCGACTGTGAGTCTAAAGCTATGCAGTTATCGGCCGTGATGAAGAAGTAATCGGGATGAAGAACTTATTTCGTGGAGAGAGACTGAGAAACGGCTACCCCACTCCATTGGCCAGTTTTTTTCGATTTTCGTGGTGTAGTGCACTATGAATTCCTTCCACCTGGCCAAACTGTTAATAAGGAATATTATTTGAGCGTTATGCGTCGTTTACGTGAAGCAATTCATCTAAAAAGACCAGAATTATGGGCCAACAACTCTTGGTTTTTGCATCACGATAATGCACCGTTTCACACTGCACTCGTTCTTCGTGACCATTTCGCCAAAAATTCCACGCATATCGTTCCGCAACCACCGTATTCGCCTGATTTGGCTCCGTGTGGCTTCTGGCTATTCCCAAAACTCAAGAGACCACTCCGGGGAACGCGTTTCGAGTCGATTGAGGAGATAAAAGCTGAATCGAAGAAGGTGTTGATGGCTATACCGGAAATGGACTATTTGGCATGTTTCGGGGATTGGAAAAATCGTTGGGATAAGTGTATTTCATCGAGAGGGGATTATTTTGAAGGGGATGAAACTGATTTACAAGAATAAATAAAGATTTTTCATTTTACAACCAAATTCACCTTACTTTTTGCCCACAGGTAAAAAAAGAAAATATTAATCCTGGCAATCCTAATACGGATAATGGAAAACTTTTATCAAATTATTGCATTGTCATCGGTCCTTGATAGGTGTGCAAATTTTCAAGTCGATCAGATTTTTAGAAGCCAGTGAAAATTAAGCTCAAAGATTCCGTTACATACATACATACATACAACCCGACCTAATAAAAGTGTGTTAAAAAGGAATAAAACATAAAAAAGCACCCGGATAAAAGGAAAAGCATTAGCGGAGTTACCAACCAAGGCATATATAATTTTGTGAAACGTTTTTAATGCAGTGTTTCACTTACAATATTTTCCGAAACTCTGGAAAGTGGCAGAAATTATTGCATTGTCAAAACCGGGTAAAGATCCGGTATCATCTTATAGACCAATAAGCTTACTACCGAAAACATTTAAAATTGCTGAAGAATTACTGCGTGATCGACTAAGCCAATTTCTGGACAAAAAACGTATAATACCGGATCATCAATTTGGATTTAGAAAAAAAAAACATTCCACTATCCAACAGAACCATAGAATTACAAATAAAATCCAATCAGACCTTGAAAACAATCGTTACTGGGCGGCAGTATTTAGGACGTAGCTAAAGGGTTTGACAAAGTGTGGCACAAAGGCGTACTCCACAAAATAAAAATAATGATGAAAAGCTACCTAATCGACCGTAGTTTCTACAGGTATATTACATATGTCAATCAATGTTCAGATATTCATCAAATAAGAGCTGGAGTTCCGCAAGAAAGCGTTCTTTGACCGCTACTATATGTTTTGCTCACCGCAGACAACACACCTCCTGACGAAACTAATTCATCAATTGCTACGTTCGCAGACCATACAATACTATTGACATCGGACAAAAGCTTAACTATCGCTACTGAAAAAATGCAGCGATACATAAACGCAGCTAAGAAATAGTTCGATAAATGCTGCCTAAAAATAAATGAAGACAAACCCGTACAGGTTATATTTACTACCAAAGCAAAATTTGCTGCAGTTCTAATAAAAGTAAATGGCAAAGCAATTACAATAAAACCAACTGCTAAATACATGGGAATTCACTTGGATTTGAAACTAAATTGGAACCAGCACATAAAGTAAGGTCAAACAAATGAAAGAAAAACTTCGACAACTTCATTAGTTAGTCAGCACAAAATCCAGACTTACTATGGAGAACAAGCTGTTAGGGTGCAAAACTATAATTAAACCAATATGAATATATGGAGTACAGGTGTGGGGAACGGCTAAAAAGTCTCATATAGTAAAAATTCAACAACAACAATCAAATATTCTTCGAATTTTGAACATGTTTTCCAGATATACGAAAAATTATGATATCCACAGGACATTTAATATAGCAACAGTAGACGAAGAAATCAAAAAAATAACAACAAGGCCCTTTAAAAAAATACTCAAACACAAGTAAGGTTGGGCAAAATTGTTACTACTCTCTTCCCTCAAAGGTATGAAAACATTTTGTCATCCTGCATACAGCACGAAGCAGGTGACATACCTCGTGTCACCAAATAACAACTCCAAGCGGCGTTTAATACAATAAAATCTAAGAAAACTCAAGGTACAGATGATATACCAAATAGAGCCCTGAAATTAGTGATTTCCAAACGTCTAGACTTATTTCTAGCAGTATTCCAAACTTGCCTTAACGAAGGCACTTTCGGAAAGAGGTGGAAGAAACAAACAGTTGTGCTTTTACCCAAGGGCAACAAAAGTCCTGACGAACCCGTGTCTTACCGACCAATATATCTACTAGACAGAATGAGGAAAATTCTCGAGAGAATTATTTGCGACTAGTTGTAATCCTTCACTGAAGATAAAGGTATTGTATCCACATACCAGCTTGGATTCAGGAAATTCCGATCAACAGTAGAGGCTATAAAATGCGTGGTAGACTTAGCAATGGCGAAAAAAAAGTAATGTGGACGTTAGAACGCTGGCAGCGTATACCAAAAATCCTCTCAAAAATAGAGTCATCTAGTTAGATTATCAGAATAATTCAGAGCTATTTCACCGACCGTAAGCTGAGGTTTAGAAGCGAAAAAGGCATTGAGGAGTATATCGGGTCGGCAGGGTTTCCTCAAGGAACAGTTCTAGGCCCACTGCTATGGAACTTAAAGTATGACGGGGTTCTAAGACTGAATATGCCACCTTGAGCTAAAGTCATTGGATTCGCGTATGATATCGCGGAGGTAATGGGGCAAAACATATCCACGAAATTCGCCAGCGAATCAGTAAGCAAGATCAAGGCTTGGCTAAGGCCTATGAAGTAAGAATCAGCTGAGCATAAGACATATTTAGTCCTAATAAGCAGCAGAAAGGTAGTAGAAACCATAAATGTAAATGTTGGGACTGTAACTATTAGTTAAAAATCCGCTATAAAATACCTAGGAGTGATGATTGACAGTCGTTTATACTTCAAAACGCACTTGGAATATGCTGTGAAGAAGGAATCGAGTGTAAAAATCTGTCTGTCGCAACGGCGGACCTAGCCACAGCGAAATAATCCCCTGTCCTCTGCAATGGATTGTAATGTTGTGCGCTTTGAGGTTGACCGTTACCATAATGTCAGGGCTTTTTCTATGGCCGCATGACAACTCGCTATCTGCCTTTGTTTCGATGATAATCGCATCTGACTTAGGTCTAATAGATGTGCTACCTTTTCTCCTCCCACAGGTTTTTTTTTTGGATTTTCGTCGTCTTTCTTTTTTTGGCTGATGGAGATTTTGCTGTTGTCTGCGTTGCGACAGTTTTAGGGCTAACTCTATCTGTAGCTTTTTAGCGGATAGTTTCACACTTTTTTGCGATGCTACTTGAGTCATCCACACCGCCGTCGACATTAGCCTGGTCCTTCGCTATTCGGCTTCGAGTTGTGTGATTACGTTATTACAAACACACGTTTTATTATAATGCACATTTTTCTAATGTTACCGTGGAAATTTTTCAGCAGTTCGACATGTGATAATAATCTATAATAACGCACTGGGCTTGATTGCGCTGTTAATATGTTTGTGCGACGTTGACTCGCAGCAAGAGTCGGCACGCTTCCTTCCGCTTTATGTTCGGTAGTTACTGTTACCTGTGTAGGCGACATTCTTATAACGGTGGTCCGCTAAGAGGCTTCTTCAGCTTCGGTATTCACGTTATCGTTGCTTTTTATTTGATTTTTTTGTTTGTTTTATTCATTTTTGTCCATTCTTAATATATGGGTCCAAATTCACAATGCTATCTCCGCGCTTGCATGTAGTTTCCGTGAGCCCTATGGTTATTTATGAAACAGGGAGGACGTACTGGGTTTGACACTGGTCCTTATGGGCATCAGGGTTTAGAGCCAGAGGAGGTCGTCTCAACCCAATCTGCATAGTAACTAAAGACTACGCGCTTTGAGCGCTCTGTGATACCTGCCAAGTTTTAATAGGGCAGACAGCAGCAAAGTCATTTCAACAAGATTTCTTTTCACTTACTCAGATTACAGAGATTCACTGCACCAGCCCGATTGCATTCTGCTTCCAAACCAGTATGCCATAATCAGGATCTTACTGGTGTCAATCCTGATGACCCGTAAGCCGAGCTAACATGTTGTAATCAGGACGCAAAAGGACCGCGGGCCTCGGGACTTTGTGCACTGGCTGTTGTTTCTTGCGCCAGCGCCAAAGACACTGTTCCGCAAACGTCTTTTTCGATGTGGTGTATGCTGCCCGTTTCCTGTCCGCATCCCGCATACTTCTTAAGAATGCTTGGCACTTCATCTTTTGCAGTACCTCGGCAGCGGAACCCTCAAGCAAGACAACCAATGCAACAACTGTGATTTGTTGTTGCAGTTGTTTCGAACTGGAATTTAAATATCGGGACTGGTACAGAGCCGTCGAAGGATGGATCTCTTACTTTGTACCCTTGGTTGAAATATTCAGACGAGGCGAGTCTTCACTGTATCTACATCTGCCTCAATCGTTTCCAGTTGGGACGTTAGATACGTCTTCTCTACTTCTAACTTCGATACACATACGAGTATTCTGCTTTTCCAGCTGCGAATTTTTTTGTGAAGAGAACTCCGCTGACATTTGTAGCATCAGCAAAGACATTTCCGATAATACTGATGATATTTGTAACATTTGATATTTGTGACCAATGCGGTGGTATTTGCTACAATATACATAACATCTGCTATTAAATTTGTGATCTGCAGCTACAATTGCATTTATGATTACTCCCGGTGATGGTCCCGGATTCTCTGCCTATTCTTGGAACACGTTGCACCTATGTACATCCACGATCTCTATCTCTACAGCCTCGCGCAGCCGTGCTTTGTTTCCAAAAGTAAGCAAGCTACACTATTTCCTTCTTAAGAAACTGAATCTAAGCTTACCACAACGTTGATACTTTTATTTTTAGAATCCTGTTTTATGGGACTTTATTCGACAACCCCACTTTTGACACCAATTGTTACGATTTTGTTACGGTTTTATTCAAATGAAATGTCTCACAATAATTCCTCTGATTTCGATCAATGAATTGCTAAATAAAAGTGACAAATCAATGGCAAAACCACTTGCTTGCTTAAGAGAATCACTTTATTACTTTTCGTTTACTCTTTCACAAGTTGAACTTACGACTGCATGCCCTATGCGCATGCCCCTCTGCTTATATAAGTACATATGTGCATACAGTAAGGTGCGAAAATGGAACATAAATAACATAAGTTACGTTACAACAACAACTACTCATTGGAAGAGCTGAAACAAAACACAAATGTTCCAATTATGCACCGCTTACAGAGAACGTTAATGTATAGAGAAGTCTCAATGACAGGAACGTATGGAATTTCGAGGGGTACTCGTCTCGCGAAGACAATTTCACCATAGACACATTTTTCAACAAAAATTAACAGTGACGGGCTGAATTATGTAAATTTAGCAGCAGTCGATAAGAATTTGTTGGTGATTAGAAGCAAAGAATGTTAGGTAGCTTTTTAATATGACCTATATATTTAAATTTTTCCAAATCATCCAAAATTATGTACATATGTATGTTATGTCTGTCTGTCTGGTGTCTGTAAAACTTTGTTGAATCCCTGAATCAAAATCCTCTATAGAAAACGCTTCATTACCAGGCGCACAGGAAATGTAAATTTGTGAATTTATACCCTACAAGACAGAGCTGAGCACTTTTGACAAAAATTCCAACACATTTACAAGTATTTTATTAGTCTCTAATACATGCTCATTATCAGAATAGCATCCCAGCAAGAAGAGTGGCGGTCACGTTACCCTTCACGTAACCGCCACGCGTGGCCGTTAAACTGTCACTAACCACGCCCCTTTACAATCACGTTGTTAAAAGCGTTGGGAAAATCGTGCCAAAAACTTTGTGTACGTGTGATTTTTTATCCCTTTCATACATATGGATTCGTTTGCCAGTGCCAGTTTCATATAAACGTAGCGACGAACAAAATAACTTTTAGGCCAGCGCCGGCAGCACAGCGCGATAGCCTAGCGGCTAGCAATGTGGGCTTCCGATCCAAAATCCTTGGTTCGAATCACAAAAAAAAAATTTTTTTATACATTTATTTTATTTTGTTTTATGATATGTTTATGAGGAGAATTTTTTCATGGCAGAAATACACTGGATGTTTTGCCATTGCCTGCTGATGGGCGACCGCTATTAGAAAAATGTTTTTATTAATTTTGCTTTCACCGAGATTCGAACTGACGTTCTCTCTGTGAATTCTGAATAGTTGTCACGCACCAACCCATTCGGCTACGGCGTTTGTTTACTTTGACTGATGCAAAAATGAGGAAAAATATTTGAATGAAGTTTGCTTACTGCTTACACATTTGCCAAAGGTTGACAATTTGATTCTCGGCCTACTTTGATATCAAAAAGAGAGAAAAGATATCTTTTTGACCTTTTGCTTTGACAGCCACTTGCCGTTTTTTTGTTTTTTTTTCTATTGATGCAAAAATGAGAAAAAATATATGAATGAAGTTTGCTTACTGCTTACATATTTTCCAAAGGTGACGGAGAATCAAAAAAAAGTCGATTGTGTTAGAGTTTCGGTGACGCCCCAGCAAAACCTGCGTGCATATGTGTTTGTAACATATAAAAAAGTGTAATTGTGTTAGAGTTTCGGTCACGCAGGTTTTGCTGGGATATACAACATTTTTTAATGGGGAAATCAAATATTTCATTTGATATTCTTTTCCCCTGTTCGGTGTGACTTCTATCTCTCTTTTACCAATAGCAATTTTATATAAGTGAAAAATATATCTACTGTACTTTAAACGCCAAGGCATCAGAGTTGGTTAATTTTAACGAAATAATGTGGCTGCTCTGAAAACAGTTCTAGTGTGAGATTTAGCTGTTCTTTTCTAATACTTGTTATAGCCGAGCAAGTAGATGCTTGGTTAAGACTTGAGAATTTGTGAGTGCGAATCTCAGTGAATGAAACACCGTATTGGAGTGAAAATTTTTTTTTTATTGAAAACAAAAAAATATTGAAAATTCGTGAGTTCGAATCTCAATGAAAACACAATAATATAAATTTTATAATTTTTAAATAAAACATTTTAAGTAAACTCCGCAGTCTAATTACTTTTTAACGAAAATGAGGAGCTTTTGTCATCAGTGTTGATTAATTTTAAGGAAATAATGTGGTGCTCTGAAAAAAGTTCTAGTGTGAAATTTAGCTGTGTTTATTCTATGGTTGTTATAGCCGAGCGAGTAGATGCTTGGCTAAGACTTGAAAATTTGTGAGTTCGAATCTCAGTGGATGAAACACCGAATTGGTGTGTACAAGTTTTTTAATGTAAACAAAAAAGTATTTAAAATTCGTGAGTTCGAATCTCAATGAAAAGTATAAATTTTATAATTTCTAAATAAAACAATTTGACGAAACTCATCAGCCTGATTACTTCTTAATGAGGAGTTATTGAGGAGTTTGTGCTGATTACTTTTTGATGACGAAAATGAGTAGTTTTAGAGCATAGTAGATATATTTTTCAGTTATAAGAAATTGCTATTGGTAAAAGAGAGATAGAATATCACACCGACAAGGGGAAACTATCAGAACTTTCCCATGGCTAGAACAAAATTGTGTAGTTGGATGATGATAGCGATGATGATAATATGAGTGCTAATATGATGGTCAGCTGTCTTGTAGGGTATACATTTGCGCGTATGTATATGCCGTGTGTATGTGTGCTCACCAGCCACAGCTCAAGATAAAACGGTAAAGCTTCTCAAGAAATCCAACGCGCATTCAAAGGCGCAGCGCACATTCATAGGCACAGCATTGTACATATACACATATTTACGTACATATATTGATGCATACATATGTACGAAGCCGCGGGCACTCGACTTGACAAAAATTGAAGATTTATCAAATATTGGCAAATAATTCTACGCGAAATATTCCAATATTGACTATTTTCGAATTGTCGAGAAAATTGGCATATGGGCGACTCGTTTTATGAATGCAAGTACTTGCTCTTAGAACTATGGGCTCGAATTTATCAATGAATTTTTTGATGATGAGTTTTTGTGGAAACTGTTCGGCGCCGCCGCGACTATTTTATGCTATTCAGCACCATTGCACTAGAATGCATTTGCGCCTATGAATGCATTTTGTTCTTGTAGTCGCTAGGCATAGAATTTTAGCTTAGAACGGCATACGCATTTGAGGAATAAAGTGAGTGCCCTGTGTGTGCGGTTGTATGTACATGCATATGTGTATATTAATAAGCATTGTTTTGCTTGAATTCAATTCACATATTTATATTTGGATATGTCATCTACATGTGTGCCTGGTAAGGAAGCGATTTCTATAAAGAATTTTTTGATTTGATTTGAACGTACATAGTTAAGGGAGCATCAAGTGTGCATATACGCACATGCAAATACGTCGATGCATAAGCAGAAGAAGTTGTTTTAGCATTTGCAGGAATTCGATCATTCGAATATTTACTCCCTAATTATTGCATGAAATATGATAAGACGATGCTCGTGAGGTAGGCCATGTTGCTTCAGTGCATACATATGCGTGCAACACTAACTATATTTATTAAAGATGCAATAGAACTTAGTTGTCCCATATATGTATGTATGAAAATACGTTTCTTTGAAGTTTTCTTTTATTTATTTTAAATTTCAAAGTTTTGTACTATCTATAAAATGCATACATATATGAATTATTCCCTGTAATATACATATGTAAATTGAAAAAAATTTCGTTTGGCAAAGGAACAAAAAATACATATTCAAATGCACATAACTATGATAAGGCAATGCGTCGTGAGATAGGTCATTGTTGCTGCAGTGGGTGTGCAGATACATTTGTAACACTATAAGAATTGAAGATGCAATTGAACTTTTGCACAAATATAACTAACAAATATATGTATATATACATATATTGATATGTGTACATATCCATATATTCATCAATATACCAATATGCTCTTTGAATTCTTGTCTAAAATTAATTTCGACTCGAAAAATTGGTAAAAATTTTCATCAAATTTACTAAAACGCACACAACAAAATGTGAGGTCGTTTTATAATCTATTTTGTTTAAATTCTTCTTTTAAAATTAAAGCAACAAACATTAAAGTTACTTTGATTTTAAATGTTGGATTTTAAATATTTATTTGGTTGTACTTGTTTGAAAATATAGATTGAATAAATTTTCGTTTATCAAGGGAACATAAAAATGCACAAGCAAATGCCTTGCAAAATGCCGTCGGCATTCGTCAATTTGATTTCATACAGAAACCAAAAACTGAGCAGAGCCAATGTACTTGTATATAATTCACTGCAATCAGCTCTGTTAAGAACTTCCCCGCTGTCGAGTTAAGCGAGGTGAAATAGTGTTCGCGGTTTCAATTCATTTTTGACAATTCACACTATTCGTAGCTCGTGAGAATTCTCTATATTTAACGTTCTCTGCCGCTTACTTCGTTGTTGTTCAATGCTTAATTTTAACGGTTCTTTTTAAATTTGGCTGTGGTTTCTTTTGTTCTTTTCCTGGAATTGGTGTCATAAAGCAGAGAACGTTAAGTATAGAGAATTCTCACGAGCTACGAATGGTGTGAGTTGTCAAAAATGAAGTGAAACGGCGAACACTGTTTCACCTCGCTCAACTCGAAGGGGGGGAGGTTTTTAACAGAGCTGATTACAGTGAATTATGTAGAAGTACATTGGCTCCGCTCACTCTTTGGTTTCTGTATGAAATCAAACTGACGAATGCCGACGGCACTTTGCAAAGAATTTGCTTGTGCACTTCTATGTTCCCTTGAATTATGCGCCAACATTCATCACTTTTTGTTTTTTGATTTAATCTAAAAATAAGAATTCAAACAAAAATTTTAGTAAATTGAAAACTTCATAAAAATTTGATGAAAACTTTTAATAATTTTTCGAGTCTAAATTAATTTTAGACAAGAATTCATAGAGCATACAAGTGTATGGTATATTGATGTATATGTATGTATATCAATATATGTTAGTTATGTTTCTTCTGCATATGCATCGACGTATTTGCATGTGCGTATATGCACACTTGATGCCCTAACTATGTACGTTCAATTGATCAAATCAAAAAATTCTTTATAGAAAACGCTTCAGGCACACAGGAAGATGGCATATGCAAATATAAATATGTGAATTGAATTCAAGCAAAACAATGCTTAGGTATTAATATACACATTTGCATGTGCATACAACCGCACACGCAGGGCACTCACTTTATTCCTTTAGTTCCGAATGTCGTTTAAAGCTAAAATGCTGTGCCTAGCGACTACAAGAACAAAAAAGTTTTGATATTCAAAATAAATAAAAGAATAATTTTAACAAACCCAAGATATCCTCCATATTTACATATTTTATAGGATAAAAAAGCATATTCGTATATTACCGTAAGTATATCAGTAACAAAATCTGTTTAAACTGTTTCTTATTACATACATATGTATGTACATATATACATACACATGTAAGAAACAATTAAGCAAAAGGTCAATGTACTGAAGCAACCATGACCTACCTCACGTATTGGCATATTGCGCAAGTGTGCCCTATTACATGTATGTCCGTACATACATATATGTACATACATTCTCGACTCCCAGCAGAACTATGCTTATTATATTAGTATACACATATGTATGTACATACAACAGCACACACAAAGCACTGGCTTGTTTCCGAAGCTAAAATTATAAGCCTAGCGACTGCAAGAACAAAATACATTCATAGGCGCAGTCGCAGCGGTCATGATTTTTTTAGTCGCAACGGCGCTGAAAAATCCAAAATATTCTATAACACTAAGTTCGAGCTCATCTGCTCATATGCCCATATGACAATTTTCTCGTCAATTTGAAAATAGTCAATATTGTAATATTTCGCGTTGAATTATTTGCCAATATTTGGTAAATCTTCAATTTTTGTCAAGTCGAGTGGCCGCGGCTCCGTACATATGTATGCATCAATATATGTATGTAAATATGTGTTCTAAATTCTCGACAGGAATAGCAAATCGAAATATTTTTTCTGTCGCAAGTGCTCGCAGCCTCATATGTATGTATGGCTATGGCAGTTTGTATGCATGTATTTATGTACTATATATGCGTGTTTTGCTTTTGCACGTCCATAGGACCAATTTTTCATATGCAGATATTTATTTTATTGAGCTGAACGAATATATGTATTGATATTTTAATGAAATCCTGTCGAATTGTATTATTGGTATATGTTTCTTTAAGATCCTCTTACCAAATAAATATTATTATCCTTAAGAAAATGAAATACTAGTTTTTTTAATTTTAATTTTTTATTTTTATTCACAGAAATGTATGTATATGTACCATATATATATTACAATGCTATAAATAATAGGTAATTACATTTCCTGAAATGAAAAAAAAAAATATAATTATTTTTATTCACAAGTAGTTTAAGTATTCTTATATGTATATGTATATATATTACAATGCTATAAATAATAGGTATTTACATTTCCTGAAATGAAAAAAAAAATATATTGTATAAAATTTTGAAAGCACGAATTTCGAAATTGTTCTCATACTATAACAATTTCTCACAGGACTTCGATATTGACATCGATTAAGTCATTGCGATTTACCTGATTTTTAAAACACTACTCTCAATCCATCATGATTAAGAAAAAATTGTAGTGCTTTAAAATCTAGGCTCGGGTGCTAGCTGAAAGAGAAGAAAAAATAAAAAAGAAACCTGTAAAATAGACTAAAAAATAGAAAAAACCTGAAACGGAAAATACCTGTAAGATATATAAATAAAAAAAACCTGAAATATAGAAAAGAGGAAAACCCTGAAATAAAATAATAGGTATCATCATATGCAAAAGATAGCTAATAGATTATTTATTACCTGGGTGAGCGGTGAATCTCTTTTCGTGGGGCCCTGGCTTACAACCTACAGCTTTTTTAATTTATTTTGCATTTTTCTGACTTTGGCATTATTGGCCTCATTTTGCAAGAGCCACTTTGCATTCTTGAATAAAAGGACAGTTAAGAGAAAATCTAATAGCTTCACGCGATGATCTCTACATTCGCCAGGTACTATAAACCAGTCGGGAAACACTTTTTGTGTTTTTTCTTTTAGAGCGGACAACATTAAACACCTAAGACCTGCATGTGGGCATATTTTGCGAAGAGCTGACGGTACCACACCATTTGGAGTCGACACACTTCGAAAACCCTGTCTTCAGGATTGACAAGCCTTAAATCGCTGTCATCTGTGAAGTTTTTTGATCTTATCAGGGCTTCTGAATGCAACTTCAGCTCCCCTTTTGTTTTCGTCATGGCGTGGGTGCATTTTTCACATTGTAACTTGCACAGCACTTTCTGGTAAATACCATAGCCAGTGAAGTAACGCTGCACTTGTACCTCAGCTTCATGACTTTCTTCAGCAAAATTTAAATCTTCCACATCAATCTCTTCTAAAATGAGATCGTCATTTCGCTGGTCTCCTACTTCTGCCTCAAGATGACGATCCTCGGGGCCTATATACCAATCTAAATTCATATCGTCATCATCTGTACAATTAGAACCTTTCTTCTCAAATCTCTGGCGTAAAATTTTCATTGAGATCAGTCGCGCAACTATGTATTGAATTTCGTGAGCTGTTGGATGGGTATTCATACCCTGACTAGCTCGTATGCGATAGAAAAAGTTTTCTAACGCATCTTGATTCATTTTCCCGGTGAAAATAAATTTGAGGGAGCTGTGCTCAATGAAAAGTTCCTCGCATAACTTTTGCATTGCTAAAATCGTTATGCGGAAACCTTCGATGCACTTAACGCGTGCGAATCCCGGCAACTTTAATGACCGCAAAAAATCTAGATGTTTATTTAATCTATCAATTTTTTTGGTGTCACCTCGCCTAATCGGACATTTTAAAGGATTTTTCGACTGGAATCTTTTTGCATCCAATTCATCAAAGAGATCATTCATTTTTTTAACGAACATCTGTGTGGGCTTAGCGCATTTTATCACGTACTCGTCACTGCCTAATAAATTTTGGGACAAGGCCATGTCGATACCAGATGCTACCGAATTGCTCAGGACCTGAGTCGCGCGTGAAACGCTCATTTTTTCCATAAAACCGGGATATATATGGCCCTCCGTTAGTTTCGGACAAATTTTAAAATAGGGATTCATTTGATCTATATCAAACAATTTTTTGATCACCTTGAAGCTTGTCACTCCATCTGATGTTGAGATGTCATATTTCATGAAGGTATTTCGGACGGACTTTATCAAGTGACAATAATCATACATGCAAAAAATTTGTGTGCCTTCGTGCAGGAAAAAGGGGCGATTCTCAAAAATCCCTAAAGATTTGAAGACACTACTGTTGGAGGGCCCTTGATCGCAAACTATACCTTTTAAATTTAACCCCATTTTTTTAGTTGTGCGATATTTTTTTTCAAAATGGACATCAATTACCCGATATACACACGGAGACATCTGGAAGGGACACACTGGAAATTCTCTTTTCATGCCTCATTCGCGGCCACACGGGCAAAATTGTTTTCGGCAACATTTTGACATTTAATGCTTTAGCATCGTCTGGTTCGGATGTATTCTCGCACGCGCTTACATGTAAAGCGGAAAACGTTCGTCAACAATTTCTTGAATATATGAATGAAAAATACAAACTGGCTAAATAATAAATAATTTGTTGTTTTTTTATTTAAATATATTTATAAATTATTGTACTTGAATAAAAAAAAATGAAATTAAAAATACTTCATACATAAATAATTAACTTAAAATTAACTTGAGTATCTAGAAATGCGGGTAAAATTAGAATTCAACATAAAAATGCCCCATAATATATTTTAAATTATACCTACTTTACTAGCAAAAATAATCGTGCATTTCCCAAGCAGTGTTCGGATGTTTGTCATCTTTGTTATCTTCCGTTTGCTTGAAAACCAACACATTACTCAGAACCTTCTCCCACAAAAGAAGAAAACAAATGAAGCAACTGTCAAAAATTGCTTTAAGATTGGAAATACGAATAAGAAGCACAAAGCGTGTCGCCAGTACAGGAGACAAATTCCCTTCTCTCTTCCGCGGCCGTCCTTCACCCCCGAACAAAATGTTTCCCTTCCAGTTGTCTCCTCGTGTAAATGGGCACAATGTCTCCGTACGTATACCACCACTGGAGATATAATACGAAAACACGTATTTCCATTTGGAGCACAATACCTTAACCATAAAAAATAAACATTTATTCCCAATTTTGTTTTCGCGTTGGCCTTCCCCATGGTCTACAAACCCATCGATAACATCTCTAGCTTTATTATATGTTAGCTTAAGTCCGATTTGATGAGGATTTCATCGAATAATAGAACGCTTATGCGTTCGGTGTCGGACATAGTTGAAACAATTTTTTCTAAATTATCACAGACATTGGCATCGAACCCCGGAACAACATATTTGATGGGGCGCCAACGCGAAAGGGGTGATTTATGGGGCAAAGCAAACCCTAGATCGTCACGCATAAACGTATATGCTTTGGAGGACATATAATTGATTTTTTGGGCCAATGCCTTTTCCTCCTCGCTATAACGATTTTTTTGGCCACTGACGATCATTCTTGCGAAAGTTACAGCATCACTGCTTGAAGTTTCTTCCGCAAGAACTGCACGACTACACAAATATTTATATTTTTGCAGTAGCTTCTCATTTTCTGCTTCTAACTCTTGAATTCTTTTTTTAAATTTTATTTCCTTGCTCCGATAATAACGAGCAGCCTGAGCAAATCGTTCGCTACTGCTTGTGATTTCTAAGTCCTCACAGATGTTTTTGTTTTTGGGTACCTGCCTTGTTTCCTCTAGCATGGAATATTTTGCGAATTCTTCTAACGTAAGATCGTTTCCTACACCTACTGTACGATTTACGTACACTTTAGTAACGGGCGGGCAAACCCAATCAGAGCCAGTACTAGGTGAGCGACTTCTAGTAACTGGCTCTAATCTTAAATATGGAACAGCCCCATCTAAAACTTTATAACGAGTTACTTGCTCTGGACTAAAGTGGCGCTTACAAACATATAGCCTGCCTCAGCTCCGTAAGTGCCCTGACATCTACAGTTTCCCCTAGGGTCGCCTTAACAGCTTCATGAACCTTCGAGGTGTTTGGGTATGATGATTTTTCCAGCAGCAGCAGTGACTCTCCTTTGGCTGTTTTCTTGACTCCTTGTATATTATTGCTAAGCTCCTTAAGACTTGGCTCTGTCTTAACGCGCTTCAAGATTTCGGCATATGAGATGCTACCAGCGCTTTTGACTACAATAGCGTCCTTACGTGGTGGTCTTCTCCGTCTTCGATTGTCTCGCTTTAGAGTATTCTGCGTAGACCCCTTTTGGTTCTTCTTCGATTTAACCATTTGCCATTTTTATGTGCTTGTTTGCTCATTCGTTGTAACCGGCGTATTCCTCAAGACTTCAACCCGGCTAGTTTTACTTCTTTTGGCTGAGCTTGCGGCGGCGTTAACAATTGCCCTCTTTGGCGTGCAATCCGTGGTGCGCTTGATCAGAGGTGATGTTTGGGTACCTTTGTCTTGGATAACAGGTTTCGCCTCATTCGTCCCTCTTGGTGCCTGGTTCATCGGGGTAAAGACAGATCTTCCTAGTTTTTTATGGAGATCCGTTATACTCGCTATCAGATCCCTCATTGGCTGATTGATGTTTTGCTTCGGAAGCTCCATCATTTCCGCTAACTCCTTTACTTTATCGCCGATTGCTTGGTGAATTTCTTCAGCCGTCACCGCCTTTACGAAACCGAAGTGCTGCATACACGGTGACGCCGATCTAGTCCTTCCCGTGTCTGGTAGCGAATGCGTCAGCCTTGAACTCCTTTGGAAAGGGTTTTAAGGAGATTCCCGCAGCCATTATTGCCATCTGCAATAGCTGTTGCGATTTTTGCTGATACTTCAGCCTCTTCTGTAGTTTGTAGTTTTGTGTTATTTGAATTCATTTTGTATGGGCCCCAACTTCTAAGCCGTTATCCAAATTCCGATGCGTAGTCACCATTGACGATACCATGGTTATCTTTGCATGCAGGGTGGTCATGCTAGGGTTGACAAAGTCTCCTTATGGGAGCTTAAGTTCAGAGCCGAATCAGTGTTAACTAGGGATATTACATCTAGACCTACGCCGACACTTAATGGCGACGGAATATGGAGCGTTCCTAGAGATTTGCCATCATTTTAACGGGGCGTGGGCAACTGCACCATTAGCCTGAATGCCGTGTCTGCTGGATACCACTCCGCATACTAAGGAAACAGAATAGTGCAGTCGTCAGCTCAAGGTTTTATATCCAATCATTTTCCAGTACGCCATAATTAAGACCTTACTGGGCTCAGTCTTAATGTCATTGTTGGAGCCGTCGCGCCTGGTTTTTTGTATTACTCATCATGCCTACACATGATGAGGTCGACACCTATATCTAAGAGGCGGTGTCTTCTCGCCACTGTCACAAGAACTTCATCAGATTTATGCTGGCTTTTATACCGCATCCTCCGCTCCTGATCGCTCAATTGCCGGGGGTTGCTTATTCGTTTAAATTTATTTCGCAACTGGCCTGCTTCTACAGGCTTTCCGGCTATCCGCAACCTGCCAACCCCCACGGTAGCTTTGAGCTCAGCTTAGCAGTCCGATCCCTAGGGAGCGTGGACCTCCGTGCCTATGAATGTGCGCTGGATTCCTTGGGCATTTTGTGCGAATCGTAATGTTTTTGCTGTGCCAAGTGCGCGTGGCCGCATACACACCTGTATGTACGAGTATATGCGTTCTCATATTTGAATTTGAATATGCCATCTTCCTATGTGCCTGGTAATGAAGCAATTCTCTACGAAGGATTTTGATTTGGAATTCAAACAAGTTACAACAGAGATGTGTAAGACATCTCCGATTGTTACGAGTCGGTTCGCGAAGTTTCTAGCTTCGTTACAATATTCTTTTGTAGAAATTCGGAACATTAAATCGTACTCAGAAAAAGTTAGTAGAAATGTTTATCAGATTTGTATAAAGTTTCAAATAAATAAAACGCACATAGGCTGTGACGTCAATTTACAATGCATTTTGTTTCTGTCGTGATCTTCTTCTTAAATAAAAGCAGAGAACATTAAATTTATTTTGATATTAAATTTTGGTGCTTATAATTCAAATATACTCGTACGTATCTTTGAATGCACATTTGAGGTTTTTTAAAATATAAAATGAATAACATTTTCTTTGTCAAGGGAAGATAGAAATAAACTCATTCAAATGCCGTCGGCAATTCGTGAATTTGATTTCGTACAGAACCCAAAAATTTTGCAGAGCCAATATACTAAAGAGAGAATTCGCTGTAATCAGCTGTGTTAAAAGTTTCACCACACCACGGCGCCGGTTAGACTTCATTTTTGACAATTCACACTATTCGTAGCCCACGAGACTTCTCTATTCATTAAAGTTCTCTGTCGTACTCATTTGTAGGCATCAGGGGCTCCTCCATATATGGTAATACTCGAAGTCCGATTCAATTTGTTCTCTTATTAATGATATTGGTTCTTGCTTTAAACAGTCCAAATTTTGACACTACGCAGATTATTTCAAGATTATAGGAAAATTATGGGATTTTTTTCACTGCCTTGACTATATCCTTCAAACGGTTAAAAAATGAGTTGCATGCTTCACGAATGGGATCTTGAGGTATTTTGGCCCATTCTCGTATAATCGCTTTTTTCAGCGCATCCATACTGGCATATTTTTCAGTCCTCACCTTGCTCTCCAAAATGGACCAGATGGAATAGTCCATCGGATTTGCATCTGGCGAATTCGAAAGCCATTCATGGAACATGATTTTTTAACCATCTTGTTTCACACGAGGTTTATGAGACGGTGCCGAGTCCTGTTGGAACGTCCATGGTCTACCACCGAATGTTTGCATGTCCACGGCTGCAAAACAGCTTCTAAAACATTTTCCCGATAATAAGTCGCATTCACTTTGACACCAGGCGCGATAAAAACGATTGGAGAGCGTCCATCAGCGGTCACTGCGGCCCAAACCATTACTTGCGATGGGAAATTGCCTCGAGTGGCCATATGTAGGCTCAAATTCTCGTGTGAGCGTTCGGTCAAGTAAACACGATCGTTTTGAGTGTTTATGAACTGCTCAATTGGGAAATTTTTTTTATCAGAAAACACAATGTTAGGAAATTCGCCACGTTCGTGCAAGCGCAACAACTCGTTTGCTCTTTCGCACCGAACTTTTTTTTGCTGAGGCGAAAGATCGTGTGCTTTTTGGAACTTGTAAGCCTTGACCTTGACCTCATTTTTCAATATGCGTCGAATGCTGTTTTGCGATATTTTCAGTTCTTTGGCCATTTTTCTTCCACTTCGACTTTCCGAACCATTTCTGGCGTTGTTGCGGTTTTTTTTGGTCCACCTCCATAGCGTTTTGCAATGCTACCAGTATCATTGAAACATTTTATAGTGCGATACACAAACATTTTATTCACTTTGAGGTGACTGAGCTCACGAACAATCGCTGGTTGTGATTTGCCAGCCAAATATAACGCAATTACACCTTTTACGTTTGAATTCCATCACAGAAAAAAAAAATTCAACAAAACTGAGATGCAAATGCTTTTGAGGGCTTATAAACAAAACACATATTGAACTATCATTAGAACAATTTTGACGTTGATGTCGTGAGCTGTTTTACAGATACAAGCAGTGTGAAGTTGGTATCACTTCATATCGTTCACCCTGTATATACTTATATATTCTTAGACATATATCCATATATCCTACTAATATTATAAGTGTAAAAGTTTGTATGTTTGTGGGATTGTGAGCTTGGATCTTTGTGACTCAATCACGTATAAATGACTGAACAGCTTTGCAGGAAATTTAGCACGCAGATAATTTACATCCGGTGTCAAAGAAAGAGGTGTGAAAGATGTTTTTTTTAAGTATAGGGGTGCCCCCTGTTATAAATTTGAATACAATAAATTACATTAGTATGAATAAAAAATTATAATAATACGGTATGGGTGCAAAATTAAAAAAATTTAAGTAAATCTATTTTAAAAATATATCTTTAGATGCTGTTGCCATATTTTTGAAATGGTTTATTCAATGTAATAAATAAGCTAGTTGAAATACTACTTGACACCCAATACTAGAAAGATGTATTAAAGTCTCTATTTTGAATAGGAATACCACCTGTTAAAAAACTAAATTACATATGTACAAGGTGAAGTCCTAAAGAATCAAGACTGGCGTCCTAAATATGTTTTTGATGGCGCGATCCTTTTGATTAGATATTGCGTTGGAAGTTACATCCCCAGCTGACTTCCAGTGAAAGCTTGGTGACATTCGGTTCAGTGGAAGCCTATTGCGTCTAAAGCGTCAGTATGCTTGTGTTATCGGTACAAAAACGAGTTTCTAACAAAGAGGTATTATAATATCAAATTTGGTTTTAAAATTGGTAAAACGTTTACCGAAACATTTGAATTGATGAAAAAGTTTATGGCGGTGATTGTCTATCTCGTACCAGAGTTCATAAGTGGCTTACACGTTTCAGAGATGGTTGTGAGGACATAAATGACAATGAACATGTGGGCCGCCCAAAATCTGTAATCACCGAAAACTCCACCGAAATCGTCGTTGAAATTCATGGAATTGGAGTTAAATATCTCCAAATCATCGATTTATTGCATTGTGACTGATCATTTGAGCTTACGAAAGGTATGTGCACGTTTCATTCCGCACAAGTTAACTGAGGACTAAAAATTGCTCAGAATTCAACATTCGAAAGACCTCATTAAAGATGCGAGAAAAGACGAGAACTTCCTTTACAACATTGTAACTGGTGATGAAATGTGCTGTTTTCAACATGAACCTGAAACTAAGCGTCGAAGTGCCGAATGGAAGGCCCCAGACGAGCCACCACCCAAAAAATCGCGTTTGGACAAGTCAAAAATCAAGTCGATGCTCATTTGTTTTTACGATTCCAAGGGAATTGTCCCCAAGGAGTTCATTCCAACGGGCCAAACCGTCAATGTAATTTTCTATCTTGGCGTTTTGAAGCATTCGTCGAATTCGCCCTGAATACTGCGAAGGAGGAAGCTGTCGCTTATTGCATAATAATGCACCATCTCATCGCTCCACTCGATGTTTTTTTTATTATTAAGTATATACAGTATATTTTTTCAATAAACAATTTAAAGAATATAACAAGAATATAATTTATAAATAACAAGAATATAATTTATAAATAATTACTAATAATACCGGGTACCCGGGCGGCTTCTCACATGCTTTAGCCGGAAGTCCAAGCTATCCACATTAACTCGCCGATCGCTGCTTCGTATGCCGTTGGATCTTCTACCACGCATCTTTCGCTGTGACGCTGTAGCATATCTTTAATATAAAGTGACTGGTTCATCGATATGTCGATATATCACCATCGCGCTGTATCTGCATACCCAAGAACATCTGCAATTGGCCCTTGTCGACGCATTCAAACTTTGTTGAAATCATTCATTTGATTTGTATAGAACCTGGCACGCTATAAGTAAATCATCTACAAAAATTAGTACTAAACAAAGACTACCTTTTATGTCCTGCTTATACAAAAATGGTTCGTTTTGACACTGAGTGAACCCGATTTCAACTAGCGCTATATTCAGCTTGGAGTTACTCTCCTTTCCTGCTGGTTTTAAACTATAAATCGCTTTGTTCAACCTCAATACTTTTCCGGGATAGGTCTTGTTGCAGACAGGTGCAGCTTCAGTTCAACAGAAAGCGCAAGAATTAAGCATATTGTTTCATTACCGACACACCGATGAGAATGTTTCACCATAGTATACGCCGAACTGCCCTTTGACTACCAAACGTGCTTTATGTTGTTTAATAGCGCCAACTTCGCTTCTCTTGACTGTGTAAACCCATTTACAGCCAATCGCCTTCTGGCCTTCGGGTAAGTCTGTCAGCGTCCACGTACCATTGCCCCCAGTGCCTTATATTCTGCGTCCATGGCTGCCTGCCAATATGAACCGTGCTTACTGCTACATGCTTCACCAAATGTTTGTGGCAACTGTATCTCTTTAGCTTGTACTGTGTGGATGATATTGTAATCTTTCTTTGGACGCGCTGGCATACCGGTTCGAATTCATTTCACTCTGCCGGGTCCGGTCTTCACGCCTTGTTTGTGTACCGGTTCTGACTCCTCTGCGCTGGCGTATTCATCACTCCGCATACTATCACTGAACGAATATGTTTGCTGATCATCGTCATTACTGCATGGAAGTAGCTTGTACTGCTACTGGAAAATTCCACAGCTGATGCCCAGGTCATGATAGAGTGAAGCTGCACCTGTCTGCAACAAGACCTATCCCGGAAAAGTATTGAGGTTGAACAAAGCGATTTATAGTTTAAAACCAGCAGGAAAGGAGAGTAACTCCAAGCTGAATATAGCGCTAGTTGAAATCGGGTTCACTCAGTGTCAAAACGAACCATTTTTGTATAAGCAGGACATAAAAGGTAGTCTTTGTTTAGTACTAATTTTTGTAGATGATTTACTTATAGCGTGCCAGGTTCTATACAAATCAAATGAATGATTTCAACAAAGTTTGAATGCGTCGACAAGGGCCAATTGCAGATGTTCTTGGGTATGCAGATACAGCGCGATGGTGATATATCGACATATCGATGAACCAGTCACTTTATATTAAAGATATGCTACAGCGTCACAGCGAAAGATGCGTGGTAGAAGATCCAACGGCATACGAATCAGCGATCGGCGAGTTAATGTGGATAGCTTGGACTTCCGGCTAAAGCATGTGAGAAGCCGCCCGGGTACCCGGTATTATTAGTAATTATTTATAAATTATATTCTTGTTATTTATAAATTATATTCTTGTTATATTCTTTAAATTGTTTATTGAAAAAATATACTGTATATACTTAATAATAAAAAAAACATCGAGTGGAGCGATGAGATGGTGCATTATTATGCAATAAGCGACAGCTTCCTCCTTCGCAGTATTCAGGGCGAATTCGACGAATGCTTCAAAACGCCAAGATAGAAAATTACATTGACGGTTTGGCCCGTTGGAATGAACTCCTTGGGGACAATTCCCTTGGAATCGTAAAAACAAATGAGCATCGACTTGATTTTTGACTTGTCCAAACGCGATTTTTTGGGTGGTGGCTCGTCTGGGGCCTTCCATTCGGCACTTCGACGCTTAGTTTCAGGTTCATGTTGAAAACAGCACATTTCATCACCAGTTACAATGTTGTAAAGGAAGTTCTCGTCTTTTCTCGCATCTTTAATGAGGTCTTTCGAATGTTGAATTCTGAGCAATTTTTAGTCCTCAGTTAACTTGTGCGGAATGAAACGTGCACATACCTTTCGTAAGCTCAAATGATCAGTCACAATGCAATAAATCGATGATTTGGAGATATTTAACTCCAATTCCATGAATTTCAACGACGATTTCGGTGGAGTTTTCGGTGATTACAGATTTTGGGCGGCCCACATGTTCATTGTCATTTATGTCCTCACAACCATCTCTGAAACGTGTAAGCCACTTATGAACTCTGGTACGAGATAGACAATCACCGCCATAAACTTTTTCATCAATTCAAATGTTTCGGTAAACGTTTTACCAATTTTAAAACCAAATTTGATATTATAATACCTCTTTGTTAGAAACTCGTTTTTGTACCGATAACACAAGCATACTGACGCTTTAGACGCAATAGGCTTCCACTGAACCGAATGTCACCAAGCTTTCACTGGAAGTCAGCTGGGGATGTAACTTCCAACGCAATATCTAATCAAAAGGATCGCGCCATCAAAAACATATTTAGGACGCCAGTCTTGATTCTTTAGGACTTCACCTTGTACATATGTAATTTAGTTTTTTAACAGGTGGTATTCCTATTCAAAATAGAGACTTTAATACATCTTTCTAGTATTGGGTGTCAAGTAGTATTTCAACTAGCTTATTTATTACATTGAATAAACCATTTCAAAAATATGGCAACAGCATCTAAAGATATATTTTTAAAATAGATTTACTTAAATTTTTTTAATTTTGCACCCATACCGTATTATTATAATTTTTTATTCATACTAATGTAATTTATTGTATTCAAATTTATAACAGGGGGCACCCCTATACTTAAAAAAAACATCTTTCACACCTCTTTCTTTGACACCGGATGTAAATTATCTGCGTGCTAAATTTCCTGCAAAGCTGTTCAGTCATTTATACGTGATTGAGTCACAAAGATCCAAGCTCACAATCCCACAAACATACAAACTTTTACACTTATAATATTAGTAGGATATATGGATATATGTCTAAGAATATATAAGTATATACAGGGTGAACGATATGAAGTGATACCAACTTCACACTGCTTGTATCTGTAAAACAGCTCACGACATCAACGTCAAAATTGTTCTAATGATAGTTCAATATGTGTTTTGTTTATAAGCCCTCAAAAGCATTTGCATCTCAGTTTTGTTGAATTTTTTTTTTTCTGTGATGGAATTCAAACGTAAAAGGTGTAATTGCGTTATATTTGGCTGGCAAATCACAACCAGCGATTGTTCGTGAGCTCAGTCACCTCAAAGTGAATAAAATGTTTGTGTATCGCACTATAAAATGTTTCAATGATGCTGGTAGCATTGCAAAACGCTATGGAGGTGGACCAAAAAAAACCGCAACAACGCCAGAAATGGTTCGGAAAGTCGAAGTGGAAGAAAAATGGCCAAAGAACTGAAAATATCGCAAAACAGCATTCGACGCATATTGAAAAATGAGGTCAAGGTCAAGGCTTACAAGTTCCAAAAAGCACACGATCTTTCGCCTCAGCAAAAAAAAGTTCGGTGCGAAAGAGCAAAGGAGTTGTTGCGCTTGCACGAACGTGGCGAATTTCCTAACATTGTGTTTTCTGATAAAAAAAATTTCCCAATTGAGCAGTTCATAAACACTCAAAACGATCGTGTTTACTTGACCGAACGCTCACACGAGAATTTGAGCCTACATATGGCCACTCGAGGCAATTTCCCATCGCAAGTAATGGTTTGGGCCGCAGTGACCGCTGATGGACGCTCTCCAATCGTTTTTATCGCGCCTGGTGTCAAAGTGAATGCGACTTATTATCGGGAAAATGTTTTAGAAGCTGTTTTGCAGCCGTGGACACGCAAACATTCGGTGGTAGACCATGGACGTTCCAACAGGACTCGGCACCGTCTCATAAACCTCGTGTGAAACAAGATGGTTAAAAAATCATGTTCCATGAATGGCTTTCGAATTCGCCAGATGCAAATCCGATGGACTATTCCATCTGGTCCATTTTGGAGAGAAAGGTGAGGACTAAAAAATATGCCAGTATGGATGCGCTGAAAAAACCGATTATACGAGAATGGGCCAAAATACCTCAAGATCCCATTCGTGAAGCATGCAACTCATTTTTTAACTGTATCTCTTTAGCTTGTACTGTGTGGATGATATTGTAATCTTTCTTTGGACGCCCTGGCATACCGGTTCGAATTCATTTCACTCTGCCGGGTCCGATCTTCACGCCTTGTTTGTGTACCGGTTCTGACTCCTCTGCTCTGGCGTATTCATCACTCCGCATACTATCACTGAACGAATATGTTTGCTGATCATCGTCATTACTGCATGGAAGTAGCTTCACTCTATCATGACCTGGGCATCAGCTGTGGAATTTTCTGCTGGAAAATTTAATACGATCTGGTCATCATTTTGGGCTGCGTGTAAAGGTTCATCAAACAAAACAACGGGTTTTTCTACGGTTTGGTGTTTTTCTTTATCGTAGAGCCTGTACGCTTTTGATACTAACGAGTACCCTACCAGGCGTCTTTTCCTTTCGCCTAAAATTTGCTGTGACGCGTCTTGCCCAAACCAATAGCCACTGACCCGAATATTGGCATATTCTGTACATTGGGCTTTCTGCCACTCCACGCTTCAAACGGTGTCATACCAACTAAGACTGTAGTTGGCGATCTGTTTCGGATATAGACCGCTGTGTGTACTGCCTCTGCCCACAGGAACTCGGGCATTTTAGAATGCACTAGCACACTTCTCGTCACCTGAACAAGAGTGTGATTTGCTCATTCTGCTACGCCATTCTGTTCGGGGCCATACGGTACAGTTACTTGACGCGTTATGCCATGCTGCTTCAAAAAATCGTCAAAACGTTTATTGACATATTCTCGTCCGTTATACTACGTATCACTTTAATTTTTTGTCTAGTCTGACGCTCTACCATATTTTTACGTGAAACAAATTTTTCAAAGACCTCATTCTTTACTTGAGAAAAAATGTAAATATGCGACGGGACATGTCGTCGATGAAAGTTAAAAAATAGGCTTACCCACCAAGAGAACGTTTCACAAACGGAATATAAACATCAGCTGTTGTGTATTTTGCACTTCATACACGTCGCACACTGTGATTTGTCTGAAAAATCTACGTTATCCATGCTTAGCACCATCATATTTTTGGTGGGCTTCATAAGGCTCCCATAATTCAAATGCCCATATCGAAATTGCCACATTGCTGCACTGCACTGTACTGCGCTAAAGCATACGGCACCGTTACTTTCAATTACAAAAAGTTTGCTTTTCTTCACAGCCCTCAAAATTTACTAGCCTTGCTGGCTTACAACCGCACACTTATTGTTGAAGTTAACTCTAAACCGACGCTCGACGGCTCGACTAACCGAAACGAAATTCCCCTTAATTTGCGGTACATGCAAAACTCTCTCTAATTTCAGTTGACAGAATTCAGATCGAAGAATAACGACGGCTCTGCCTACTACACGTATGACGTTGTTGTCAGCCAACGCCTCATTCTCTTCTTGAAAAACATAATTCGTAAAAAGACTACGCGCGAGTTACGGCCGCTACCGCAACCTCAACCTCAACAACAACACCAACTCGACAACCACCAGAAAAGCCACCAAGGGCAAGAAGCTAGCCGGCCATTAACACCGGAAATGCGGACGTAGCAGTAATTGTTCAAAATTAAGAAATTTAATACTTATTGTAATAATATAGCTTATTAATCACTTATTGTAATAATATTTCTATAAAATTTAGGTTATATGTAATACATTACGTATTAAGCAAATTTAATATTGTAATACTTATTAATAAGCATAAAATGTATAAATAGTAGTTCTTCTTCTTAATTGGCGCTATAACCGCTTACGCGATTTTGGCCGATTTTAACAAAGCGCGCCAGCCGTTTCTTTCTCGTGCTAACCGGCGCCAGTTGGACACACCAAGTGAAGCCAGGTCCTTCTCCACCTGATCTTTCCAACGCAGAGGAGGCCGCCCTCTTCCTCTGCTACCACCAGCTGGTACCGCATCGAATACTTTCAAAGCCGGAGCGTTTGTATCCATTCGGACGACATGACCCAGCCAACGTAGCCGCTGGATCTTTATTCGCTGAGCTATGTCTATGTCGTCGTAAAGCTCATACAGCTCATCGCTCCAACGCCTGCGATATTCGCCGTTGCCAACGTGCAAAGGTCCAAAAATCTTACGCAGAATCTTTCTCTCGAACACTCCAAGCGTCGCTTCATCGGATGTTGTCATCGTCCAAGCTTCTGCGCCATACGTTAGGACGGACATGATGAGAGTCTTATAGAGTGTTAGTTTGTCGAGAGAGGACTTTACTGCTCAGTTGCCTACTTAGTCCAAAGTAGCACTTGTTGGCAAGAGAGATTCTACGTTGGATTTCAAGGCTGACGTCATTATCGGTGTTAATGTTGGTTCCTAAATAAACGAAGTCTTTTACAACCTCGAAATTATAACTGTCAGCAGTGACGTGGGTGCCGATACGCGAGTGCACCGACTGTTTGTTTGAAGACAGGAGGTACTTCGTTTTGTCCTCGTTCACCACCAGACCCATTCGCTTTGCCTCTTTATCCAGTTTGGAGAAGGCAGAACTAACAGCGCGGTTGTTAAGGCCGATGATGTCAATATCATCGGCATACGCCAACAATTGTACGCTCTCATAAAAAATTGTACCTGAGCGATTAAGTTCTGCGGCTCGTACGATGCTCTCCAACGTTAGGTTAAAGAAGTCACACGACAGCGAGTCACCCTGTCTGAAACCTCGGTTGGTATCAAACGGCTCGGAGAGGTCCTTCCCAATTCTGACGGCGCTGCTGGTGTTGAGCAACGCCATCTTACATAGCCGTATTTGTTTTGCGGGGATACCAAATTCAGATATCGCGGCATACAGGTAACTCCTTTTCGTACTGTCGAATGCAGCTTTGAAGTCGACGAAAAGATGGTTTGTGTCGATTCTCCTTTCATGGGTATTTTCCAAGATTTGGCGTATTGTGAATATTTGGTCTATGGTAGACTTTCCAGGTCTGAAGCCACACTGATAAGGTCCAATCAGTTGGTTGACGGTGGGCTTCAGCCTTTCACACAAACCGCTCGCTAGAACTTTATGGGTGATATTTAGAAGACAGGATCGCCCTTCTTATGGATTGGGCAGAGCACACTTAAATTCCAATCGGCAGGCATGCTTTCATCCGACCATATTTTGCATAGGAGCTGATGCATGCACCTTACCAGCTCCTCGCAGCCATGTTTGAATAGCTCAGCCGGCAGTCCGTCGGCGCCCACGGCTTTGTTGTTCTTTAGCCGTGATATTGATATTCTCACCTCGTCATGGTCGGGTAACGGAACGACAATTCCGTCGTCGTCGATTGGGGTATCGGGATCTTCACTTTCTCGGTGACATGCGCAGCTGTCACTTTTTAATAGGTTCGAGAAGTGTTCACTTCATAATTTAAGATTGTTCTGTACATCAGTCACCAGATCGCCGTCTTTGTTCTTACAGGAAAACGCCCCGGTCTTAAAACCTTCTGTAAGCCGCCGAACTTTCTGATAGAATTTTCGGGCGTTGTTCCTGTTGGCCAGCATCTCAAGCTCCTCGCCCTCACGTATTTCGCCCTCTCGTTTCTTTTGTCGGATTATACGTCTCTCTTCCTTTTTCAGCTCTCTGTAGCGATCCCACATGGCTCGCGTTGCGTCCGATCGCAGCGTGGCTCTATAGGCGGCATCCTTTCTTTCTGCGGTAGCATGACATTCCTCGTCGTACCAATTTTTTTCGGGCTCGCCGGAATCCGATTTCTTCTTCGGCGGCGGTACGTAGAGAACGAGAAATATTGTTCCAATACTCGTGCATGCCAGTTTGTTGGGCAGTACTCTCTAAGAGCAGGAGTGAGATTCGAGTGTCGAATCTTCTGGCTGTCTGTTGTGATTGCAGCTTTTCGATGTCGAACATTCTTTGCGTAGGTAGATGCACGTTTTTTGCTGCACAGAGGCGTGTGCGCAGTTTGGCTGCAACAAGGTAGTGATCCGAGTCGATGTTGGGACCTCGGATCGTACGTACATCTAATACACTAGAAGCGTGTCTTCCATCTATCACAACATGATCGATCTGGTTTCGTGTTTTTCGATCAGGAGACAGCCAGGTGGCTTGGTGAATCTTCTTATGCTGGAATCTGGTGCTACAGACTACCATGTTTCGGGCCCCGGCGAAGTTGATCAGCCTCTGTCCGTTGCCGGATGTTTCGTTGTGCAGGCTGAATTTTCCGACTGTGGGACCAAAAGTTCCCTCCTTGCCCACCCTGGCGTTGAAGTCGCCAAGTACGATTGTTATGTCGTGGCGGGGGCAGCGCTCATAGGAACGTTACAGGTGTTCATAAAAGGAAATTAGCTATATGTTAAAAAAACGGGCTTTGACGCGGATTGTTGCTAGACGCTCGTCCACCGGAGTGAACGACAGTACTTGGCGACGAAGTCTCTCTCCCACAACAAATCCAACACATCTCTTGAATGGCAGTGATGTCAGCCTTTACTCTCACGAGGACATCAACTAGCCGGGCAGTGGCACCTTCCGCATTGAGGGACCGGACATTCCAGGTGCATGCCCTCAAATCGTAATCTTTATTTCGTTTGCAGTGGTCGTCATCAGTATAGGGAGGTCTCATCCGAGGCTTTTTTAAACTTTTCATTAGGGGGGATTTTTAGGTGGCGGGTCCCAAACCCAACGCACAACCAGCTATCCTGGAATGTTTCGCCTTATCACGTTAACTCACTCCCGAACGGGTGTTCGGAAGCTACCCAGATGATACGTGGGCTAATCCCGGCCGTTGTGAGCTGCTTGAAGAAGAATCGTCCTGGCCATTCCCAAGTGAATGGCGATCAGTAACTTTCCCCACTTGCGTGGACTTCTACACATGGAACCATCCTCCTAAAATAAATAGTAGTTAAGAATAAATTAATAAACACTTGTGATATTGCTGTCGAAAAGGTGACTCGTTATTTTTTTTACATTGTTGTAGAGATACTATAACTGGCGCAGTCGGTAGTTCGGTCAACGGTTCTGAATAGATAAATTTAAAGTGTAAAAACTGAATAAGTGATTGTGACTTGATTGTTGACGGCATATCAACAACAAGTACTGCAAACCAAGGGCATATTGGTTGCAGACAAACAACTATATCAGCGTCCATATTCCACTCAAATTGGCGGCATACCAATAAAAGTGAACTTTGAACGTGAGGGCGTATCAGCATTGCAGAGGACCGCTTTAAAGTCATTTAGACCATGAAGTTTTGACTCCCTATAACTAGGAAGAACTTAATCATGGAAACAAGGCTCCTGATTATTCTTTTCTTGTTCAAATTGTACAAAAACCAAACATACTTTTATACAATATAAAAACATACGTGATTGTTATATACAACTAGCTTCTCTGGGCACACTAAAATAGAATAGATATGGTTTGGAACAGAAAAGATATGGTTTTCATATTATTTATGGGTACATTCGCGAAAATGTATAACTGCAGCCATACAGCAACCCTGTTGCTTATTTTGCACTACACTGCTGATACTCAGCATTAAATACATAACAATTACGCTTACCTTTCCTTTTCCATTGCATTTGTGTTAAGCTTGCAGACCAAAATTTTGTGTTGCCTGTTATTGAGGTTATTTGCGCGCGTGATGAGTAAATAGAACGTTTGACTTTTGCAAGTGTTGCCACAGATTCAAGAAGAACGTGATACTTTGCAAAATTTGCAACACTGCTGTTCTGATTGCCATCGCGAACGTTCCCTATTTCTTTATTCTTTATTCAAGCGCTTTGGCATAAACAATATTTTTTGTTTTTCTAATTGTTTTTGAGTAAGTTTTTTTTATATTTCTAAGGTTTGCCCTTGTGATTTATTGATAGTTATTGCAAATGCTTAACGAATGGGCAGTTGCAAACGCTTGAATTCAAATGGGAATTCAGGTGGAATCATTGGAGTTCTTGGTATAAGAACGTCTTCATTCTTGAATTTGCCAATTGAAATAGTTGCTTGGATAACATTATTCATCAATCGTTTAACTACTTCATTTTGTTCTTGACGTTCTTCTGATGTCGCGTTTTTCCGGGCATTTCTCATGCGCCTATTACACTGTGGAACAAATTCTTCTTCTTCTTCTTAATTGGCGCTATAACCGCTTACGCGATTTTGGCCGAGTTTAACAAAGCGCGCCAGTCGTTTCTTTCTCGTGCTAACCGGCGCCAGTTGGACACACCAAGTGAAGCCAAGTCCTTCTCCACCTGATCTTTTCAACGCAGAGGAGGCCGCCCTCTTCCTCTGCTACCACCAGCGGGTACCGCATCGAATACTTTCAAAGCCGGAGCGTTTGTATCCATTCGGACGACATGACCCAGCCAACGTAGCCGCTGGATCTTTATTCGCTGCGCTATGTCTATGTCGTCGTAAAGCTCATACAGCTCATCGTTCCATCGTCTGCGATATTCGCTGTTGCCAATGTGCAAAGGTCCAAAAATCTTACGCAGAATCTTTCTCTCGAACACTCCAAGCGTCGTTTCATCGGATGTTGTCATCGTCCAAGCTTCTGCGCCATACGTTAGGACGGGCATGATGAGAGTCTTGTAGAGTGTTAGTTTTGTTCGTCGAGAGAGGACTTTACTACTCAATTGCCTACTTAGTCCAAAGTAGCACTTGTTGGCAAGAGAGATTCTACGTTGGATTTCAAGGCTGACATTGTTATCGGTGTTAATGCTGGTTCCTAAATAGACGAAGTCTTTTACAACCTCAAAATTATAACTGTCAACAGTGACGTGGGTGCCGATACGCGAGTGCGCCGACTGTTTGTTTGAAGACAGGAGGTACTTCGTTTTGTCCTCGTTCACCACCAGACCCATTCGCTTTGCCTCTTTATCCAGTTTGGAGAAGGCAGAACTAACAGCGCGGTTGTTAAGGCCGATGATGTCAATATCATCGGCATACGCCAGCAATTGTACGCTCTTATAAAAAATTGTGCCTGAGCGATTAAGTTCTGCGGCTCGTACGATGCTCTCCAACATCAGGTTAAAGAAGTCACACGACAGGGAGTCACCCTGTCTGAAACCTCGTTTGGTATCAAACGGCTCGGAGAGGTCCTTTCCAATTCTGACGGCGCTGCTGGTGTTGAGCAACGTCATCTTACATAGCCGTATTAGTTTTGCGGGGATACCAAATTCAGACATCGCGGCATACAGGTAACTCCTTTCCGTACTGTCGAATGCAGCTTTGAAGTCGACGAAAAGATGGTGTGTGTCGATTCTCCCTTCATGGGTCTTTTCCAAGATTTGGCGTATTGAGAATATTTGGTCGATGGTAGACTTTCCAGGTCTGAAGCCACACTGATAAGGTCCAATCAGTTGGTTGACGGTGGGCTTCAGCCTTTCACACAATACGCTCGCTAGAACCTTATAGGCGATATTTAGAAGACTAATCCCGCGGTAATTGGCACAAATTGCAGGATCGCCCTTCTTATGGATTGGGCAGAGTACACTTAAATTCCAATCGGCAGGCATGCTTTCATCCGACCATATTTTGCATAGGAGCTGATGCATGCACCTTACCAGCTCCTCGCCGACATGTTTGAATAGCTCAGCCGGCAGTCCGTAGGCGCCCGCGGCTTTGTTGTTCTTTAGCCGTGATATTGATATTCTCACCTCGTCATGGTCGGGTAGCGGAACGACAATTCCGTCGTCAACGATTGGGGTATCGGGATCTTCACTTTCTCGGTGACATGCGCAGCTGTCACTGTTTAATAGGTTCGAGAAGTGTTCCCTCCATAATTTAAGATTGCTCTGTACGTCGGTCACCAGTTCGCCGTCTTTGTTCTTACAGGAAAACGCCCCGGTCTTAAAACCTTCTGTAAGCCGCCGAACTTTCTGGTAGAATTTTCGGGCGTTGTTCCTGTTGGCCAGCATCTCAAGCTCTTCGCACTCACGTATTTCGGCCTCTCGTTTCTTCTGTCGGATAATACGTCTCTCTTCCTTTTTCAGCTCTCTGTAGCGATCCCACATGGCTCGCGTTGCGCCCGATCGCAGCGTGGCTCTATAGGCGGCATCCTTTCTTTCTGCGGCAGCATGACATTCCTCGTCGTACCAATTGTTTTTTCGGGCTCGCCGGAATCCGATTTCTTCTTCGGCGGCGGTACGTAGAGAACGAGAAATGTTGCTCCATTGTTCGTGGATGCCGGTTTGTTGGGCAGTACTCTCTGAGAGCAGGAGTGAGAGTCGAGTGGCGAATCTTCTGGCTGTCTGTTGTGATTGCAGCTTTTCGAGGTCGAACATTCTTTGCGTAGGTAGATGCACGTTTTTTGCTGCACAGAGGCGTGTGCGCAGTTTGGCTGCAACAAGGTAGTGATCCGAGTCAATGTTGGGTCCTCGGATCGTACGTACATCTAATACACTAGAAGCGTGTCTTCCATCTATCACAACATGATCGATCTGGTTTCGCGTTTTTCGATCAGGGGACAGCCAGGTAGCTTGGTGTATCTTTTTATGCTGGAATCTGGTGCTGCAGACTACCATGTTTCGGGCCCCGGCGAAGTCGATCAGCCTCTGTCCGTTACCGGATGTTTCGTTGTGTAGGCTGAATTTTCCGACTGTGGGACCAAAAATTCCCCCCTTGCCCACCCTGGCGTTGAAGTCGCCAAGCACGATTTTTATGTCGTGGCGGGGGCAGCGCTCATAGGAACGTTCCAGGCGCTCATAGAAAGAATCTTTGGTCGCATCGTCCTTCTCTTCCGTCGGGGCGTGGGCGCAAATTAGCGATATGTTAAAAAAACGGGCTTTGATGCGGATTGTTGCGAGACGCTCGTCCACCGGAGTGAACGACAGTACTTGGCGACGAAGTCTCTCTCCCACAACAAATCCGACACCGAATTTGCGCTCCTTTACATGGCAGCTGTAGTAGACGTCGCAAGGTCCTATGGTTTTCTTTCCTTGCCCCGTCCATCGCATCTCTTGGATGGCAGTGATGTCAGCCTTTACTCTCACGAGGACATCAACCAGCCGGGCAGAGGCACCCTCCCCATTAAGGGACCGGACATTCCAGGTGCATGCCCTCAAATCATAGTCCTTAGTTCGTTTGCAGGGGTCGTCATCAGTATAGGGAGGTCTCATCCGAGGCTTTTTTAAAGTTTTCATTGGGGGCGATTTTTAAGTGGCGGGTCCCAAACCCAACGCACAACCAGCTATCCTGGAATGTTTCGCCTTCTCACTTTAGCTCACTCCCGAACGGGTGTTCGGAAGCTACCCAGAGGATACGTGGGCTAATCCCGGCCGTTGTGAGCTGCTTGAACCATATGCAGAAGAATCGTCCTGGCCACTCCCAAGTGAATGGCGATCAGTAACTTTTCCCACTTGCGTGGACTTCTACACATGGAACAAATTCAGGTTAGCAAAAATTAGGTCCATTCTGAGAGTGGCGGGTGAAAATAGAGGCGAAATTAGAAGACCAGTATCGCGCCGTTTTTTCATGTTAGTTCGAATTTTTTTGTAATCGGCCTTCGAAGTTTGCAGTCAAATGCCGATTTTCAGTATATTGTTTCATAAGTACCACACAAATTTTCAAAATCAATTTTTTCAAAAATTTTAATTACTGCACAGGTCTCTAGCAATAATTTGGCTTTTACAGATTGAAAAAATATCAATTAGTCGACGAGTTATAGCCAAAAAACCATATAAACAATTTTGCTCCGATTTCGAACTTCGAAGGCCGATTAAAAAAAAATTCGAACTAACATACAATAAAAAAAACGGCGCGATACGGGTCTTCTAATTTCGCCTCTATTTTCACCCGCCACTCTCAGAATGGACCTAATTTTTGCTAACCTGAATTTGTTCCACAGTGTTATTATTTGTCGAACGACCAATATGATTACGTGATTGTGTTGGCATTTGTACTGTAATAAACATGATTGTAATTATGGTATTCTGAGACTTTAAAACATGTTTTTTTTTTTCAATTTTGTGGATTATATTTTCGATGCATATGTGTTTAAAAGCCCAAGTCCACATGGTCAGGATTATTTTATTTTGTTGTGATTTTCTTAAATTATCTCTTTTCTTCTGAAAATTGTTGACAATTTGCATGATAAGACTATTAATTTTTTCATCAAAGTAACGCATTTTTCGTGCTCTTCTTTTGCATCCTTTAAAAATTTCTTTTGTTTTTTCATTTTTTTTACCGTTTTTTTCACTCATGGTGTATCGTAGCTTATCGCATATGAACCGAAAAAATAAATCCACAAAACATAATTTCATTTGAACATTCGGATTTCACATGAAATTCTCAAATTTCGTAAGAAGTTATTCACTGTTCCAAAATCCACTCCAAAAAAAATCACAAAAAATGTTTTCACTTTACACTTACGTCTTCTCCTTATGGCGTCCAAATAAGAGAGAAATATTGACACATTGTAACTCACACTGTCAATTTGACAGTTCAGTTCCGCCCCAAGCGTTAAAAAAGGAAACGACATTATGGCTGGTTCACGCTGTACGCGTTGCCGTTCTTCCGAATTACAACCAAACTTTACGAAACCCATTTTCAATACTTACTTAACAATGTGTGTAAGTTTGGTTTAATTCGGTGCAAAGACACGGCGGGTCCACGTTGGCATATATTTCGAGACCCTAGTCATCAATAGGTATGAAAATTACCCCGTATTAAAGCACTTATCAACAGCTTTCATTTGATACCCATATTGTACATACACAACCAAAGGTTACCCGGGTCCACGTTTTGACCTATATCTCGAGACCCCAGTCACGGAGCGGCATGAAAAATACTCTGTACTAAAGCATTCACCAACATCTTCCATTTGATATCCATATTGTACAAATACATCCTAGGGTTACCCGGGTCGACGTTTTGGCCTATATCTCGAGAAGCTAGTCACGGAACGGTATGAAAAATACTCTATACTATAGAAATCATCAACAGCTTCCATTTGCTACCCATATTGTACAAACATATCCTAGGGATTCCCGGGTCCACGTTTTGGCCTATATCTCGAGGACCTAGTCACGGAACGGTATGAAAAATACTCTATACTATAGAAATCATCAACAGCTTCCATTTGCTATCCATATTGTACAAACACATCCTAGGGTTACCCTGGTCCACGTTTTGGCCTATTTCTCGAGACCCTGGTATCCGATTCTTAAAATTTTAAAACACAAGCCTTCTCCATATGTGTCTCTTCAATGTGGCAAAGTTTGGTTAAAATCGGTTAAGCCATTCTCCGTAAAGTTCATCACAACTGGAAAAACGGCTGAATTTTTATATATATAGATAGAAAATTTGAAACATAAACGCAAATAAAGAAATTTGGTGAATATAACTATATAAAAGAAAAAAAATTTAATTATATTGTATATAAGAAAGAATAAGTGAAAAAAAAATAAAAGGATACTTTATTTAATGAGCAAAATACAAAAAAGATTGAGTTTTCTTCCGTATCCAAAAAGACACAAAAGTCTTACATCAATACCTGAAAATATCGAAGTTGATAAATTTACTTTTGATACAATGAGTTTACCACAACTAAATACAAACACGGGTGCCTCCTCGGTTTCTCCACCGCAACCTACTCAATATAAAAATTTGTATGACAATTTGAAAATACCGGACGCGATCAAAGATCTGCAAAAATTTTATGGTAACCCGAATTCATTACATGAATTTATAACTAACGTTGAAGAAATTCTGCAATTTATAAGAGGAACCGATGGGACATCCTACGGCCAAGTATTGTTGCGAGCCATCAGAAACAAAATCGAAGGGCAAGCAAAGGACATTCTAAGCATGTATGGCACTCAGTTAATCTGGGATGATATAAAAAACAATCTGATACTACATTATGCGGATAAACGCACAGAAACTTCTCTTATAAGAGATCTTCATGACCTTAGGCAAGGAAGTACATCTGTCAATGAATTCTACAGCGAAATAATAGCTATACAATCGTCTTTAAGCAACAATTTGCCTCTCCAAGAAATGGATCCGAGTGCAACTAAGGCAAAAAAAGATTTAGTCCGAGAAATGTGTCTTAACGCTTGTTTGGCTGGTCTAAGAGAACCTTTAGGTTCAAACATTAGAGCAATGCGTCCAGAAACCTTAGCAATAGCATTCTCTTACTGCCTTGAAGAACAAAATATACAATACCAAAAACCAAACGAAAGATACTTCTCTCGCAAACACAACTTTAACAGAAATTTTTCAACACCAAACACCCACAATAATTCACGCAGAAACAACACAAACTATAACAATAAACCATACTACAACAACAGATCTAACTATAATAATAAACCAAACTTTATATACAAACCAGATTTGAATAAAAGACAAAATTTTGATAATCAAAACAACAATTACAACCAAAGAACACCGAATTTTTCACAAAATAATTCATATATAAATCCCTCCAACCAACAGAATACAAATAACAATTATACTAAACACGAACCAATGGATGTTGACCCATCAGGCACTTCCAGGTACACAACAAGAACAAATCAAACAATTCGTAGTAATACATTCAAACCAGAAATTAACAATATAAATACAAGCGGTAACGCACACGAACAGTACCAAAGAGAAGACTAGAAGAATCAACAAATTTTCAATGCTTCGCCTCGAACAACCCACGGGGAAATAAACAAACATGGCACAACCCTACCATTCATAAATATAAATTCACCTTTTGGTAGACCTTTAAAATTTCTAATAGATACTGGCGCATCTGCCTCATTTCTAAACCCAATATTCAGTGGTAAGGAAAAACAAGAGCAATGCCAGCCAATAAATATAACAACAATACTAAAATCATACCAAATACACAAACAAACAATACTACCAATGTTCAGTGAATTTAAACAAAAAGGAACCTTAACATTCTGGCTGTTCAAATTCCACAATTATTTCGATGGCCTTATTGACGTAGACATCCTTAAACAACTCAACTCAAATATCGATCTAGAAAATCAAATTTTAGTAACAAAAAATTCAATTATACCAATTAATTTTAAACCTAATATCACGTCAGGGAAATACACAGTACCTGCTTGGTCAAAGATGCTTATCACTATCCTTGTCGATACTAACAATGGCGACATTTTTATCAACGAAACACAACTATACCCAAGGCTATTCGTATCAGAAGGTATTTATCAAGCAAATAATTGGTTTAGTACAGTAGAAATATGTAATAACAATAACGAAGTTATCGAAATCGTACTAGAACAACCCCTCAAAGTCGAAAAATATTTTTCATCCGACCATATAGAGCTAAACAACTGGAACTTTCAAAAACCAACTGAACAAAAAAACATCCAAACTATCATAAGAACCGATCACTTAAATTCAGAAGAGAAAAAGGCACTTATAGAACTCTGTACAAGTTATGAAGACATTTTTTATAAAGAAGGACAGCAACTGACCTTCGACAACAAAATTAAACACCGAATTGTAACCAATGATGAAATACCCATATATACCAAGTCGTATAGGTAACCTCACATTCATAAAGAGGAAGTTAACAAGCAAATTCAGGATATGCTCAACTAAGGCATAATCCAACCCAGCTATTCCCCTTGGAGTTCACCCGTTTGGGTAGTCCCCAAGAAAAAAGACGCGAACGGCAAACAAAAATGGCGGCTAGTGATAGACTACCGGAAACTAAATGAAAAAACAGTCTCGGATCGTTACCCGATCCCAAACATTGCCGAAATAGTAGACAAATTAGGATAATGCTTATACTTTTCCACCTTGGACTTAGCCAGCGGGTGCCATCAGATAGAGATGGATCCAAAACACGTACAAAAAACGGCATTCACAGTAGAAGGCGGCCATTTTGAGTATAAAAGAATGCCGTTCGGGTTGAAAAATGCTCCCTCAACCTTTCAAAGGGTCAAGGACCACGTGCTAAGAGGCTTAATAGGAAAAAACTGTCTTGTATAATATTATATATCTCGACGATATTATTATATTTTCCACGTCGTTGCAAGAACACATACTCAATATAAAAGAGGTATTCGAAAAACTTAGAGAATGCAACTTCAAAGTCCAGTGCGATAAATCGGAATTATTGCGAAAAGAAATAGCCTTTTTAGGTCATAAAATAACAACTGAGGGAATAAAACCAAACCCTGACAAAATACACGGGATAAAGAACTTCCCAATTCCAAAAAACCAAAAGGAAATTAAGGGTTTCCTCGGGCTGATAGGTTATTACAGGAAATTCATCAAAGGTCTAAACTAAACCATTAACGGAGTGCCTCAAGAAAGGTAGAAAAATAACATTATCAGAAAAATACATAAAAGCTTTCGAACACTGCAAGAACCTGTTGTCAAACGACCCGATACTACAATACCCCGATTTTGAAAAAAAATGTATTCTTACGACAGATGCTACTAACGTAGCATTAGGTGCAATCCTTTCACAAGGAACGGTCGGCAACGACAGACCTGTCTGTTACGCAAGCAGAACACTTTCTGACTCCGAATTAAATTACTCAACAATTGAAAAAGAATTAATCGCAATTGTCTGGGCAACGAAATATATCCGCCCAGACCTTTACGGTAGAAAATTCACAATAATAACCGACCATAGACCACTAACTTGGCTAATGAGCTTAAAAGAACCCAACTCCAAACTCGTTGGGAGGAAACTCAAGTTAGAGGAATTCGATTATGATATAATATATAAAAAGGGCAAAGCAAATACTAATGCAGATGCACTCAGTCGCATAAAGCTCAACGAAGAAAGCCGCCCGATGGAACAAGATATAGAAATAAACATAAACGATGCAGCATCCATCCATCCATGGAGGATGGTTCCATGTGTAGAAGTCCACGCAAGTGAGGAAAGTTACTGATCGCCATTCACTTGGGAATGGCCAGGACGATTCTTCTTCAAGCAGCTCACAACGGCCGGGATTAGCCCACGTATCCTCTGGGTAGCTTCCGAACATCCGTTCGGAAGTGAGCTAATGTGAGAAGGTGAAACATTCCAGGATAGCTGGTTGTGCGTTGGGTTTGGGACCCGCCACTTAAAAATCCCCCCTAATGAAAAGTGTAAAAAAGCCTCGGATGAGACCTCCCTTTACTGATGACGACCCCTGAAAACGAACTAAGGATTATGATTTGAGGGCATGCGGCTGGAATGTCCGATCCCTTAATGGGGAAGGTGCCTCTGCCCGGCTGGTTGATGTCCTCGTGAGAGTAAAGGCTGACATCACTGCCATCCAAGAGATGCGATGGACGGGGCAAGGAAAGAAAACCATAGGACCTTGCGACGTCTACTACAGCTGCCATGTAAAGGAGCGCAAATTCGGTGTCGGATTTGTTGTGGGAGAGAGACTTCGTCGCCAAGTATTGTCCTTCACTCCGGTGGACGAGCGTCTCGCAACAATCCGCATCAAAGCCCGTTTTTTAAAGATACCGCTAATTTGCGTCCACGCCCCGACGGAAGAGAAGGACGATGCGACCAAAGATTCCTTCTATGAGCGCCTGGAACGTTCCTATGAGCGCTGCCCCCGCCACGACATAAAAATCGTACTTGGCGACTTCAACGCCAGGGTGGGCAAGGAGGGAACTTTTGGTCCCACAGTCGGAAAATTCAGCCTGCACAACGAAACATCCGGCAACGGACAGAGGCTGATCAACTTCGCCGGGGCCCGAAACATGGTAGTCTGTAGCACCAGATTCCAGCATAAGAAGATTCACCAAGCCACCTGGCTGTCTCCTGATCGAAAAACACGAAACCAGATCGATCATGTTGTGATAGATGGAAGACACGCTTCTAGTGTATTAGATGTACGTACGATCCGAGGACCCAACATCGACTCGGATCACTACCTTGTTGCAGCCAAACTGCGCACACGCCTCTGTGCAGCAAAAAACGTGCATCTACCTACGCAAAGAATGTTCGACATCGAAAAGCTGCAATCACAACAGACAGGCAGAAGACTCGCCACTCGACTCTCACTCCTGCTCTCGGAGAGCACTGCCCAACAAACCGGTATGCGCGAGCAATGGAGCAACATTTCTCGTTCTCTACGTACCGCCGCCGAAGAAGAAATCGGATTCCGGCGAGCCCGAAAAAACAATTGGTACGACGAGGAATGTCATGCTGCCGCAGAAAGAAAGGATGCCGCCTATAGAGCCACGCTGCGATCGGGCGCAACGCGAGCCATGTGGGATCGCTACAGAGAGCTGAAAAAGGAAGAGAGACGTATTATCCGACAGAAGAAACGAGAGGCCGAAATACGTGAGTGCGAAGAGCTTGAGATGCTGGCCAACAGGAACAACGCCCGAAAATTCTACCAGAAAGTTCGGCGGCTTACAGAAGGTTTCAAGACCGGGGCGTGTTCCTGTAAGAACAAAGACGGCGAACCGGTGACTGACGTACAGACCAATCTTAAATTATGGAGGGAACACTTCTCGAACCTATTAAACAGTGACAGCTGCGCATGTCACCGAGAAAGTGAAGATCCCGATACCCCAATCGTTGACGACGGAATTGTCGTTCCGCTACCCGATCATGACGAGGTGAGAATAGCGATAACGCGGCTAAAGAACAACAAAGCCGCGGGCGCCTACGGACTGCCGGCTGAGCTATTCAAACATGGCGGCGAGGAGCTGGTAAATGGTGCATGCATCAGCTTCTATGCAAAATATGGTCGGATGAAAGCATGCCTGCCGATTGGAATTTAAGTGTGCTCTGCCCAATCCATAAGAAGGGCGATCCTGCAATTTGTGCCAATTACCGCGGGATTAGTCTTCTAAATATCGCCTATAAGGTTCTAGCGAGCGTATTGTGTGAAAGGCTGAAGCCCACCGTCAACCAACTGATTGGACCTTATCAGTGTGGCTTCAGACCCGGAAAGTCCACCATCGACCAAATATTCTCAATACGCCAAATCTTGGAAAAGACCCATGAAGGGAGAACCGACACACACCATCTTTTCGTCGACTTCAAAGCTGCATTCGACAGTACGAAAAGGAGTTACCTGTATGCCGCTATGTCTGAATTTGGTATCCCCGCAAAACTAATACGGCTATGTAAGATGACGTTGCTCAACACCAGCAGCGCCGTCAGAATTGGGAGGACCTCTCCGAGCCGTTTGATACCAAACGAGGTTTCAGACAGGGTGACTCGCTGTCGTGTGACTTCTTTAACCTGATGTTGAAGAGCATCGTACGAGCCGCAGAACTTAATCGCTCAGGTACAATATTTTATAAGAGCGTACAATTGTTGGCGTATGCCGATGATATTGACATCATCGGTCTTAACAACCGCGCTGTTAGTTCTGCCTTCTCCAACTTGGATAAGGAAGCAAAGCGAATGGGTCTGGTGGTGAACGAGGACAAAACGAAGTACCTCCTGTCTTCAAACAAACAGTCGGCGCACTCGCGTATCGGAACCCACGTCACTGTAGACAGTTATAATTTCGAGATTGTAAAAGACTTCGTCTATTTAGGAACCAACATTAACACCGATAATGACGTCAGCCTTGAAATCCAACATAGAATCTCTCTTGCCAACAAGTGCTACTTTGGACTAAGTAGGCAACTGAGCAATAAAGTCCTCTCTCGACGAACAAAACTAACACTCTACAAGACTCTCATCATGCCCGTCCTAACGTATGGCGCAGAAGCTTGGACGATGACAACATCCGATGAAACGACGCTTGGAGTGTTCGAGAGAAAGATTCTGCGTAAGATTTTTGGACCTTTGCACGTTGGCAACGGCGAATATCGCAGACGATGGAACGATGAGCTGTATGAGCTTTACGACGACATAGACATAGCGCAGCGAATAAAGATCCAGCGGCTACGTTGGCTGGGTCATGTCGTCCGAATAGATACAAACGTTCCGGCTTTGAAAGTATTCGATGCGGTACCCGCTGGTGGTTGCAGAGGAAGAGGGCGGCCTCCTCTGCGTTGAAAAGATCAGGTGGAGAAGGACTTGGCTTCACTTGGTGTGTCCAACTGGCGCCGGTTAGCACGAGAAAGAAACGACTGGCGCGCTTTGTTAAACTCGGCCAAAATCGCGTAAGCGGTTATAGCGCCAATTAAGAAGAAGAAGAGAAGATGCAGCATCCATTGCGGCAACACAGGGTTAAACTATTCACTCAGCAGATGAAAAACTTCACGATGACATATTCATATCCGAACGTCCTCTCAATGAATTTAACATCCAAATCATACTAGAAAAATCTGATACTTGTTCGTCAACTCTTTCGACGATATTTAAAAACAAACAAAGAAGAATTATCAAATAAACCCAACTTAACAAATCAATTATCATTTCAATACTAAAAAACTTTGTACCACCAAACAAACGGTCAGTAATTTATACAGACGATGACACATTCCGAATCGTCCAAGATGTGTATTCAAAATACTTCCCAAACAATAAATTATTCAAACTATTAAGATGCACTACTATTCTGGAAGACATCATAGATAATGATCAACAAGACCAAATAATAAATAATTGTCATGATAACAGTAATCATAGAGGTATTAACGAAATTTATTGTCACCTCAAAAGGAAATTCTACTTTCCACTTCTCATAAACAAAATTACGCGAACAATCAACAGCTGTGAGAAATGCAAAATACTTAAATACGACAGACATCCACAAAAAATAATGTATCAAAAAACCGAAACACCCTTGAACCCCTTAGATATCATGCACACCGATATATACACTATAAATAGCAAACAAATACTTACCATAATAGACAAATTCTCGAAGTTTGCAGCAGCCTATACACTAGCAGACAGAACAAAGCATTAAAAGATTTTATTAGTAACTTACGTTTACTAGACACGAAGCAGAAGATGTGCAAATCAATGACTCTATATTCAGAAAAGAATGTAGAAGAAATAAATTAACTCCAAGATTTTCAAAGCACAAAGTCAAAAGTAGCAACCACATTATACTCAAAACTAACACTAACAAAAAAATACACAAAGCTAGAATAATGAAGAAAGAAAATTAAATAATACAATTGCAGGGTCACATCTGCACAACAATTCCAAATACAACAAATAAAAGAAAACCAAGGCATCTCTCCCCTTCAATTGGGCCCAGCAATGTCCATAGTAACTTACAAAAACATTATACACATAATCAATCTAGACACATACGGGAAAAACATTATACAAATTCAAAACACTTTAAACCCTTTTGAAAAACACAAAATACTTGAAAACACAATTGACACCACAAAAATAAGATTAAAAGAGCTAGAAAAAAACTATCAAATACTCTTACCCATAAGAGGGTACAAAGGAGGGATATTTAATGGATTAGGAACCGCAATCAAAGTAATTACAGGGAACATGGACACTAACGATGCTGAAGAAATAAACACAAAAATTAGAAACATTCAAAGCAACTCAAACTATCTGAACACAACACTTCACAACGAAATTACATTAAACCACCAAATGACACACAGATTTCAAATTATCACAGACCATATTAACACTGAACAAGTTAGAATTAAGGAATATGTAAACAAGAATGCAAATAAAATAAAGCATACAGAAGATAGGATCAGAGATTTGCAACACATTAACTAAATTAATTACAATATCGATCTCCTCACTAACCACCTAAAAGATATCACAGAAACTATAACACTCGCGAAACTAAATATAATATATAAAAATATCTTGAAACCAATTGAAATACAAAAAATATATGAAACTATTAATAAACAAAAAATTAGCACAATATCAATTGAACACCTATATGAAATATCGAAACTACAAGCATATTATAATGCCTCATATATACTTTTGAACATACAAATACCAATCCTCTCACCAGAAGAATACAATTTATATCACTTATTATTACTACCAATCAATAAAACTAAAGAAAAAGAATTCAATATTTGACCCAAATATGCCCAAAGATCGAAGGGATATACCTTTGTGAAGAATCACAATATCAAGAAGTAACGAACATGTCACAATGCATCGGCAAATTGATGAAAACCGAACAGGGAATTTGTCCTTTACACGATATTGGGCAAACCTCTAATATACTGCAAACGGAACAAAACAACATACTACTAATCAATGTTCCAAGCACTTTTATAAAACATAGTTGCAGAAACAGCTCATTAACCATAAAGGGAACTGCTTGGATGCGCTTCAAGAAATGCAACGTTAAAATTAATGGAATACTTTACGAAGATACAGCAGATGAATATTGGGATCAATCGTACATACTACAACCAGAGAATGTTAATGCAATGAGAAGGAGCAAATGTTAAATGAGCTTTTTTCGAGTTCTAATTTATAGATTCATAATAAGGTCATTTCAAATTCAACTATCTTCACGAGTGGGGAATTGCAGATATTTACCACGCGAGTGACGCGAGTGGAGGGTTTCTATATTTACTTACCACGCTAGGACAAGAATTCAGATATTTTCTGCGTTTACCAAACTACTGAGGAAGTTCATAAGACTTTTCGGCACACTACTAAGGAAATCGAAGCGAATAAATTTGCGATTAAGAAGGCCGCGCGGCAGTTAGTTTGTGGTGCAGAAGCTAAAGTCGGCGGAATTATTCGTTTTGTTTTTTGGCACGTATATAATTCAGGTTCAAGTCCTGAAGTCATATTTTTTTTCTTGCACATTTTTTTTTTTACAATTCAAACCAGGAAAGTTTGGTAAAATTTTTGAGTTTATTTTAATTAAAATTTCTTTAAAATACTGTTTTTTTTGTATTTTATAAATGGAAATTTCTTTTCGGTATAAAATAGTTCATACTGGATATGACCTGACTTTTATATAAATCAATCAAAACAGAAAATATGTACATATATCTATAATCTATTTCATCAAATCCAAATTATATTGATGAGAAAATATCATTCTAATATCCGTCCAGAAAGCCAAACGCGCATACACACATGCATATTCATATAATTACGCATACAAACTTTCAACTAACGCAGAATATGTGCATATAAAACAACGAATCGAATAAATGAGTGAGTTAGAAAAGTCCATTAATAATTGTAGTTTAGCTCAATCGTGAAAGACGTGTCGTGTATGCAGTAAATCGTCCCATATGCGACGCAGGTTCAAGTCATGTACGCAGTTTTTTGTTCGATATTTTTATTTCATTTTTTATATTTGGTTTAATTAGAATTGATTTAAAATAGTGTATTCAGGTTTTTCTAATACCTGTTATTTAGAAATTTATTTTCTATATAACATTATTCATACTTCTTTTGAATTAATTTATATGTAAAACAGCCATAAAGGCAATCATAAGAATATGCATTCCTATATTTAATCTCTTCAGTCAAATCTGAACTACTTACATACACATATTGATGAGAAAATATTCTAATATCCATGGATGCATCCAGAAAGCCAAACGCGCATACACGCATATGTATACAAATATATACAAACCTTCAACGAACGCAAAATGTATGCATATAAAAAACAGCAATTGCGACCGTCTTCTTGTCCGTCAGTGAAAAGATGGGATATGTATACCCTATGAGCAAAAAGAACCAGGAAGGTGATGTTGACTGTTTCCTTCGATTGCCAAGGCATAGTCCACCATGAGTACCTTCCATCGGGCCAGACAGTCAATAGAGAATATTATTTATCCGTTTTGAAACCTTAGAGAGATGATGTGTGTTGGAAACCCCCGGAAATGTGAGCAAACATTTCTCAGATTTTGCATGATGATAACGCGCCATCGCACTGATCAAAGAGAATACAAATCGGCCTGCCGGGGGTGTTTGGAGGACTGGGTTAAACGTTGGCACATGTGTGTTGCTTCAGACGGGTCAAATTTTGAAGGAGATAATATAAATTTGCCTTAAATTTAACTCTGTTTTGTTTAATTTAAACATTCCCGGTACTTTCTGATCATAAGGTACATATATGCGGCTTTGCGGACAGCAATGTGTGATTCGCTGGAAGTCGCATTAACTCGCGACTGTCGCACAGTTAGAAGACATATTTACATACATATAAGGGTGCATACATACATACGGAGCCGCGCCCACTCGACATGACAAAAATTTAAGATTTATCAAATATTGGCAAATAATTCCACGCGAAATATTCCAATATTGACTATTTTCGAATGGTCGCGAAAATTGGCATATGGGCGGCTCGTTTATGAATGAAATTGAAATATGAGCTCTAACTTATGAATCAACTTTTTGTTTTTGATCTAAATTGTTCAGCGCCGTCGCTGATAGAATCATGGTCGCTGCGACTGCGTCTACGAATGTATTTTGTTTTTGTAGTCGCTAGGCTTAGATTTTAGCTTTGGGCGACATGCGCATGTGAGGTATGTGTTTTTGTTGTGTTCTAGAATATTTTAGAATGTGTGGTGGCAAAGCGGCCATCGCGTTGCGCTTGCTGTTGCTTTTGCGTCGATCAAAGTATTGTGTTTTTGTAATTGCAATATTAGGAATATCGACTGATGAAAGACAAAAGTATACATAAGCAAGAAGGGAGCGCTGTGCTCGCGCATATATGCATGAATGTATGAACGTGCATGGATGTAGTAACATATGAATGCAATTATTTTGTAGGAAGTTTAGAAGGCAAGTAGGTATATATGTATGTATGTATATATGCTAGGACATAAACTCGGTATAATGCATACATAGAGCAGAATTGTTTTTGCACTTGTTAGGAAGAAACTCGTTCACTAGTGCGCATGTGTATTTGATTTCTTGTAAGAATGTGATGTGGTATGACATGTGTACATACATAAGTCAAGGTTATTTGGGCATTTTTGAATTTGAATTTGAAAACGTCGAGCCAAGGAGCACCAGGAGATTTGGTGGCTCCTAAAACACTCAGGCTAAAAAAGCCCATTGTATTTAAAGCTCTGGAAAGGGGGTAGATAGTCAAGGAGGGAGGGAGAAAAGTATCATAGAAAGAGATAGGAAAGAATAGAGACAGAGATAGAGATAGTTAGTCCTGTGAGAATTTTCCAGATTCTTTGACAAATTTGTAAATATCCTCCAGTTTTAGAGAACGAATAATACTCATTCTCATGACATCGGAACCCAATACTCGTAGTCGCGCTCTAGCAAAGGCAGGACACTCACAGATAAAGTGCTCAGTGCTATCCGCCTCCTCCAAGCACGACAGGCATACCGGGTCCTCGATGATTCCAATGGTGGTCATATGCTGACCCCATGGGTTGTGTCCTGTAATGATGCCGACCATCAACCGAATGTCTTTCCTTCTAAGTTTTAGTAGAAAGTTTGACAGTTTTCTGTTCGGACTTGTCACAAAACACTTTGCAGTTCTGCAGCGTTCTAGACCGGACCATCGCTCTTTATGTAGATTGCCTACATAATCGTTGATCCAGTTCTTGATTCCTGCGGGACTGATTCCGATTATTGGCTCTGGTCCCTGTGGGGGCACCGCTGATCCACGGTTGGCCAATTCGTCGGCAATTTCGTTTCCTTGAACACCGGAGTGTCCGGGAACCCATATAAGTACAAGCCTGTTCTGTCTTGCGACAGAATTAAGCTTCTTCTTACATTTTTGAACAATCTTTGAGGTTTGCTTCGCGTTCTCCAGGGCCTTCAATGCAGCCTGACTGTCACTGGAGACTCCAATCTGTTTCCGCTCCATCTCCTTTCGATTATCCATTCGGCTACTTTTAGGATGGCAAAATCTTCTGTTTGGAAGACAGTTGCCATTCCCCCCATAGCATAGTGATACTTATTACTATCGTTTAAGTACCATCCGGCTCCAGACCCTATTTCAGTCTTGGACCCATCGGTAAAGAAAATATCCGTCAAACCTCCCTGCATGCCTCCTGGATTGCTCCATTGCTCACGCAATGGAAATCTGACATCAAATTTCCTTCCAAATGAAACTGTGGGTATCAGGTCATCTTTAGGTGCCAAAAACAGTGGATACTGCTCCGATAGCAACTTAAAGATTTCTCTGTGTCCCGAAGTTCCATCTTCGTGCCAGAAACCATATTTATGGAGTCTACACATTGTTTTTATTGCTTCCTGTTGTATCTTAAGATCCAGGGGGAGCAAATCAAGCATAGCATTTAGGGCATCTCCAGAGGTTGTACTCATGGCACCCGTGATGCATAAACATACACTTCTTTGCAGCCTGTATAGTTCCCGGATTGTGGACTTAACCATGCTCCGTCGCCACCAGACCACAGAAGCGTAAGTGATGATAGGTCTGATAAGTGCCGTGTATATCCATAGGACCACAGCAGGTTTCAGACCCCAAGTTTTGCCAAAGGCTCTACGGCATTGCTGAAAAATCTTCAATGCACGATTCACCTTCAGTGAAACGTGTGTCTCCCAGGTCAGCTTCTTATCCAAGATTACTCCTAGATATTTAACTTCGTTGGAAAGACCAAGTGTCACACCTTTCAGTGTTGGAAGACTGAGTCCATCCAATTTTCGTTTTCTCGTAAACAAGACTATAGTTGTTTTGTTCGGATTAACGGAAAGACCTTGTCTCATGCACCAATCATCGATTTTGTCAAGAATCCTCTGCACTTTCGTGCAAAGCCTCCTTAAGGATTTATCCGATGTTAGCGCACAGACGTCGTCCGCATATGCTTGGACGTGAAAGCCGAGTTCCTGCATCTCCACTAATAGGGAGTCTACGACGAAGCACCACAGCAGCGGAGAAAGAACACCCCCTTGGGGACATCCTTGCTTGGCCCTGACTGTGATTTGCTCGTCATCGCTCCCACCAGCGCTTAACAGCCTCTCAGAGAGCATGGATTATATCCATTTTATAATGGCTTGATTAACTCCGTGTCGTTCGGCAGAAGAACATATCGAGCCGAAAGTGGCATTATCAAAAGCCCCCTCAATGTCCACGAACACGCCCATTGTGTATTCGTCAGCTATTTGGGCATACTTGCATATGTGGTATGATGTTCTTGCGCTTGTGCATTATTGTTTTTCATATACAAATGTACATACATACATATGTATGTAAATGCTGTCGAATACATAAACTATAAATTGACATACAATATAAAATAAGTGTTGATTTATCTTAAACCGTTCTTTTTTTCTGAATGCAAATACCTCCTATTGACATGTACATACATATTATGTACTTATGTAATATATTTCATATACCATCATTTATTTACATATAAAGTATGCGTTCATTTATGTACATATGTGTGTAATGAAAAACTTCATGAATTACTTTCAGAACTTTATTAAAATTAATTCGCGTCGCGCGCATGCACAAAACCTTGGTTCACAACGCAGGCGCAGAAATAAACGCTCTGCGTATTTATCCTCCCCACGTGACTCGCCATCAATTCTCGGCACAAATTTTTTTTTCGTTTTTAAATTTTTTTTTTTTTAATGTAATCGTAAAAAAATTTGTAATAAATTTTATGTATCCGCTTATCATTTCAAAAGCAACAAAATGGTAAAAAAATAAGCAGTCGAAGAAATAAACGCACCACCTATTTTTCCTCGCCACATGTTCGACTCGAGTTCAATTCCCGGCGCAAACTTTTTTTTATAAATTTTTTTTTTTAAATCGTTTTTTTTTTTAATGTAATTGAAAAAAAAAATTATGTAATAAATTTTACGTATTCGCTTATTATTTCAAAAATACGAAAATAGTAAAAATTTAATTGGTTTAATGTCGAGGTGAGAAATGTGTTGTGTGTTGAGGTGAAAGATATGTGGTGTTTCTAATTTTTGTGTGGGCAAAAGTCAGTGAGGTGTCTATAAACTCGGTGTGCTAAATGACCTTATTACAAATCTTTCAAATCTCAATTGTACTAAAAAAAGCTCACAGTAACATTTGCACCTTCTCATTGCATTAACATTCTCTGCTACAACTACCCATCGTAAACATAACTAGTAACAGCACAAAAGACGTCCTGTCACTGAAGAAACTAAGACAACAAAACTACCAACACGAGGAGATGATACTAGAAACCCGAAAAACAACAAGCGACAACCAAATATTCACTTGTTGCACTGTGGCATTACTGGGCATCCTCATAGCCATCACTTAAATCAAATAATCAAATACATCATACAAGACCTAGACATCGCTCCAACCACCTCAGAGTGGCCGTCACTTTACTCTAAGGGCGAGTTACGGCCGCTACCGCAACCTCAACAACAAGAAGCTAGCCGGTCATCAACACCGGAAATGCGGACGTAGCAGTAATTGTTTAAAATAAAGAAATTTAATACTTATTGATATAGCTTATAATATAGCTTATTAAACATTTATTGTAATAATATTTCTATAGAATTTAGGTTATATGTAATAAATTACGTATTAAGCAAATTTAATATTGTAATACTTATTAATAAGCATAAAATGCATAAATAGTAGTTAAGAATCAATTAAAAAACATTTGTGATATTGCTGTCGAAAAGGTGTCTCGTTATTTTTTTTACATTGTTGTAGAGAGATACTATGCAGAGAACGTTAAAGTATAGAGAAGTCTCACGAGCTACGAATAGTGTGAATTGTAGAAAAAGAAGTCTAACCGCCGCCGTGGTGTGGTGAAACTTTTAACAGAGCTGTTTACACCGATTTCTCCTTTAGCATATTGGCCCTGCACAGTTTTTGGCTTCTGTAGGAAATCAAATTGACGAATAGCCGACGGCATTTTGCAAAGTATTTGCTTGTGCATTTTTATGTTCCCTTGATAAACGAAAATTTATTCAATTTGTATTTTCAAACAAAGATGATGAAGAAAAAATGATTGAATATTTACTATATGCGCCAACATTTCAAATCAAAGTAACTTTAATATTTTGATTTAATTTAAAAAAATACATTATAAAACGACCTCTCACATTTTGGTATGTGCGTTTTAGTAAATTTAAAACTAAACAAATTTGATGAAAATTTTTACAAATTTTTTGAGTCGAAATTAATTTATAACATACAAGTGCTTTGGTATATCGACATACATATGTATTTACATTTGAATATGCATTTATTTGTTCCTTTGGCAAACCAAATTTTTTTCAATTTACATTTTATTACACGGTATAATAATATACATATGTACATTTGTATGTATGCATTTTCTAGATAGTATAAAACTTTAAAATAAATAAAGGAAAGCTTCAAAGAAACGTATTTGCATATATAAGCTCAATTGCATCTTTATTAAATGTAGTGTTGCACGCATATGTGTACACTGAAGCAACATGGCCTACCTCACGAGCATCGCCTTATATTTCATGTAAATAACCTAATGATCAAATTCCTGCCTCACAAATGCTAAAACAAATTTCAGAGAACGTTAATGTATATAGAAGTCTCAATGACAGGAACGTATGGAATTTCGAGGGGTACTCGTTTTGCGCGCGTGGTACACACACAGCAACATTTTTCACCAAAAGTTAACAGTAAGGGGCTGAATTATGTAAATTTAGCCGCAGTCGATAAGAATTTGTTGGTGATTAGAAGCAAAGAATGTTAGGTAGCTTTTTAATATGACCTACATATATATGTATTTGAATTTTCCAAATCATCCAAAATTAATATATGTCAATTTATAGTTTATGTATTCGACAGCATTTACATACAAATGTATATATGTATGTACATTTGTATATGAAAAATAATAATGCACAAGCGCAAGAACATCATCTTCCTTTCATACATATGTACATATGCATGTATGCCCAATAACCTTGACTTATGTACATATGTACACATGTCACAGCACATCACATTTTTACAAGAAATCAAATACACATACTCACTAGTGAACGAGTTTCTTCCTAACAAGTGCAAAAACAATTCTGCTCTATGTATGTATATATACCCACTTTATGTCCTAGCATATATACATACATATATACCTACTTGCCTTCTAAACTTCCTACAAAATAATTGTATTCATATGTTACTACATCCATGCACGTTCATACATTCATGCATATATGCGCGAGCACAGCGCTCCCTTCTTGCTTCCGTGTACTTTTGTCTTTCACCAGTCGATATTCCTAATATTGTACTTACAAAAACACAATACTTTGATAGACGCAAAAGCAACAGCAAGCGCAACGCGATGGCCGCTTTGCCACCACACATTCTAAAATGTTCTAGAACACAACAAAAACACATACCTCACATGCGCATGTCGCCCGAAGCTAAAATCTAAGCCTAGCGACTACAAAAACAAAATACATTCGTAGATGCAGTCGCAGCGGCCATGATTCTATAAGCGACGGCGCTGAACAATTTAGAACAAAAACAAAAAGTTCATTCATAAGTTAGAGCTCATATTTCAATTTCATTCATAAAACGAGCCGCCCATATGCCAATTTTCGCGACCATTCGAAAATGGTCAATATTGGAATATTTCGCGTGGAATTATTTGCCAATATTTGATAAATCTTGAATTTTTGTCATATCGAGTGGCCGCGGCTCCATATGTATGTATGCACCCTTATATGTATGTAAATATGTCTTCTAACTGTTCAAAAGTCGCGAGTTAATGCGACTTAGATTCCTTGAACAATTCCAGCGAATCACCTATTTCTATCCGCAAAGCCGCATATATGTACCCTATGATCAAAAAGTGCCGCGAATGTTTAAATTAAACAAAACAGAGTTAAATTTAAGGCAAATTTATATTATCTCCTTCAAAATATGATCCGTCTGAAGCAACACACATGTGCCAACGTTTAACCCAGTCCTCCAAACACCCCCGGCAGGCCGATTTGTATTATCTTTGATCAGTGCGATGGCGCGTTATCATCATGCAAAATCTGAGAATTGTTTGCTCACATTTCCGGCCGTTTGCAACACACAGCATCTCTCTAAGGTTTCAAAACGGATAAATAATATTCTCTATTGACTGTCTGGCCCGATGGAAGGTACTCATGGTGGACTATGCCTTGGCAATCGAAGGAAACAGTCAACATCACCTTCCCGGTTCTTTTTGCTCATAGGGTATACATATCCCATCTTTTCACTGACGGACAAGAAGACGGTCGCAGTTGTTGTTTTTTATATGCATACATTTTGCGTTCGTTGAAGGTTTGTATATATTTGTATACATATGCGTGTATGCGCGTTTGGCTTTCTGGATGCATCCATGGATATTAGAATATTTTCTCATCAATATGTGTATGTACATAAGTAGTTCAAATTTGACTGAAGAGATTAAATATAGGAATGCATATTCATATGATTGCCTTCATGGCTGTTTTACATATAAATTAATTCAAAAGAAGTATGAATAATGTTATATAGAAAATAAATTTCTAAATAAGAGGTATTAGAAAAACCTGAATACACTATTTTAAATCAATTCTAATTAAACCAAATATAAAAAATGAAATAAAAATATCGAACAAAAAACTGTCTACAGGATTTGAACCTGAGTCAAACATGAGACCACGTACCGCATACAAAACACGTCTTTCACGATTGCGCTAATCTACAATTAATAATGAAGTTTTCTAAATCGCTCATTTATTCGATTCGCAGTTTTATATGCACATATTCTGCGTTAGTTGAAAGTTTGTATGCGTAATTATATGCATATGGATCTGTGTATGCGTGTTTGGCTTTCTGGACGGATATTAGAATGATATTTTCTCATCAATATAATTTGGATTTGATGAAATAGATTATAGACATATGTACATATTTTCTGTTTTGATTGATTTATATAAAAATCAGGTCATATCCAGTATGAACTATTTTATACCGAAAAGAAATTTCCATTTATAAAATACAAAAAAAGAACAGTATTTTAAAGAAATTTAAATTAAAATAAACTCAAAAATTTTACCAAACTTTCCTGGTTTGAATTGTAAAATAAAATGTGCAAGAAAAAAAAATATGACTTCAGGACTTGAACCTGAATTAATTACGTGCCAAAAAACAAAACGAATAACTCCGCCGACTTTAGCTTCTGCACCACAAACTAACTGCCGCGCGACCTTCTTAATTGCAAATTTATTCGCTTCGATTTCCTTAGTAGTGTGCCGAAAAATCTTATGAACTTCCTCAGTAGTTTGGTAAACGCAGAAAAAATCTGAATTTCTGTCCTAGCGTGGTAAGTAAATATAGAAACCCTCCACTCGCGTCACTCGCGTGGTAAATATCTGCAATTCGCCACTCGTGAGCAAAGTTGAATTTGAAATGACCTTATTATGAATCTACAAATTAGAACTCGAAAAAAGCTCTTTTAACATTTGCTCCTTCTCATTGCATTAACATTCTCTGGTAGATGCAGATGGAGATATAGACGTGATGTACATGTATATGTGATGTTGGTAAACGACTACAACAGTGTTTGTAATCCCAATTTTGGTTCTTATGTAAATTAACTTGATTATTCTTCTGGATCAAGTAAAGGTCAGTTTTTACTTTAATGTAAGTAGTTAAACCAGAGAATGTTAATGCAATGAGAAGGAGAAAATATTAAATGAGCTTTTTTCGAGTACTAATTTGAAGATTCAAACTAAGGTAATTTCAAATTCAACTTTGCTCACGAGTGGGGAATCGCAGATATTTACCACGCGAGTGACGCGAGTGGAGGGTTTCTATATTTACTTACCACGCTAGGACAGGAATTCAGATATTTTCTGCGTTTACCAAACTACTGAGGAAGTTCATAAGATTTTTCGGCACACTACTAAGGAAATCGAAGCGAATAAATTTGCGATTAAGAAGGCCGTGCGACAGTTAGTTTGTGGTGCAGAAGCTAAAGTCGGCGGAATTATTCGTTTTGTTTTTTTTTGGCACGTATTTAATTCAGGTTCAAGTCCTGAAGTCATATTTTTTTTCTTGCACATTTTGTTTTACAATTCAAACCAGGAAAGTTTGATAAAATTTTTGAGTTTATTTTAATTAAAATTTCTTTAAAATACTGTTTTTTTGTATTTTATAAATGGAAATTTCTTTTCGGTATAAAATAGTTCATACTGGATATGACCTGATTTTTATATAAATCAATCAAAACAGAAAATATATATACATATGTCTATAATCTATTTCATCAAATCCAAATTATATTGATGAGAAAATATCATTCTAATATCCGTCCAGAAAGCCAAACGCGCATACACAGATCCATATGCATATAATTACGCATACAAACTTTCAACTAACGCAGAATATGTGCATATAAAACTGCGAATCGAATAAATGAGTGATTTAGAAAATTTCATTATTAATTGTAGATTAGCGCAATCGTGAAAGACGTGTTTTGTATGCGGTACGTGGTCTCATGTTTGACTCAGGTTCAAGTCCTGTGCTCACTTTTCTTTGTTCGATATTTTTATTTCATTTTTTATATTTGGTTTAATTAGAATTGATTTAAAATAGTGTATTCAGCTTTTCTAATACCTGTTTTTTATAAATTTATTTTCTATATAAAATTATTCATACTTCTTTTGAATTGATTTATATGTATTGTAAAACAACCTTAAAGGCAATGCATATGAATATGCAAGTTATAAGTATTGGTTCACTTTCCCTCTGGAGCAGTGATGATGCCTTGGTCCAGCGGCGGGTGTTGCTGACACGTCTCAGCTACTTCTTGATTCTAATTAGCTTTAGGATGTTTAGGTTGGGAGACTTGACTTCGTCCCCTTTGTTGGACTATTGGCCTTGTGGCTCAACAGTGTAAATCAATACATCAAATATTAACGGCGGCGTGCCGGAGTAAAGTCAATCGTTCTTTATTAAACAATTGTCTGGACAAAACTGATTATAAGAATGGAATGAATAAAAGACTAAAGCTAAGTACATAAATGGAAATATGAATCTAAACCTAAATACATAATAAGTACATAAAGATCATGCCATGGGTTTGTGGTCTGTAAAACCGACTCAGCATATTTCCGATCAGAATTCCAACGCTTGCGACACAACGGAAACGGCTGGCCGTTGCTCCGACTCACATTATTTTGTTTATGTTGCATATGTGGTCGGGTTCAGCGACATTGTTTGCGCGCGGGTTGCTCAGTGAATTCATTGCGAGGGACGTTCGATGATTTGGCTGTTAACTAGCCCCCCTTTAAGATTGTTGCCGTCCTCGGTGACACTTAACTCCTTTACCAGTTCTTGCAATTTGATGAAAGATCTTCTCCGGTACCAACACTGATAGATGATGCCAATACAGCCAAAGGCAAGGCTGAGTGTTACACCAACCATGAACCAGACTCTGGGAGTCCCTCCGGAAAACATATCGTCTCTTAACTTCTGAATTATATGCAGATTGTGCTCATTCATCCTTTGTAACATTGGTAGGCTGAGCACTTGGTCGTGTCCTGTAATATTCAGCAATGGTGACGCCGCGATGCCTGGACTCTTGTTTACAACACCATTGTAGTTAATGTACGTGGTCTCGTTTATAGTCGCAATACGTTCAAATGTGATGAGATGTGTGCCTTCAATTGTCATCACTGGGCCGTCATCTACTCTTACTCTTGTTGATAGTTCGTTGACAACGATTATTCCTTCGTCTAATAGGGTAATCGGTTCCAAGTGGCTTGGCTGTGTGTGGCATAACGCTCAACCTCCGGAATGTAATCCGCTGGCGCATGTGTCATAAGCAGATTTCTTGCAGAACGTCGCAAAGTTGGTTGTAGCGCATTCTGTCACAGCTAGGACTCCATCGTCGCATTCAGCTACTATGTCATCATGTACTTGCAGAATGGTGTTATTGTGGGCAACAGGATATATCATAACCTTCTTACAAATAGTCTTAACATTAGGATATTCAATTATTATGTGGATTACTCTATTTGATTGAAATATTTTTATATTTGATACTGCCATTAAACCAACTATTGGGACCTCTGCGAGCTGTTCGGTAAAAATTGATTTTAAATCTTCGTGGTCGAGAATTGCGGGGTTTATGATGTTAGATTTGGCGAGCGTTATAGTAAGCATAAGGTTTTGGATTTCAGTGGTTAACATTCTATTTCGTGCAAGTAAAGTTTCATACAAATGAGGAGAGTCTACGAACTCGCCTTTTTTTTCTTTAATTAATTTATTTACTGCATCAGTTAAAAGGTTAATTTGTTTCTGTGCTTCAGTGATTACTATTACTTGTCTGTTGTTTGATTCTATGAGCTCGGCTTCGGTAAGTTTAATCTTTTCTAAGTCTGATGCATCAGGCGTACCTGCAACGATTTTTAAAGCTGTTCCTAGAAAGTCTAAACTTCTGGCCATTCTATGGTGTACCGTTAAGCTAGATAAAATATTCTGAATATGGTTGATATCTACATCTAACAATTTTCGCATGTGTGACTGAGGGAAAAGTTTTGATAATTTAATTGTATCATCTATAATGCTCACGAAATTAGATAAATTTGTAGAATGTCTCACGTAACTATGTTGTTCCCATACAAAAACGTTTCCGTCCAATATCGGACTGTAGCTTGCGTGCGAGAAATCGGTGATGCGTGCGTGAGTTGTGGATAAGAGTATGAGGGTCACTCCGATGAACCTGTATGAAATGATTAAACTGAATTGTAGTAACTATCTGTAAGAATCTTATGCGTTATGACCTATGTTTACCTCACATTGTCCTTATGGACAACCCTCCCCTTAACAAGTATAGACGTTCCCAGGTCTGCTTGTACGGCGCCCTCTGTGCACAAGGGAGATAGTTTGTTACCTAATATTTTGTTATTTTTGAGGTAAACTTTTTCTCCTACATCAAACATCCTGTTCTGTCTGTTCGGGTTGCATCTAGCTAATTGATCTTGCTGAGCTTTTATTAGTCGATCTTTGATTTTTTGCTTAATTTCGTGCGGTATAGAGTGAATTACATCGAGTGGTTTTTGTTCTGTTACTGAATGTATGGTTTTATTATATTCTATTGTTGCTCTCATGATAGCCTGAACTGTATCACTAACTTTTTTATCCAACTTTAAACACCTTGCGATTTCTATTAATGTACTGTGGAAACGTTCCGCTTGCCCATTGGAACAGCTATGTAATGGGGGGGCGTTTACAACGTCAATGTTAAACTGATTTTTTAACAATGAAGTGATCGTTTCGGAATTAAACGCTGGCTCATTGTCGCAATAAACGGTTTTTGGGTTTGGAAATGTATTAATTATAAGTAAAATGGGGTTAACAATATCGACTATTGATCTAGAAGGTAAGGGCTGGACGACGGTGAATTTGGAAAATTTATCGATGCAAGTCAGGAAAAGTTTCTGATCGGTAGAAAATATGTCAATGTGTAACATTTCTCCGACAAATGAGGGAATTGGCGTCTTCCCGAGTTCTTGTTTTTTGGGGTGTCGGTCGTACTTGGCGATAGCGCAAACTTTGCAATTTAGTACAACCTCGTTAGCCAATTTAGTCATTTTTGGGAAGTAGTAGTCCCGAAGTATCTGTTTTACGTTTTCTTGTGCCGCTCTGTGCGCACGATTATGTTCGGTGTTGACTATTTCTACCTGTTCGTCTTTGTTAGTGATGTCTGACACTATTCTTTTGCAATGCCAGAATTTGGTTGTCGGGAAAATTGAAACCAGCTCATGTTGAAATGCAGCTAAAGTTGTGAGTTCGCAATAAAACGCGTTTACAACATCGGGGTTCACAGCAAGTTTTAATGTTTCTATGAGATTAATTTTATCTGTAAATTGAATTAAGTGACGGGTTTTTTTGCTAAATAGAATAAGTCTTCGATGCAACGAATAACGTGATTCTTCCAAAGTTATCTGATTTCTATAACAATTTAGGGGGTTATCAGTTGTTTGTATAGTGTATGTAAGGGATACCTCACTGTGAATAGTGGCTATGTCTGATTGCGTTTCGTCTTGGAGAGCGTTAAGCTCTTGCCTAGATAAGGCATCTGCGACAAAGTTTTCTTTCCCTGGCTTGTAATGCAATTGGGCGTTATGTTGTTCAATAAACGCCTTCCACCTCTTGATTTTCGCATTCGTATTTTTCTCAGACACTGCGAACGTGAGAGGTTGATGATCTGTAAATATATGTAGCTCTCTTGTACCGTAAAGGTAATTCTGCAGTTTGCCGAGGGCCCATACAATCGCCAACAACTCTCTTTCGTTGGTAGCATAGTGAGTTTCGCACGTTTTTAGCGTTCGGGAGATCATGGTGATGGGTCTACCGCCTTGAGATAATACTGCTCCAATGCCATTTGCAGAAGCATCTGTAGTCAAGTCAAAAGGTCTTTTGAAATCAGGGTACATGAGCATAACATCTTCTGATGCTAGTATGTTTCTCAATCGGTTAAAAGCGTCGCGTTGAGATTCGTCAAATTGGACTGCTACTTTCCTAGACATGTGTTTGCTTACAGTGCCGTTTTCGCCTTTTAGTATATTAGTCAAGGGTCTTGCTATGGCTGCAAAGTCTTTGATAAACACCCTATAGTAGCTGGCTAGGCCTAGAAAAGATCTCAGAGAGTATAAATTTTTTGGTTCAATGTACTCTTGGATCGCCTTGACTTTTTCTGGGTCTGTTTTTGCTCCCTCGCTAGTAACAATGAAGCCTAGATATTCGACACTTTCTTTAAAAAAATTCGACTTTTCCTTGGAGATTCTCATGTTAGCATCGCAAAGTTGCTGAAGTATTATATCGATATGGCGGACGTGGTCTGCGGCATTTTCAGAGAAGATAATTACGTCATCCACATAGACATAACATATCTTTCCGATCTGTTCTCGCAAGATATCGTCGATTGCTCTTTGAAAAATGCTTCCCGCATTTTTTAGACCAAAGGGCAAACGACAGAATTCGTATTTTCCGCCATTTATCGAGAAGGATGTCTTTTCACGATCGTCCTCCGCTAGGTAAATCTGGTGGTATCCGGATTTAAGATCCAGTGTGGTAAAAAACTTAGCCTTTCCGAGGTTAGCTAAGATTACCTGGATACTCGGCATCGGATATCGGTCGGCGATGGTCTTCTCATTTAGTTTTCTAAAGTCAATGACCAGCCGTTTATTCTTATTTCCGTTGGAATCTATTCCTTTCTTATCAACAACCCAGACTGGGCTATTATACGCAGATCTTGATGGCCTTATGATGCCATCTTTCAACAGCTGTGCGACTTCGTTGTTTACAAAATCTGACACGCCTACTGGGTATGGATAGGGCTTTGAATAAACCTCCTTATTGTCTACAATCCGGATCCTGGCGACGGCTGAAGTATTGTAAGGCAGTGCCTCGTTAGAGGTCGCGAATGCACTAATTCTCTTCAGTATCATTTTCTTGAATTCGCCTTTTACGGAATTTGGGACTACGATATCATCGACACGTGTAAAGTTCACGTTATCGCACGGATGGTGATTGAGTATTTCCGAAGTATTACCGTAGTTTATGCTGTTTTCCATCAGGTCAATAGTTACCCCCGCCTGCGTGAGCAGATCGAAGCCTATTATAGCATCAAAGGTGTCAAGGGTATCTAATATGAAAAACGTGGCAACTTTCCCAAAAATTACTATTGAACATTTTTTTTGAATTTTACTGGACCCATGAATGGAGTTCACAGTAAAAGGGGTGTCGACTGGTGTTACGTTTTTTAACTCCTTTACGGGTTTAATGTAACTTTTTGCCGCCCCGGTGTCGATAAGAATCTTTAATGTTTTGCCAGCCAATTGACGCTCGACGAACGGCAATCGGGAACGACCTCTAAAAAATTCAATAAATCGTTGTCCTCGGGTTCGCCACTTTCGTCATCTATTTCAGCACGCGCAGTTTCGGCCATTTCTTCGTATTCTTTCTCGTCTTGGGTAGGCGCTCGTTGCGTAATATTGTTAATCTTTTGGCGCCTATAGCCTGACGTGCGTTCTGAAGTGTTATGCCTTTTCCGAGCCCCGTCTTGTGTAGAATAGCCCTGTGGCTTTCCCCAATTGGTCTGTTGTCTTAACTTGGACATCGAAGGATCAACGTCCATGGATTGAGCCTGATACTTTGATTGTGGCTCTTTGTCATTCGCTAGCGTTTTAGGGTCAGCTTGCTGTGCCCTGCTTTGGCCTTGATTTCCCACAAAATGTGGATTTCTTTCCTGGCCCCTGCCTTGTCTAGCTTGGTTACGATTGCCAAATCTAGTATTATCGCCGCTTTGGTTTCTTTCTTCAATTACTTTAGCATAAGATGCAGCAAATGCGCTTCTTTCGATGCTATTTTCAGCCTCACGGGCCACTGCTAATGCAGATGGCAAATCCTTGGGCTTCGCTGGGATTACTAAAGATTTTAGGGGCCTCCTAAGTCCTGCCATGAAAGCGTGTAGTGCATCGTCTCTAATTTCTGCACAAAGAATGGACGCAGCTTGGTCGTCATGAGTCATTACTATTTTATTTGTGACCAGAGTGAGCTTCTTTTCTACCTCATCGTAATATTCCATTAAGTTTAGGTCACCCTGCCTAACCAGTTCTAGTTGCTGCCTAAGTACGCGCAAGGATGTTTTGTCTGCGTACGAGCAGTCGAGCCTAGCGATAATGGCGTCAAAATTAAGCACTGTATTGTGCGACGTAAGGATGGCATGAGCTGGACCAGTTACTTTGTTTTTTAAAATGGCCACAGCCTCGTAATACGCCTCGCTGCCTACGTATCTTTTGAAAATCTCATATGCGTCTATAGCCGCCTGTCGCCACGACACGTATTCCTCATGATTTCCATTGAAGCTAGGCACTGATTTTACAACGTCTAACTTCACCTCACATCCCACACTAGGGTCAATTGTTACTCTCTGGTATGTTTCAACTTGTGGGGTCTCTATTCTTAACGCATTAACCTGACCTCTAACTGTTTCAAGTTCCGCTCGGAACTCGTCTTTTAGTCTCCTCTCTTGTTCGAGGAGCGCACTGTTTACCGCACCTTCTACTAACGCTTTTAGTAATGCCGGCTCCATTCCTAATTGACCGTTTCTTCCTGGCCTAAATCCTATTTCTTGCTCTTCGTCACTGTCGTACTCTATCTTTATATTTCTATAAGCCCAAGTCATGAGCAGCCAATGAAGCGAAAATATCAACTTGTTTCTCTTTTTTTTTTTTCAACAAAAAAACTGCACTTGCACGTCAATAATTTCGCGACTATACCGTAATGCTCACTTTCGCATTGACAATTTATTCACAATTTTTTTATTTAAAATAGTTTTTCATCAATACCTTTTCTAATTTTTACCGAACATTCGCTTACATGTTCTTGTTTAGGGCCATGGTGTTCCTAACTTAATAGATATCGTAAGATTATCTAATTCCAGTTTTAACTCTGTTGGGCGCCAGTTATAAGTATTGGTTCACTTTCCCTCTGGAGCAGTGATGATGCCTTGGTCCAGCGGCGGGTGTTGCTGACACGTCTCAGCTACTTCTTGATTCTAATTAGCTTTAGGATGTTTAGGTTGGGAGACTTGACTTCGTCCCCTTTGTTGGACTATTGGCCTTGTGGCTCAACAGTGTAAATCAATACATCAAATATTAACGGCGGCGTGCCGGAGTAAAGTCAATCGTTCTTTATTAAACAATTGTCTGGACAAAACTGATTATAAGAATGGAATGAATAAAAGACTAAAGCTAAGTACATAAATGGAAATATGAATCTAAACCTAAATACATAATAAGTACATAAAGATCATGCCATGGGCTTGTGGTCTGTAAAACCGACTCAGCATATTTCCGATCAGAATTCCAACGCTTGCGACACAACGGAAACGGCTGGCCGTTGCTCCGACTCACATTATTTTGTTTATGTTGCATATGTGGTCGGGTTCAGCGACATTGTTTGCGCGCGGGTTGCTCGGTGAATTCATTGCGAGGGACGTTCGATGATTTGGCTGTTAACTTGCATTCATATATGTATGTGTGTATTTAATCTCTTCAGTCAAATCTGAACTACTTACATACACATATTGATGAGAAAATATTCTAATATCCATCCAGGAAGCCTAACGCGCATATTCACATATGTGTATAAATATATGTACAAACTACCACCATTCTAACAAACCCAGAACACAAGCTTCTGCGCACACTTGACACTTGGGATATGTATACCCTATGAGCAAAAAGAACCGGGAAGGTGATGTTGACTGCTTCCTTCGATTGCCAAGGCATAGTCCACCATGAGTACCTTCCATCGGGCCAGACAGTCAATAGAGAATATTATTTATCCGTTTTGAAACCTTAGAGAGATGCTGTGTGTTGCAAACGGCCGGAAATGTGAGCAAACAATTCTCAGATTTTGCATGATGATAACGCGCCATCGCACTGATCAAAGAGAATACAAATCGGCCTGCCGGGGGTGTTTGGAGGACTGGGTTAAACGTTGGCACATGTGTGTTGCTTCAGACTGGTCATATTTTGAAGAAGATAATATAAATTTGCCTTAAATTTAACTCTGTTTTGTTTAATTTATACATTCTCGGTACTTTCTGATCATAAGGTCCATACATGCGACTTTGCGGACAGCAATGTGTGATTCGCTGGAAGTCGCATTAACTCGCGACTGTTGCACAGTTAGAAGACATATTTACATACATATAAGGGTGCATACATACATACGGAGCCGCGGCCACTCGACATGACAAAAATTTAAGATTTATCAAATATTGGCAAATAATTCCACGCGAAATATTCCAATATTGACTATTTTCGAATGGTCGCGAAAATTGACATATGGGCGGCTCGTTTTATGAATGAAATTGAAATATGAGCTCTAACTTATGAATGAACTTTTTGTTTTTGTTCTAAATTGTTCAGCGCCGTCGCTGATAGAATCATGGCAGGCTTAGATTTTAGCTTTGGGCGACATGCGCATGTGAGGTATGTGTTTTTGTTGTGTTCTAGAACATTTTAGAATGTGTGGTGGCAAAGCGGCCATCGCGTTGCGCTTGCTGTTACTTTTGCGTCTAACAAAGTATTGTGTTTTTGTAAGTATAATATTAGGAATATCGACTGGTGAAAGACAAAAGTACACGGAAGCAAGAAGGGAGCGCTGTGCTCGCGCATATTATATATGCTTGAATGTATGAACGTGCATGGATGTAGTAACATATGAATACAATTATTTTGTAGGAAGTTTAGAAGGCAAGTAGGTATACTCGTATATGTATGTATATATGCTAGGACATAAAGTGGGTATATATACATACATAGAGCAGAATTGTTTTTGCGCTTGTTAGGAAGATTGTATGTTTATTTGATTTATTGTAAGAATGTGATGTGCTGTGACATGTGTACATATGTACATACATAAGTCAAGGTTATTTGGGCATACTTGCATATGTGTTTTTTTTTTTTTTTTTTTTTTTTTTTTTTTTTTTTTTTTTTTTATGGAGGTGGCACAAAGCATTGAAAGCCGAAAAGTGTGAGACTTGCCTTTCGGCTCACCCACTAAAAACCCACCCCAGCTCCGTTTCCCTCCCGCGGGACAACCGTTAAGTAGTACTTCACGGAAGGGGGAGCGGCCTATTGCCTCTTCATGAAGATCTGCGCTGTTGTTCAGCGCTACGCAGTTTGGAGATTACTATTTTTGCCATATTACATACAGCGGACCAATATTCTTCGGACTCTATCATAATATCGACAAGGTTATCAGCCGTAATTGGCTTCCCCACCCTAGTGCTTAGTTCCCCCCTTTCTAACGCAAATCGCGGACAGACAAACAAAACATGTTCTGCGTCTTCTGCAGTTGGTGCACAATGAGAAGAGTACGGGTCGTCTTCGTGCTTTAACCTGTATAAGTAGGATTTGAAGCACCCATGTCCTGTTAGTATTTGGGTCAGGTAGTAATCTAACTGTCCATGTTCACGGTTAATCCATTTGGAAATAATGGGAATCAAACGGTACGTCCAGCGTCCGTTGGGAGACGAGCTCCATTTTTCCTGCCATAAACGCTGGCTGCGCTCCCTTGCTATCCTGCGTATTGTCTGTCGTTCTGAAGTAGCTTTGTTTTGGTAAACTTCAGCGTACTCTTTTGCCATTAAATTTATTGGGAGTAGACCTGCTATAACCATAATGGCGTCTTCCGATACCGTGCGAAACGCGCAGCACACTCTGAGGGCACTCAATCGGTACACCGATTTCATACACTTCACATACGAGCTGTAGTTTGTGGCTTCCGCCCATGCCGGAGCTGCGTACAGCAAAATCGATGAGACCACAGTATTAAGAAGTCTCCTGCTGTTTTGCCTAGGGCCTCTAATATTCATCATTAGTCGTGTTAGCGCAGTTACTGCTTCTGCCGCCCTGCTGCTCGCGTACAACAAGTGCTCTTTGAAATTGAGCCTACGGTCAATTATTACGCCCAGGTACTTAATGAATGGTTTCGATTCTATACCATGGTCGCCCACCATTATATTAGCTGACTCCACAATCTTCCTGCTGCTAATTAATACAACTTCAGTTTTATGGTCCGCAAGAGTTAGACCACTGTTACATAACCATCTCTTTACCATGCCGACAGCCCGGTTGCATGTTTCTTCGGCTCGACGGAGTGTTTTGGCCACGACCACAACAGCTATGTCGTCAGCAAATCCAATGATTTGCGACCCTAGAGGCAGACTGAGGCGCAAGACTCCATCGTACATGACGTTCCAAAGTAAGGGTCCCAGGAGTGAGCCTTGTGGAACTCCGCCAGTTATTTTGTGCTCTTTTACCCCAGCATCGGTTTTATAGCGCAGTGTTCTGTCGGAACGGTAACTGGCGACAATCCTGCGAATGTACCTTGGAACGTGGAAATTATCAAGGGCGATCAGATTTTTGCTCCAATTCGCCGTATTGAAGGCGTTCTTGACGTCTAGTGTCGCAATTAGGCAATACTCCTTGCTACCGTTTAGCCATCGAGTACCTTCAATTGCCTTCTGCGCAATGGTCTTGACTGCAGACACAGCATCTGTTGTTGAACGGGCTTTCCGGAATCCGAATTGTCGGGGTGATAGACCGCCTACATCCTCTATAGCAGCCTCCAGACGGACTGCAATCAGTCGTTCCAGGATTTTTCCTGCAGTGTCGAGCATGCACAGGGGGCGGTAGCCTGTAGGGTCTTCCGCAGGCTTGGATCCTTTTGGTATTAAAACCAGTTTCTGCAACTTCCACTGGGTTGGAAATGTACCTTCCTTTAGGCATGTATTGTAGAAATCTACAAAAATGTCGGTACGACTTTGAATAGCAACTTTTAAGGCCTCGTTGGGGATTCCATCCGGTCCGGGAGCTTTATTATTTTTAATCCGTTTTATGATCATAAGGAGTTCTTCTTTGTTGGTTAGCTGCAAATTCTGGTCGCCTTCACAGGATCCTACCAATTCGTGGTCTCGTATAGTGTCTTGGACGGGGAACAGAGTTTCTACTACATTACGCAGTGTAGTTGGGCATGTTGTTGGGAGTGGCTTAAAGACTTTGAGCATTTTCATAACAAGCCTGTAACCGAGGCCCCAAGGGTCGTTATCGGCATCGTCGCATAGCTGCAGGAAACACCGGCGCTTACTGTTTTTGATTGCCTTTTTTAGGGCCTTGCTTCCTTGCTTATATTGGAGCTGGTTTTCTTGAAAACTGTCCGTACCCCTAGATCGTTGGTAGATTCGCCTTGCTCTTAAACATTCGCTGCGCAGTTCTGCAATGTCTGCTGTCCACCAGTAGACAGGTTCGCTGTTGCGCTTATTGGGCCTCGTTTTGGACATGGCTGCGTCGCATGCCTCTGTTAGGTGTCTCATGGTTTGTTTTGTTTTCTCAGATGCATCCCCTCCGAGAGTTACATCTGCCAGCATGATTTCGATAATCTCAGCCTCCATTGTTTTAACTTTGTACCGCGTGTCGTAGTTATTTGAGAACCTTTCTTCGCCGTGCTTCCTTATTTCACAGATTATTGCGAGGTGATCGGTCCGAGTGTAATGCTGGCTGACGAACCATTTCGTGTCGCGAACAAGACTAGAACTCACGAAGGTAAGGTCGATTATAGACCCCGTTCCCACCTTTTGATACGTCTGTTGACTTCCTGTGTTCATCAAGGCTATATCTAGCATAGCGAACGCTTCCAGCAGGGCTTGCCCTCTAGGGCTTGTCCGTGGGCATCCCCAGTTAACAGCCCAAGCGTTGAAATCACCGGCTACGATGACAGGTCTATGCTCCTTTACATCCTGGGCGAGGTTCTCCAGGATGCCTGTTGCTTCCAGCAGAGTTAAGCTGGGTGGTAGATAACATCTGTAAATGTATGTGCCTTCAACGCGTGCACGTACGAATCCGCGGGCTGCATTCACGCTCATCAGTTGGGATCTATTTGCTCCACAGTTCCAAATCGTTGACTTGCCTGTTGTGTCAGAGGCCCAGCCGTTACCTTTTTTGTGTTTATAGGGCTCACTGAGTATAGCAACATCTACTTTGTGTTCCCGTATAGTCTGCTCGAGTAGGTCCTGGGCGCTTTCACAGTGGTTAAGATTTAGTTGCAAGATCTTCATTTCTGCCGAATATCTTTAAGAGCTCTCAGATATTGAGGGCACTTACTGCTGGTCATCGCATGCGCCGTATCACTTGCCTTTTCCTTCTTGCACATTATACAGCTTGCTGTTTGTGTGCAGTTTTTGGCTTGGTGGTCCTTATTGCCACATTTGAAGCAGGTGTTTGTAAGGTCAGCTGTGATTTTACAGCTTACTGCCACATGCCCATATTCCATGCATTTAAAGCATCTTTTTGGCTCGATCTTCTCCCGTATGCGACAAATTACGAGGCCTATACGGATTTTATTAGCTTCCACCAGTTTGGTAGCGATTTCCGGTGTTACCTTTAACGTCGCCGTTTGTGTTCCTCCATAAGCTTTTCTCAGACCCAGGATGGCTGAGATAGGTACGTCTAGCTGTTGAAATTGTTTTGCTACCGCCTCGTGGACTTCTTCCTTTGTCGTGATTTCATCAAGGTCACGAATTTCGACCTGTCTCAGCTCCGTAAGTGCCCTGACATCTACAGTTTGCCCTAAGGCCGCCTAAACAGCTTCATGAACCTTCGAGGTATTTGGGTCTGATGATTTTTCTAGCAGCAGCAGTAACTCTCCTTTGGCTGTTTTCTTTACTCCTTGTATATTATTGCTAAGCTCCTTAAGACTTGGCTCTGTCTTAACGCGCTTCAGGATTTCGGCATATGAGATGCTACCAGCGCTTTTGACTACAATAGCGTCCTTACGTGGAGGTCTTCTCCGTCTTCGATTGCTTTTGGCGTCGCTATTTTCCGTCTTCTTATCGTCTCGCTTTAGAGTATTCTGCGTAGACCCCTTTTGGTTCTTCTTCGATTTAACCAATTGCCATTTTTCCGTGCTTGTTTGCTCATTCGTTGTAACCGGCGTATTCCTCAAGACTTCAACCCGGCTAGTCTTGCTTCTTTTGGCTGAGCTTACGGCGGCGTTAACAATTGCCCTCTTTGGCGTGCAATCCGTTGTGCGCTTGATCAGAGGTGATGTTTGCGTCCCTTTGTCTTGAATGACAGGTTTCGCCTCATTCGTCCCTCTTGGTGCCTGGTTCATCGGGGTAAAGACAGGTCTTCCTAGTTTCTTATGGAGATCCGCTATATTCGCTATCAGATCCCTCATTGGCTGATTGATGTTTCGCTTCGGAAGCTCCATCATTTCCGCTAACTCCTTGACTTTATCGCCAATTGCTTGGTGAATTTCTTCAGCCGTCATCGCCTTCACGCAACCGAAGTGCTGCATACACGGTGACGCCGATCTAGTCCTTCCCGTGTCTGGTAGCGAATGCGTCAGCCTTGAACTCCTTTGGAAAGGGTTTTAAGGAAGTCCCCACAGCCATTATTGCCATCTGCAATAGCTGTTGTGATTTTTGCTGATACTTCAGCCTCTTCTGTCGTTTGTAGTTTTGTATTGTTTGTATTCATTTTGTGTGGGCCCCAACTTCTAAGTCGTTATCCATATTCCGATGCGTAGTCACCATTGACGATTCCATGGTTGTCTTTGCATGCAGGGAGGCCATGCTAGGGTTGACAAAGTCTCCTTATGGGAGCTTAAGTTCAGAGCCGAATCAGTGTTAACTAGGAATATTACATCTAGACCTACGCCGACACTTAATGGCGACGGAATATGGAGCGTTCCTAGAGATTTGCCATCATTTTAACGGGCGGGGGCAACTGCACCATTAGCCTGAATGCCGTTTCTGCTGGATACCACTCCGCATACTAAGGAAACAGAATAGTGCAGTCGTCAGCTCAAGATTTTACCTATATCCAATCATTTTCCAGTACGCCATAATTAAGACCTTACAGGGCTCAGTCTTAATGTCATTGTTGATGGTTTGACAGCCGCACCTAACATGGTGAACAGACGGTGACCAGGAAGCCGTCCATTATGGAGCCGTCGCGCCTGGTTTTTTGTATTACTCATCATGCCTACACATGATGAGGTGGACACCTATATCTAAGAGGCGGTGTCTTCTCGCTACTGTCACAAGAACTTCATCAGATTTATGCTGGCTTTTATACCGCATCCTCCGCTCCTGATCGCTCAATTGTCGGGGGTTGCTTATTCGTCTAGACTTATTTCGCAACTGGCCTGCTACTACAGGCTTTCCGGCTATCCGCAACCTGCCGACCCCCACGGTAGCTTAGAGCCCAGCTTAGCAGTCCGATCCCTAGGGAGCGTGGACCTCCGTGATACTTGCATATGTGATATGATGTTCTTGCGCTTGTGCATTATTGTTTTTCATATACAAATGTACATACATACATATGTATGTAAATGCTGTCGAATACATAAACTATAAATTGACATACAATATAAAATAAGTGTTGATTTATCTTAAACCGTTCTTTTTTTCTGAATGCAAATACCTCCTATTGACATGAACATACATATTATGTACTTATGTATACTATCATATACCATCATTTATTTACATATAAAGTATACGTTCATTTATGTACACATGTGTGTAATGAAAAACTTCATGAATTACTTTCAGAACTTTATTAAAATTTATTCGCGTCGCGCGCATGCACAAAACCTTTTGTTCACAACGCAGGCGCAGAAATAAACGCTCTGCGTATTTATACTCCCCACTTGACTCGCCATCAATTCTCGGTGCAAATGTTTTTTTTTTTCGTTTTAAATTTTTTTTTTTTTTAATGTAATCGTAAAAAAATTTGTAATAAATTTTATGTATCCGCTTATCATTTCAAAAGTAACAAAATGGTAAAAAAATAAGCAGTCGAAGAAATAAACGCACCGCCTATTTTTCCTCGCCACATGTTAGACTCGAGTTCAATTCCCGGCGCAAACTTTTTTTTATAAATTTTTTTTTTATTGTAATTGAAAAAAAAAATTGTGTAATAAATTTTACGTATTCGCTTATTATTTCAAAAATACGAAAATAGTAAAAATTTAATTGGTTTAATGTCGAGGTGAGAAATGTGTTGTGTGTTGAGGTGAAAGATGTGTGGTGTTTCTAATTTTTGTGTGGGCAAAAGTCAGTGAGGTGTCTATAAACTCGGTGTTCTAAATTCCCTTACTTCAAATCTTTCAAATCTCAATTGTACTAAAAAAAGCTCACAGTAACATTTGCACCTTCTCATTGCATTAACATTCTCTGGTTAAACGTCTAAAACAGGGTTTGTTAACTTTTGTTAATCTAGGGTGATAATTTAAGTTACTTCAATTTCCTTCTAAACTATAGATTTCAAAAGATGCTAAATGTTATTAGTTGACAAATTATATAAATGATTAAAAAAATATTTTACAAATAACCAAAAATTAAAAAAAAAACAAAGTTAATGCGACTAAAAAACAAAACAAGTATATGCGGTGAGCTCAAAGTTGATTTGAGCCCCTTCCGTTCAAAACACTAACTTTTATTTTGTTCTTTGTTTTTGAAGTGAAAACTTCTTTAGAATCGTTGGGAGTGATTTGAGACTCGATGAAACGAAAAAGCGACACCAAAAAGAAGAAGAAAAAAGATATACGTATATATATGTATGTATAGAAAATGCTTCATTACCAGGCATACAGAAGGATGGCATAAGCAAATTTAAATTTTTGAATTTATATTTGTATGTATATATGCGGATATATGTATATATGTTGTGTGTATGTACATATGTGCCTCGCCACAGCAAAACATACGGTAAAATTTCTCAAGAAATCCAGCGCGCATTCATAGGCACAGCATTGCATGTACAGTAGGGCGGGTCGATTTAAAAATCGCTCATTGCTCTATGAAAATCGTATTCTAGGGATCAAAATAAGAAACTTTGCCGAAGGAACCATACCTCTAAAACGAATTCTGATGTCCCCCAATTTCAAAATATCACCATTTTTGACCTTTACATGAAAAAATCAGCTAAATGGCTATGTTTTTTCTTTATTTTTATTTATTTATAATATTATCTATTTTTTCTCTTAAGAAATTTATTTAGTCAGAACATATGTAAATGAATGAATGTGAGTTATAGAAAATAAACTAAAAAGTTCGACCCATATTGGGGGACATCAGAAATCGTTTTAGAGGTATGGTTCCTTCGACAAAATTTCTTATTCTGATCCCTAGAATATGATTTTCACAGAGCAATGGGCGATTTTTTTGCCTTCCGACAAATCGACCCGGCCTAATGTATAGTAACCTTGAACAGGCAGCTGCGGTTTTCGAGCATTTAGAAACATATATTTACATACATATATGGGTGCAAACATATTTACGGAGCCGCGGGCCCTCGACTTGACAAAAATTGAATATTGGCAAATAATTCTACGCGAAATATTCCAATATTGACTATTTTCGAATTGTCGAGAAAATTAGCATATGGGCGGCTCGTTTTATGAATGAAAGTACTTGCTCTTAGAACTATGAGCTCGAATTTATAAATCAATTTTTTGATGATGAGTTTTTGTTGCACAGTACAATAGTTGAAACTGTTCGGCGCCGCCGCGACTGTTCAGCGCTATGGCAACTAGGATGATGGCCGCTACGCCTGCGCCTATTAATGCATTTTGTTCTTGTAGTCGCTAGGCATAGAATTTTAGCTTTGGACGACATACGCATTTACAGGAATAAAGTGAGTGGCCTGTGTGTGCGGTTGTATGTAGACGCATATGTGTATATTAATAAGCATTGTTTTGCTGGAAGTTCAGAACACAAATATGTATGTACGTACATAGGCTAGGCCATACCCTACAAGACAGTGCTGAGTACTTTCGCCAAAAATTCCAACACATTGACAAATATTTTATTAGTCTCTAATACATGCGCATTGACAAATTGAAAATTGTCGAAAGAGCAAAAGAGATAACTAAATGTGAAACTCTTTTTCTCGTGAAAGCGCTGTTGAAATGCTCCTTTTTTATACTATTCGTCAGTAATGCCACAGCGGGAGAAATATTGATTGGGTATTTTTTAAAACAAAAATTGGGAATTTACAGTGTCCTTATTTTCATTGATGTAGATACATATAAGTATAAAAAAATAAGCACACTGAGTATAAAATACATAAATAAGCAAAAAATTAAAAAAACATACATATTTACATACAAAAACCAACACTCAGTTTTCAATGGAATTACATGTATTCAAAATGTATTCAGGAAAGTGTGATTGAATTTGACAGTGGTCTCATAAAAATTATATTATAACCCAAAAAACATATTATATAATATTTTAAACAATTTATTATATGTATTACATTTAAATCGCGAAATTTTTCCTTCAACGTAAAAACGAACTGTTTTCGTCAATTATTTTTTGTGCTCTATTTCTGGCAGCACGCCATTCCGACTATTAGTTGTTCCCTGGAATTGGCAATACTAAGAAGTATTGAAAGGAATTTCTAGCCGCGCTTTCAAACAAAAAGCGCATCTAGTTATTCATAATTGTAAAAATTTTCCTCGTGGAAGGCGGTTGTGTTTTTTGTGATTGTGAAAAGTGCATTGTGAAAAAAATCGAGTGTAAATCAGGTATGTATATTTAAATTCTAACCAAATGTTATTTTATCGTGGTTTTATAAGCATTTTGGTAAAATAAGAATTTTTAACGTTCTACGTTACCGGATTTATATCCGGCCATGGACTTCAGCAGTATTCTCCGTATATGTATGGAGAATGCTTATGCTGCTACAACAAAAACAAGAACAAAGTGTGAAGTTGCAATTTTGTGGCTGCTCTGAACAAATTGTGATATTTTGTTCAAAATACTGAAAAGTGCGATAAAATAATAGTTTCATAAAAAGTAAAAATAATAAATATAATAATATAAAAATAATAATAATAATGAAATAATAATATAGAAATAATAAAAATTTTCTTTTTTTCAGAAGATTATACATAAAATAAAAGGAAAGGAAAGGAAGGAAAATATAACGTGAACTTTAAACAAGGTATTGTAAATTACTAACATAAACTTAAGTAGTTAAATACTAACTAACAAAAATTTTCAGAAGTGGAAATAAGTCAGTGGCAAGAAAATGACGGTACAGTTTTATGTACTTTTATTTGTGGTTTTATATATTCTTATTTTATTTCAGAAATACAAATTCGAAGGCTTCAATTTGGGGTGGAATGTCCCCATGACGAGCGCTCTGCACCAAAAAAGCCTGCTCTTCCCAAAAAGTTGTCGTCACCTAAAGGCAGACACGCGGCAATAATAGCTGAGTTAAGCGCTATCCAGATATGCCAGGACCAAATATTGGCGAAACTGGATAGCGTCGAGACCCGTCAACTGGGCGTTGCTGGCCAAGTAGCTGACATACAAAGTGCCATTTTCGATAAGGTAATAACAGACTTTCACCATATGTACTATATATTTCGTTTGTAACATCGAAATTTCCCTTTTCAGATGCCGGAACGTGGTGAGATGCAAGCGCAAAGTAAGCTGTTGCGCGAATGCAAAGTGCTGACAGCTAGGGTTCAACAGTCTGTCAGTCGCATCACCGGGGACGCGGAAAGCGAGGAATCCATGGAACTTGCTGCCATGTTTCCCGTATTATCGGTGGAGCAAGTGCAGGCTGTTGAAGCCAAGCTGATAAATAAAGCTTACGCCGACGCAATGGTAACATAATAAAATGAACGCTAGTATAATTTGAAAATAACACTATTTCTTCCATATGTAGATTGGGCTTCTGGCAAGATCAAAATGCACGAAAGGGACGGTTGACGGGGTTATGCGTTATCTTTTCACAGATGACGCCATGTACAGCTTCAACTTAGAAGGAAGAGCAGGAAAGATACCACTTCTTAGACTTAAGGCGGTTGAACTTATATTTGGTAAGTACATAGCAAAAAGAAGAATACCTACGAGTTGCTAACAATTATTTCATTTATTAGACCTCTTTTCAGAAAAAACAAAAGAAGATGTACAAGGCGCTATTAGGAAGTATGTTCGTTTAAACCACAATAGGTCTAACCAAAAAAAATATATTAACAGAAAAACTTCAAATGTGTAAATGTGTAAATATGTAAAATCTTTAAATATGTAAAATCTTGAAATGTGTAAATGTGTAAATATGTAAAATCTTTAAATATGTAAAATCTTGAAATGTGTAAATGTGTAAATATGTAAAATCTTTAAATATGTAAAATCTTGAAATGTGTAAATGTGTAAATATGTAAAATCTTTAAATATGTAAAATCTTGAAATGTGTAAATATGTAAAATCTTTAAATATGTAAATATATAATATAAAATTTTATAATAACTAGTTTGTAAACAATAAATGAATATAATAATATAAATGTAATTTCGTTTTCGTCGTGTAATTTCGAATGAGGAGTTTAGGCCATTTGTGCTGATGAGTTTGTGATGACAACAATGAGGCGTTTGTGCTGATGAGTTTGTGATGACAACAATGAGGCGTTTGTGCTGATGAGTGTCTGATGACAACAATGAGGAGTTTAGGCCATTTGTGCTGATGAGTTTCTGATGACAACAATGAGGAGTTTAGGCCATTTGTGCTGATGAGTTTGTGATGACAACAATGAGGAGTTTAGTGTGCCTTTAGAGCAGGGCAGATATATTTTTCAGTTATAGGAAATTGCTATTGGTAAAAGAGAGATAGAATATCACACCGACAAGGGGAAACTATCAGAACTTTCCCACGGCTAGAACAAAAATGTGTAGTTGGATGATGATAGTGATGATGATAATATGAGTGCTAATATGATAGTCAGCTGTCTTGTAGGGGTATAGCATACATACATATGTATAAAAAATTCAAACCAAGCGTCCTACGAATGTTTGCGTGTATGTTAGTACGTCTGTGTATTATACGCGTTACGACGCTCATAATAGCAACCGCGTGTGCTGTATTGCGTCCGTATTTTTATATACATATAATTATCCCGCTCCTAATGCTGCTTTCGTCTCATTCTCTCTCAGTTTGTTTTACGGAAGGTTTCACTTCTATCGCGTCTAACCGTTAGACTGGTATTTTTTTTAATCTAAGAATTTTGTTAACATTTTAATAGTAGAAAGCTTTTTATGTTGACATTTTTATTTCTATTTTTTATAATAGTAACTAAATGTGAAATTACATGAGACTCGTTGAATAAGAGCACTAATGGATTTGTCTAAAAATAAAAACCATGCTTGAAAAGCTTTGTTTTTTTTACTTATACAATCTACAATATTCATAATATTCTTTTTTAATAGGTTTTGGGGTATCTGGTGTGCTCCTGGCTTTTTGGAAGCAGTTTTTAGATCATGTTAGTTGATGTGACTTACATTTGCAAAAATGTATTTAAAATATGATTGGCTATGCAGGGTTAAACCAAATACAAAAAATTAAATAAAAATTAAAATAAAAATAAAAATAAAAGGAGCAAATGTTAAATGAGCTTTTTTCGAGTACTAATTTGTAGATTCATACTAAGGAATTTTCAAATTCAACTTTCCTCACTAGTGGGTGATTGCAGATATTTACCACGCAAGTGGAGGGTTTCTATACTTACTTACAACGCTAGGACAGAAATTCAGATTTTTTCTGCGTTTACCACACTACTAAGGAATTTCATAAGATTTTTCGGCACAGTCTGAGGAAATCGACTTATTTCATGCCCACAGCGAAGCGAATAAATTTGCGATTAAGAAGGCCGCGCGGCAGTTAATTTGTGGTGCAGAAGCTAAAGTCGGCGGAATAATTCGTTTTGTTTTTTGGCACGTATTTAATTCAGGTTCAAGTCCTGAAGTCATATTTTTTTTCTTGAACATTTTTTTTTACAATTCAAACCAGGAAAGTTTGGTAAAATTTTTGAGTTTATTTTAATTAAAATTTCTTTAAAATACTGTTTTTTTTGTATTTCATAAATGGAAGTTTCTTTTCGGTATAAAATAGTTCATACTGGATATGACCTGATTTTAATATGAATCAATCAAAACAGAAAATATGTACATACCTATGTCTTTAATCTCTTTTATCAAATCCAAATTATATTGATGAGAAAATATCATTCTAATATCCGTCGAGAAAGCCAAACGCGCATACACACATATATATGCATATAATTACGCATACAAACTTTCAACTAACGCAGAATATGTGCATATAAAACTGCGAATCGAATAAATGAGTGATTTAGAAAAGTTTATTAGTAATTATAGTTTAGCGCAATCGTGAAAGACGTGTCGTGTATGCAGTACATAGTCCCATATTTGATTCAGGTTCAAGTTCTTTACACACTTTTCTTTGTTCGATATTTTTATTTAATTTTTTGTATTTGGTTTAATTAGAATTGATTTAAAATAGTGTATTCAGGTTTTTCTAATACCTGTTATTTAGAAATTTATTTTCTATATAACATTATTCATACTTCTTTTGAATTGGTTTATATATATGTAAAACAGCCATAAAGGCAATCATATGAATATGCATTCTTATATTTAATCTCTTCAGTCAAATCTGAACTACTTACATACACATATTGATGAGAAAATATTCTAATATCCATGGATGCATCCAGAAAGCCAAACGCGCATACACGCATATGTATATAAATAAAGGGTCCGCCATATAACTTTACGGAATTAAAAATGCTATAAAAAAGGAACTACTCAATATTTTTCCAAACTGTTTTTTTTATTTTAAAGTACAATCCTTCCGGTTAATGACGGAACACAACTTCATTCATATGGCTGCTACGGCAAGCCATGCACCATCCCATACGATCGGTCCAATTTTTCAACACATTTTCGATTGTATGCGGCTGTATTTCAGCTATGACATTGCGTATGTTGGCCTTCAGTGCATCAATTGTTGCTGTTTTGTTGGCATAACACTGGTCTTGGCCGCTGCAACTATATTTTCGGGTGTACGCACGGTGTTTGGTCGGTCACGCTTTGGTTTGTCAATAAGCAACCCAGTTTCTCTTACTTTTTTCGCAAAGTAACGCACATACGCTTCATTCGGTGCTTTTCTTCTTCCCATTGCCGTACGTAATTTTCGTACACATTCTGCAAGATTACCATGATTTTCAAAGTAATGTCGCAATATTTCCCAGCGTTCTTTGAGCGTATACAAACCATTTTCGTTCAGCGGAAGAATAAAATTAATTTTCTGTCAAATCAGATGACAACTAAGTGTTACCATTCTTCAAATAATACCTAGTTCAAATCCGTAACGATAGATGGCGGGCCCTGTATATATAAATATGTATGTATATACAAACCTTCAACGAACGCAATATGTAAGCAGTCAATAAAGAATATTATTTATCCGTTTTGAAGCCTTAGAGAGATGCTGTGTGTTGCAAACCGCCGGAAATGTGAGCGAACAATTCTTAGATTTAGCATGATGATAACGCGCCATCGCACCGATCAAAAAGATCAAAGAGAAGACGACGAAGGAGCTGAAGGCCATGTCGGCCTGCCGGAGGTGTTTGGAGGACTGGGTTAAACGTTGGCACATGTGTGTTGCTTTAGATGGGTCATATTTTGAAGGAGATAATATAAATTTGCCTTAAATTTAACTCTGTTATGTTTTATTTAAACATTCCCGGTACTTTTTGATCATAGGGTACATATATGCGGCTTTGCGGACAGAAATGTGTGATTCGCTGGAATTGTTCAAGGAAGCTAAGTCGCATTAACTCGCGACTATCGAACAGTTAGAATACATATTTACATACATATAAGGGTGCATACATACATACGGAGCCGCGGCCACTCGACATGACACAAATTCAAGATTTATCAAATATTGGTAAATAATTCCACGCGAAATATTCCAGTATTGACTATTTTCGAATGGTCGCGAAAATTGACATATGGGCGGCTCGTTTTATGAATGAAATTGAAATAAGAGCTCGAACTTATGAATGAACTTTTTGGTTTTGTTTTAAACTGTTCAGCGCCGTCGCTGATAGAATCATGGCCGCTGCGACTGCGTCTACGAATGTATTTTGTTTTTGTAGTCGCTAGGGTTAGATTTTAGCTTTGGGCGGCATGCGCATGTGAGGTATGTGTTTTTGTTGTGTTCTAGAACATTTTAGAATGTGTGGTGGCAAAGCGGCCATCACGTTGCGCTTGCTGGGAGCGCTGTGCTCGCGCATATGTACCTACATACAAATATGCATGAATGTATAGTATGAAAGTGCATGGATGTAGCAACATATGAATACAATTATTTTGTAGGAAATTTAGAAGGCAAGTAGGTGTATATGTATGTATATATGCTAGGACAGTGGGTATATATACATACATAGAGCAGAATTGTTTTTACGATTGTTAGGAAGAAACTCGTTCACTAGTGAGTATGTGTATTTGATCTCGTGTGAGAATGTGATGTGCTGTGACATGTGTACATACTTAAGTCAAGGTTATTTGGGCATACATGCATATGTACATATGTATGAAATGAAGATGATGTTCTTGTTCATTATTGTTTTACATATACAAATGTGCATACAGACATACATACATATGTACGTAATTGCTGTCGAATACATAAACTATAAATTGACATACAATATAAAATAAGTGTTGATTTATCTTAAACCGTTTTTTTTTTAATGCGAATACCTCCTATTTACATGTACATATGTACATATTATGTACTTATATTGACATATACCATCATTTATGTACATATAAAGTATACGTTTATTTATGTATGTATGTAATGAAAATCTTCATGGTTTACTTTCAGAACTTTATTAAAATTAATTCGCGTCGCGCGCACAGAGAACGTTAAATATAGAGAATTCTCACGAGCTACGAATAGTGTGAATTGTCAAAAATGAAGTGAAACCGCGAACACTATTTCACCTCGCTTAACTCGACAGCGGGGAAGTTCTTAACAGGGCTGCTTACAGTGAATTATGTACAAGTACATTGGCTCTGCTCAGTTTTTGGTTTCTGTATGAAATCAAATTGACGAATGCCGACGGCATTTTGCAAGGCATTTGCTTGTGCATTTTTATGTTCCCTTGGTAAACGAAAATTTATTCAATTTGTATTTTCAAGCAAAGGTGATGAAGAAAAAATGATTGAATTTATTATATGCGCCAAATCAAATCAAAGTAACTTTAATATTTTGATTTAATTTAAAAAAATACATTATAAAACGACCTCTCACATTTTGGTATGTGCGTTTTAGTAAATTTAAAACTAAACAAATTTGATGAAAATTTTTACTAATTTTTTGAGTCGAAATTAATTCATAGCATACAAGTGTTTTGGTATATCGACATATGTATTTACATTTGAACATGCATTTATTTGTTCCTTTGGCAAACCAAATCTTTTTCAATTTAAATTTTATTACAGGGCATAATAATATGCATACATTTGTATGTATGCATTTTCTAGATAGTATAAAACTTTAAAATAAATAAAGGAAAACTTCAAAGAAACGTATTTGCATATATGGGACAACTAAATTCAGTTGCATCTTTATTAAATATGTATATGTTGCACGCATATGTGTGCACTGAAGCAACATGACCTACCTCACGAGCATCGCCTTATATTTCATGTAAATAACCTAATGATCAAATTCCTGCCTCACAAATGCTAAAACAAATTTCTTTTGAATACTCATGTACATATTTGTATGTGCGTATGTACACTTGGTGCCCATATCCCTCAAACAAATCAAAAAATTCTGTATACAAAACGCTTCATTACCAGGCACACAGGAAGATGGCATATGCAAATATAAATATTGAATTCAAGCAAAACAATGCTTATTAATATACACATATGCATGTACATACAACCGCACACACAGGGCATTCGCTTTATTCCTCAAAATGCGTATGTCGTTCAAAGCTAAAATTCTATGCCTAGCGACTACAAGAACAAAATGCAGTCATAGACGCAGGCGTAGCGGCCATCATTCTAGCTGCCATAGCGCTGAACAGTCGCGGCGGCGCCGAACAGTTTCAACTATTGTACTGTGCAACAAAAACTCATCTTCAAAAAATTCATTGATAAATTCGAGCTCACAGTTCTAAGAGCAAGAACTTTCATTCATAAAACGAGCCGCCCATATGCCAATTTTCTCGACAATTCGAAAATAGTCAATATTGGAATATTTCGCGTAGAATTATTTGCCAATATTTGATAAATCTTCAATTTTTGTCAAGTCGAGTGCCCGCGGCATCGTACATATGTATGCAAAAATATATGTATGTAAATATGTCTTTCTAAATGCTCGACAGCCGCAGCTGCTGTGCGTCAAGTGCGCGCATGAGCATACAGTAAGTTGCAGAAGAAAACAAGTAGCTTAAAAAAAAGGTCTGATTCGGACATTTTAATACTAAGATAAAATTTGGAAACAATTATTTTATGTTAACTGATAGTAGGCAAATAGTTAATTAGTAGATTACTTTACGTATGTAGTTTTTCAATTGATAAAAAGTGCACAAATCATATGCATATATCTGCAGTTAGAAACTTACTCTGAAATCAGAGCATTTGAAGATGCCTGTAACATTTCAAGCTTACTGTACATACAATGCTGTGCCAATGAATGTGCGCTGCGCCTATGAATGCGCGCTGGATTTCTTGAGAAGTTTTACCGTTTTATCTTGTGCTGTGGCTGGTGAGCATACATACACACAGCATATACACATGCGCAAATGTATATAAATTCACAAATTTACATTTGCATATGCCATCTTCCTGTGCGCCTGGTAATGAAGCGTTTGCTATAGAGGATTTTGATTCAGTTGAAGGGAATTCAACAAAGTTTTACAGACACCAGACAGACAGACATAACATATGTACATAATTTGGATGATTTGGAGAAATTTAAATATATAGGTCATATTAAAAAGCTACCTAGCATTCTTTGCTTCTAATCACCAACAAATTCTTATCGACTGCTGCTAAATTTACATAATTCAGCCCCTTACTGTTAATTTTTGTTGAAAAATGTGTCTGTGGTGAAATTGTCTTCGCGAGACGAGTACCCCTCAAAAATGAACACTTTCCTGTCATTAAGACTTCTCTATATTTAACGTTCTCTGGCGCGCATGCACAAAACCGTGGTTCACAACGCAGGCGCAGAAATAAACCCACTGCGTTTTATCCTCCCCACGTGACTCACCATCAATTCTCGGCGCAAATTTTAAATTTTTTTTTTTTAATGTAATCGTAAAAAAATTTGTAATAAATTTTATGTATCCGCTTATCATTTCAAAAGTAATAAAATGGTAAAAAAATAAGCAGTCGAAGAAATAAACGATCCGCCTATCTTTCCTCGCCACATGTTAAACTCGATTTCAATTCCCGGCGCAAACTTTTTTTATTAATTATTTTTTTTTAATTCGTTTTTTTTTAATGTAATTGAAATAAAAATTATGTAATTAATTTTACGTATTCGCTTATTATTTCAAAAATACGAAAATAGTAAATATTTAGTTGGGTAAATGTATTTATCCTCCCCACGTGACTCGCCATCAATTCTCGGCGCAAATTTTTTTTTTTTCGTTTTTAAATATTTTTATTTTTTTAATGTAATTGTAAAAAAAATTGTAATAATATACATTTTATGTATCCGCTTATCATTTCAAAAGTAACAAAATGGTAAAAAAATAAGCAGTCGAAGAAATAAACGCACCGCCTATTTTTCCTCGCCACATGTTAGACTCGATTTCAATTCCCGGCGTAAACTTTTTTTTATTAATTTTTTTGTTTTTTTAATTTAATTGAAAAAAAAATTATGTAATAAATTTTACGTATTCGCTTATTATTTCAAAAATACGAAAATAGTAAAATTTAATTGGTTTAATGTCGAGGTGAGAAATGTGTTGTGTGATGAGGTGAAAGATGTGTGGTGTTTCTAATTTTTGTGTGGGCAAAAGTCAGTGAGGTGTCTATAAACTCGGTGTGCTAAATTGCCTTATTACAAATCTTTCAAATCTCAATTGTACTAAAAAAAGCTCACAGTAACATTTGCACCTTCTCATTGCATTAACATTCTCTGCTCCTACGATATGTCTTTCCTGCTTGCGCTAATCAACAATTGTTAATCTACTTTCCTAAATCGGTCATTTATTCGATTCGCTGTTTTATACGCATACATACATTTTGCGTTCGTTGAAAGTTTGTATGCATATTTACCCTACAAGACAGGGCTGAGTACTTTCGCAAAAAATTCCAACACATTGACAAATATTTTATTAGTCTCTAATACATACGCATTGACAAATTGAAAATTGTCGAATGAGCAAAAGAGATAACTAAATGTGAAACTCTTTTTCTCGTGAAAGCGCTGTTGAAATGCTCCCTTTTTATACTATTCGTCAGTAATGCCACAACGGGAGAAATATTGATTGGGTGTTTTTAAAACAAATATTGGGAATTTACAGTTTCCTTATTTTCATTGATGTAGATACATATAAGTATAAAAAAATAAGCACACTCAGTATAAAATACATAAATAAGCAAAAAATTAAAAAAACATACATATTTACATACAAAAACCAACTCTCAGTTTTCAATAGAATTACATGTATTCAAAATGTATTCAGGAAAGTGTGACTGAATTTGACAGTGGTCTCATAAAAATTATATTATAACCCAAAAAACATATTATATAATATTTTAAAACAATTAATTATATGTATTACATTTAAATCGCGAAATTTTTCCTTTAACGTAAAAACGAACTGTTTTCGTCAATTATTTTTTGTGCTCTATTTCTGGCAGCACGCCATTCCGACTATTAGTTGTTCCCAGGAATTGGCAATACGAAGAAGTATTGAAAGGAATTTCTAGGCGCGCTTTCAAACAAAAAGCGCATCTAGTTATTCATAATTGTAAAAATTTTCCTCGTGGAAGGCGGTTGTGTTTTTTGTGATACGAGTATTATTTAAAATATTACAGTGAAAAGTGGATTGTGAATAAATCGAGCGTAAATCAGGTATGCATATTTAAATTCTAACCAAATGTTATTTTATGGTGGTTTCATAAGCATTTTGGTAAAATAAGAGTTTCTAACGTTCTACGTTACCGGATTTATATCCGGCCATGGACTGTCACTTCAGCAGTATTCTCCGTATATGTATGGAGAATGCGTATGCTGCTACAACAAAAACAAGAACAAAGTGTGAAGTTGCAGTTTTGTGGCTGCTCTGAACAAATTGTGATATTTTGTTCAAAATACTGAAAAGTGCGATAAAATAATATTTTCATAAAAAGTAAAAATAATAAATATAATAATATAAAAATAATAATAATAATGAAATAATAATATAGAAATAATAAAAATTTTCTTTTTTTCAGAAGATTATACATTAAATAAAAGCGGCAATTTGTCATCAAGGAAAATATAACGTGTACTTTAAATAAGGTATTGTAAATTACTAACATAAACTTAAGTAGTTAAATACTAACTAACAAAAATTTTCTTTTTTTCAGATCATACACGAAATACATTTGTCTACAATCAAAATTTAAGTTGCAAGTTATAAATAAGGCATTGTAAATTAATAACTTTATTTTAAGTAGTTAAATACTAACTCAAATTTGACATACAATATTTTAGTTAAAATTTCCCTTTTCAGATGCCGGAACGTGGTGAGGTGCAAGCGCAAAGTGCTGACAGCTAGGGTTCAACAGTCTGTCAGTCGCATCACCGGGGACGCGGAAAGCGAGGAGTCCATGGAACTTGCTGCTATGTTTCCCGTATTATCGGTGGAGCAAGTGCAGGCTGTTGAAGCCAAGCTGATAAATAAAGCTTACGCCGACGCAATGGTAACAAAATAAAATGAATGCTAGTATAATTTGAAAATAACACTTTTCTTTCCATATGCACATTGGGCTTCTGGCAAGATCAAAAGGCACGAAAGGGACGGTTGACGGGGTTATGCGTTATCTATTCACAGATGACGCCATGTACAGCTTCAACTTAAAAGGAAGAGCAGGAAAGATTCCACTTTTTAGACTTAAGGCGGTTGAACTTATATTTGATAAGTACATAGCAAAAAGAAGAATACCTACGAGTTGCTAACAATTATTTCATTTATTAGACCTCTTTTCAGAAAAAACAAAAGAAGATGTACAAGGCGCTATTAGGAAGTATGTTCGTTTAAGCCACAATAGGTGTAACCAAAAAAAATATATTAATAGAAAAACTTTAAATGTGTAAATATGTAAAATCTTTAAATCTGTAAATTTGTAAAATCTTGAAATGTGTAAATATGTAAAATCTTTAAATCTGTAAATTTGTAAAATCTTGAAATGTGTAAATATGAAAAATCTTTAAATCTGTAAATATGTACAATCTTTAAATCTGTAAATATGTAAAATCTTTAAATCTGTAAAAATGTAAAATCTTTAAATCTGTAAATATGTAAAGTCTTTAAATCTGTAAATATGTAAAATCTTTAAATCTGTAAATATGTAAATGAAAATTCTTAGTTTGTAAACAAGAAATGAAAAATATATATTATTAGAATAAATTTAAATATGTAAATATATAATATAAAATTGTATAATAATTAGTTTGTAAACAATAAATGAATATAATAATATAAATGTAATTTCGATTTCGTCGTGTAATTTCGAATGAGGAGTTTAGGCCATTTGTGCTGATGAGTTTCAGATGACAACAATGAGGAGTTTAGGCCATTTGTGCTGATGAGTTTATGATGACAACAATGAGGAGTTTAGGCCATTTGTGCTGATGAGTTTCTGATGACAACAATGAGGAGTTTAGGCCATTTGAGCTGATGAGTTTATGATGACAACAATGAGGAGTTTAGGCCATTTGTGCTGATGAGTTTGTGATGACAACAATGAGGAGTTTAGTATGCCTTTAGAGCAGGGCAGATATATTTTTCAGTTATAAGAAATTGCTATTGGTAAAAGAGAGATAAAATGTCACACCGACAAGGGGAAACTATCAGAACTTTCCCACGGCTAGAACGAAAATGTGTAGTTGGATGATGATAGTGATGATGATAATATGAGTGCTAATATGATAGTCAGCTGTCTTGTAGGGTATATACTATACATACAAATGTATTGGTGTTTGCGCGTTAGGCTGCAAACACCATGCACGCTGAGACGAAGACGAAGCTGAAGAGAAATTGCTTGCGTTCCGAGTGAGCGAATAGGTTGCACAGTGCAAGACGAATTGGTTGCGCTTTTGTTATGTTAGTCGCAATGGATTCCTCATCAGATGATGACCTGCTGATTTAGCAAAGCTTATATTTTAAATCAAAACGTATAAAAGTAAATAAAAAAGTACACCCTATAAATTTGGGAAGAGAAGCATTTGGTGAATTTCATCATTTGTATGATGAGCTGCGCCACGATGAAAAGAAATTTGTGGAATATACCAGAATGACAATTAGAACATTTGATTATATTCTAATTAAAATTGAGCCACTTATTATTAAAAATTGGACTAATTTTAATAAAACGCCAATTATATGTGCTGAAAGGCTAATTGTGACGTTAAGGTAAAAAATAATTTAAAATATATTTAGTTTTATGCCTTTTATTGATTATTACTTCTCATTTAATTACTTGTTTAACGACTGTCTTAACTTAATTAACGTGCCAAAGCATAGACAGAACAAACAAACAAAAATCACGGTAACTAGCAAGCGATTCGTCTTCAAATTCAGTACAGCAGCGTTTGAAGCTGATTGCTTGCGCTTCGTCTTCATCTTCGTCTTCATCACAGCGCGCACTATGCGTACGAGCGAGCGAATTCATACGATTTGTTCTGCACTGTTTTTCGTCTTCAGCTTCGTCTTCATCTTCGTCTTCGTCTCAGCGTGCACTGTGTTTGCAACCTTAGGCTTTCTGGACGGATATTAGAATGATATTTTCTCATCAATATAGCTAAATTTTGATTAAAAAGATTAAATATGTGCATGTTATTTCCTTTTTGATTGATTTATATAAAAATCAGGTCATATCCGGTATGAACTATTTTATACAGAAAGGAAATTTTCTAAATATCAAATTCAAAACACCCTAAAACAGTATTTTAAAGCAATTATAATTAAAATAAACTCAAACATTTAACCAAACTTAATTTAAAAAAAGAGGCTGTCTGTAAAGTCGGTTTACTGACGATAGTTTAACGTGACAACGTCATAAGAAAATACTGATCTAATGGTTGCATTTTTTAAAAGAAAATTTTAATTCTTTTTGTTTGATAGATATTTTGTATGGATATAAAGAAGGAGGTAAATGGAATCGCATGGAATAGGTCAAGTTACATTTACATAAACGTGAAAAATGACGAAACATTTATCAAATTCATGAAAGATATGTTCAATTCTGATTGTGCATCAGACGTTAATAAGCCAACAACACTAAGAGGCACCATCATCGATTTGACTTTTTCAAGACACATTACACTCGAAACAGCCCCTTTCATTTCCTACTTTTCGTATCATCTTCCTATTCTCAACAGAGAAATGGTTCATTACCATGCACACAGGAAGAAGGCATATGCAAATACAAATATGTGCATTTATATACATATGCGCATATACATACATATATTATGTATGCTCACTCAAATAGGAGAGAGCCAGATGTCGAACGTTGCTTGCAGTTCAGGCAAGGTAACGACACAGGAACAAGATAACGACGCATGAGCAAGATAACGACGCCTTTTTTGGTGCGTTCAGCCGGCTACATCGAATTATAAGACGTTGTCGCGTCAAAAAAAATCGGGCAAGGAAAAATATGTGACTCTTCAGGACTGGAACCTGAATTTAAATACGCGCCTCAAACACCATTCGAACAATCCTTAGCTTTTGCTCCTGCACCACAAATTAACCGCCGCACAGTTTTCTTAATTGCAGTTTCATTCGCTTCGTAGTGAGCATGAAATACGGCGAATTCGTTATTAGTGTGTTGAATCCCCTTCTACTGTGGTGAAAACTTATATGAAATCCTCTACTAGTGTGGTAAACACAGAAAACAATCTGAAATCCTCTACTATCGTGGTAAGTAAATAAAGAAATCCTCCACTAGCGTGGTAAAAATCGAAATCCTCCACTAGTGTGGAAAGTTGAATTTGAAAATCCCTTACTAAGAATCTACAAATTATTGTAGTACTCAAAAAAAAGTTATTTAACATTTCCTCCTTCTCATTCCATTAACAATCTCTGCTATGAGTGCGCGAGTTACCATCGGGAGCTGGTTGGTGTGTATGTGTGTGTGTGGGTTTTGCCACTCTACATTAAACGTCTGCTCAATTCGAATGCAAAAACAGAAGTGGTATTTTATTTCAGTGTTTTCAGTTTCTTACATTTAAACGTGTTTGTGTGTTTTTACAAATAATTAATGTATATGTGTGTTGTTGAGTCCCGTTCCAGGGAACTAGTGGCAAGGGTGTTGGGTTGGTAACTCCCGCTGGATACCTTAATATTTTTTGCGAATCGTAATATTTTTTCTGTGGCAAGTGCACGCGGCCGCAAATTAAAAGTTTTCACTATTGGTGAGAGAAAAAAATATACTTTTTTTTGATGTGATAATTCGATTTAGCCGGCTGCACGCACGAAAAAATGTATCGTTATCGTGCTCATGCGCCGTTACCTTGCTTGAACTGCAAGCGAGAGCTCGGAACGTACGACAAAAAGCACAATCGGCCCCGCATTCGGCAACGTTCGACATCTGGTTCGCTCCTACTTGAGTGAGCATATGTATACAAATTCACATATTTGTATTTGCATATGCCTTCTTATTGATTGTTATTAATTTGATTTACTTGAAGAATTTAAAATAAAGCCAAGTTTATCATCATCATCCTTACCGAATTTATAATTAGTGACGACTAGTTGTTAATAATAACTGTTGTTTTAATGTTTTTATTATTTCTTTATAATTATATATGAATGAAAAAATGTATGGTAATATTTACCACATACCTTATAAAATATGTTGTATACTAATACATATATGTATATAAACATGCATACATACAAATACTTTGGTTCAATTTTCATAGACTAATATATGTACATATGTACGCGCCAATTATATATATAAATAATATACATACATATGTCATATGCCAATACATATAAACATGCATATAGATATACAATTTCGCGTCATTTGCAAACAAAAAGAACAAATCTATATGTAAAGATGCATACAAATCATATGGACATATCAAATGTACGAATATATTCTGTACGCAACCAAATGAAGGCTAAGGTTAGGGGTTAAGTGTTTTGTTCTTACTGTATGAGTCTTTCTTATGACTGACTATAACTAGTATGAGGACGACACAGGGCGTAGATATGCGTAATACAGAGGGTTATTCCATCCCCATAGCCCCTACTAAGCCAAGACCGTTAGTGCGTGATGAAGAATCACATTCTGCGCGAGGTAACCCTGCTACTTAACTCAGTAAGATCCCTTACTGTCGGATGAGAAATAGAGTGATTAATGAGTTAAAACAGAACACTACGGATCTTGACTTGAACTGTCGATAACGGATCCTCTTCAACAATGGCTCCCTTGAAGAGTATTAATAGGGCCACAAACTGGAAATGAGTTCAGCAAGGACTACTCTGCCCGGGGTACCCACACTTGTGGCAATCCTGGAGGGGCCTCTTGCAGCACACAAGTACCTGGTAGTAGCGCAAAACCGGTTTCGCCTAGTGATCCACTATTGTCCGTTGGAGGTAACTATGATGCGCAAGCAGCTAGCGGCATGATGGTGGAGATCTGTGGCGATGGGCATATCCAATTGTCCCAAAAACAATTGGATTTTGTCGATAGTCAAGTCTGGGAGGTGATAGAAAAGTCGAAAGACGTACCTAGATTCGAGCGAATGAGAGTTGAGCAAGGTGTCTTGAAGGTGCAATGCTCAAACACTCAATTGCTCGAATGGCTGACCAAAACTGTGGCTGCGATGCCAGCGCTTGAAGGATGTAAGTTTGTCATTCGGCAAACGAACAAAATTCAAAAACTGGTGAGGGTGAGCATGCTGATCCCTGGGCCTCCAAGGGAGCCGCATGCGATCATCTCTAGGCTACATGCCTGAACGAGGGACTTGATACGAAGCACTGGAGATCATACCACTACATCAAAGCGGGGACGGATCCTAAATATGGAAACTGTTCCCACTTGGTTCTTGGTGTGGATCCAGAATCGTTCAAGGTCATACGGTCGAGGTGTGGAATGCGCCTATATTTGAATCTGGGACGGATACTAGTTACTGTCCTCGACTCAGATATAGGTTGGAATTATGGCTGCCCTTATGACATCAAACATTTTATTTACGCAAATTAACTTGCAGCATAGCACATCGTCTTCTGCTCTTTTATGTCGCAGTCAAGAGAAACTGCAAACATATCCGCACATAATATTAATTCAAGACCCGGGGTTGGCTAAAGGACAATTACGTGACTTGGGAGATAAAAAGTGACCCCCACTATCCTTTATAGAGAGGGAGAGGTCCGTCCGCGTACGTGTATTATAATGCCGAAAGCGGTTGATTGCACTTTGTTAGGACAATTCTGCTGTCAAGACTTAGTTGCAGTCAAAATAAAGTAACGATGAGAAGGGAAAGAAGTAGAGACAATTGCCGTCTCGGCCTATTTTCTTTGCAACTCCATTCTCCCTCCCCCTAAAAGGGAGTTTATGGGAGTTGTAAAATATGCTGAATCCATGGGCTTAGGTCTAATTGTGGGATGTGACGCAAATTCACAGAACACACTCTGGGGTAGCACAAAATGTAACTTCAGGGGGCATAAACTCGTGGACTTCATTCTGTCATCTCGCTTGGTTATAGAGAACGTTGGCACCAGTCCGGCTTTTGTGACCAGCAGAAGGCAGGAAGTGATTGATATGACATTATCTAATGATAAAATATCAGATCATATCTCGGGCTGGAAAGTACGCGATAAAGTTTCCTGTCGGACCACCGCTATATAGAGTTCAGGCTTGCGGCCGACACAATCTCGACCCCAGCAGGCCGGAATCCTCGCAAAGCGGATTGGACACGATATGAGGATCTCACTAAAGAGGAAACCCGTGATGTTTCCAAACTCCGGACAATAACTGCGATTGAAGAAGTCACAAACTCATTGGGGTGAACTTTGATCAAGTGTTATAACAAGGTGTGCTCAGAACGTAGGAGAAGAGAGGATAAGAACGTCCCTTGATGGAACGCCGAACTCTCGAAACTCCGGAAAACTTCCAGGAAACTTCTTAACAGAGCTCTTAAAACTCAGTTGGAAGAAGATTGGACTGCCTACCGAAAGCTGAGGAAGGAATATAAAAATAAAATTACATCATCTAAATTGGACTCTTATAGAACTTTCTGCAGTGAATTGGAGGAACGGAAGAGTTCAACGAGGTTATGCAAAGCCCTCCAAAGAGACCGGACGGCTAGGCTAGACTCACTGGTGCTTATACGGACTCAAAATCAGAAGTGTACGATGTTCTCTTTTCAACACATTTTCCTGGCTCCAGGAATGTTGTTGGTCAAAGCTCTATCGATCAATCTGATCATGTCAATATAATTACCAGCAGACGTGATAGGTTTATTGCATGCAGGATAGTTAACGAGGAAACGATAAGGTTCGCCTTCTCGTTATTCGAAAACTTTAAGTCCCCAGGACCCGATGGCATTTACCCAATCATGCTCAAGCGAGGTGGAGAACAACTAATCAGGGCTTTGAAAAGAATCTTTACGGCATGTCTTGCGCACGTTTATGTTCCACAATTGTGGCGTTTGCTTAAAGTTGTATTTGTCCCAAAGCGAGGCAAGGACAGCTACGCTTCAGACCTATAAGCCGGACATCGTTTATGCTTAAGGGTCTGGAAAGTATGGTGGAGAAGCACATTAGGACGAGGGTTCTAAGTCGAAACCCTCTCAACGTCAGACAACATGCCTATCGAAGTGGGAAATCTTGCGAATCGGCTCTAGACGAGTGCACAATCGAAAAAGGGCTGGAAACAAGAGAGTACACTCTTGGTTTGTTTGCGGGCATTGAAGGAGCTGTCGACACTGCAACCTTTGACTCTATGTGCTCTTCTATCAGAAGTCATGGAGTAGAAGAAATCATTGCCAGATGGATCCACTCTATGCTATCCAAAAGGCTGCTTACCATGGATAGAGAAAGCGATGAAGGAGTCAGGGTTGAGGTTAAGAAGGGTTGTCCACAAGGCGGTGTACTCTCTCCCTTACTTTGGTGCTTCGTGGTGGACTCTCTTCTTAATGATCTGCAGGAAATTGGACACATCCAAGCCTACGCAGACAATGTGTGCGCATTAATCTCAGGACGATCACTTGAAGTTATATGCAATAAAATGCAGGTAGCTCTGAATAAGATTGAGTATTGATACGAATTTCATTATCTTTCGGTGAATCCTACAAAAAGTACCTTAGTGCTTTTCACTAGGAAACGAAATATGGAAGGTCTGTTACTACCCACATTGAAAGGGGTAGCACTGCAACTTTCTTCTGAGGTTAAATATCTAGGAGTAATACTAGATATTAAACTTACCAGGAAGAAGCACGTCGAGCAGAAGGTCTCTCGAACACTAAAAGTCTTCTGGCAGTGTAAGAGAACCTTTGGAAAGACATGGGGTCTAAGACCGGCGATACTACACTGACTGTACATCACCCTGATTAGACCCATTATTACATACGCCTCTGTAGTATGGTGGAAAGCCTCATCGTTAATTCCAGACTAAAATCCCTAAACAGGCTACAGAGGTGCCATGGGTATCACAGGTGCCATGAGCACGACATCTGGTGATGCCCTTAATGCCATTCTGAACTTGCAACCTCTAGATCTTCAAATTCGAAAGGAAGCAATGAAGGCGGCGTACAAGCTCAAGTTAAACGGAGTCTGGGGAAATGAAGTAAGTACTGGCCACTGTCAGATATACCACCAGTTGTCGGAGCGGTGCACACTGTTCTCGATGCCGGTGGACAATCGGGTGCCTGTCGTTAGCTTCGGTAGGAAGTATGATGTTTTGATATCAGATAGAGATCAATGGTTAAGTCCAGAGAACCTATTAACGGGATACCAGCACACTTTCTACACCGACGGATCCGAAACCAGCGATGGAAGCGGATCTGGATGGTACTTAGACGAAGACACTAAGTACTCCTATGCCACAGGCCAAATGGCCACGGTATTCCTTACGGAAGTCTATGCCATCTTGAATGTGGCGTACTGGCTAATTGAGAAAAAGTGGCGAGGCAACAGTATTGGAATTTATAGTGACAGTCAAGCTGCACTGAAAGGCCTCGCTAACCCACGCTGGTCTTTGAAGTTGGTCGGTGAATGTAAGACAAAACTAAACAGTGTTGCAACAACAAAGTTAGTCTTATTTTGGTGCCTGGACATTGTGGTATTACAGGGAACGAGTTGGCTGACAAACTGGCAACTGAAGGCTCTGCAAGTATGTCACTAGGCCCTGAACCCTTTGTGAAAAAACCAAACAGGAAAACAACGACCCTCCTCCTAAAACTCAGCAGGAAGGGCCTGAGAGTACTGGTGGGTGTAATCACAGGGCTCCACGTCTGTGGTCAGCATATGGCTACCATGGGGGTCGTAGATAGCCCGATATGCATACCCTGTCTTGAGAATGAGCATTTTCTCTGTAGCTGTCCTGCATTTGCATAATCAGACTTAGGATGTTGGGTTGCGATACACTGAGTAAGGACAAAGATCATACTCTTCCGGATCTCTTAAAATTCATCAATGAATCCAAGAGATTTGTGGAATAATGACCTCAAACTAATCTATCCGTTTTTACCATCCACCTTCTATCTTTCCTATCTCTATTCTTTCTACTGATTTCTATCCGGAAGTAGCACAATGGTCTACTGACTGAGTGCTTGAACTTGTCCAACCCCCCACAAATCTAATCTAGAGCTAATGTATCTTGCTTGAACTGCAAGCGAGAGCGCAGAACGAACGACAAAGAAGCACAATCGGTCCCGCGTTCGGCAACGTTCCTATTTAAGTGGCTCTCTCCTATTTAAGTGAGCATATATATGTATGTATATGCGCATATGTATATAAATGCACATATTTGTATTTGCATATGCCTTCTTCCTGTGTGCATGGTAATGAACAATTTCTCTGTTGAGAATAGGAAGATGATAGGAAAAGTAGGAAATGAAAGGGGGTGTTTCGAGTGGAATGTGTCTTGAAAAAGTCAAATCGATGATGGTGCCTCTTAGTGTTGTTGGCTTATTAACGTCTGATGCACAATCGAAATTGAACATATCTTTCATGAATTTGATAAATGTTTCGACATTTTTCACGTTTGTGTAAATGTAACTTGATCAATTCTATTGCGATTCCATTTACCTCCTTCTCTATATCCATACAAAATATCTATCAAACAAATAAAATTAAAATTTTGTTTTGAAAATTGCAACCATTAGATCAGTATTTTCTTATGACGTTGTCACGTTAAACTATCGTCAGTAAACCGACTTTACAGACAACCTCTTTTTTTCAACGCGTATGCGTTTACTTTTATTAAAAATAAACTTAAATATATGAAGACTATGTTTCTTATTCAACTATATTTTCCTAACTGCCTGTCCGATACTATTTTGTTCTCTTAAGTACTAAAATATTATCTTTGTTCTTAATATTTAGGTAGGGTAATCAAAAACAACATGTTTTTACATTTATAGACTACATAATTAGGTTTGATGTTTTGTTAATATATGATCCAGCAAAGGATTAGTATGTTCATGTTGTTTATCGTTACCTTATTGGTTTTGGTTGGTTATTGTTTGCAATACATTTTGTTCTTTGTTCTAATGCTTAATCTTTATTTTTATGATATTGTTTACAGTATACATTTTACATTTATGGTCATGTTTCCGATTAACATATTTCATTCTTAACCTATTTGTTTACATAGGTTCATTATTTTCTTATTTCCTAAAAATATTTAATGTGTGTGTGTGAGTAAGTGTGATCTTCTACTTGTGTGACGTTAACTCTCCTCCTCGTTAAAATGAATCGTCCCCATACCAGGAGTGGTTAACTTTGTCAATTCCCTATTATAAATAACTTGAAAATTTTCTGCGGCTCAGATTTGTCTTAGTGCTACGTAATGCTTTATTAATTTCAAAATTACCAATGTTATTAATATTTTAAAAAATAATTGAGAAGAATTACTAGATAAAGGATTCAACTGGGTGTTTCTCAATAGTAATCATGAACTTCTCCAGTGATTCCATATTTAGTAAATGATAAATTTGATGTGGATGCTAAAATTTCGATTATTTCTAAATCATTATGTTTATTACTACGTAGCCATTCGGAATTGACAGAGAGAACGTTGGTTCGAATCTCGGTGAAAGCAAAATTAATAAACACATTTTTCTAACAGCGGTCGCCCCTCGGCAGGCAATGGCAAACCTCCGAGTGTATTTATGCAATGAAAAAGCTCCTCATAAAAATATCTGCCCTTCGGAGTCAGCTTGAAACTGTAGATCCCTCCATTTGTGGAACAACATCAAGACGCACACCACAAATAGGAGGAGGAGCTCGGCCAAACACCCAAAAAGGGTGTACGCGCCAATTATATATATATATATATTATTACGAATGGCTTCTAGTATTTTATTGTGTATATTTCTAAAAAAAATATTATCTTTATTTACCTTATCACTATAACTAACTAGTTTAGTTACTGATGCTGTTTGATTATCTATAACATTTATTCCATACAGGAGGTTAAAACCTTCTACTATTTTCATTAGTTGATGGTTATATTCCTGCATTATTTTAAATTCGGCTTTTCTATTTTTCAATATTGGTTTATTACAATTACCTTGTTCATTGTTTGTTATACATATATTTTGCTTAAGTAATTTTTGCAATTTTTTATTCTGATATATTCTTTGTCACAGAGTGCAATGTTTTCGTGTGTTGTTATCTTACCATGTCCAATGTTGAGAGCCGTGAATTTAAATAACTTCCAAAATTTGTTTATAACTGGGTATTTGTAAATTATAATGAATTGGAACATTCTAATACATTAATAATTGGTACAGAGTTTATTTCATGACGAACTATTTCTCTAACATCATCTAGTTCTACCGATTCCGTTAAGTATTCATTATTCTTGGCTGCATTTATTGTCCTAACTAAAAGTAGCAATTGATCATGTATTTCTGTTAGCAATACGTGATTCATAATTTCTCGACCGTTTATGGAGTTTAATAGTTTTTCAATTCTTGAGTTCATTATTTTTTGTTTTTCCTTATTTCTGATTAATTTATTTATTGTTGATTCAATTTGAACTGCTTCATCATGATCGGGTATACCAGTGATAAATTTTAGTGCCGATCCTAGGAAATTTAGTCCTCGTTTAGGTCGATGTTCTGTGAGTTGTTCTAATAGTGTTTTAATCCTTTTCATCAGAATTAATTCTTCTGCAGTTGCATTGTAATGATTATAAAATCTCTCTTTATATGGTATGTAAATTTTTGTTAAATTTATGACAAGAAATAAGAAATCATATTCACTAAATAAAAATACATCATCTGTTCTTGTTCAAATGTATTTTTTTCCTTCTATGTTTTCGATTTGAGTGGTTGCTTCTGGCGTCTGAGGTGACGTTACCAGCACGGCTAATATCATGTATTTCAGCATCAGTTCTTTAATTGTAATGTTCTTTATACTGTTTTTATGAACAGTTTTTCCTCCTTTGGTTAAGATTGTGTCCCCATGGGTGTCTTCTACAACTTCTTTCTTAAACCTGGGTTGGCTTTTCTTTCTAACACCTGCGATTTTTACTAAAATTTGAGTAACTTTTTCGAATGTTCGGTGTTTTGCGTGTGTGTTTAACCTTTCCAATACCTTTGTTGATGCTTTACCCAATTTTTCTGTTGCCCCTTTACTGTAATTTATTGTACCGAAGTGTATTCGCCTTGGCCTGTATCCTGTTACAGTATGAATTGAGTTGTTTAATTCTTTTATAGCTCTAAATATTTCTTTATTTTGGTATTTCAAAAATCCGTGTTAATTCACTAATAGAGTTATGAGCTGTCTATACTTGTACGTTTGCTTTCGATCGATGCACTGGTGTTTCTATCTTCTGTATGCCATGTTTTATGCACATTTGTTTAAATGCTGGTGTAACAAAACTTGCTTCATTATGAGTCATGAGTCGTTTGCATTTGAGAAAATTACTGATAATTATTTCTTCCATTTTATCTTCTATTTTTGCTTTTGAAATTATTTCTTGGGCGACTATGTATTTGAAAAATTTATCTATAGTCACAAGATACGTGTTGTTATCATTAAAATAAATATCCGCATATATAAATTCTCTTGGTTGTGTTGGTATGTCTACTGCTCGGAGAGGATCATTGGTAGGTTTCTCTTATAACGTCCAAATAGACATGCAGGGCAGTGATTATTGAATTGCTTGCTATCCTTTTTTATGGTTGGCCAATAATATTTTTCTAAAATTTCCTGTGTTGTATTAATGTAGCTTCTATGAGCTCTTAAATGTATTTCTTCTACAGTTTAAAATTGATTATTTCTATCAATTACATCCTTTATTTTTCTTGGTGTATGTACAAAACTAGTATCTATAAATGTTTCCTTAATTAGCACTGCGTATTGGTACAAATCTTCTATATTCATATGTATAGCTACGGCTCAATTTGAGACCAATATCTTTTTTAACTCATCTTGTTATTTGAAAGATTAATGGTGTGCGCACCTTATTAGGAAAAATCGTGCGTGTTCGTGTTTCGGTAAAATTTGGAGTAGGTACGAGTTCTAATTGTATGCCATATGCATTAAGTGGCTGTTTAACAGTTTTTATTATATTACTTGCTGATCTTTCGGCTGAGTGTTCCGTGTCTATGGAAGATGTATTAATAACTTGTCGTGATGGTGTGTCTACTACAACATTTTCAGTTCCTCTATTATGGCTTTCCAACTTTCAATTTAGGGTTGGGATTTTTTTGGAGATAGCATATGTTGGTGATTTATGATCTGTAAAAATTGTAAGAAATGCTTTTCCATATATCATATATAGTTTCGGAGCATTTGTAGAGCCCAGATCATAGCTAACAGCTCATATTCATTCGTGCTGTAGTTTTGCTGAGTAGTCCAAGTGTGCGGATTAGGAAGTAAATTGGCTTTTTATTTTGACTTAACACTGCACCAATAGCTATGTTGGATGCATCTGTGGTAAGTTCAACAGGTTTGTCAAAATTGGGTGGAAGTAATTCAACCTCTTCCTTTAATTTAAGTTGTAATAGGTTTACAGCTTCTATGGCTGCTTTGTCCAAGTGAATTTTTGTATCACTACTCTTGTTTTGTCCTATATGAGCATTTTCTCCCTTTAAATGAACAGTTAATGGTTTCGTGATTTGGGGATAATTTTGTACGAAACGTCTGTAATAACCAGTTAATCCCAGAAAACCGCGCAAACCTTTGAGTGTGGTAGGAATTGGAAAATTCTCAATAGGCTTTTTTCCTGGGTTGTTGTTATTTTATTATGTTTAATAATATGACCTAGGTATTCAACTTCTGTCATAAAAAGTTTAGACTTTTCATACGAAACTTTCAATGTTGCTTTGTTTAAAGCTTCAAACATTATGTGTATATGTTCCAAATGTTCTTCAGGAGAAGATGAAAAAATTAAAACCTCATCTATGTCGGCGTATACGAATTTGCCTATGAATTTCCGAGGCATATCGTCTACCACCTTTCAAAGATTGATGGGGCATTTCTTAGACCAAAAGGCATACGTTTGAATTCATGTTTGCCTCCGTTAATACAAAATGCGGTTTTCTCTCTATCTTCCCTTCTTATCCTTATCTGGTGAAATCCAGATTCTAAATCTAATGTTGTGAAGTATTTTGCTTTTCCTAAATTCTGGTGTTGGTGCTTGATTACCATTCGGAATTCACAGAGAGAAGGTTGGTTCGAATCTCGGTGAAACACCAAAATTAATGCCATGAAAAAGCTCCTCATAAAAATATCTGTTACAGTATGTTCATTAAGCTTTCTAAAGTCTATGACCATGCGTCATTTTGGTTTCCCATTTTCATCCAATCCTTTTTTGCGTACTGTTAGCATTGGGGAACTAAAGGGTGGTTAAGTTTCAAGGACCGGTGTTGACTTTGAACAAAATACAATTTTTTTAGGAAATTATTATCATTTCTCTTTATTTTGATAATATTGGTATGGCTCAATTATTTATGGAATAAAATATGGGCCAAATAGGCGCCGCGCCCTCGGCGGCACACCTCCATCCGATAGTCCAAATTGTCGATAACGCTGAGGCATAATTGAGGTTCTATGTCGTTAATGTGCCGAATTATCTCATCTCTTAGCTCTTGAATTATTGCTGGCTTATCGACTAACACCTTTTCTTTCAAATAACCCCAAAGAAAGAAGTCCAACGGTGTCAAATCACATGATCTTGGCGCCTAATTGACATCGCCGCGACGTGAGATTATTCGGCCATCAAATTTTTCGCGCAAATGAGACATTGTTTCGTTAGCTGTGTGACAAGTGGCACCGTCCTGTTGAAACCACATATCGTCCACATCTATGTTTTCCAATTCGGGCCATAAAAAAGTCGTTATCATCTCACGATTGCGAACACTATTCACAGTAACTGCCTCACCGGCCTCATTTTTGAAAAAATACGGCCCAATGATGCTGCCGGCCCATAAACCGCACCAAACAGTCACTCTTTGTGGGTGCATTGGTTTTTCGGCAATCACTCTTGGATTATCATTCGCCCAAATGCGGCAATTCTGCTTATTGACGAATCCACTGAGGTGAAAATGTGCCTCATCACTGAAGATGATTTTCTTTACGAAGTGCGTGATATGCATTTTGATTTGAACGCCCGTTTTCATGATAAGCCTGAATAACTTTAACGTGTTGCTCGATTGTGTATCTTTCCATGATTCAAATTGAATTAGTCTGAAATTGAAAAATGTCAAATGAAATGCGGTGTGGTTCACACTCAATATCGGCCCTTAAAATTTAACCATTTATAAGGACTATAACTTTTCTGTATAATATCCTGTTCCAGTAATTTTTCTATCTCCTTATTCACGAACTCTACATCATTTATATTACATGGATATTGTTTTGTCCAGATTGGTTCCTTTGTCGTAGTTCTAATACCAGCTTCTATGGTTGTTGTAAAGGGTAATGGGCCTAATTAATTATTCTCATTCATTAATTGATCTATTTCCGATGCAAGTTTTCTGTCACCTATAGAATAGTTTATCTTTTGTATTTTTTCAGGGACCATAAACAATTTCCTCCACTCCTAACATCAAATCATTATGATTATCATTTTCAAGCTCACAAAATTCTAATTTTTTATAAAACAGTTTAATTGTCTGCTTTAAATTTAATATTGAGACACCATGGATGGAAATCATTCTTAAAGGTCTTTTCTTAATTCTCCTACCCATTACTAAATTCTTGTTTATGTAATTGTGGGTTGCACCACAATCTATGAATATTTTATATTCTTTTTCTTCTTCATCTTTCATAAAAATATAGTACAACCCGCCTATTAGTTTAAATTCTTAATAATAGACTTATTTCTATAACACTTGCTATTATTTTCTGTGGTAGTGTTCGTGTTGTCTTCTTGTTGAGTTCTTATTTGGTTGCTTTTCTGAATTTTGTGTGCCTGTTGAAAGTTTCCACTTTGGTCACGAATTCTTTTCCAGGGTTGACTTGTGAAATTCCTATAAGTTGTATTGTTGTCTAGCGTTGTTGAAATTTCTGGTGTTCCCTGAAGAGGTGTCCATTGGCTCTGGCTTTGGGAAATTGTTTTGCTATTGATGTTGATTTTGATAGTATTGTGGCGGCCGCCGTAGCCGAATGGGTTGGTGCGTGATTACCATTCGGAATTCACAGAGAGAGCGTTGGTTCGAATCTCGGTGAAACACCAAAAATTAAGAAAAACATTTTCTAATAGCGATCGCAGGCAATGGCAACCTCCGAGTGTATTTCTGCAATGAAAAAGCTCCTCATAAAAATATCTGCTGTTCAGAATCGGCTTGAAATTGTAGGTCCCTCCATTTGTGAAACATCATCAACACCCACACCACAAATAGGAGGAGGAGCTCGGCCAAACACCCAAAAAGGATTTACGCGCCATTTATATATATATATAATATATATGGTCTTCTAGTACGTTGATTTATATAGCTCTGTTGGGTACATTCTTTTTCTTTTCTGCCAATATTATTTCCATAATGTAAATTTTTATGTTTGTTATAATGTACGATGGTTTGAGCTATTGCATATGCATGCTCCAAATCTTTGACGGGGTTTCTGTATAACGTCGAACGAATTAATTCATTATTTATCCCATTTTTAAAAGTTCTTACTTCATCATCCATAGCATGTGCAGTCATGCATTTTATTGAGTCTGGTGGGTCTCCAGACAGGGATAGTTTTGATGTAACCACTGTAAGTGCTTTACTAACCTCGGCGTGGAACTCTAATAATGAGAATTTCCCTTGTGTTAGTTTGGTTAATTCGTCCTTCAGAACGTATAGTGGGCACTGGTCACAGTAAGTGCAATCCAGTCGATTAAGGATAGCCACAAAATTGAATATTGTGTTATAGTGTAACGTTACGAGTATATTAGCTGCGGTACCAGTTATTTTCGATTTTAAAATAGCAGGGCTTCGACATATCTACTTGTATTTGAGTGTTGACTTATGCTATTCATTAAACGAGTGGCGCCTTCTCGCCTAAGTCTGTAATTAGTTTTTACTCTATCAAATGCAGAGAGCAATTTAAAAATTACCAAATTTATTTCATCTGGATTGTTATACCTTCTGCTCAAATATGAACGAGACGTTATCAATAAAACGGTCCGCGGATGACATATGGCAAAAATAAATTTTTTGTTGGATAGTAGGACTGTTATAAGCTTACATGGCAAATTTCAGCGTGATATGTCACATAGTTTGTTTTCTGTGCTACTGTAAACAAGTCAAGCTCGAGTGTGTTCTTCGAATTTAACGATGGAAATTCAAGTTGAACAAAGAATTTGTTTGAAATTTTGTTATTCCAACCAAATTTCAGCTTCAGACGCCTTAAAAATGTTGCAGACAACCTATGGGGACTCTGCTCTATCGCGTGCACGTGTTTTCCAGTGGTACAAATGGTTCAAAGAGGGCCGTACATCGGTTGAAAACTTTCCTTCATGAACGTCGTCCAGCAACATCAGTAAACGACGAAAACATCGGAAAAGTAAAGGAAATTGTGCTTGAAAATCGCACAAATCGCAAATCGGTTAACGCTGAATATTATTTAGACGTTTTAAAGCGTTTGCGCGAGAACATTCGCTTAAAAGGAAGGAATTATGGGACAACAAGTCATGGTTCTTGCATCACGTTAATGCACCAGCTCCCACATCACGTCTTGTTCGCGATTATTTGAACAAAAATAATGTTAATATCGTTCCGCAAGCACCGTATTCGCCTGATATGGTTCCATGTGACCTTTTCCTGTTTCCCAAGCTCAAGTTGCCGCTCCGTGGAAAACATTTTGAGACAATTGAAGTCATAAAAGAAAATTTGAAGAACACACTCGAGCTTGACTTGTTTACAGTAGCACAGAAAACAAACTATGTGACATATCACGCTGAAATTTGCCATGTAAGCTTATAACAGTCCTACCAAAAGACAAAAAATTTATTTTTGCCATATGTCATCCGCGGACCGTTTTATTGATAACGTCTCGTTCATATTTGAACAGAAGGTATATATATATATATACACAATTACCATGTGTAAAATATTTTACACCGAGTTGGTTTGAAAAAATTTTTTTTAATGAAAACAAAAAAGTATTGAAAATTCGTGAGTTCGAATCTCAATGAAAACATAATAATATAAATTTTATAATTTCTAAATAAAACATTTTAACTAAGACTGATTACTTTTTATCGAAAATGAGGAGCTTTTGTCATCAGTGTTGATTAATTTTAACGAAATAATGTGGTGCTCTGAAAAAGTTCTAGTGTGAAATTTAGCTCTCTTTGTTTAATACTTATTATAGCCGAGCGAGTAGATGTTTGGCTAAGACTTGAGAATTCGAGAGTTCGAAGCTCAGTGGATGAAACACCAAATTGGTATGTAAAAGTTTTTTAATGAAAATAAAAAAAATATTGAAAGTCACGAGTTCGAATCGCAGTGAAAACACAAATATAAATTGTATAATTTCTAAATAAAACAATTTAACGAAACTCCTCAGTGTAATTACTTTTTAACGAAAATTAGGAGTTATTGAGGAGTTTGTGCTGATTACTTTTAGATGGCGAAAATGAGTAGTTTAGAGCATAGTAGATATATTTTTCGGTTATAAGAAATTTCTATTGGTAAAAGAGAGACAGAATATCACACCGACAAGGGGAAACTATCTGAACTTTCCCATGGCTAGAACAAAAATGTGTAGTTGGATGATGATAGTGATGATGATAATATGAGTGCTTATATGATAGTCAGCTGTCTTGTAGGGTATTAGAGACTAATAAAATATTATACTTGTAAACGTGTTGGAATTTTTGTCAAAAGTGCTCAGCACTGTCTTGTAGGGGCGTCCATAGGCCGTCCACGCGGAAAGGAGTTCTATGCAAAAATACTGTATATTACGTAGCCGGAGTTGGACTGATGAGGGCTATTTTTTTTTAAGGATACGAGTTTTTTAATAAAGACAACTACGACCACCCTATTTGTTTTGCAAAACTGATCGAAGCCATACAATATACTTACAAACCGTAATTTTTGGCCTTTAAATATTTTATTATATAATATTTTGTGATATGCTTAATATCATTGTTTTTAAGTTTTGATGATCTAAGGGAATAATTCCAAGTATACTGGAAAATATAATTTGTCCAATATTATCGATGTGGTCTCTTCAAGTGAGATATCATTGTTTATTTTGTAGATATGTGATAAAAATGTGAATTCTTTTTCCAAAGTCGCTAATCTATTCAGTAGAGAGATCTTAAAATTATTTAGATCGGTTTCTATTAGAATTTGATTTTTGTTTTAGGTTTTTTAATATTTTATTTTTGAACGGTCATCATATGATTGAAATATGTTAGGCTGTCCGTTTTTAACACACTTTTATTAGCTCGGGTTGTATGTATGTATGTATGTATGAATGTAACGGAATCTTTGAGCTTAATTTTCACTGGCTTCTAAAAATCTGATCGACTTGGAATTTTGCACACCTATCAAGTACCGATGACAATGCAATAATTTGATAAAAGCTTTCCATTATCCTTATTAGGATTGCCAGGATTAATATTTTCTTTTTTTACTAGATCTTCTGTAGAAGAGTAAGATAGACAGAGCTAACGCGCGGTCTGCGTATGCCTGCACTCTCCGAGTTACTCTTACTGATTTCGGGAGTCTACGACTTACTCTTTCGAATTCGAACTTGTTCGGGCACGCGGCACTGCAGTACGAATAGAAGGCTAAAACGTTTTCAGGGTAGTTGAATTCTCACTTTGTATAGTCTTTACACATTCGTAGATACTAGAAGTCTCATACATGCAAATTTACTCTATTCAATGTTCATATAAGATGAAATAATTTTCATATAAGATGTAATTTTGTTAATTACAATAAAATAATCAAAACATAAATTTTGAAATTATTTTACGGAACAAAATTTTGGCAAATAAAGAAGGAATTTATCATTACCATAATTTCATTTATAAAATTTTATCGATTAAAGTACAATTCACAACAAAAATGAACTAAAAAAAACCAAACTGAAACTTTACATCTCGTTTTGATTGTGTCAGTATAATCCACGGTCTCCTTTTTCTGTGCTGAGAGTATCTATTCTGTGTCAAGGCCAATGCTGGCCTTTCTTTGGACATATAGTCGGTAAAGAAGGAATTAAATATAACACAATTAAATAGGACTATAAATCACTGACTAAATGAAAACAATAATTTTCATTCAGAAAAACAAGGCTCGGCCTTCAATCAATGATCTATATGGGAAAAAGTATGTAACATATTGATTATGTCCGTATATTTTGTTGTTACCTCTCCGTTTCAGGAGTGGGGTAGCCGTTTCTCAGGCTCCCTCCACGTAACAAGTTCTTCATCCCGATTACTTCTTTATCACGGCCGATATCTGCATAGCTTTAGACTCACAGTCGATAAGAAAGGAATTAAATATAACACGAATATATCGAATCATTAATTCACTGACTGCAATGATAACAATAATTTTCATTCATAATAAAAAATAGTTTAAAAAAAAAAACTAAAAAACACGCTTTTTTGCTAATCGAACTAAAAAGTAGAAAATAAAAAATAGTTTAAAAAACTAAAAAACACGCTTTTATTGCCAATCGAACTAAAAAGTAGAAAATAAATTTTAATGACAAAGAGACCTATAATGAAGTAATAGCAAATCGAACGATCAGTCATAGTCAACTACCTCAGAACAGAATTATAACAAAAATTAAGATACAAATAGAATAATTCAAACTAGAGTTAAAAGCGCGGGATGCATTTTGCTTCACTTTCATAACCTTCTGTACATAGGTAGTGCTAATGCTTAATCTTTATTTTTATGATATTGTTAACAGTATACATTTTATATTTATGGTCATGTTTACGATTTACATATACCATTCTTAATCTCTTTGTTTACATAGGTTCATTATTTACTTATTTCCTAAAAATATTTAATGTATGTGTGAGAGTAAGTGTGACGTTTTACTTGTGTGACGTTAACTCGCATATGTGTAAATTCACAAATTTAAATTTGCATATACCATCTTCCTGTGAGCACCAGACAGACATGTATGTATGTATATAATTTTGGATGATTTAGAAAAAAATCAAATATAGTCACTTTAAAAAGTTACCTAACATTATTTGCTTCTAATCTCGAACAAATTCTACTCGACTGGTGCTAAATTTACATAATACAGTCCATTGCTGTTAACTGTTAGTGAAAAATGTGTCTGTGGTGATTAGTCTTCGCAAAACGAGTACCCCCCAAAATTCTATACGTACCCGTCATTGAGACTTCTGTATACATTAAAGTTCTCTGCTTTCCCCAGAGGTGTACATATAGGCAAGACTGAATGACGGGAACGTATGGAATTTTGAAGTGTACTCGTTTTGCGCGCATGTTTTCACCAAAAGTTAACAGAAAATTACTCAACTGGTCAAATTAAACAGCTTTTGAGTAAAATTCGTTTGTTATTAGGAAGAAAGAATGTTAACGCTGGAGGCTAGCTACATGCACTTTAGAATAAAAAACAAATGTTCAATAGTGGCTTAGAAAGAGCGAACCATAAAAAAATATATACATATATTATGTATATCTGTATAATAATACGTTCACATATGGCACCTGCAAAATCTACAATCAGCTGTCAATACTACTTTTCTTCAAAGAAATTAATTTAGTGGAATACTTCGGTGTTTTTGGTTTCTTTAATTATTATTAATGATATGAAGAAAATAGAAGGAAAAGGAATACTTAGTTTAATTACGCATAGGAAATTTTATATTACATTTTATAATAAGTAAAAGGAGGACGCTTGATTTATGGACACATGCTTTTTTTCTGTAAAATGAATCCCTAATTAATAATATTTAACAAACATTTTATTAGAATTATGTTTAAAGACCTGTCTGCTTTGCCGGCATCCATTTAATTTAGATTTTATTTTGATGTTTCTCTTTACATTCGTAATCATTATCGATAACACAAAAACACAGGGTTGTATGTCAATAAGTGTCGGTATTATCTGGGATTATTTTATAACCTCAGATTTCGGGAGAGAAATTTTGTATGGGAAATCGCGCTTCTTAATCACGGATTTTGAGTAAAGCGCGAAAAAGTGGATCATCTACTTATATGTTAAAGCTTTCTTGGATTCCCTTTAACCTAATCAAATCCTTCATAGGGAATTGTTTCATTACCAGCAGAGAACAAATATACATAGAGAAGGTTCAGTCTTGGCCCGGGGTACGAAAGACAGCTCGGAAATTGCTCACCACAAGTTAACATTAGGAAATTAATTAATATGGCTGCCGGAGAGAAATGAATGGGAGAGAGTGCACGCAAGTATGAAAAAATTTAGTTTACATCAGCTTACATTTGCTTGCGTACATAATATATTGGTTCATTTGATATGTCCATATGATTAGTATGCATGTTTACATATTAGATTTATTCTTTTTGGTTTTTTATGAAAATTGCACCAAATACTCGTGTTGGGTATTTATATACCATACACACGTATTATCCTGATTATATACATTCCTTCAAGCAAATCAAATTTCTTCATACAGAAATTAGTCATTGCCAGGCACTTGGGAAGATGGTATATGCAAATTCAAATATGTGAATTCATATACCTACATATGCGGCTGCTCGCACTTGGCACAGCAAAAATAACACGATTCGCAAAAAAATGCCCAATGAATCCAGCGCACATTCATAGGCACAGCAAAAGTTGTGAATTATGAAGCGCTAACAAAATTGCTTCCTAATTTATTTAAACAACTTTTTAGGTCTTTGCCATGAAGCAGCACATTATTATTCGATATGTGAATTTAAATGTTCGAGGGGAAAAGTATATAGCAAATTTTAGAAATCGGAAATGCATATGACTGATATATAAGGAAGGAAGGTTGAATATATCCACAGGAACCTCAAAATAGGTTAGGTTAAGGTGTGTTGGTAGTCGGTCCGTACGACCAACTCACTTAGACCTTACAGGTCCGTTGTGATACCACTGTGCGACACGGGACCCTTGTTTATTTATCTTTTTGATACAATTCTGAGGCTCCTATGAAGCCTGCGCAACCTTTGTTCTTAGTACAGCCGCATTCATTGATTTTATTGCCGCTTAGCTATCCGAGAATATATTTATAGTCGTTTTTGTTACGGCATGCGTAGTTAGGCATGTAGCTACATCTTTTATGACTAGAACCTCTGCCTGATAAACGCTGCAGTAGTCTGGTAGTCAAACGGATAGTTCCAGTCCTAATTCCTTCGAAAATACTCCAGAGCCAACTTTATCGTCTAGCTGAGAACTATCTGTATAAAAATTTACTTCCCTGCTTCTCCATGGCCTTGGTGTCTGCCACTCCCTTCTTGACGGTACACTCGTCTTGAAGAGCTTGTCGAAGGTGAGTCTAGGAATAGAAAAATCTATTTCTTGTTTGTGACTGTTCAGAGTGTGCAAAATAGAGGTATGGCCACATGTTTCCCTACGAAATTTAGTGCAGGCAAACTGATTAACCCTTATAGCGCTTTGTTTGGGGTAGTCCTTAAGGCACAAGAGGTGCATAAAAGAGCTGTTCTTTGGAACTTACTCATGATTTTAGCGTAACTCGCCTTTTGAGCAGAGGGCCCCCATACGAGAATTCTATAAATTAAGATTGTCCTAACTACCTAAGTTAATGGGGGGTTAGATGGGAAAGTGGTGCGAACAATATAGCCACTCCTCTCAAAATGGCAACCTCTACCCACTGTCCAGGACCTGACGCCCTGGATTTGGTACTCCCTGTTTTCGCTAACGAGGCTCTGTCGACCGGTGACAAGGCGGTATAACCTTGTCAGCACTTTAAGCTAAGGTGTCGAGGTACCCGTGCCGAGAGCTGCATGGCTGGTAGTGTCTAAATAACCAGTCTTTAACGGTCTCCTCCGATGCTCAGGCAAGGTCGGTTTTATTAAGTACCTTACCACGGCATGCCGGCTCTGCCGTGGCGGACCACCCCTTCCGTGCCTTCTCGTGGGACCAAAAAGCGTATGGAATCCAAAAGACAAAAAACAGAAGAAGAAGTTAAGGAGTTAACGCAGAGTGTGCTGGGCACGCTATCCGAGGACGATTTACTGGCCTCCAGCCAAGAAACGATTGTCGAGCCAAGTACGAGGGGTGCAAAACACAGCACCCCGCTTCTCAGTTCAAGCCTACTCCAGTCGGCTACCAAGACGACCTCTGGTGAGGTAATCAAGGCGGGCTCTGGAAAGGTTTCCTTGGGGGCCTCTGGTAAGGCCGCCAAGGTGACCCCTGGCAATGATGCCCCGGTGACCACTGCGAAGGTCACCAAGAAGAAAAACAAGGAGTCGTCCGGTGCCCTGCTCAAGGCGTGCTACCTGCGGGCGAAATTCATTCTAGCAAAGATTGCCAAGAATGAACAAGCCGGTAAAGCGCACGAGCGGGACGCTGAGGACTGTGTGAAGTACGAGGCCGCGATCAGAGAGTACGAGGCCGCGACCGCAGCAAAATTAAACCAGCCAGAACAATAACCACAACAACAGCCTAAGTCGGCACGGAGCTCGGCTAAACGTAACCGCTCACAGGATGTGAGTGGACGCGAGGCCAAAAGGAGCAAATACATACTTCTCAAAACAGGGGGGTGAGGGCCCTTCAACCAGAGCGGCAGGCGCGGCCGCGAGGGCGGCTTACAGTGTGGTGGCCAGAGATCATCTCCAAGTTGCCCTCGTGGACGCAAAAACCAATAGTGGAAGGGCGGTGTTAACCCTTGGGGATGCTATTGAGGGACGGCTATCGAGTATGGTCGTCAGAAACCTCATAGACAAAAAAGGGCCAGCACCTCTCCTCGACTCGGGTGAAATCTGTCGAGGCTGTAGGGTTATAAAATGTGCCAATCAGTGCTCGAAAGAGTTTCTGGAGAAGGGCCTTGCTACGGTTAGCAACGCCTGGGAAGGGCTTTCGCTAAAGCTCATCCCTGCCTCAGAAATTCCTGGGCGACCACGAGCTAGAATCTGGTTGCCCGAAAATGGAGCTGGACAGTTCGGAAATTGTCCAGTGTCTCAAGCTACAGAATCCTGAGGTTCCTGTGGATGACTGGTCTGTCATCAAAGTAGAAGAACCTCAGCAGCATAGCTCAGCCATATTACTGCTGATTAACAACGAGTCGCTGGAGGCACTCGGGAAACAGCAGTTCAAACTTCGCTTTGGCCCAGGTTGGCCAAAGGAAGGTCTTCCCCGCCTCTGTCGCCCTGAACGATGGCTTGGAGAAATTGGGGGATGACACTAAGAAGCTGCTCGACAGTGGAACCTCTGGGTACAGCTGGTATATTGCTAGTCGGATAGTGACAAGGGAATCGATAAGGTTTTCCTTGTCTTCCTTTGAGAACTTTAAGTCCCCTGGACCTGACGGAATATATCCAGCAATGCTTAAAAAAGGAGGAGACAGGCTGATTGAGGACCTGAAAAGGATCTTCACAGCCTGTCTTGCATTTGGTTATATACCATCCCAATGGCGACGCGTAAGAGTAGTATTTATTTCGAAACCAGGAAAAGATGACTATTCCCTAGCAAAAAGTTTTAGACCAATCAGTTTGACATCGTTCATGTTGAAAAGTCTGGAACGAGAGGTGGAGAAACATATTCGAGTGGGGGTATTGCCAAGAAGTCCACTTAGTAGAAATCAACACGCTTACCAGAGTGGAAAATCATGTGAATCAGCCTTACACGATCTTGTTAGCAAGATTGAAGCCGGGCTGGAAGTTGACGAATACACAATGGGCGTGTCCGTGGACATTGACGGGGCTTTTGATAATGCCACTTTCTGCTCGATATGTTCTTCTGCCGAACGACACGGAGTTAATCAAGCCATTATAAAATGGATATACTCCATGCTCTCTGAGAGGCTGTTAACCGCTGGTGGGAGCGATGACGAGCAAATCACAGTCAGGGCCAAGCAAGGATGTCTCCAAGGGGGTGTTCTTTCTCCGCTGCTGTGGTGCTTCGTCGTAGACTCTCTATTAATGGAGATGCAGGAACTCGGCTTTCACGTCCAAGCATATGCGGACGACGTCTGTGCGCTAACATCGGATAAATCCTTAAGGATGCTTTGCACGAAAGTGCAGAGGATTCTTGATAAAATCGATGATTGGTGCATGAGACAAGGTCTTTCCGTTAATCCGAACAAAACAACCATAGTCTTGTTTACGAGAAAACGGAAATTGGATGGACTCAGTCTTCCAACACTGAAAGGTGTGACACTTGGTCTTTCCAACGAAGTTAAATATCTAGGAGTAATCTTGGATAAGAAGCTGACCTGGGAGACACACGTTTCACTGAAGGTGAATCGTGCATTCAAGATTTTTCAGCAGTGCCGTAGAACCTTTGGCAAAACTTGGGGTCTGAAACCTGCTGTGGTCCTATGGATATACACAGCACTTATAAGACCAATCATCACTTACGCTTCTGTGGTCTGGTGGCGACGGAGCATGGTTAAGTCCACAATCCGGGAACTATACAGGCTGCAAAGAAGTGTATGTTTATGCATCACGGGAGCCATGAGTACAACCTCTGGAGATGCCCTAAATGCTATGCTTGATTTGCTCCCCCTGGATCTTAAGATACAACAGGAAGCAATAAAAGCAATGTGTAGACTCTATAAATATGGTTTCTGGCACGAAGATGGAACTTCGGGACACAGAGAAATCTTTAAGTTGCTGTCGGAGCAGTATCCACTGTTTTTGGCACCTAAAGATGACCTGATACCCACAGTTTCATTTGGAAGGAAATTTGATGTCAGATTTCCATTGCGTGAGCAATGGAGCAATCCAGAGTGCATGCAGGGAGGTTTGACGGATATTTTCTTTACCGATGGGTCCAAGACTGAAATAGGGTCTGGAGCCGGATGGTACTTAAACGATAGTAATAAGTATCACTATGCTATGGGGGGAATGGCAACTGTCTTCCAAACAGAAGATTTTGCCATCCTAAAAGTAGCCGAATGGATAATCGAGAGGAGATGGAGCGGAAACAGATTGGAGTCTCCAGTGACAGTCAGGCTGCATTGAAGGCCCTGGAGAACGCGAAGCAAACCTCAAAGATTGTTCAAGAATGTAAGAAGAAGCTTAATTCTGTCGCAAGACAGAACAGGCTTGTACTTATATGGGTTCCCGGACACTCCGGTGTTCAAGGAAACGAAATTGCCGACGAATTGGCCAACCGTGTAAGAATTGGATGAGCGATTATGGAGGAAATCTACGTAAATAGCGATGGTCCGATGTGGAACGCTGCAGAACTGCAAAGTGTTTTGTTACAAGTCCGAACAGAAAACTGTCAAACTTTCTACTAAAACTTGGAAGGATAGATACTCGGTTGATGGTCGGTATCATTACAGGACACAACCCATGGGGTCAGCATATGACCACCATTGGAATCATCGAGAACCCGGTATGCCTGTCATGCTTGGAGGAGGCGGATAGCACTGAGCACTTTCTCTGTGAGTGTCCTGCCTTTGCTAGAGGGCGACTACGAGTATTGGGTTCCGATGTCATGAGAATGAGTAATATTCGTTCTCTAAAACTGGAGGATATTTACAGATTTGCCAAAGAATCTGGAAAATTCTCACAGGACTAACTATCTCTATCTCTGTCTCTATTCTTTCCTGTCTCTTTCTCTGAAACTTTTCTCCTTCCCTCCTTGACTATCTACCCCCCTTTCCAGAGCTATAAATACAATGGGCTCTTTAGCTTGAGTATTTTAGGAGCCACCAAATATCCTGGTGCTCCTTGGCTCGACCTTTTCAAATTTCAATTTCAATTTCAGCTGCTCGACGATCTGCGGTTGTCTGGGACGGACGCAGATTCTGAACTGGGGGAGCAGTCGTAAAGGTAAGTAACACTTTTGAACTGTTTGTTAAAAGTAGTTCAAATTAACCTTCGCCATTCCAAACTAGCCACCGATAACCTACGAGTCACCCTCCGTGAGGAGGACATCGACGTCTGCCTGATACAGGAGCCTTGGATCTGGCAACAAAAAATCATGGGACTCAGGGACAGATCCTAGCACCTTTTTTATGTCCAAACTGATGGTAAGCCTAGGGCCTGTATCCTAGTTAGGAATACAATTAATGCCTTTTTGCTATCTAATTTCCATTCACCGGATGTGACTGCGGTCAGGGTGAAACCATCCAGTGGCAGTTGCTTCTGCTTGGTGTCTGCCTACATGGCCCATGACAGATCGGCGCCTCCACAGGAGTTGCAGCATTTAGTGGATACTCTCCAGCCCAAGAAGGAGAACATCCTGATCGGATGCGATGCGAATGCCAGACACACCATTTGGGGCAGCAGCGAGATCAATGAACGGGGTGAGTCTCTGTTTGATTTTATACTAAGCCGTAATTTACTTATCTGGAACAAGGGCAACTCCCCAACTTTTGTTTTCACGGCATCGGAAACATCAAGAGGTTGGGAGGAAGTTCTTGATATCTCTCTTTCGACAAACTCATCTGCTGTTAGGGTTGAAAATTGGACGGTCTCCCAGAGGAACTCTTTTTCGGACCACAGGATGATCCTCTTCGAAATCAATTTCATTCGGGAGACCTTGCTACCCCGTAGGAACCCCAAACCAACTGACTGGTGTTTTTTCCACAGGGTATTCTGCAAGAAGCTGAACAAGAGTAAGTTTTTGACTACCTCTAGAGAACAACTGGACATGCAAGTTAGACACTTAGAGGGGTCCTATCAGACTGCCTTCAAAGTGGCCTGTCCAGTATCCTTCAGCAAGAAAGACTTTCCTCCCTGGTGGAGCAATACGCTGACCGACTTGAAAGAGAAGGTTAGGAGAGTCTTCAACAAATGTTACCAAATAAGGAACTTTCAAGATTACCGGGGAATTTTGAAAGAGTATAAGAAAGCCATTAGAGATGCGAAGCGTAACTCTTGGAAAGAGTACTGCGAATCCATCGAATCCGTAAAAGACTCGGCCAGACTCAGCAGAATCCTATCCATGGACCCCTCCTGTAAAATGAATCCTTAAAAATCCTTGTTGATGCCCATTTCCCGGAAAACTTTATTGCTCCAGTCTGTAACGAAGACGCGAACCGGCAGGAGGGGTTACCTGCGATGTCCCTGACACCTGTCCTGTCCGTCAACAGAATAAACTGGGCAATCGAGAGCTTTTCCCCTTTCGAATCTCCAGTCATCGATGGTATCATGCAAGTAATGCTTCAGAAGACAAAAACCGTGGTGGTTCCCGTTCTTCAAAAGATCTTCTTGGCGTGTATCTCGCTAAACCACTTTCCTGCTAGCTGGAAGAAAACCAAAGTGGTCTTCATTCCTAAGGCAGGAAGGAGGGGCCACGTCCTGGCCAAGGACTTCAGACCTATAAGTCTTACCTCCATTATTCTCAAGGTGTTTGAAAGAGTGATCGACTATCACAGCCGAGAGCACTGCGAAACCAGACTTTCTCCAGCCCAACCCGCTTACCTGAAAGGGAAATCTACCGAGTTAGCCTTACATGAGGTAGTAGGGACTGTGGAGAAATCTCTCGAGGGAAAACAATTCACTTTGGCGGCCTTTATAGACGTAGAGGGTGGTAGCATATGCCGATGACTTGGTCCTGATCGTCTCAGGTCCCTTCCCATCAGTAATGGCTGAAATTTTGGAAGGTGCACTGGCTACACTCAGCAGATGGGCCGCCAGTAGCGGCCTCAGAGTCAACTCTGACAAAACAGAGTTAATGCTATTCACCAGAAAATACAAGCCTCCACCTCTTAAGCTTCCTAGACTTAACAACCAGTGTCTTACTCTTTCATCGGAAGTCAAGTATCTTGGTGTAATACCTCACTCCAAGTCTTCCTACGTGGGACTCCTACCAGAGAATGTTAATGCAATGAGAAGGAGCAAATGTTAAATGAGCTTTTTTATTTATTTATTTAATTAATTAATAGTCTAAAAATACAGTATTTCTTACAGACTATGAAAACAGATTAATGCTGAATAAATTAATCAAAGTAAAATTAAACTTATAATTAACTAGTTTCAATTGTAATGAGTGAAAGATAAAGAATACATTTTTTATAATTTACAGAAGAAGATTAGATTAATACTAAGAATTTAGTTCAACAATTCATTTAGAACCAATTTGAAGTGATTCTTTGTGGAACAGAAATCCAGGCCAGTATGATTTGAAAGCGAATTAAAATCACCCAGAGTTCTAGAAATCGGAGCATTGGAAGCATAATTAGCTCGTGCCATCCCTAACCGGAAAAAATCATGATTCCGTAAACTTCGCTGAGGAATATTGAAATTGATTTTCTCGAGTAGCGATGGGGAGTCAATAACCCCATTTATCAAATCGAAGAGGAAAGTAATGGAGAGAATAGTCCTTCTAATATCTAGTGATTTTAGATTTATAAGCAAGCACCGACTTTTATAGGATGGAATTGGATCAGTGAAATTTAAAGAACGCAATGCATAACGCACAAAAGCTTTCTGGACACGTTCAAGCCTACTAATATGACAAGCATAATATGGTCTCCAAATAAAGACGGCATATTCCAACTTGGAACGCACCAGAGACGTATACAACAACTTTAGAGTATATGGATCAACAAAGTCTGAACTAAAACGTCGAATAAACGCAAGTACGGAATAAGACTTTGAAATAGTGTGATTTAAATGTTTTTGAAAAGAGAATTTAGAATCAAATACCACACCAAGATCAGTAATTTCACTTCGATGAGATAAGCTAGAACCAAAAATGTGGTAGGAAGTGGGTATAAGAGAACAAGATTTAGAATAAGAAATATAAAAACACTTGCTTATATTTAAATCTAACTTATTTCTTTTACACCAAGAATCAACGTTATCTAGATCAGATTGAAGGTTTTAAGAGTCCACTGTACTTGCAATCCTCGAGTATATCTTTAAATCATCGGCATACAAGAGAAAATTTGCGTTATTAAAACAACTAGAAATGTCATTAATAAAAAGTATAAAAAGTAAGGGGCCCAGTATACTTCCCTGAGGTACACCAGAGGACGCAATGAAAGAAATAGATGACACACCATCAACATTAACAACACATTTCCGAGAGGAGAGATAGGATTTAATCCATTTTAAAAGAGTGGAATGGAATCCTATAGCACTCAATTTGGAAATTAAAACCCTGTGATTAACCTTATCAAATGCTTTTGAAAAGTCTGTGTACACAGCATCAACTTGAGTTTTTTTTTTAAACGATGATATACAATATTCAGAGAACACAGCAAGATTTGAAACAGTAGATCTACCTTTCATGAAGCCGTGTTGGTCTACTGAAATATAACGACTAACTACGAAATAGATTTTATCTTTCACTATTAATTCAAATAATTTTGATACCGTGGATAATTTGGCAATTGGTCTATAATTAGCAATATTGTTTTTATTTCCACTTTTGAATACTGGATTAATGGTTGTTACTTTCCAGGCATCTATGAATTCTCCTCGATCAAGGGATTTGTTAAACATTAACAAAAGTGGATAGGCAATTGCAGAGCAGTTTTTAAGAAGATACGAAGATAGCCCATCTACATCAGTTTTTGTTGATGTTTTGAGTTGCCGAATTCCATCTTCGATATCAGAAAGCGTAAAAGTTAACGAGTCAATATTGATTGAGGAATTCATGCTCGAATGAAACTCATCAATTAAATCAGAGTCTACTTGAAAATTTGAACAAAAAAAATCTGCGAAAAGAGTGGCTGCATCTGTAGAAGTATGTGCTTGAGTTTCGTTATAGAAGACAACCGAAGGAATACTTGAGCATGATTTCCTAGATCTAACATAACGCCAGAAGGAACTAGGATTTGATTTAATGTCCGATTCGAACTTGAGAATATAATTTCGCTTTAAGTCCCTATCCAAAGATTTAAGTTCTCTAGAGAACTGTAGATATTTATCTTTATCTGTGAAGGAATGAGAAAACTTAAACTTTTTGAAATATTTATTTCTCAAATTTTTTAGTTTTCTCAGTTCCTGGGTATGCCACGGTACTCTATAACTAGTCCTATTTATCACTGGTATATTATTTTTACAGATGTCATTTATATTATGCTTGAAAATATCATAACAATTGGCAACTTCAACCCCAGTAAATAAAGAATCCCAGTCTATAATATCAACTGCTGAATTAATTATATTAAAATGAAAGTTTTTAAAACAAAAATTGGAAGTCACATTCTCAAAATAAAAATCATTAAACTCATAGAATTCTATATGAAGGACAAGTGGTACATGATGCAGACCAGGAGTAGACAGAGGGTCTACACATTCAATTAAAGAAAAATTTATATTGTCAGTAATGAAAATGAGATCGAGAATTCGAGAAAGACTATTTGAGAAATTATTTATCTGAACCATAATGCAGTACTATCATCTAAACTAGACCATTCAATATTACTCAGATTGAAATCCCCAAGAACACAGAAGTTGCCATTGTTTGAGGTTAGAGCTAAAACGTTATCCACATGTGCTTTATACAGTGTATCAATACTTGACGGAGGAATATATGACGCACATATCAATATATTTGAAGCACCATGCACAGAGACACACAGCTGATCCAGGAGTGTATCATTGTTTTTCAGAGATACTAGTGATGAGCTATACTTCCGTTGAACAGCTATTAAAACCCCTCCACCTCTGCAGAGACCAGTTTTCTCGACATCACGGTCTTTACGATAGACATGGTATAAATTTGGATCAAAAAACTCATTATCGAAAAAGTTCTCATTTAACCATGTCTCGATGAGAACATAGTCCATGTGCGAACTAAACGCTAAAAGTTGATTAGATTTAGTTCTCAATCCAGAAACATTTTGAAAGTACATTTTTAAATTTTTTTGGCCATTATTGAGAGCACAATTTTTTATTGCTGATGCATTGGTGAATCGTTTTTTTGAAAATACTAATTTGTAGATTCATACTAAGGTAATTTCAAATTCAACTTTCCTCACTAGTGGGGAATTGCTGATATTTACCCCGCGAGTGTAGGGTTTCTATATTTACTTACCACGCTAGGACAGGGATTCAGATTTTTTCTGCGTTTACCAAACTACTGAGGAATTTCATAAGATTTTTCGGCACAATACTAAGGAAATCGACTTATTTCATGCCCACAGCGAAGCGAATAAATTTGCGATTAAGAAGGCCGCGCGGCAGTTAATTTGTGGTGCAGAAGCTAAAGTCGGCGGAGTTATTCGTTTTGTTTTTTGGTACGTATTTAATTCAGGTTCATGTCCTGAAGTCATATTTTTTTTCTTGCACATTTTTTTTTACAATTCAAGCCAGGAAAGTTTAGTAAAATTTTTGTGTTTATTTAAATTAAAATTTCTTTAAAATACTGTTTTTTTTGTATTTCATAAATGGAAATTTCCCTTCGGTATAAAATAGTTCATACTGGATATGACCTGATTTTTATATATCAATCAAACCATTTCGGATCGCATGCAGCAAGCCCTTGCACTAATAAACAAATGGTGCACGGAAAAAGGGCTCTCCATCAACCCATCCAAAACAACACTTGTACCATTTACTAGGAGAAGGAACATAAATCTCAAATGTCCGACCCTTAACAGAACAACACTTGAACTCTCGACAGAAGCGAACTATCTTGGCGTTAGTCTTGACAAAACGCTTACGTGAAACTCCCATATTGAGAGAGTTACTTCAAAAGCCACAAGGGCATTCATTGCCTGTACAAGGCTTTTTGGTAAGACATGGGGACTAAGCCCTAGAATGACCTTCTGGACATTCACCACAGTTGTAAAACCCATAGTCACTTATGCATCCTTAGCATGGTGGCCCAAGGTCAAGCAAAGAAAGGCGGCAAACGAATTAAGCAAACTGCATCGCCTGGTATGTGTTGGTATTACAGGGGCTATGAAAACGTGTCCCACGGATGCATTGGGTGTGCTCCTGAACATACCACCGCTTCCAATTCTAATTGAAAGGGAAGCTCGCTCGAGTGCCTTAAGATTAAAAGGTATATCTGAACTTAAAAGTGGGGATATGAAAGGACATTTAAAGATCTTAGAAGACTTCCTACATAGTCCCATTCTTCATAGGGATGATATACTATCACCCAAACCAATACTCTTCAGGAACTTCCAAGTTATAATCAATGAACGAACAGACTGGAGAACTAACTCTATCACTTTCAAACCTGGCTCCCAGCTATGGTTTACTGATGGGTCCAAATTGGAAAATGGTAGAACAGGGGCAGGAATCAATGGGCCCAAATTCAAAAAATCGATTCCGATGGGATCCTACCCAACAATATTCCAGGCAGAAATACATGCCATTGAAATATGTGTGAGAGAATGCCTTAGAAGGAAAATGAGAGGTACTCACATCTACATACTTTCAGATAGCCAAGCGGCTTTAAAAGCCCTTCTATCAACAACCATCACCTCTAAATTGGTAAACGATTGCCTAAACCTCCTAAACTCGTTAGGAAACCTCAACACAGTAACACTATGTTGGATTCCGGGACATGAAGGACATGAGGGAAATGAAATGGCTGACGACCTTGCAAAACAAGGAGCAAATATGCAACTTACTGGTCCTGAGCCTTTCTGTGGACTGACAAAAGGCCACATTAATGAATTCCTTAGGAAATGGGAGGAAAGAAAACTTGCCGCACACTGGCTAAACTGTGCCGGTCAGCGTCAAGCCAAACTATTCCTAAGTCCCAACAAAGGAATATCTGACAAATTTCTCTCACTAAACAGAGTAGATCTACGTCTTTTAACCGGATACCTTACAGGTCACTGCAGCCTGAGGTACCATCTAAACAATATTGGTCTATCCGAGACCAATGTCTGCCGCTTTTGCGAAATGGACATAGAAAGCTCAGAACATGTGCTTTGTGAATGTCCTGCGTTGGGCAGACAAAGACTTCACCACCTTGGTGGTATCGTAGTATCTCCATGCAATCTTTGGAACAACAAACCCAAAACTGTGCTAAAATTTCTAAAAAGCCTAAAACTCTAGGGTTACAAAATAGGCCTTTCACAATAGATCAGCTCTGGTCGCAGTGCGTAATGGCCTTCTAATAATAATAATAATATATCAATCAAAACAGAAAATATGTACATATGTCTTTAATCTCTTTCATCAAAGGGGCCGTTCAAGTATTACGTAAGCAGATATATTACAATTATTAACCCCCCCATCGCCCTTGTCAGCAAAAGTAAGCAAAGCTTTTACCCCCTCCCCCCATGCTTACGTAAATATTATAATGTTATAATTATAATTTAAAAAATAAGAAAATAGATTTAGAATAGAGATTAGATTTTACTGATGCAGTATTCAACATAGAGTAAGGGACGAAAATAATATAATCTTACGAACATAACAAACTTATTTAAAATTTTTGGTACACATATTAAATTTAAATTAACAGTCTTCAGTCCATGAAACCCGAATCCATGATTCTAAGTCATCAACTGTTTGTTTTACTTTTACAGGTGGTGTAAGAAACCTGTAATTTAGTAATCTGAATAGGCCACTTCTTGGACGACAGCATTCTGTATTTGTACATTTTACAATTTGAAGCAAGTATTGGCTTTCACGCACATGTTCTGAATACCATTTAATGTCTGGAAAGTCAGGAACATCTTGTTGACCTGCCTAAACATATTTTGCAGTAACATTATAGCCATTAATTTCCATTGAACTCCATACTTCAGCAAATACATTTCCTGCAAATTCGAAATTAGATCTTTCTAAATGTTCATCAATTGTAACGCCACGTTCCCGACTAAGAGAAGCCATTCTGCGCTCTACTCTGTTGTACGCACTTCTTCCAGGAGCATTGGTAGCTAAAAACAATGCATCGAGATCATATCGCTCAAAGTGTTGTATAGCAAACCCTATGACTTTTTCATAACGCGGATTTTCATCTGGCCCTCCATCAACCGTCATGATTACCACTGGTTTTACTAGTCCATGGTCAGTTTTAGCTAATGGCCGAAACTCTCCAAGTTCGAAAAGCGTCTCGAAATCCTGAGCATGAGTATTAGCAGTAGATGAACTATGCTTTTCACTTCGAATAGCGATGTATGTTGGTCCAGAATATCCAACGGCTTCCGGTTGTCCTAGCATACTGGAAGTGATTTTGATACCAGCATAAACAGATGGTATTAATTTATGACGCTCAGCGATTACCCAATCGTGGTCAGATAATTTGATTCTATATTCCATGTGCATTAGAAGAGGTGCTTGCTTATTTACCGCAGTTACGCCAATAGAGACTCGAGCTTTATCACCTTGAGATATGAAAAATACTTGATCTGGTCCAAGTATGGATGCTATGTTCTCTGAATAATGGATTGATGTTTCAGCGAACTTGCTATCTAAGTGGCTCTTGTGGTGATCAGTTTGAGCCCGAATGAGCTTAACAGTGACTGTCGATACATGTCTTTGTCCCTCTGCAGAATTAGATTTTCTGGGAATCAAACGAAGATATGTCCCACTGCGACTAATGTCAAATCCTGTTTTACGTAATTCTTGTGTGAGTTCTTCAAGAGTTTTTACGCTGCGAATAGATTCCGTTCGACTTCTATCATCTGCTGCACTCCCAAATAAAGCTATATCTGCCATATTGTTTTCAATAGTGATGGTTGATTGCTTTCAAGATTAGGACGTCCCACTGAATCCCTCAGAGATAGTATTTTGTTTTTATTTCTGGATTTTCATGACAAATATCTTCCAACTTTCTTTTCATACCATCAATGTGTTCCTTCTGGGCAACTGCGTTTTGAATCTTCCTGTTTAAAGACTGTTTTGCTGTTTTTATTTCCTTACGCAACTTAATGATCTGTTTATCAATTTCAGCGCGGCTTGGCATAGTATCTCTGGCAGAATACAAAGTGTACGCGTTTATAGCGCAGCGGGTTACCTTGGCCGACCTGTTGTGTTTGGTGTAGGGTGTCTGTCTGTTCCGGATAACGAAATCATTTCATCGCGCGTAGGGCCTGCAATCCCGGATTTGATAGTCTCGATCGGTTGCCAGCTTGATTTCTCGATTTAACGTATTACCGGTTTCTCGGAGACTCTATTATTATCGGAGCCAGTCAAAATTTTTGGCTATATCACCCGATTATAAAAAACGAAAAGTCCAAATAAAAAAAAAATTGTCACAACAGCCAGATTCACCCGACTCATTATGTACGGCTACCAGTACGTGTACTGCAGTATACTGCAGTGTCGACAACCTGGCTCACTATAAACGTACCCTAAAGCGAGTGCCTAAACGTATGCGTGTATATTTGCGGGGATCCCCGAAAATGCGTTTCGTTTTCAAGCATAGACAATGTGAGGGTGGTTATTCGTGTAAAAAAGTAAATAACTACCGATGACGTAATCATCATCTAAACTCCCCTACCCCGCATGTCATCCAAAATAAGCAAAACAAAGACCCCCCCACCCCCGCATAGTGCTTACGTAATACTTGAACGGCCCCAAATCCAAATTATATTGATGAGAAAATATCATTCTAATATCCGTCCAGAAAGCCAAACGTGCATACACACATATATATGCATATAATTACGCATACAAACTTTCAACTAACGCAGAATATGTGCATATACAACTGCGAATCGAATAAATGAGTGATTTAGAAAAGTTTATTAGTAATTATAGTTTAGCGCAATCGTGAAAGACGTGTCGTGTATGCAGTACATAGTCCCATATTTGACTCAGGTTCAAGTCCTTTACACACTTTTCTTTGTTCGATATTTCTATTTCATTTTTTGTATTTGGATTAATTATAATTGATTTAAAATGGTGTATTCAGGTTTTTCTAATACCTGTTATTTAGAAATTTATTTTCTATATAACATTATTCATACTTCTTTTGAATTGATTTATATGTAAAACAGCCATAAAGGCAATACATATGAATATGCATTCATATATGCATGTATGTATTTAATCTCTTCAGTCAAATCTGAACTACTTACATACACATATTGATGAGAAAATATTCTAATATCCATCCAGAAAGCCAAACGCGCATGCACGCATATGTATATAAATACTATATACAAACCTTCAACGAACGTAAAATGTATGCATATAAAAAACAACAACTGCGACCGTCTTCTTGTCCGTCAGTGAAAAGATGGGATATGTATACCCTATGAGCAAAAAGAACCGGGAAGGTGATGTTGACTGTTTTCTTCGATTGCCAAGGCATAGTCCACCATGAGTACCTTCCATCGGGCCAGACAATCAATAAAGAATATTATTTATCCGTTTTGAAGCCTTTGAGAGATGCTGTATGTTGCAAACGGCCGGAAATGTGAGCAAACAATTCTTGGACTTTGCGTGATGATAACGCGCCATCGCACCGACCAAAGAGATCAAAGAGAGTACGACGAAGGAGCTGAAGGCCATGTCGGCCTACCGGGGCTGTTTGGAGGACTGGGTTAAACATTGGCACATGTGTGTTGCTTCAGACGGGTCATATTTTGAAGGAGATAATATAAATTTGCTTTAAATATAACTCTGTTTCGTTTAATTTAAACATTCCCGGTACTTTTTGATCATAGGGTACATATATGCGGCTTTGCGGATAGAAATGTGTGTTTCGCTGGAATTGTTCAAGGAAGCTAAGTCGCATTAACTCGCGACTGTCGAACAGTTAGAAGACATATTTACATACATATAAGGGTGCATACATACATACGGGGCCGCGGCCAGTCGACATGACAAAAATTCAATATTTATCAAATATTGGTAAATAATTCCACGCGAAATATTCCAATATTGACTATTTTCGAATGGTCGCGAAAATTGGCATATGGGCGGCTCGTTTTATGAATGAAATTGAAATATGAGCTCGAACTTATGAATGAACTTTTTGTTTTTGTTCTAAATTGTTCAGCGCCGTCGCTAATAGAATCATGGCCGCTGCGACTGCGTCTACGAATGTATTTTGTTTTTGTAGTCGCTAGGCTTATGGCCTCTGGAGACGGTCAAACATTTTTGACAAGAACTTTATATGTGTGCGTGTCGGGTGCTTGACGCTAATATCTAAAATTTTTGATTTTTACCGACAACAAGTATGTGTGACACGACGACACCCGACTTCACTAACACACACAAAGCTCAGTCAAGCATGCTTGACCGTGTCCAGAGGCCATTAGATTTTAGCTTCGGGCGACATGCGCATGTGAGGTATGTGTTTTTGTTGTGTTCCAGAACATTTTAGAATGTGTGGTGACAAAGCGGCCATCGCGTTACGCTTGCTGTTGCTTCACGGAAGCAAGAAGGGAGCGCTGTGCTCGCGCATATATGCATGAATGTATGAACGTGCATGGATGTAGTAACATATGAATGCAATTATTTTGTAGGAAATTTAGAAGGCAAGTAGGTGTATATGTATGTATATATGCTAGAACATAAAGTGGGTATATATACATACATAGAGCAGAAGTTTTTTTGCACTTGTTAGGAAGAAACTCGTTCACTAGTGCGTATGTGTATTTGATTTCTTGTAAGAATGTGATGTGCTGTGACATGTGTACATATGTACATAAGTCAAGGTTATTGGGTTTTTTTTTTTTTGTGTATGGAGGTGGCACAAAGCATTGAAAGCCGAAAAGTGTGGGACTTGCCTTTCGACTCACCCACTAAAAACCAACCCCGGCTCCGTTTCCCTCCCACCGCGGGACAACCGTTAGGTATGACTTCGCGGGAGGGGGAGCGGCCTATTGCCAATTCTTGAAAATTTGCGCTGTGTTGTTCAGCGACGTCAACCGTCAAGTATCACTTGGCGGGAAGGGGAACGGCCTATTGCCTCTTCATGAAGATCTGCGCTGTTGTTCAGCGCGACGCTGTTTGGAGATTACTATTTTTGCCATATTACATACAGCGGACCAATGTTCTTCGGCCTCTAACATAATATCGACTAGGTTATCAGCCGAAATTGGCTTCCCCACCCTAGTGCTTAATTCCTCCCTTTCGATCACAAATCGCGGACAGACAAAGAAAACATGTTCTGCGTCTTCTACAGCTGGTGCACAATGAGAACAGTACGGGTCGTCTTCGTGCTTAAACCTATACAGATAGGATTTAAAACACCCATGTCCCGTCAGTATTTGGGTCAGATGATAGTCTAACTGTCCATGCTTACGACTAACCCATTTGGCTATTAAGGGAATCAGACGGTACGTCCAGCGTCCGTTCAGGGACGAACTCCAACTTCCCTACCATGTACGCAAGCTACGCTCTCTTGCTTCCTTGCGTATTGTCTGTCGTTCTGAAGTAGCTTTGTTTTGGTAAACTTCAGCGTACTCTTTTGCCATTAAATTTATTGGGACTAGTCCTGCAATAACCATAATGGTGTCTTCTGATACCGTTCGAAACGCGCAGCACACTCTGAGGGCACTCAGTCGATACACTGATTTCATACAACTCACATATGAGCTGCAATTAGTTGCTTCCGCCCATGCTGGAGCTGCATACAGCAAAATGGATGAGACCACGGTATTAAGTAGTCTCCTGCGGTTTTGCCTAGGGCCTCTAATATTCATCATTATGTGCGTCAGTGCTGTTACTGCCTCTGCCGCTTTGCTGCTTGCGTATGATAGGTGATCTCTGAAGTTCAGCCTATGGTCGATTAATACGCCCAGGTATTTAATGAACGGTTCGATCCTATGGTATTTTCGTCCACCATTATATTTGCCGACTCCACCTTCTTCCTGCTGCTAATGAGCACTGCTTCCGTCTTATGATCCGCAAGAGTTAGACCCTTCTTGCGCAGCCATTCTTTTACCACGCCGACAGCCTGGTTGCAGGTTGCTTCTGCTTGCTGTAGTACTTTAGCTACGACCACAATCGCGATATCGTCAGCAAACCCTATAATTTTGGACCCTGTGGGTAAACTGAGACGTAAGACTCCGTCATACATAATATTCCACAGCAAGGGGCCTAGGACTGAGCCTTGTGGAACTCCGCCAGTTATTTTATATTTCCTAACACCCGCATCGGTATTATAGCGGAGGGTTTTGTCAGTGAAATAACTGAGTATAATCTTTCGTATATACGTTGGAACCTGGAAGCAATCAAGCGCCATCAGGATCTGGTTCCAGTTCGCGGTATTGAAGGCATTCTTTACGTCTAGCGTTGCCATTAGGCAATATTCCTTGCTACCGTTTAACCACCGAGTTCCTTCGATTGCCTTCTGCGCAATGCTTTTAACCGCAACTACAGCATCTGTGGTTCAGCGAGCCTTGCGGAATCCGAATTGCGAGGATGATAGACCGCCTGCGTCATCAATGGCGGCCCCCAGACGATTAGCGATCAACCGTTCTAGAATTTTACCTGCGGTGTCGAGCATGCAAAGGGGCCGGTAGCCTGTAGGATCTTCCGCTGGTTTAGATCCTTTTGGAATCAGCACCAGTTTCTGTAACTTCCACTGAGTTGGAAATGTGCCTTCTTTTAGACATGTATTGTAGAGATCTACAAAAATGTCGGTATGGCTTCGAATTGCCACTTTTAGTGCCTCGTTGGGGACTCCGTCTGGGCCAGGAGCTTTATTGTTTTTGATCCGTTTAGTGATCATCAGTAGCTCATCTTTGTCTGTCAACTGCATATTTTGGTCCCCCTCACAACAATTTTCCAAATCATAGGCTCGGAGAGCATCTTGTGCTGGGAACAATGTTTCAACTACATTACGCAGTGTGGCCGGGCACGTTGTTGGGAGTGGCTTGAAAACTTTCAGTTTTTTCATGACTAGCCTATACCCGAGTCCCCAAGGGTTACTATCGACTTCGTCACATAGTTGGAGGAAACATTGTCGTTTACTCCCTTTAATTGCCTTTTTCAGGGCCTTCCTTTTTTGCTTATACTGAAGCTGGTTCCCTTGGAAACTGTGCGTGCCCCTAGAACGTTGATAAACTCGCCTTGCTCTGTTGCACTCGCTACGCAATTCCGCAATCTCCGCTGTCCACCAGTAAACGGGTTCACTATTATACCTGTTAGGCCTTGTTTTAGACATGGCTGCGTTGCATGCTTTTGTTAGGTGCTTCATAGTTTGTGTAGCCTTCTCAGTTGCATCACCAGTGAGTGTTACATCTGCCAGCATGACTTCGATTACTTCAGCCTCCATTGAGTCGACCCTGTATCTCGCGTCGTATGTATATGGCACCTTTGATGCGTCATGTTTCTTTATTTCGCAGATTATCGCGAGATGGTCACTCCGGGTATAATGCTGGCTAACAAACCATTTCGTGGAGCGAGCAAGGTTGGGACTCATGAAGGTAAGGTCTATTGGGTATCGATCCCGTTCCTGCCTTTTGGAATGTCTGCTGGTTCCCTGTGTTCATAAGGACTATGTCTAACATGGCGAAAGTTTCCAAGAGAGCTTGACCTCTTGGACTTGTTCGCGGGCATCCCCAGTTCACAGCCCATGCGTTAAAATCACCAGCTACGACCACAGGTCTATGATCTTTAATATCTTGGGCGAGATTCTCTAGGATGCTGGTAGCTTCAGTCAGTGTTAAGCTGGGTGGTAGGTAGCAGCTATAGACGTATGTTTCCCCAATACGCGCTCGTACAAATCCGCGAGCTGCCTTCACGCTCATAAGTCTGGAGCTATTTGTCCCACAGTTCCAGATTGACGACTTGCCAGTAATATCAGAGGCCCAGCCATTGCCTTCTAGGTGTTTATAGGGTTCACTGAGTACAGCAACGTCTAGTTTGTGTTCCCGTATAGACTGCGTGAGTAGGTCTTGCGCGCTTTCGCAGTGGTTAAGGTTTAGTTGTAAGATCTTCATTTCTGTCGTATTTCTTTCAGAGCTCTCTGGTATTCTGGGCACTTACTGCTGGTCATCGCATGTCCTGTGTCACTTACATTTTTCTTCTTGCATATTATGCAGTTTGCTGCTTGTGTGCAATTTTTGGCCTGATGATCTTTGTTGCCGCATTTAAAGCAGACGCTAGTGTAGTCAGCTGGGCTTTTGCAACTTCCTGCCACATGCCCATATTCCATACATTTGAAGCATCTTTTTGGTTCTATTTTCTCTCTTATGCGACAAATTACAAGGCCTATTCGAATTTTGTTTGCTACAAGCAGCTTGGTAGCGGTCTCCGGCGTTACTCTTAGTGTCGCTGTTTGTGTGCCTCCATATGCTTTTCGGAGGCCCAGAATCGCTGAGGCAGGTACGTCAAGTTCCTTGAACTGTTTTGTTATCACCTCATGTACTTCTTCTTTTGTGGTGATTTCATCAAGGTCTCGGATTTCCACTTGCCGCAGCTCCGTTAGAGCCCTGACTTCTACCGCTTCTCCTAAAGCCGCCTTAACAGCTTTATGGATTTTCAGGGTGTTTGGGTCAGATGGTTTTGCCAGCACCAAAAGTAACTCCCCTTTGGCAGTTTTTTTGACCCCTTGAATGTCATTATTCAGCTCCTTTAGGTTTGGCTTTGACTTAACCCGCTTCAGGATTTCCGCATATGATATGCTGCCAACGCTTTTTACTACTATGGCATCCTTTCGCGGTGGCCTCTGCCGTTTTCGAATTTTCCTTGCCTCGTTTCTTTCTGTCTTTTCATCTGATTTGGGTGTATTTTGCGTTAAATCCTACCGGGGTTTCTTGGATTTAACCATCTCCCATTTTTCGGGTGCAACATGCTCTGTTCTCAAAGCTTCAACGCGGTTATTTTTATTTCTTTTAGCAGGACTTTTCCTTGCAGCGGCGTTGTCGATAGCCCTTTTTGGCGTAGAATCTATACGCTTAATAAGAGGTGAAGTTTTGGGTACATCCATCTTTGACAGTAGATGGTTCACCATGCGCCACTCTTATCGCCTGGTTTTCCGGAGTTAGGATAGATCCCTCCAGTTTCTTGTGTAGGTCCGTTATGTACGTGACCAAATTTCGCATTGGCTGGTTTATGTTCCTCTTCGGAAGCTCCATCATTTCGGCTAGTTCTTTAACCTTATCGCCGATGGCTCGATATATTTCTTCGGCCGTCATCGCTTTCGTGAAGCCAAAGTGCTGCATGCACGGTGATGCCGACCTGGTTCTTTCCGTGCCTGGTGGTGAATATGCCAACCTTGAGCTCCGTTGGAACGGGTTTTTGAGCAATTCACCGCTGCCGTTATTGCCATTTGCAATAGTTGTTGTTACCTCTGATAATATTTTTGGTACAACTTCACTTCCTTCGGTGGTTTGTTTTTTTGATTGGATTGAAGACATTTCTAGTTTTTTGGGCCCCAACTCATAAGTCGTTATCCATATCCTGGTGCGTAGTCACTTGTAAATGATTCCATGGTTATCTCTGCGAGCAGGGAGGCCATGCGAGGGTTGACAAAAGCTCCTTATGAGAGCTTAAGTTCAGAGCCGAATCAATGTTAACTAGGAATGTTACATCTAGACCTACGCCGACACTTAATGGCGACAGGATATGGAGCGTTCTTAGAGACTTGCCATCATTTTAACGGGGCGGGGGCAACTGGATTATTAGCCTGAATGCCGTTTCAGCTAGATATCACTCCGCTTACTAGGGAAACAGAATAATACAGTCGTCAGCTCGTGGCAGTATGTCCTAACGTATTCCAGTATTCCATGATTAAGACCTTACTGGGCTCGGTCTTAATGTAGATCGTATTAAATTAACAGCCGCCCCTAACATGGAGGACAGACGCTGACCAGGGAGCCGCCCAATATGAGTCAGTCGCTTCTGGATTTTTGTATTTTTCACCATGCCTTTGCATGATGGGGGGGGGGGGCACTTATTTTATTAAAGGCGGTGTCGTTTCGCCTTTGTCACAGGAACCTCTTCGGATTTGCTAGCTTTTAGACCACTTCCTCCGTTTCTGCCGCTCATTGTCGGGGGCTGCTTATATGATAGAACTTATTCGCAACTAACCTGCTACTACAGGCCGTCCGGCTATCCGCAACCTGCCGACCCCCACGGTAGCTTAGAGCCCAGCTTAGTCGCCCAATCCCATGGAACGCGACCTCCGTGTGGTCAAGATTATTGGGTATACATGCATGTGTGCATATGTATGAAAGGAAGATGAAGTTCTTACACTTGTGCATTATTGTTTTTCATACACAAGTGTACATACATACATATGAATGTAAATGCTGTCGAATACATAAACTATAAATTGACATACAATATAAAATAAGTGTTGATTTATCTTAAACATGTACATACATATTATGTATATTGTCATATACCATCATGAATGTATGTAATGAAAAACTTCATGAATTACTTTCAGAATTTATTAAAACTTATTCGCGTCGCGCGCATACATACATATCTACGTAGACATCACAAACCTTTTGTTCACAACGCAGGCGCGGAAATAAACGCTCTGCGTATTTATCCTCCCCACGTGACTCGCCATCAGTTCTCGGCGCAAATTTTTTTTTTTTCGTTTTTAAATTTTTTTTTTTTTAATGTAATCGTAAAAAAATTTGTAATAAATTTTATGTATCCACTTATCATTCCAAAAGTAACAAAATGGTAAAAAAATAAGCAGTCGAAGAAATAAACGCACCGCCTATTTTTCCTCGCCACAAGTTAGTCTCGATTTCAATTCCCGGCGCAAACTTTTTTTTATTAATTTTTTTTTTTAAATTCGTTTTTTTTTTATAATGTATATTAATTGAAAAAAAAATTATGTAATAAATTTTACGTATTCGCTTATTATTTCAAAAATACGAAAATAGTAAAAATTTAATTGGTTTAATGTCGAGGTGAGAAATGTGTTGTGTGTTGAGGTGAAAGATGTGTGGTGTTTCTAATTTTTGTGTGGGCAAAAGTCAGTGAGGTGTCTATAAACTCGGTGTGCTAAATTCCCTTATTACAAATCTTTCAAATCTCAATTGTACTAAAAAAAGTTCACAGTAACATTTGCACCTTCTCATTGCATTAACATTCTCTGCTGGTACAATATATTTATATTACAATACTTCATAACATACTGTTAGCGTATTTGCAATTATCATACTACATCAATAAGCGTTGAGTTTATGTTCAAAAACCCCTAAAATCATTGTTTAAATTTATACATATGTATGTATTTGTTGCTTAATTGATAGTAACAAAGTTGATCCGGATGTATTTGAAGATATCTCGCGATTTACGATTACAACAAACACCATACTTAGATTAAAATTATTTTGCTTCTAAGAAAATCGCATAAACTAAACTCTGCGTTATTATGGGAGACGATCGTGCACCTCCACCGGGAGGTGGCGGAAATCCAGCAAAGCCAATTGCAATAAGAAATAACCAGTATGAAACAATAATAAATCAATTATCAGAGAAATTAAAAAATTTGGAAAAGCTATGCGCCGATCTTAAAAAAGAAGTAGTACACCTTAAATCAGAAAATTGCCAATTAAAATCCAATCCTGAAAAAAATGCACTTCAAATAGCAAATGCAAATGATAAAATATATGAAACCGATGAAGAAGAGCTAACCCGTGAAACGCAAAAAGAGATCCAGCAAAAAGAGGAAAGCCGATTCTTCCCCCGAACTATTGATTTCTTCACCAATCATTCAAAATCCTCAAGAAACCAAGGAAGTAAAAAAAAGACCCATCGACCTCCACCTATAATGGTCTCGGTAGAGTGTAATTATCAACAGCTTTTTAACATAGCGAAAGTTGAGGCGAGCGAAGAGTTTCAAATTAAACTGCTTAGCAACAAATCTATATATATAAAATTCAAATTATGTATGTATCTATAGATCGACTTGCGTTCTAAACGCATAAACCGATCGTAACCAAATTTGAAACACGAACTGGATACCTTACCGGGATGGTCATGGGCTAAAAAATATTTTGATATATATAGGGGGCGTGGCACCTCCCATACAAATGGAATTTTTAGCAGTCCGTATTTCTGGAAGTATTTACGTTAGACTACTGAAATTTGGTAAGGGGTTATATGACATTAATCCTTACCACATCCAGAAAAACTGCGTATAACGAAAAAGGGGGCGTGTCACCTCCCATACAAATGGAATTTTTTATAGTCCATATCTCTGGAAGTATTTAGGCTAGACCAATGAAATTTGGGAAGGGGTTATATGAGGTTAATCCCTAACACCTCCGAGAAAACTGAGAAAAACGAAAAAGGGGGCTTGGGACCTCCCATGTAAATGCAATTTTTCATTGTCCATATCTCCGGAAGTATTTGGGCTAGACAACTGAAATTTGGTAAGAGATTATATAAGGTTAATACCTAACACCTGCATGAAAACTGGTGATAGCTAGAAATGGGGCGTGACACCTCCTATACAAATGGGATTTTTCATACTGCATATCACTGGACGCATTTATGGTAGAATACCAAAAATTGGTAAAAAGTTTAATGAAGTTAGTATTTAGTACTCCTAGAAAAGATATGAGCTTTGAGAAAAATGGGGGTTAGGCCATTTGATATAGAAACGAATTTATATTATTAACGATAGAGGTATTGCTGAATTGAATGCATTCTCTTATTGGTAAGGCTTTATCGGTAAGTAAACAGTCCAGCAATCTAAGCGAAATATCAATTTTATTTAAAAAAAATGCTTTAAAAACTACGCTATGCCTAGATAATAATGCCGGATTAGCTACATAAATATTACACTCAAAGCTATTTGATTACGTATGTAAGCTAAAAGAGTTTTATTTTGAAATGAAATTTGAAATAATCCAAATTAATAAAATAGCAAACAACACATCAAATTGAAATGCAAGTTTAACTAGCGGAAAATATTGACAGTGTACACCACAAGTTATAAAATCATCGCTAAATCGCCATCACTGTAAATACGTAAACAAAAAAACAGCTGATGCATTCACAAGTTCACTTTCAAAAGTTTAAAAAGGTTGTAAGAGTGATTATTTATGTGAAAAAATATGGTTCTAAAAATATTTTAAGTGTGATTTATATATTTGGTGATACAAATAATCTATCGAATGACAAAAGTGGGATTTTAATGTTTTTGCGTGTTTCATGTGCGTTTTTCTAAAAGTTGGACTGTTATTGGTTATTTTCAACAGTTTTTCAGTTCGTAGTTGCAAAAAGTTTTACTACTATACCACATTTCTAGATTATAAAAGTTAAAGGAAAATGTATTAAATTGCATTAAAAATCTATAGAATTTGTGTAGAGCAAATGAAAACGAAGAGCAAACTAGGCTTAGGCCTGAAGCATTGCGATTAAATTCCGCTGCTTCTCGGGCGAATGAAAACGAAGAGCAAGGCGACCTTCGACGCCAAGGAATGCGATCACTTGCGGCTGGTAATCGAGCAAATGAAATAGAAGAGCAGCATTCACTTCGCTTAAGTCAGATGAGAATGGCAGTAACAACGCGTTGTGTGAGGATTAATACCTTAAAGAGAGAAGCGTTTGACTATAAACCAGATGCTGTATATCAGTATCACCCTCAAGTAACAATAGGCGAAATGAGCATAGTCTGCAATTTTTGCCAATCACGAAAGTTTAAAACTGAGCCGCCTGGAATGTGTTGTTCTAGCGGAAAGATCCACCTCCCTCCTCTACCTGAACCCTCAAATTTGCTATCATCAAAGTTCTTCTGAACAACTACTTACAATAGGCAATGGAAAAATACCAATTTCTTTACCAACAAATTTAATTTCTTTTCCTCCACGATTTTGTCAACTTATGTTATCAGGCGATGCTTTGAGAGAAAGGGTATTTCAAAATATATCAGCCAATCACACAAACTATAGATGGCTTCGAGAAAGGGCCATTTTGGCACCTAAGACTGACGATGTAAATGTCATTAATTCCAAAATTCAAGAAATACTACCAGGAACTGTCACAACTTATCATTCCAATGACACAGTCGTCGAAGAATCCCAGGCTGTTCATTATCCCGTTGAGTTTCTTAACTCCTTGGACCCATCAGGAATTCCTCCTCATCGACTGATGCTTAAAAAAGGGGCCATGATAATTATGCTGCATAATTTGGATCCTCCACGTTTATGCAATGGCAAAAGGCTAATCATCACGAAACTTTTACCGAATGTTATAGAAGCTATGGTTTTATCGGGAAATTTTGAAAACCACAAAGTTTTCATACCAAGAATCCCAATGATACCGATGGGACTACGTTCAAAAACGGATATACCTTTCAATTTTGAACGCCTCCAATTTCCTATTAGACTGGCTTTCGCAATGTCCATAAATAGAGGGGACAATCATTAGCTGTAGCAGGAGTCAATCTAACCAACTCATGTTTTACCCATGGCCAATTATATGTAGCCTGCTCCAGAGTTGGCGCACCGAAAAACCTTTTTATTTATACTCAAAATAATATAACAAAAAATGTCGTATATCCGATCGTTTTAAATAATACCTAAGCTGACTTAAAAAAGTTAAAGTTGTTTTATTTACATTGTATACTTTTTGATAGAAATGTGGGGTGAAACCACCCACGGGTATAAGCTAGTATTACAATATAGCTACCAAGGACCCAAATGATTGTAGGAAAATTACGAAAGCACTGAAAAACAAAAATATTTCATGGTACACTTATGAAGACAAGCATTCTAGACCAATTAAGGTCATGGCCAAAAATTTACACCACTCATGTGACCCCAAGGATATAATTTCCGACTTGAATAAACAGGGATTAAAAATAACCAACGCGATAAGCAAATTAAAATGGAAAACTAAGCAACCGCTTGATATGTTCCTTCTTACATTTGAAACTTCGGAAGACATAAATAAAATTTATAATATAAAAACCATACTGCATTCAGTAGTCAATATTGAACCAGTTCGACAACCAACGTTTATACCTCAATGTAAGTCCTGTCAATCCTTCGGACATACCCATAACTACTGCGGAAAGCAACCTAGATGTGTTAAGTGCGCAGACAAGCACCAAACTTCTCTCTGCACAAACCGGAGATACATCAATCGAAATGTTTCAATTGTGGAGAAGCCCATCCGGCTAGTTACAGAGGTTGCATTGTAGCAAAAGAGCTACAAAAGGTACGTGACAATCAAACTTACAAACATAAAGGTATTACCGGAACTTTACACCCAAAGAAAGAAGTAGCTGAAGCCGATAATGAAGATGGACTACCTGAAACAGAAAATAAACAGCAAACTCTGCTATCATAAGATACGGCACCAAAGGTGCTTATATTTGCAGAAACATTGAAGGCTAACAAAATTGAGAAAGATAACATTTTGAAACTGATCCTAGAGAAACTAACAAAACAACATGAATTCAATTTGGTACTCGAAAAAAGACTGCAAAACGTCGAAAAATATCTGCAAAATAATTCATAATGCCGAACTTCCTGAAAGTAATGCTCTGGAACGCAAACGGGCTTTTAAAGCATCAAAAATAGCTGAAATTTATTTTAGATTCTCAAAAAGTGGATGTATGTTTGATTGCAAAGACACACTTCACAAAGGATTCATCAATAAAAATTAAAAATTACAATGTTTATCACACTATCCACCCTAGTAACCGTGCAAGAGGAGGGAGTGCGATTATCATCAGCATCCCCCTTTTAGGGAGATTTCAGCAAACATTTATATTTCAAATGGCCAAATTCAATTCCATATGATACTCTTTACTTATAACTGAACCGCAATGCGGCATTTTCTCTCGCTTTCGCACACATAAAAAACTGAATTGAAAGCTTGTAATGACTACATTGTAGATATACTTATTTAATACATATGTATATACTCCTTTCTGTTTGTTGTTGTTCCGAAACGCCAAAATGCCCTTCAGGGTGCGATAAATGAAAACGATCATCTATCGGAATCTCGAGTAAAGAAATTGAAACAATTTTGTAAAACCAGATGGGTAGAGCGGCACGAGTCCGTCGCAACATATCTTCATTTGCAACCAGCACTGATTCGCGCTCTTGAAGTGATTTCTACTACCTGGAAAGACCAAACGACTTCGTCTGGAGCTTTTCAACTGCTCTCGGTGCATTCCCTCACATTGTCCCTGAGTCGAGTACTTCAAGGAGAAAATCAAGATCTGGGAGAGGCTATCAAATTGGCTGATGCAGCGAAACAAATTTTGATGGAAAGAAGAGAAAACGCTGAGGGTGAGTTTAGACAAATTTTCAAAAGCGTGAGCGATTTTAGCGAACAATATGAAATTGAATTGCGAAAGCCAAGGATTGCGTCGAAACAGACCCAACGTTCCAACGTACAAACTGATTCAGCTGAAGAATATTTCCGCAAAACAATCTACATACCGTATATTGATTCGTTTCTGGTACAATTGCAATCTCGATTCTTAAATCACCGCAGTATTTTATCAAATTTCGCTTGCATTTTTCCCAACAAAATGCAAATTTTCGAGGAAGAGTCCTGCGCTCAACTATTCCAACCATACCGTTCAATTTTGCACGACGATTCCCGTGAAATCTGGGTGAACGAAGTAAGACTTTGGCGGAAGCTCATTGCCGCAAAGGAAATAAAAAACTCACTTGAAGCACTCGATATTTGTAATGAAGATGCGTTTCCAAATGTTAACCAGATGCTTCGCGTGATGACAGTTTTGCCTGTGACAACACCGACAAATGAACGATCCTTCTCAACTTTGCGACGACTGAAAACGTATTTGAGATCAATAATGTCTGAAGATCGCCTGAACGGCTTAGCCTCACTCAATGTGGTACATCGCGATGTCAAAATCGATCCGCAAATAATTTTGAAAGAGTTTTTTTCAGTACCTCGAAGAGTTGATTTATTACATACCTAAATGTAGCTAACTATTACCTTTGAGAATAAAATTTCTGTACTCTAAAAATTTTTTTTTTCTTTTTTCATTGATTACGTAACTTGAGTTAAAACCACCCCCTCGGAAATTTTCTGCGCACGGGCCTGGTGTATATTATTAAGCATTGTTTTGCTGGGAGTCCAGAATACATATAATATACATATGTATGCACGTACATAGGCTAGGGCATGAAGTGTACATACACATATACAAATATGTATATGCATATGCAAAAGAGAAATGTTTTAGCATAAGTATGTTACTCCCTAATTATCGCATGTATGTAGATGTGGACGCAGGTGTTGGTCTAACCGCAAGGCAGATCAAACGAAGAAGACAGAAGGCGAGGCAAGCCGAAGCACTAGCTAAGGCAAGGACTCAAGCCCCGTCAACTTCGACACCTGTAACGGAAACGGGAAAGCGTGGCAGAACAGAGGATTCCTCTGTAGCGCTGCGCTCTTCCGGAAACGAAACGGGGTCTGTGCCAACGACCGGGAAGAGGAGAAAGGCAAAGAAGAGGAAAGTCGAGAGACGGAATTCGGAAATGCCTGCATCCTCGACCCAATCCAAGGCAGACACACCTTTGCCTGACAAGGCAGAGGCTAAGGGACCTCAAATGTCGAATGACACTCTTCCGTCAACGTCTGGCGAATCATTCGCGAGAATGGCAGCAAAGGCAATGACGGTGGAGATACATACCGATAAACAAGATGTTCTACTGTCCAAAGGGCAACAAGACTATCTTGACAGCTATCTTTGGAAAGCTATCGGTGAGTCGAAAGACGCGCCGACGTTCGAGGGAAAAGCGTGGTGGACGGCATCGTAAAGGTGCACTGTTCCAATGCTTTTTCCCGAGAATGGCTAGAAAAAACGATAGCAAAGATTCCAGCCTGCGAAAACAGCAAGTTTATTCTTGTTGAGAGTAGCAAAGAAAGGCTGGTACGAGCGAGTGTCTGGATTCCGGGTCCTTCCTGTAATTCAGCAGAACTCCTCAAACGTATCCGTGTTCAGAATAAGGATCTTGACACGACTTTCTGGGGAGTATACTCGTGCACCAGGCAGAAATCCGCTACCACTTCGGAGGTGGGTTCCCACCTGGTACTGGGTATCGATCTTGGGTCCCTCAAGGTTATTAAATCGAAGTACGGGTGCCGTCCTCACCTACGTCTGGGGCGGATCCAATTCCGTGTCGAGGATAAGGTGGAGGACAAAGCGTAAATATACTCAGTCTCATGACTAAAGTAATATTTACACAGATAAATCTGCAGCATAGCAAAGCGTCTACGGCTCTCTTGTGCCGTAGGCATGCAAAACTGCAAACAAACCCACACATAATACTTATACAAGAACCATGGGTATGTCACAAGCGTATCTGTGGTCTAAGTGCTATGTCGTGGGGACAAATACTTCATTGTGAAGGGAATGTGAGACCGCGAGCATATATTATCATGCCGAGGTTGATCGAACACACGATGTTAAAAGAGCTATGCTCCGGAGATATCGTTGCTGCAAAAATAAAGTACTAGAAAAGTGGGAACAGTGTCGAAGCTATTATAGTTTCGGCCTACCTACCCTACGACTCTTTACAGCCACCTCCTTCGAGGGAGCTAAGAGAAGTTGTCAAGTACGCAGAATCCAATAATCTGGGGCTAATAGTGGGCTGTGATGCAAACTCACAGAACATTGTGTGGGGAAGCAGCAAATGCAACCCCAGAGGTCTCAAGTTACTGGCTTTTATCTGTCATCCGATTTGGTCATCCAAAACACTGGTAACAAACCAACTTTTGTGACCAGAAGGAGACAAGAGGTGATTGATTTAACACTTACCAATAGGTCAGTTGGAAATCAAATCAACCGATGGCGAGTTTTGGAAGAGGACTCTCTTTCTGATCATCGTCTTATCGAATTCCGACTGGGAATTGACACAATATCAATACCTTCCGGTAGGAATCCTCGAAATGTGGACTGGGACAGGTATGGTGAGCCTGTAACAGAGCGACTACCAAACCTGAAAAAACTCAAATCAGCAGAAATGATTGAAGATGCGACTAAGAAATTAGAAGGTACTTTAATCAATTGCTTTGAGGAACTGTGTCCACTCAGGCAAAGCAGACAGGGGAAAGCGGTTCCTTGGTGGAACCCTGAACTGTCGAAGCTTCGTATACGGTCCAGGAAACTCCTTAATAAGGCCTTGAAGACCAAAACAGAAGAGGACTGGGCCAATCATCGACTTACACAGAGAGAATATAAGAAAAAAGTACGGCAAGCCAAACTTGAATCCTATAGAAATTTCTGCAGTAACGTCGAAGAAATGAGGGAAACAGCGAGACTTTGTAAGGTCCTTCATTTAGACCGCTCAGTAAGGCTGGATTCCATTCGAAAACCTGATGGTTCATACACCATTTCCAAATCGGAAACGTTTAATGCTCTACTCGAAACCCATTTTCCGGGTAGTGGAACTCTCTCTGAAGTTGAGAGTGGCATGAACAATGACGGTGGCAACGGTGGAACCTCTAGGTACAGCTAGTATATTGCTAGTCGGATAGTGACAAGGGAATCGATAAGGGTTTCCTTATCTTCCTTTGAGAACTTTAAGTCCCCTGGGCCTGACGGAATATATCCAGCAATGCTTAAAAAAGGAGGAGACAGGCTGATTGAGGCCCTGAAAAGGATCTCCACAGCCTGTCTTGCATTTGGTTATATACCATCCCAATGGCGACGCGTAAGAGTAGTATTTATTCCGAAACCAGGAAAAGATGACTATTCCCTAGCAAAAAGTTTTAGACCAATCAGTTTGACATCGTTCATGTTGAAAAGTCTGGAACGAGTGGTGGAAAAACATATTCGAGTGGGGGTATTGCCAAGAAGTCCACTTAGTAGAAATCAACACGCCTACCAGAGTGGAAAATCATGTGAATCAGCCTTACACGATCTTGTTAGCAAGATTGAAGCCGGGCTGGAAGCTGACCAATACACAATGGGCGTGTTCGTGGACATTGAGGGGTCTTTTGATAATGCCACTTTCGGCTCGATATGTTCTTCTGCCGAACGACACGAAGTTAATCAAGCCATTATAAAATGGATACACTCCATGCTCTCTGAGAGGCTGTTAACCGCTGGTGGGAGCGATGACGAGCAAATCACAGTCAGGGCCAAGCAAGGATGTCTCCAAGGGGGTGTTCTTTCTCCGCTGCTGTGGTGCTTCGTCGTAGACTCTCTATTAGTGGAGATGCAGGAACTTGGCTTTCACGTCCAAGCATATGCGGACGACGTCTGTGCGCTAACATCGGATAAATCCTTAAGGATGCTTTGCACGAAAGTGCAGAGGATTCTTGACAAAATCGTTGATTGGTGCATGAGACAAGGTCTTTCCGTTAATCCGAACAAAACAACCATAGTCTTGTTTACGAGAAAACGGAAATTGGATGGACTCAGTCTTCCAACACTGAAAGGTGTGACACTTGGTCTTTCCAACGAAGTTAAATATCTAGGAGTAATCTTGGATAAGAAGCTGACCTGGGAGACACACGTTTCACTGAAGGTGAATCGTGCATTGAAGATTTTTCAGCAATGCCGTAGAGCCTTTGGCAAAACTTGGGGTCTGAAACCTGCTGTGGTCCTATGGATATACACAGCACTTATAAGACCAATCATCACTTACGCTTCTGTGGTCTGGTGGCGACGGAGCATGGTTAAGTCCACAATCCGGGAACTATACAGGCTGCAAAGAAGTGTATGTTTATGCATCACGGGTGCCATGAGTACAACTTCTGGTGATGCCCTAAATGCTATGCTTGATTTGCTCCCCCTGGATCTTAGGATACAACAGGAAGCAATAAAAGCAATGTGTAGACTCCATAAATATGGTTTCTGGCACGAAGATGGAACTTCGGGACACAGAGAAATCTTTAAGTTGCTGTCGGAGCAGTATCCACTGTTTTTGGCACCTAAAGATGACCTGATACCCACAGTTTCATTTGGAAGGAAATTTGGTGTCAGATTTCCATTGCGTGAGCAATGGAGCAATCCAGAGTGCATGCAGGGAGGTTTGACGGATATTTTCTTTACCGATGGGTCCAAGACTTAAATAGGGTCTGGAGCCGGATGGTACTTAAACGATAGTAATAAGTATCACTATGCTATGGGGGGAAAGGCAACTGTTTTCCAAACAGAAGTTTTTGCCATTCTAAAAGTAGCCGAAAGGATAATCGAGAGGAGATGGAGCGGGAAACAGATTGGAGTCTTCAGTGATAGTCAGGCTGCATTGAAGGCCCTGGAGAACGCGAAGCAAACCTCAAAGATTGTCCAAGAAAATAAGAAGAAACTTAATTCTGTCGCAAGACAAAACAGGCTTGTACTTATATGGGTTCCCGGACACTCCGGTGTTCACGGAAACGAAATTGCCGACGAATTGACCAACCGTGTAAGAATTGGATGAGCGATTATGGAGGCAATCTACGTAAAGAGCGATGGTCCGGTGTGGAACGCTGCAGAACTGCAAAGTGTTTTGTTACAAGTCCGAACAGAAAACTGTCAAACTTTCTACTAAAACTTAGAAGGATAGATATTCGGTTGATGGTCGGCATCATTACAGGACACAACCCATGGGGTCAGCATATGACCACCATTGGAATCATCGAGGACCCGGTATGCCTGTCATGCTTGGAGGAGGCGGATAGCACTGAGCACTTTCTCTGTGAGTGTCCTGCCTTTGCTAGAGCGCGACTACGAGTATTGGGTTCCGATGTCATGGGAATGAGTAATATTCGTTCTCTAAAACTGGAGGATATTTACAGATTTGCCAAAGAATTTGGAAAATTCTCGCAGGACTAACTATCTCTATCTCTGTCTCTATACTTTCCTATCTCTTACTCTGATACTTTTCTCCCTCCCTCCTTGACTATCTACCCCCTTTCCAGAGCTTTAAATACAATGGGCTTTTTAGCCTGAGTGTTTTAGGAGCCACCAAATCTCCTGGTGCTCCTTGGCTCGACCTCTTCAAATTCAAATTCAAATTCAGATGTGATACCAGAGAATGTTAATGCAATGAGAAGGAGCAAATGTTAAATGAGCTTTTTTCGAGTACTAATTTGTAGATTCATACTAAGGTAATTTCAAATTCAACTTTGCTCACGAGTGGCGAATTACAGATATTTACCACGCGAGTGGAGGGTTTCTATATTTACTTACCACGCTAGGACAGGAATTCAGATTTTTTCTGCGTTTACCAAACTACTGAGGAATTTCATAAGATTTTTCGGCACAGTACTAAGGAAATCGACTTATTTCATGCCCACAGCGAAGCGAATAAATTTGCGATTAAGAAGGCCGCGCGGCTGTTAATTTGTGGTGCAGAAGCTAAAGTCGGCGGAGTTATTCGTTTTGTTTTTTGGCACGTGTTTAATTCAGGTTCAAGTCCTGAAGTCATATTTTTTTTCTTGCACATTTTTTTTTTACAATTCAAGCCAGGAAAGTTTAGTAAAATTTTTGAGTTTATTTTAATTAAAATTTCTTTAAAATACTGTTTTTTTTGTATTTCACAAATGGAAATTTCTTTTCGGTATAAAATAGTTCATACTGGATATGACCTGATTTTAATATGAATCAATCAAAACAGAAAATATGTACATACCTATGTCTTTAATCTCTTTCATCAAATCCAAATTATATTGATGAGAAAATATCATTCTAATATCCGTCGAGAAAGCCAAACGCGCATACACACATATATATGCATATAATTACGCATACAAACTTTCAACTAACGCAGAATATGTGCATATAGAACTGGGAATCGAATAAACGAGTGATTTAGAAAAGTTTATTAGTAATTATAGTTTAGCGCAATCGTGAAAGACGTGTCGTGTATGCAGTACATAGTCCCATATTTGACTCAGGTTCAAGTCCTTTTTTTCTTTGTTCGATATTTTTATTCAATTTTTTGTAATTGGTTTAATTAGAATTGATTTAAAATAGTGTATTCAGGTTTTTCTAATACCTGTTATTTAGAAATTTATTTTCTATATAACATTATTCATACTTCTTTTGAATTGATTTATATGTAAAACAGCCATAAAGGCAATACATATGAATATGCATTCATATATGTATGTATGTATTTAATCTCTTCAGTCAAATCTGAACTACTTACATACACAATTGATGAGAAAATATTCTAATATCCACCCAGAAAGCCAAACGCGCATGCACGCATATGTATATAAATACTATATACAAACCTTCAACGAACGCAAAATGTATGCATATAAAAAACAACAACTGCGACCGTCTTCTTGTCCGTCAGTGAAAAGATGGGATATGTATACCCTATGAGCAAAAAGAACCGGGAAGGTGATGTTGACTGTTTTCTTCGATTGTCAAGGCATAGTCCACCATGAGTACCCTCCATCGGGCCAGACAGTCAATAAAGAATATTATTTATCCGTTTTGAAGCCTTTGAGAGATGCTGTATGTTGCAAACGGCCGGAAATGTGAGCAAACAATTCTTGGACTTTGCGTGATGATAACGCGTCATCGCACCGACCAAAGAGATCAAAGAGAGTACGACGAAGGAGCTGATGGTCATGTCGGCCTACCGGGGCTGTTTGGAGGACTGGGTTAAACGTTGGCACATGTGTGTTGCTTCAGACGGGTCATATTTTGAAGGAGATAATATAAATTTGCTTTAAATATAACTCTGTTTCGTTTAATTTAAACATTCCCGGTACTTTTTCATCATAGGGTACATATATGCGGCTTTGCGGATAGAAATGAGTGATTCGCTGGAATTGTTCAAGGAATCTAAGTCGCATTAACTGGCGACTGTCGAACAGTTAGAAGACATATTTACAAACATATAAGGGTGCATACATACATACGGGGCCGCGGCCAGTCGACATGACAAAAATTCAATATTTATCAAATATTGGTAAATAATTCCACGCGAAATATTCCAATATTGACTATATTCGAATGGTCGCGAAAATTGGCATATGGGCGGCTCGTTTTATGAATGAAATTGAAATATGAGCTCGAACTTATGAATGAACTTTTTTTTTTTGTTCTAAATTGTTCAGCGCCGTTGCTAATAGAATCATGGCCGCTGCGACTGCGTCTACGAATGCATTTTGTTTTTGTAGTCGCTAGGCTTAGATTTTAGCTTCGGGCGACATGCGCATGTGAGGTATGTGTTTTTGTTGTGTTCTAGAACATTTTAGAATGTGTGGTGGCAAAGCGGTCATCGCATTGCGCTTGCTGTTGCTTTTGCGTCTATCAAAGTATTGTGGTTTTGTAAGTACAATATTAGGAATATCGACTGGTGAAAGACAAAAGTACACGGAAGCAAGAAGGGAGCGCTGTGCTCGCGCATATATGCATGAATGTATGAACGTGCATGGATGTAGTAACATATGAATGCAATTATTTTGTAGGAAGTTTAGAAGGCAAGTAGGTATATATGAATGTATATATGCTAGAACATAAAGTGGGTATATATACATACATAGAGCAGAATTGTTTTTGCACTTGTTAGGAAGAAACTCGTTCACTAGTGCGTATGTGTATTTGATTTCTTGTAAGAATGTGATGTGCTGAGACATGTGTACATATGTACATAAGTCAAGGTTATTGGGTATACATGCATATGTACATATGTATGAAAGGAAGATGATGTTCTTACACTTGTGCATTATTGTTTTTCATATACAACTGTACATACATACATATGTATGTAAATGCTGTCGAATACATATACTATAAATTGACATCTATATATATAAAATTCAAATTATGTATTTATCTATAGATCGACTTGCGTCCTAAACGCATAAACCGATCGTAACCAAATTTGAAACACGAACTGGATACCTTACCGGGATGGTCATGGGCTAAAAAATATTTTGATATATATAGGGGGCGTGGCACCTCCCATACAAATGGAATTTTTAGCAGTCCGTACTTCTGGAAGTATTTACGTTAGACTACTGAAATTTGGTAAGGGGTTATATGACATTAATCCTTACCACATCCAGAAAAACTGCGTATAACGAAAAAGGGGGCGTGTCACCTCCCACACAAATGGAATTTTTTATAGTCCACATCTCTGGAAGTATTTAGGCTAGACCAATGAAATTTGGGAAGGGGTTATATGAGGTTAATCCCTAACACCTCCGAGAAAACTGAGAAAAACGAAAAAGGGGGCTTGGGACCTCCCATGTAAATGCAATTTTTCATTGTCCATATCTCCGGAAGTATTTGGGCTAGACAACTGAAATTTGGTAAGAGATTATATAAGGTTAATACCTAACACCTGCATGAAAACTGGTGATAGCTAGAAATGGGGCGTGACACCTCCTATACAAATGGGATTTTTCATACTGCATATCACTGGACGCATTTATGGTAGAATACCAAAAATTGCTTGCCAACATTTAGGTCTACTGGAAAACGATAATCACTGGGAAATTACATTATCTGAAGCTGGACTGACATGCCTTCCTTCGCAGCTTCGCAGCTTATTGGCAATAATATTGACAACCTGTTCGCCATCAGATCCAAAAGCACTATGGGAAAATCACAAAGATAACCTTAGTGAAGACTACATGAGAGCAGCACGAGCTGCAAACGATAATACAAACCTGAACTGCTCTTTGCAAATTTACAACCAAGCGCTAATCGACATAGAAAATATATGTATTTCAATTAATAGCAAATCCTTGGAGCATTTGGGATTACACTCTCCCGTTCGAGACAGAATCGATTTGGCCGACAAAGATATCTCCCGGAAAATGAGTTACGATATCGAGGCTCTTCATACTTTTATAAGCAAAAGCAAACCTCTATTGGTTACGGATCAAAAGGTCGCATACGAAACTACTCAAGGAATGATTATAGAAAATAAGGGAGGATTGATTTTTTTGGATGCGCCTGGAGGAACCGGTAAAACATTTCTGCTCAATTTGATATTGGCTGATGTAAGAGAAAAGAAAGAAATCGCTGTGGCAGTTGCTTCTTCAGGAATAGCGGCTACCCTTTTGTGTGGCGGACGATCAGCTCACTCAGCTTTTAAGTTACCACTGTCTATGCAAATATCTGACACACCGATGTGCAATATAAGCAAAAACTCAGGTCAAGGTAGGGTTCTAAAGACATGTAAGCTAATCGTGTGGGATGAGTGCACAATGGCCCATAAAAAGTCGCTAGAAGCTTTAGACCGATCTCTGAGAGACTTGAGAGGTAATGATCAACCCATGGGTGGTGCCTTACTCTTACTGGCAGGGGATTTTCGACAAATTCTTCCAGTTATTCCGAAAGGAATCGCCGCAGATGAAGTGAATGCCTGCTTAAAATCGTCATACCTATGGGACTGAACGTAGTCTTGAAAAATTGACTCTTTCTACAAATATGAAAGCACATTTGGGAGGAGATGCTTCACAAGAAGTTTTTTCTGAACAATTACTTACAATAGGCAATGGAAAAATACCAATTTCTTTACCACCAAATTTAATTTCTTTTCCTCCACGTTTTTGTCAACTTATGTTATCAGTCGATGCTTTGATAGAAAGGGTATTTCCAAATATTTCAGCCAATCACACAAACTATAGATGGCTTCGAGAAAGGGCCATTTTGGCACCTAAGAATGACGATGTAAATGTCATTAATTCCAAAATTCAAGAAATACTACCAGGAACTGTCACAACTTATCATTCCATTGACACAGTCGTCGAAGAATTCCAGGCGGTTCATTATCCCGTTGAGTTTCTTAACTCCTTGGACCCATCAGGAATTCCTCCTCATCGACTGATGCTTAAAAAGGGGGCCATGATAATTATGCTGCGTAATTTGGATCCTCCACGTGTATGCAATAGCACAAGGCTAATCATCGCGAAACTTTTACCGAATGTTATAGAAGCTATGGTTATATCAGGAAATTTTGAAAACCATAAAGTTTTCATACCAAGAATTCCAATGATACCGACGGATCATACCTTTCAATTTTAAACGCCTCCAATTTCCTATTAGACTGGCTTTCGCAATGTCCATAAATGAAGCTCAGGGACTATCATTAGCTGTAGCAAGAGTCAATCCAACCAACTCATGTTTTACCCATGGCCAATTATATGTAGCCTGCTCCAGAGTTGGCGCACCGAAAAACCTTTTTATTTATACTCAAAATAATATAACAAAAAATGTCATATATCCGATCGTTTTAAATAATACCTAAACTGACTTAAAAAAGTTAAAGTTGTTTTATTTACATTGCATACTTTTTGATAGAAATGTGGGGTGAAACCCACGGGTATAAGCTAGTACAATATAAAATAAGTGTTGATTTATCTTAAACATGTACATACATATTATGTATATTGTCATATACCATCATTTATGTACATATAGAGTATACGTTCATTTATGAATGTATGTAATGAAAAACTTCATGAATTACTTTCAGAATTTATTAAAACTTATTCGCGTCGCGCGCATACATACATATCTACGTAGACATCACAAACCTTTTGTTCACAACGCAGGCGCGGAAATAAACGCTCTGCGTATTTATCCTCCCCACGTGACTCGCCATCAATTCTCGGCGCAAATTTTTTTTTTTTCGTTTTTAAATTTTTTTTTTTAATGTAATCGTAATAAATAAATTTTATGTATCCGCTTATCATTCCAAAAGTAACAAAATGGTAAAAAAATAAGCAGTCAAGAAATAAACGCCCCGCCTATTTTTCCTCGCCACATGTTAGACTCGATTTCAATTCCCGGCGCAAACTTTTTTTTATAAATTTTTTTTTTTTAATTCGTTTTTTTTTATAATGTAATTGAAAAAAAAATTATGTAATAAATTTTACGTATTCGCTTATTATTTCAAAAATACGAAAATAGTAAAAATTTAATTGGTTTAATGTCGAGGTGAGAAATGTGTTGTGTGTTGAGGTGAAAGATGTGTGGTGTTTCTAATTTTTGTGTGGGGGAAAAGTCAGTGAGGTGTCTATAAACTCGGTGTTCTAAATTCCCTTACTTCAAATCTTTCAAATCTCAATTGTACTAAAAAAGGCTCACAGTAACATTTGCACCTTCTCATTGCATTAACATTCTCTGGTGATACGACGATGCGTCGTCAAGTAGATCATGGTTGATGCACTACATAAGTATATCCATATGCAACACTATAAGAAACCAAGATGCAATTGAACTTTTGTACAAATATAACCAACATAATACATATATATATTCATATACATATATGTGTATCATTATACCAAAACACTTGTACGCCCTATGCATTCTCGTCTAAAATTAGTTTCAACAAATAAAATTAGTAAAAATTGTCATACAATTTACTAGGTTAGGTTAGGTTGAAGCAGTTGTCCTGTGGCACACACTCAGGCTCATAGCCCATTGTGATGCCTCGTGGGGAGCTTTCCCTATTTCTCTAAAACCCTTGTGTGCTTTTCAAAATTTTTAGAATATCTCCTATTTCTGCGGAACTGAGATCTTCCAATTCGTTAAAAAATTGTCTGTCGAGAATAGCAAATCTCCGTCTGGATAGAGCAGGACAATGGCACAGATGGTGTAAGATTTTCCCTTCCTCTTCCTCATCAAGACAACTTCTACAGAAGTCATGTGCTTGCACACCCATCCTTTGGGCGTGCCTACCTATTAGACAATGTCCCGTCATGTCATTATTTTGGCTTAGCAAAGATTCTGTGCGTTTAGCACTAAGAGTCGGCCACAGCTGATGGGCGATTTTGCAGGTGGCTTCATTACGCCATCTTTCGTTTGCTTTCCTTACGATATCTTCAAGGATAAGTAGCTTACATGTATGTAAGGGTATGCCTATGTCATTGTCTATGTACTCATCGGTCAACTTGGTGCCAATTCTCGCTAGTTCATCGGCTCTACAGTTACCCTCAATGTCGCGATGGCCAGGAACCCATATTATCCTTACGCGAAATGACTCAGCCATCTCGTTAAGAGATGTGCGGCATTTCATGGCTACCTTGGAGGTTGTCGACTGTTTTTTGTGAGGAATATTATCGCCGCCTGGCTGTCAATGAAAATGTAGATGTCATTTCCGGATATCGCACTATGCTTTACCACTGTCGCGGATTTCGTTGTTGCCATCAGTTCGGCCTGAAAGACAGTACAGTTGTCGAAAACTGAAGAATATACCCATTTGCTCGGAGTATACACTTCCGGCTACCCTGCCCTCGAGCTTTGAGCCAGCTGTGTATACATGGATAGACTCGCCCCTGTCTTACATTGCCCCGTTCCCACTCTTCCCTTGAGGGTAGGAGGGTCGTGAACATTGTATAGCAAGTTTGGGCGGGAGTGCATAGTCCACCAATCCGGGAATCTCCGAAGTGCCAGCCAGGATTTTGCCGTGACCGTAGCTCTTATTTGACCACTTACTTAGAGTGTTCAGCCTTATTGCCGTGCTACGCGCGATATATTTTGCCTGCAGATCTACCGGCAGAAAGTTTAATGTCGAATATAATGCTTTCGATGTTGTGGTTGACATCGCGCCAGTTATGAGAACAGATGCTAGTCTCTGAACCTTGTCAAGTTTTTTGATGTTCACCCCCTTTTCATGGGCATTCCACCATATTACAATACCATAGTAGAAAATAGGCCTAACCACTGCTGTGTACAGCCAATGTATCATTCTGGGTTCCAATCCCCATCTCTTTCCAATCCAAAGATTTGCGTACTCTATCTGCGACTGTGAGCCCTCAATTTAGCTTCCTATCAACTACAAGTCCTAGATATTTCACCTTTTCTGTTACTCTATGGGTTTTCCCTCCTAGGAATATATATTTAAGAACAGCCGTTTTTAGTTTTCTGCTAAATATGTAGTATCAGATCCGTGTTTTCCGGATTTACTTTAAGTCCTCGACTTTTACACCAAAGTGATGGTCTGTTGAGGGATCTTTGTTGAGGATCGCATAAAGTTGGAAGGTGTTTCTCTGAGATTGCTATAACAATATCATCGGCATATGGGATTATTTTCCCTCCCATTTTTTCAAGTTCTTGAAGAAGATTATTGACAGTTAAGTTCCACAGAAGTGGAGAGATTACCCCACCTTGGGGTGTACTCCTGTTCGGGAATTTCTTGGTGGATGTGTCACCCACATTTGCTTTTATCATTCGCCCAGTTAGCATTCGTTCTATAAACGAGACTAGTGCCCTGTTTACACCCATTTCTGTTAGCGAAGTTGTAATAGCCTCCGGATATATATTATTGAAGGCACCCTCGATGTCTAGAAAGGCAGTGAGGGTGTATTCCTTATAGTGAAGTGATTTCTCAACCGTGTCAACTAGCGCGTGGAGCGCTGTTTCCACTGATTTGCCGTTGGGACGGTGATAGCTTATGACAAATTTCTCCTTTGATATGCATATCTAGTAAACGTTCTTGGGCTTTAAACAGCAAGGATGATAGGCCTGAAGTCCTTCGGTTTCGTATGTGTGGTTTTCCCTTCCTTGGGAATGAGTACCACTTTTATTCCGCCCATTTTTTGCGGATATAATTGAGTCGTATCGCCGAAGATTAAGGCGAGTATAGGTGAGATCATATCTCCTGTATGTTGCAGTTCAGCGGGGATGATTCCGTCTGGACCTGGCGATTTTAAGGTCTGAAGCTGCCAATGGCAAATTTTATGTTATCCTCCGTTATGAAATCTGTTGGGGGATTCCGTTGTGAATTAAAGGTTGAGCTCTAGGGTCTTAGTTGCAGAGACAACCTGGAAAGTGTGTTCGCATTAGAAATTCTAGTGTTTTTGCACTGGTAGTTGTCCAGTTGCCGTTCTCTTTTATGAGGTAGCTAAGGTTACATTGGCTCGTTGATAGGACTTTCCGGAGCCTACTAGTCTCCGAAACACTTTCTATCTTTTGACAGAAGTCTCTCCAAGACGCTGTTTTTGCTGCCCTTATGGCATACTTGAATTACGTTGGCATTCTTGTTCTCTGAGGACATGCTGCTGTCGCAGCTTGTTGAAATGCTGAGGTCAGCTCGTCCACCGCTGAGTCGAGCTGTGGCTATGGAATGCAGCGAGGCAACAACAAAGGTCAAACAATGGCTAACGGCGGTTAAACTCCAGCTAGCAGGACAAAAAACAGAAGCAGTCTTTATTACGAGTAGAAAAAAGTTAGCAACGGCCACACTAAACATTGATGGGTTTAACGTCACAACACAATCGGCACTACGATATTTGGGTGTAAAGATCGATGTTCGACTAAGCTTCAGGAATCACATTAAAAAAGCATGCGGAAAGGCAGCCATGGTGACGACGGTACTGTCAGGAATTATGGCCAACATCGGTGGTCCCACTCAGAGTAGAAGAGCGCTCCTGGCTAAAGTTACCCAGTCTACACTCATGTATGCAGCACCCATATGGGGTAAAGCCCTGATACAGAAAACATACGCGAAGAAGGCGAAAATAGTTTTTAGACTTATTTCGCTTAGAGTTGCCTGTGTTTTCAGGACAGTGTCGTTTGAAGCAGTATGTATCATATCGGGTATCATGCCACCAGATATAATGGCCTCTGAACTGGGTATAGTCTACGACAAATCCAAAAGCTCAACGCGGAAGAGCGTTAGGAAGAAAGAAGGAGAGCACAATTGAGTGGCAAAATCGATGGGACCTAGCGGCAAAAGGGAGGTGGACTCAAAAACTTATCAGAGGCGTACAGGCCTGGGTTGAGAGATGACATAGTGACAAAGATTACTACCTGACACAGTTCTTGACGGGACATGGGTGCTATAGAGAGTACCTTTGAAGAGTCGGCCACGAGGACGCAGCAAACTGCTCGTTCTGTGGCAACGACAGTGAGAACGCGGAACATGTCTTCTTCTCCTCCCCGAGATACACATCTGAAAAAACGTCCATTGAAGAAATGATAGAGGAAAGAATGACCCTAGACAAAATTGTAAATCACATGCTGCAATCTATGTTGGTGTGGGCCAAGATGAGAGAAATGTCCCCAAGGGCGCTACAGGAACTGCGGAAAAGGAATGGGAACGCAGTAAACAAAGAAGACAAGCCATTAATGAAGGGTAGACAAAGAAAGAAAAAAATATGAAGAGCCATACTGGCCAGCTTGGCCCTGCGATGCAATCCTTAAACAGCGGTACCGCAGGGCAAACTAAAGCTATAGGGGTCGGAGTTAGGGCTTAGTACGTAGGTGTACTGTTTCGCAAGTCCTGTTTAGTCGTAATACTGACAGTGCGTGGTCCCGAATGAGGAGCATCTTTAGCAATCAGTATGAATCGAGCATGCCGTCTATGCTGAAACTATCTATGAAAAATTCCCCCTTCGGGTAAAAAAAAACAAAACAGAGTTGAAAATGCAATTGAACTTTAGCACAAACATAACTAACGTAATATATGTGCATATGTGTATATTGATATATATATATATATATATATATATATATATATATATTAGTACAAATTTTCATCAAATTTGTATAAAGCTATAAATTTACTAAAACGCACACACCAAAATGTGCGGTAGTTTTATAGTGTATTTTGTTTAAATTCTTCTTTTTAAATTAAATCAACAAACATTAAAGATAATTTGATTTTAAATGTTGGCGCATAACTCAAACTTTTCTCAATCATTTAAGTTTGTTTGAAAATATTAATTGCATAAAATTTCGTTTAACAAGGGAACATACAAATGCACAAGCAAATTCCTTGCAAAATGCCGTCGGCATTCGTCAATTTCATTTCCTACAGAAACATAATTCACTGTAAAGAGCTCTGTTAAGAAGTTCCTCGCTGTCGAGTTGAACGAGGCTCTTAAACCAGAGAATGTTAATGCAATGAGAAGGTGCAAATGTTACTGTGAGCTTTTTTTAGTACAATTGAGATTTGAAAGATTTGAAGTAAGGGAATTTAGAACACCGAGTTTATAGACACCTCACTGACTTTTGCCCACATAAAAATTAGAAACACCACACATCTTTCACCTCAACACACAACACATTTCTCACCTCGACATTAAACCAATTAAATTTTTACTATTTTCGTATTTTTGAAATAATAAGCGAATACGTAAAATGTATTACATAATTTTTTTTTTCAATTACATTATAAAAAAAAAAACGATTTAAAAAAAAAAAAATTTATAAAAAAAAGTTTGCGCCGGGAATTGAATCGAGTCTAACATGTGGCGAGGAAAAATAGGCGGTGCGTTTATTTCTTCGACTGCTTATTTTTTTACCATTTTGTTACTTTTGAAATGATAAGCGAATACATAAAATTTATTACAAATTTTTTTACGATTACATTAAAAAAAAAAAATTTAAAAACGAAAAAAAAAAAAATTTGCACCGAGAATTGATGGCGAGTCACGTGGGGAGGATAAATACGCAGAGCGTTTATTTCTGCGCCTGCGTTGTGAACAAAAGGTTTTGTGCATGCGCGCGACGCGAATAAATTTTAATAAATTCTGAAAGTAATTCATGACGTTTTTCATTACATACATTAATAAATGAACGTATACTCTATATGTACATAAATGATGGTATATGACAATATACATAATATGTATGTACATGTCAATAGGTGGTATTTGCATTCAGAAAAAAAGAGCGGTTTAAGATAAATCAACACTTATTTTATATTGTATGTCAATTTATAGTTTATGTATTCGACAGCATTTACATACATATGTATGTATGTACATTTGTATATGAAAAACAATAATGCACAAGCGCAAGAACATCATCTTCCCTTCATACCTGCATATGTACATATGCATGTATGCCCAATAACCTTGACTTATGTACATATGTACACATGTCACAGCACATCACATTCTTACAAGAAATCAAATACACATACGCACTAGTGAACGAGTTTCTTTCTAACAAGTGCAAAAACAATTCTGCTCTATGTATGTACATATATATACCCACTTTATGTCCTAGCATATATACATACATACATATATACCTACTTGCCTTCTAAACTTCCTACAAAATAATTGTATATATTGTATAATTGTATATATATGTTACCATCCATGCACGTTCATACATTCAAGCATACATATATGCCCGAGCACAGCGCTCCCTTCTTGATTCCGTGTACTTTTGTCTTTCACCAGTCGATATTCCTAATATTATACTTACAAAAACACAATACTTTGATAGACGCAAATGCAACAGCAAGCGCAACGCGATGGCCGCTTTGCCACCACACATTCTAAAATGTTCTAGAACACAACAAAAACACACACCTCACATGCGCATGTCGCCCAAAGCTAAAATCTAAGCCTAGCGACTAGAGCTGTGCGAAACATCGATGTAGTATCGATACATCGATGTTTCTCCTTTCGTAAAAAACATCGATGTTTTTTCTCCGATGTTCGATGTTTTTGCCAGTTTTTCCATCACTGAGAAAAAAACGCAGTAAAAGCTAGAGCGTTATTTTTGGAGTTATTGGTGTTGGCAGGCAGTGGTTATAATGCATAAATATGTTAGAGCTTCAAATGGGCAAGGTATGTACATATATATATTAACTGATGCCTTCTTTACAAGTTAACCTCTGTGTTTTGTCTCATTTGCATGTAGGTTGTAGTGCGGCAACCATTGAAGAAAAAGAGCAAGAGGAAGAGCCGCAAGCCAAAAAGGCGCGATATGGTCAGTCCAATGTGTGGAATTTTTTTAATAAGTCCTCGGATGGCAAGACTGCCAAATGTTTAAAATGTGGTAAAATTTATCAAACCAGCGGAAACACCACCAACATGGCGGGACATTTAAAGCGGGTACACCCAACGTTAACGGTGAGTGAGTTGCCAAAGGCTTCAGGACATATGGCGGCTTATTTGGATAAAAAATATGAAGCCTCATCGAAACGGAAGAGAGATTTGGACAGCGCATTGTTAAATTTCATTTGCTCCGATTTACGTCCATTTTACATTGTAGAAAACGAGGGATTTAAGCAATTTGTAAATGCTTTGGATCCCCGATACGAATTGCCTTCACGATCAACATTGCTTTCAACATGTTATAATAATTTATTCATGAACATGAGAATGAAACTGAAAAGCATTTTGCAAGAAGTGGAATATTGCGCTGTGACAACCGACTGTTGGACATCTCGAGCCAACGAGGCTTATTTGACCGTAACTTGCCATTTTATAGATCCAGAATTTAAACTTCGCACAGCAGTACTTTCGACTAGTAAGTTACAGAATGAGAAAAATCATTCTGCAGAAAACATTGCGAACTCTCTATGTGCAGTGCTAATTGAATGGGAAGTTATGGACAAAGTTGCAGCCATTGTTACCGATAGCGCAAGAACAATGATAAAAGCATGTGAGATATTGCAAAAAAGACATGTGCCATGCTTTGCGCATGTTATTAATTTAATAGTTCAACAATGCCTGAATCAAGAGAAAATAAAAGTTATTATGGGGAAATGCAAAAGTATTGTGGGATTTTTTAAGAAAAGCACAGTAGCTTACGCCAAGTTTAAAGAAGCTCAAAATACAGAGAAGCCATACAGTTTAAAGCAAGAATGTCCTACAAGATGGAATAGCGCATTTCATATGATTGAAAGAATTCTTAAAACAAATGATGCTATAAGCAGTGTTCTTCTTTCAACCCCAAAGGGACTTGCCCCGTTTTCGGCTGACGAAATTTTAATTTTAAAAGACATAAAAATTTTATTGCAACCTTTTGAATGTGCAACATTGCAAACTTCTTCGCGAACGTTGGTCACGGTATCATTAATAATTCCTATAACTTGCGGACTTCTGCATAATTTGCAATTGTTAAAAAATGACCTAAAAACAGTTGAAGGTCGCGAAAGCTGCAATTGCTTATTGGAGGGCATATCGTCCAGACTACTGCAATATGAAATTCGCAATGTTCCTCGAGTGGCAACTTTGCTAGATCCTCGGTTTAAAAAAGAAGCGTTTCACTCACCATTTAACATCACTGAGGCTCAAAAACTCTTGGAAAACGAGCTTTCTTTTTTCAACGCACAGAAGTCTCGCCCTTGCGACGAACCACGCCTGCCAACATCAACCTCCACATCGCAGACATCCCTTTTTCAATTTTTGGAAAAAAACAAAAGTTTGAAACATAAAACTAATACAGTGGATTCCATATTGTCAATTCGTCAATATTTTAATCTAGACAATTTGGAATCAAACTCCAACCCTTTAGATTATTGGAAGGTTGTATTTTACTTGTCAATTCCAGCGTTTAAATATGTGTATTAATTAAATTTTATTATTACAGATCTCATCAGATAAATCATTTCAGCATTGCTGCAAAAAATATTTCTGCGTTCCAGCAACTTCGACAGAAAGCGAACGTATCTTCAGTAAGGCTGGAATCGTTGTAAGCGAAAAAAGAAGTTCGCTTCAGTTTAAACATGTTGACATGCTACTTTTTATCAATCGGAACAAGTGGATCTCTGAACAGCAATGATTGTTTTATAGTTTTAAGTTTGAAAAAGATTGAATTATGCTTTATAGTATTAAGTTTGAAAGATTTAATTTCTGTTTTATAGTATTAAGTTTAAAAGATTGAATTTCTGTTTTATAGTATTAAGTTGAATGATTGAACTTCTGTTTTATAGTTTTAAGTTTGGAAAAAGGATGTTATCCTTAATAAAGATATATATATTATATAGAGAATCAAAAAATGTACTATATTACTTCGATGTAGTATCGATACATCGATGTTTTTTTCTGAAAAACATCGAAACATCGATGTGGTCAAACATCGATGTTTCAACAGCTCTACTAGCGACTATAAAAACAAAATATTTTCGTAGATGCAGTCGCAGCGGCCATCCCAGCAAGAAGAGTGGTGGTCATGTTACCCTGCACATAACCGCCACGCGTGGTTTGTAAACTGTCACTAGCCCCGCCCCTTTGCAATCACTTTGTTAAAAGCGTTGGGAAAATCCTGCCAAAAATTTTGTGTACGTGTGATTTTTTATCCCTTTCATACATATGGATTCGTTTGCCAGTGCCAGTTTCATATAAACGTAGCGACGAACAAAATAACTTTTAGGCCAGCGCCGGCAGCACAGCGCGATAGCCTAGCGGCTAGCAATGTGGGCTTCCGATCCAAAATCCTTGGTTCGAATCACAAAAAAAAAATTTTTTTATACATTTATTTTATTTTGTTTTATGATATGTTTATGAGGAGAATTTTTTCATGGCAGAAATACACTCGGTGTTTTGCCATTGCCTGCTGATGGGCGACCGCTATTAGAAAAATGTTTTTATTAATTTTGCTTTCACCGAGATTCGAACTGACGTTCTCTGTGTGAATTCTGAATAGTACTCACGCACCAACCCATTCGGCTACGGCGCTTATTTACTTCGATTGATGCAAAAATGAGTAAAAGTATTTGAATGAACTTTGCTTACTGCTTACACATTTGCCAAAGGTTGACAATTTGATTGTCGGCCTACTTTGATATCAAAAAGAGAGAAAAGATATCTTTTTGACTTATTGCTTTGACAGCCACTTATCGTTTTCTTTTGTTCTATTTCTATTGATGCAAAAATGAGAAAAAAGATATGAATAAAGTTTGCTTACTGCTTACACATTTGCCAAAGGTGACGGAGAATCAAAAAAAAAAAGTCGATTTCCAAACAAATACGAGTGCATATGTGTTAGTAACAAATAAAAAAGTGTAATTGTGTGAGAGTTTCGGTCACGCAGGTTTTGCTGGGATGATTCTATCTGCGACGGCGCTGAACAATTTAGAACAAAAACAAAAAGTTCATTCATAAGTTCGAGCTCATATTTCAATTTCATTCATATAACGAGCCGCCCATATGCCAATTTTCGCGACCATCCGAAAATAGTCAATATTGGAATATTTCGCGTCGAATTGAAATTATTTGCCAATATTTTGTAAGTCTTGAATTTTTGTGATGTCGAGTGGCCGCGGCTCCGTATATATGTATGCACGCTTCTATGTATGTAAATATGTGTTCCAACTGCTCGACAGCCGCAGCTGCTGTGAGTCAAGTGTTCGCAAAAGCTACAGTAATAGGCACAAAAAAACGACAAGTAGTATATGAAAAAGTTATGGCCAGGACATTTCGATACTAGGGAAAATTTCTAAACCATTATTTTTAGTTCTCGCGTGGTATATAAATATAAAGTTAACATATTCCTTTACGTATGTGGTTCTCCGATTGATAAAAAGTGCACAAAAGCATATGCATATTAGCAGCAAAGAATTAAACTTACTGTAAAATAAGAGTGCGGTTTTTTTGTAGGCTACTGTGCAGATATTCAGCCTTCCCATGAATCACAAAGTGCCAAACATTTAATATTGAAGAAATCACTGAAGCTTCTCCGAGTTGTGTTGATGTGCAGTATTGTTCATAACAAAAGAGACCGATGTCTCAAAATTTGTAACCAAAATTTTTCAATCAATATGTACTTTTTATTTCAAAGCTGTAACACTTAACACTCGACATTAATATAAGTATTCATATACCAAATAATAAGTTACACTTCATAAAAATGGTCTAAAAAGGTATCTAAGTATATTATGGGGCAGTTTTGTTTTCGCTTCATAACTCATAATTTTCGGCACAATGCTGTGCCTTTGAATGCGCGCGGATTCCTTTTTAGCGAATCGTGTGTGAACAACCGAATATGTATTGTAGATATCCCGTATTTTCCTGAAGGGTAAGGAGTAGGCGTCCACAGTGAATGGTTGTTGTTCTTTACATGACCTGTGTCAAGTGTGCGCAGAAGCTTGTGTTCTGGGTTTGTTAGAATGGTGGTAGTTTGTACATATATTTATACACATATGTGAGTATGCGCGTTAGGCTTCCTGGATGGATATTAGAATATTTTCTCATCAATATGTGTATGTAAGTAGTTCAGATTTGACTGAAGAGATTAAATACACACATACATATATGAATGCATATTCATATGCATTGCCTTTAAGGCTGTTTTACATATAAATCAATTCAAAAGAAGTATGAATAATTTTATATAGAAAATAAATTTATAAAAAACAGGTATTAGAAAAGCTGAATACACTATTTTAAATCAATTCTAATTAAACCAAATATAAAAAATGAAATAAAAATATCGAACAAAGAAAAGTGGGTACAGGATTTGAACCTGAGTCAAACATGAGACTATGTACCGCATACACAACACGTCTTTCACGATTACGCTAATCTACAATTAATAATGAAATTTTCTAAATCACTCATTTATTCGATTCCCAGTTTTATATGCACATATTCTGCGTTAGTTGAAAGTTTTAATGCGTAATTATATGCATATGTATGTGTGTTTGCGCGTTTGGCTTTCTGGACGGATATTAGAATGATATTTTCTCATCAATATAATTTGGATTTGATGAAATAGATTATAGACATATGTACATATTTTCTGTTTTGATTGATTTATATAAAAATCAGGTCATATCCAGTATGAACTATTTTATACCGAAAAGAAATTTCCATTTATAAAATACAAAAAAAACAGTATTTTAAAGAAATTTTAATTAAAATAAACTCAAAAATTTTACCAAACTTTCTTGGTTTGAATTGTAAAAAAAAATGTGCAAGAACAAAAATATGACTTCAGGACTTGAACCTGAATTAAATACGTGCCAAAAAAAACAAAACGAATAATTCCGCCGACTTTAGCTTCTGCACCACAAATTAACTGCCGCACGGCCTTCTTAATCGCAAATTTATTCGCTTCGATTTGCTTAGTAGTGTGCCGAAAAATCTTATGAACTTCCTCAGTAGTTTGGTAAACGCAGAAAAAATCTGAATTCCTGTCCTAGCGTGGTAAGTAAATATAGAAACCCTCCACTCGCGTGGTAAATATCTGTAATTCGCCACTCGTGAGCAAAGTTGAATTTGAAATTACCTTATTATGAATCTACAAATTAGAACTCGAAAAAAGCTCATTTAACATTTGCTCCTTCTCATTGCATTAACATTCTCTGCTTAAACGAAACTAAAAATGTGTAAAATTAACCTTGAACTGCAGAACCTGTATCCTTGCAGAAAACGTTCAATATGATTTGATTGACGTCAAAATATTCTTCATCGAAAAAGTTAGGATTAAGCCCAGTCTCAGCATAAATAAACACATCATAATCAATATGCGAGTTAACAGCGCGAACATATTCCGATTGAATGCGTGAGCCAGATGCATTTTGCGGCCGCCGTAGCCGAATGGGTTGGTGCGTGAGTTAATGAATAACAACACGAGTTGTTGATTGATTGATAATAATTGCAATTTATTTTAGGTTTTTCTTTTACTTATACTACTGTTCAGAGTGTCATAGCATAATTAAGTGGCATCACCTACTACATTTTTTAGTTTTGTACACCGCAACCCAAGCTGTAAAACAAAATATATTTTGATTTTGGATTTCATTCTGTGAACACCTGCACATCTGCGTGTCATTTCTTGTTTGTCTTTGTTTTTGCTATTCTTTGCTACTCGATCGAGCGCAAAAATTCTTGCGCGACGACAACATTTTTGGTGACCCCGACGTGATCACATAGGCACTGCTATTTGCCGATGTGAATTTGCTGTATATTGCACATAATCACCGTCCTGGTTGTACAAGTTAGATCTTTTTAAACTAAGATCTTAAAAAAAATAACTAACGCGAACTTTCCTCGAGAAAGATCGCGGACAATGTTTGAAAATAAAAAATGCCTTTCGTTATCAAAACGAAGTTTATTCTTGAAAGTTCAAATACAGAGTGAATTAATTTTAGACAATAAGTTAAACTTATCAACTACCTGAGCCATAAGCTGGCTATTTGGATTTCCATGGAATTTTGCGAAAGCATTGCAGTTAATGCTTTCGCATTGTAAGTCAGACGCTGCAGTTTTATGAACGGAAATGCGTTTTCAATTTCGTTTTACTTTTGTCTGGGAATATGGGCAGCGGATGTCGTCGACACACTTGTCAACGATATTCGCTGACAACATAGTTTTTATGACCGCGCGTGTAAACTAAATATTGGGAAACAAATATGAAAATGACTTGAATTCATATGTGCCAAGATATATCGAGTTTTCAACATATTTTGTGTTAACTCTTCCCCCTTTAAAAACGATTGTCCCCAATCGTTAGAAGTAGGGTAGGTCATCAATTTTTTGCGGCTTTGGCTCATATGATTTCGTTCTAGCAACCGAAGATTGTATAAATTTCATGTTAGGATCTATGGTATGGAGAATTACCTTTTCTTTATTTCTTGTAAAAAGCTTTATCAGGATAAGACATATAGTTAAAAGGATGAATAATGCGTAAGTTGTATATTTGGTGATTGCAGAGTCTGACCTAAGCTCATGGATACGCTTGGTATTATTAATATGCAAGTGGTTTAACATTTCCAAGGATAATAGGTTTATGAATTCATCTTCAACCGGCGTTTGCTGAATTGTGGGTGGTGAAGCTTCCAAAAGTGGAGCTTCCCAGTTTCTATAAAATTTGTCATTTATTTGCAACGTAACATTGTGGAATTTGATAAAAAATGTCCCATTTACTGTTTTATTATTTATTGTCCCGATAAAATCATTGAGGAGGATTACACCTGGAGAAATATTTTCTATTTTAGGTATATGGTAACCGTAAGAAATTGGACAAGATGAATTCATTCCGTTTAATAGCGGTGGAATGCAAGTATCGTTGGATATGTTTACCAATTCGTCATTCTTACAAATCTTAAAATTTTTCGTTGTAGTACACTCATTTTTTATGCCAAATATTTTATTATTTTTCTTTAATATTTCATTAAACTTAGTACTTATGATTCTATTATTTTTCTTTATAGGCTTAATTATAATATTATCAAATTCTTCTCTACTAGTGAGCGGGATGATAATAACATATAAAAGTTTTTTCTGATTGTACAGAACCTTAATGCTTACAAATTCAAGAGCTTCTTCTATTGATGTAAATACAATATTGTCATTTGTAATTTTTTCTAATGCCACTTTTATTTCTTTTTTATCTAACAAAAATGAATTTATAATATTTTGTTTTGCCCATTGTATAGCATATTTAATGTTAGTTATTTCTTCTTTTGTAAACCTGAGCTTGATTTGCATAGTGAGTGCAGCCTCGTTTACGTAATCATTATTGTTCTTCATAACCTTGGATATTTGATTTGTTATTTGAGTAAGGTTTTCTAGCCTTTCTGTAAAAATGTCGTTTATAATGACTTGTTGGTTATTGTTTTGGATAGTTTGATCTAATGCGCATTTCACCATTTCAAAGTCGTCGTGATCCGGAGATCCGGCGATATATTTCCAGGCAGTACCTATTATATTAATGGCTCTTTTTTTCCTGGATGATTCCACAGGTTCGATGGTTTCTAGGATATTGTGAATTTGGGATATTTCATGCATTAGGAGTGGGAAAAAGGGATTGGATTTTGGGATGATTTGTCTGATTTGGTCCTGTGCATCGTCAACAATGGATCTGTACTTGTCTATTTCTATGATGTGGATTAGTTTAAATGTACCGTCCTGTATTCTCGCTGGTCCATTAAAAATAGTCACAAGGTGTGACATCGTATAGTTCAAAATTTGCATCTCGGTTGCAGCAGAGAAGCAAATTGTCAAAAAGGTGACAATAATTAAAGCTGCCGATGACATTTGTGCTGCTGCTGGTTGTTGTTGTTGATGTCCTTGAAAAGCTAGGGCACGTTGTTGATGGTGATACACTTGTTGCTGTTGTTGTATATGTGTCAGGAGATTACTATGGCTCGGTGGTTGTGGTGACGCTATTGTTGTTTTTTTCTTAAAGTTGATTTTTCAATTATTTATTTAGATTAGAACGCACTGCATTTATATTGAATAGTTCTTCACACCAAATAACGCGTTTTATTTAAAAGTTTATGATGATTTTATTTTTTTATTTTTTATTATCATTAAATTCACTTAGTTTTAAAACCGTTCCGACTGCGTGAATTTTTTCCGTTTTGTTTGTCACTACTAAGGATTCACTTACAGTACACTAAACGAACGGGTGCCTGCGGACGGACACGTACAGGCTTAGATTCCGTGGTATATTTTTTATACCAGGCTGCTCGGTTTCGCGGTTTTGCTAACTTCGAGTTAGCAAAATACTTTGCTCGTTTTCGCGGTTTTGCAAACTTCGAGTTGGCAAAATAATTTGCTCGGGCGCCAGTTAGATCTTTTTAAACTAAGATCTTAAAAAAAATAACTAACGCGAACTTTCCTCGAGAAAGATCGCGGACAATGTTTGAAAATAAAAAATGCCTTTCGTTATCAAAACGAAGTTTATTCTTGAAAGTTCAAATACAGAGTGAATTAATTTTAGACAATAAGTTAAACTTATCAACTACCTGAGCCATAAGCTGGCTATTTGGATTTCCATGGAATTTTGCGAAAGCATTGCAGTTAATGCTTTCGCATTGTAAGTCAGACGCTGCAGTTTTATGAACGGAAATGCGTTTTCAATTTCGTTTTACTTTTGTCTGGGAATATGGGCAGCGGATGTCGTCGACATACTTGTCAACGATATTCGCTGACAACATAGTTTTTATGACCGCGCGTGTAAACTAAATATTGGGAAACAAATATGAAAATGACTTGAATTCATATGTGCCAAGATATATCGAGTTTTCAACATATTTTGTGTTAACTTACATAAGCACAGTACAACAAACAGTCGTATTTTTTCTTTCTTCGTTGTTTGCCATGTAAACAGTTGCCGCGTACAAATCATTTTTGAATCAACAAAAAACTTTGGGAGTTTTTAATAGAGAAGCGGACTAACTTTTAAGAAATGTCGTTCTTAAAACGGAAAAGCGTAGCCTTACTACGCCAACTTAATTTGAATCAACCTAGTGTAGAGGAACTGCACGCCATAGATCATGCAGAGCTAACAGTGAGATTGGAGCAGCTAGATCGTATTCAAGATCAATTCGAGTCAACGCAATCTCAACTGGAAGAGGAAGACCCTAATGAACTTGACGCCAACAATCACGATGAATTTGCAGCCACGTTCATTAGGAACAAGGCAGCATTTACCAGAGAATTAAACAAGGTGGATTACCAACCAATGTCGTCAACGGGGAATCCACCACCTCAGGAGCAGCCATCCGTCGTCATAGTGAAGCAGCCAAGGTCGCGCCTACCAGAATTACAGCTACCACAATTTGGTGACTCTGAACTGTTGAATCTGGAAAAATTCCAGCATCTACGATCCTGCTTGAAGGGTGCAGCGCTGGAAACCATTCAATCTCTTGAAATTCGTGATGAAAATTACATAACTGCATTGAACTTACTAGTTGAAAGATTTGATAACCGACATTTAATTTTTCAGGCGCTCAGACAGGGTGAGTGCTGACAGGCAATCAGGAGAACTACGGTCGCTTGTGGACAGAATTGTATCGCATGTTCAAGGTTTGCAGTCGCTGGGCACAACCGAACAAATAGCCGACTGTTTACTCCAGCACATTACGGCACAGAAATTGGATGCGACCACGCATACGCTATGGGAAGAACGAGTATCCACTAACAGACTGCCCCCTTGGACGGACACGGTTACTTTTTTGCATAAGAGATGCCAAGCAATGGAAAATGTGGCCCACGCTATGGTAACGAAGACACCTAGCACTCAGGTGAGCAATGCAAAATATCGAAAAATCTCATTTGTCGTATCAAAGACTGCTCAAAAAATCTGCGCTGTCTATAATAAGCACGATTACGTCGTCTACTCCTGTCCCGTGTTTGCCAGTATTAGCCCGAATGAATGCTGGAAAAAGGCAAGAAACGTTAAATTGTGTATTAACTGCCTTAAACCAGGCCATCAGGTGCAGCAGTGCAAATCATCTGCATGTCGCCGTTGCTCGTTGATGCACCACACTCTATTGCATTTTAATCAGATGGATCAGACGAATCTTAGACCACCTGAAGGATAACCTAGTCCAGCGCAGTCAGCACCGCTCATAGCCATGACAGCCAGCAACTCGTCTCCAGCTCACCCAACTGCTAACTCAAATGAATGTGTGCTACTTGCTACTGTTATTGTTTTAATTCGACACTATGTCGGTTCTCTCGTGCCATGTCGTGCCATTTTTGATTCCGCTTCCCAGCTTAATTTTGTAACAACTAGACTCGCTAGTCAATTACAGCTTAAAACATCTAAGTCATTAGTGACAGTTTCGGGCATTGGAGACTCAGAACTCGTTATCAACTCCAGCGTGAACAGCTTCATTCAGTCATTACATAGCAACTTCACTGCGACTATAGATGCAGCAGTAACTCCAACAATCATCGATTGCCAACCAAATTATTCACTTGTCATCACTCATTGGGATATTACAGCCAACATAACTCTGGCAGATCCCGAATTTCACAAGCCACAACGTGTGGACCTCCTGATCGGCGCAAGCATGTTCTTTGACCTGCTATGTATTGGTAAATTTCATTTAAGAAATAATAATCATATTTTGCAAAAAACTCGTTTTGGCTGGGTTGTGTCTGGCGGTCGCGGTATCTCGTCAAGGTTATCATCCTACACAACTACAGCAACAAATTCATTTGAGTCTGATGCGGTTCATCAAACAACCAACGATATGGTGCGTTCACTTTGGGAGGTAGAAAACAGTTTTGAGCCCATTCGAAAGGCTACAAAGGAGGAAATCAATTGCGAGGCTCATTTCAAGGCGCGTTACAGTCGTATGGCGACAGGTAAATATTGGAGATTCGTACCAACAGGCTTTGCGACGGTTTTTGGCTCTTGAAAGGCGTCTTCAGCGCATTCACGAAGTGAAAGCACAATATTCATTATTCATGAAGGAGTATATTGAGCTCAATCATATGTCTCCTATCTTAAAACTACCAACAACAGTACCTGTTTACTTCATGCCACATCATTGCATATTCAAGAATGACAGTACAACAACCAAACTCAGAGTTGTGTTCGATGGCTCGGCGCTGACGACAACTGGGTATTCATTGAATGAGGTACTGATGACGGGTCCAACGATACAGGCAAAGCTAGTAGATACTCTCATTCGTTTTCGATCACATTCGGTCGCACTGAGCGGCGACATTTGTAAGATGTATCGGTGCATTAATGTCGCAGCCCCTGATAACTACTTGCAATGCATACTTTGGAGAGATGACCCTCAAGATGACATCAAAATGTTCAAACTCGATACAGTGACTTACGGCACAAAGTCCGCACCCTATTTAGCAGTTCGCACCATGCATTAGCATGCGGCTGATGAAGCATCTTCATATCCCCTTGGCGCTCAGATCATTTTGCGCGATTTCTACGTCGATGACTTAATCAGCGGCGGCGATACCATTAATGACGTAACTCATAACTTATAATGCAACAAACATCTGAATTACTAGGTAAAGGTAATTTTAAAATTAAAAAATGGTGCTCGAATGTACCAAAAGGGCTCAGCAACGTACCAGACGCAGATAGAGAGAAACTCATCAAGTTTGATGATGGTAGTTACATCACAAAGACGCTTGGACTCCAATGGGACCCTAATTCCGATCTGTTCTATTTAAGAAAATAACTGAACGCTCAGTTTTGTCAACAATTGCCCAATTTTATGATCCACTAGGATTGATTGGACCCATCGTATGCAAAGCAAAAATGTTTCTTCAACGCTTGTGGATGGAAGGGCTCGATTGGGACGAAATTCTACCAATATCGCATCAAACAGCTTGGCTTCAGCTGTATGGGGAATTCAGTACCCTAAAACAATTGAAATTTCCTCGATACGTGGCCAGCCCAAATGCTAGTCTGGAGTTACATGCATTCTGCGACGCCAGCCTCTCAGCGTACGGCGCTTGTGTCTATATTGTTGGCCGCCTACTCTGCTCAAAGTCCAGGGTTGCACTCCTGAAACCAATTACAGTTCCTAAGCTGGAGTTATGTGCAGCTACGTTTTTGGCGCAAGTAGTCCATGCCATTGACAAGTTACGCGTTTTCAATTGTTCGTTTTTCTGTGGGTCGGACTCCCCAACGGTTTTATCATGGCTAAAGGAGGAACCGTCTAGTTTTAATGTTTTTGTCGCCAATCGCATTACAACCATACAACAGTCCACAAAAGATATGGAATGGCGCTATGTGCCAACGAGTCTCAACCCGGCAGACATTTTATCGAATCGAATTTGCAAGTTCATCGCTTTGGGCCAACGGGGCTCCATTTCTACACGAATCAGAAATAAATTGGCCCAAACATAGTATTAAACTTGAATATTTACCTGAACGACGGAAAGTTGCTTTACTGTCCTCGTCTTCAGTAATTGATGCCTCGCTGAATTGCAAATGCATTAATTCCTTTGCAGCAATGCAGCGAATATATGGCTATGTGCATATGTTCATTAAGATGAACCGCTCAGGTAATCTCACTACAGCACACATTCTACAAGGAACTTGGTATATACTTTGTATGGTACAACGAGTTCAATTTTGTTCGGAATATAAGGCTCTAAAAAGGAATTTGCCCACAAGTCCATCAAGTAAACTAACATATCTGACGCCCTTTTTAGATTCTTTTGGACTCATTCGAGTTGGAGGTCGTTTAAGAAACTCGTTGCTTAATTTTCAGTCTCGCCATCCAATACTGTTGCCGAAGGGACATCCACTTACTAACTCTATAATAATGCATTTTCATCACCAGAATCTACATGCATTAGTGGCAGCAATACGACAACAATACTGGCCCGTTGGTGGCAAAAAGGCCGTAAGTCACATCATAAACAAATGCGTGCGATGTTTTAGACTCAGACCCAAGATGTGTGAACAAATCATGGGCAATCTACCTGAAGGCCGCGTCCGACCCAACCGACCATTTCTCACCACTGGTGTTGACTACTGCGGACTTTTTCACTACCGATCTGAAATAAGAGAGAGACCATCAACCAAATGTTATATTTGTCTCTTCATATGTTTTACTACACATGGAACTCGCCAAGGATCTGTCTACTGAGTCGTTTCTAGCCGCCTTGAGGCGATTTTATTCAATTCGCGGCAAACCGATGATCATCTGGTCCGATAACGCCACAAATTTTGATGGGGCGAAAAATGAGATGGCTGCATTACGACAACATTTCCTTCAGCAACAACACGTTGAAGAAGTTCAACGGCAATGTCTCATCAAAGGAATTGATTGGAAGTTCATACCACCAAGGTCTTCACATTTTGAAGGCCTTTGGGAGTCCTCAATCAAAATGGCGAAATTCTACTTCTGGCGAGTTGTTGGTTCAGCGGTGCTTACTTTTGATGAACTTAGGACTCTTATATGTCAAATTTCAGCGGTGATAAACTCTCGACAAAGTGGTCAATTTCAGAAAATCCTAACGACTTAGATGTGCTAACACCAGCGCATTTTTTGATAGTTGCTCCACTCACATCCATACCAGAACCAAATCTTTCGACACTGAACATCGGCCGACTTGGACACTGGCAGCGAATTCAGTTCATGCAGCAAGTATTTTGGAAAAGATGGAGATCCGAATACTTATCACTTCTGCAACAACGCTCCCGTTGGAGATCGTCAAGAGACAATATCGCAGTCGAAACGCTTGTCCTTATCAAGGATGAAGTATTGCCACCGCTCAAATGGCCGCTTGGTAGAATAACTCAGATTTTCAAGGGAGATGATGGCATGGTTAGAGTAGCTGAAGTTAAAACTGAAGGTGGCGTTTGTAAAAGAGCCATTGCCAAATTGTGCGCTCTTCCCATCGATGATAACATGGTTGGTAGTATAATCTCCCAACGGGGGAGAATGTTCAGAGCGCCATAGCATAATTAAGTGGCATCACCTACTACATTTTTTAGTTTTGTACACCGCAACCCTATGTTACATTTTCTTTACTTTATATCAAAGCTGTAAAACAATATATACTTTGATTTTGGATTTCATTCTGAGATCACCTACACATCTGCGTATCATTTCTTGTTTGTCTTTGTTTTTGCTATTCTTTGCTACTCGATCGAGCGCAAAAATTCTTGCGCGACGACAACAACTACTTCAATAGTTAATAATTTTTACAAAATGACCAAAGAAACAAAACGAGTCCCAGAAAAGTAAAAGGGACTTAAATGTATAATGCAATTATGCTCTTTTATTATTAAAATTAAAACAATTCTTGGAAAAGTAAAGTTGACTTAATTATTCGTATTATTAATAAAAGAAAAATACTTTTGGGAAATTGTTGTTGTATTATAAATTCAGGTAGAATGTTAATATTTGTGCAATTCAAGCATATAATATATTTAAGGAAACAATTTGGAAATAATTCTTGGAAGAGGTTAACAAAATAAATGCTTGCGTATGTGTGTATATATGTATGTATGTATGTAAGTATGTGCTCATATCTGTCCCAATTTATAGCGTTTTCTACATGAAAATGTTGCCCTGTGCTGCCACTCTCGAATTTTGTGTTCTTTTGTAAAATGAATGCAATCTTCCCAAGGGGCAGCTTTATCGTTTCTCCAAGGGCAAACCTAAAAAAATGTGAAAGTGCAATATTTCTTGCCCTCTCTGGTATCGACGGAGGAGATAATTGCCCTATTAATCAGCTGATCAGTAACAAAAGTAGCCCCTTATTTGACTCTTTCTTGCTCACATTAATCGGCTGTGTTCGAGCAGCACAGATAAAGTCTACACATTTTTGACACTTCATTTTAGCAGTCGTGAATTGAAAAAGCGAAAATTGAGATTACACATAGAACTATTAAAATATTGTAGCTGCCATGATATTTGCAAATTGAAATTACCAAAATCAGTAATAGAAATTGTATTTTGTCTGGTAAATGTGTTTGCGCGAAAATATTGAGTTTTCATATGTATACATAGTTACCTCCATACAAATAATTGGTATCATAGGTGGAAGAACATTGTTAGCCGGGAAATGGAAAAATGATACTTGATTTTAGCAAACAGTTTAATAAATGACCTCCTGGAGTCGTCGTCCTCTTCTTCAGATGACGAGGAGCTCGGCGTACTTTTAAATCCAAAAATTAACTGCTTACGCGTAAATGACTTTGTAAATGAAGTAGTCAATTTGTACACAGGCCGCGAGGTAATTTTTTCATAGGGGCACGGTTTAGTTTTCGGCCACCAAGTTTCAGGAAAGATGCATACTATGAAGAATGGTGTTAACGCTTTTTCTTTTCTCTTGGTGGAGTTTCTTGAAGATCTACCGCCCATTTACCCTTACCGCTCTCAAACTAGTATATGTTTTTTTTAATTTATTAACATTTACAGTTTAAACAAAATTTTCGCATTGAGCGTGAAAGTGCGAATGATTTAATCGCAAAATACACAAACAGCTCGTACTATATAAGGAGGAACTATAAAGGAGGGAGACCACAAGCAACGCCAAACACACACGTGTTATTGTTTTTATGGTAACAATGGAATGACTCCAATGTGTATGCATTTAATTCAAAAAATTTTCTTATGTAGGTTTTGCTGCAATAAAACTACCATACGTGAGGTTAGCAACCTGTTTAATGTGTCATATTCGTGTGCCCATAACGTGATAAACAATGTTGTGTCGTTTCTGATTGGACTTTCACCAGACATCATAAAATCCCCTCAAAGTGCTACTGAAAAAGAGATTATATCAAATGAGTTTGCGGCAATCTCTGGTTTTCCTAACGTATTAGGCTGCATTGACGGAACCTACATTTCGATAAGGGCGCCGAAAAAAAAAATTCGTTCAACATATATAAATAGGCATGACACAATTTCCGTGACTATGCAGGGTATATGTAATGCAAATTTAAAAATTTTAGATGTTTTCACTGGCGTGGCGAGTAAAGTGCACGACTCGCGTGTGTTGAAGTTATCATTCATTGGTAAAGAACTTCCAAAGCTATGCTTACCAAAATATCATGTGTTAGGGGATTCTGCATATCCGATCCGAAATTATTTGTTAACGCCGTATAGGGATTACGGGAATTTAACTGAGCAAGAAAAGAGATACAATTACAAATTTAGTCAAACACGGGTCCGAATTGCAAACGCCTTTGGATTGTTAAAATGTCGTTTCCGGCAACTTATGCGATTAGATTTTCATGAAGTTGAGACTACAGCGAAATTTATACTAGCATGCTGCGTACTTCATAATATTTGCATAGACAAACAAGATTTTATAGAGAAAAAAGAGTACTGCGTTGATTCTGCTTCCGTTCAGGAACAACATTTTCCTTTCGAAGTAAGCGACACTGTTCTTACTGAGCTGGGCGAAATAAAAAGAAGCCAAATAAAGTCACTTTTTTGACACGTTTTTTTAAAGTACCTGAATTTGTTTATGAAACTCGGAAATTTTCTACTTAGCAACATCGAATAGGTTAGTTCAAAAACAGTAAATGTTCAAAATTAACGTTCCGAGGAAATCAAAAAATTATTTTTAACTTCGTCCGGCGTTTCCCTTATTTGTACAATATTAACAGCTAAGTAACGTTTTAAGGCCAGTCAATGAAGATACCAAATATGTAAAATTTTGGACTAGCACGGTTTTCGAACACTCTAATTGCATTAACAAGATGTACCTTGAAAGAAACTTCAATAAATATTAAAAAACTACTTTTTCTTTTTTTTATATATTGTATTTATTGAAAATAAGAGAGATCATATTTATTTGCTTCAAGCAGGTACAAAGTAAAAAATAAATAGGCGAAACGTTGGACCAGGAACGAAAGGCACTTCCTCCCATTTTATACTAAATTACAGAAGCCTGCAAAACCAAAATATTTCAATTAACATTTAATGGATCATAAGCAGCATACACCTTTCAAACCGGCTTTAATAACTTACCTCACACGCCCACATCTTCAAGCTGGTTTGTTTTCACTGATGCACTTTTCCAAAAGGCTTTAAATTCTTGCAGCTTTCTCCATTCTTTCCTTGTGTCGCTTCTCTCTGGCTTCCTCCTTCCTAGCAGCAATTTCTAACATAGTTTCTTACAGCGTTTTCCTCTTTCTTTTGCTGCGACCTCTTTTTTTATCATACATTGGCTACTTATTTTTACTGCCGGCTCAATGGAATCATCTATTTTGCATATTTTTTCGAGCTCTTCTTCAAACCGTATCTTTTGGCGTTTTGCACCTGAGGTGCTGTTATTTTCCACCGCCACTTTTTTACGTTTAATGATGGTCTTATACCTTTCTTCACATTGCTTCCAACTTTTCCCATCGAACTCTGCGCCAATTTTCATCCACATGTCCTTTTTAGTCTTTAACTGCTTGAAGGGACCAATGTCCGGCAAATAGGAGCGTATTTATCCAGCAGAAGTCTCGTTTCGCCTTCCGTCCATACTACCAAATAGGATCGTTTAAATAATTAGCATTTTTCACATTTGATAGAAAAGTCAAGACATTCTCATTTTACCTGTAAGTGTTTTGCTGCTAATAGGACTTTCTTCATTAGCTAGTATTCTTTTATTTTTTTATTTTAAACTGTCCACCAAAAATTTCTGCAATTCGTTGTCCGATTAGCGCGCGAAAAAACAGCTGATTGCATTTCAGGGTTACAGTTTGTGTTCTTTTATAAATGTGGAGGGCTGCTCTGAACCTTAAAAATGGTGGCAGTTTCACAGGGTGATGTGCGACTTTGAAAAACTCTTGCACGTCGGCATGGCAACATTTTTGTGTAGAAACGAAAACGCTTTTAGTTTGTTGAACTCGTATCCGCTGTTGGTAGGTTGTAGCTGGGTTGACGGTGACTATCGGTGATTCTGGGTTGCTGCTGGTTGGAAGGTGACCATCGGTAACTCCTCCTCCCCTAGAGTGGAGTGAGGGCCACAAGGAATCTGTAGGTGATCGAACTACACTTTCTTCAACAAAAGCGTTTGGTGTGAAGATGGTTTTAATTTTCTTTGAAAGACATTTTGTTGAAATAATAACCATAGAAATGACAATTGCAATCGATGTATATGTAACATACTGATGAGTTGTTGTAGTTGCTGTTAGTGAATACATCACATTATGATCACTAAATTGGTAGTCTTTCAATTTTCTCAAGTTAATTTCTTCTGTGACTGTTTCTGGAATCACTTCTATAAATTCGGGTAACGGTATGTTAATATGTTCACTGTATGTTGGCGTTTTTTCTTCGTATGTTAAGCCATTAATTACACTGCCCTGCAAATTTCAATTTTTCTGATGCGAATAAGATGTCACCTAGTGTTCCCGAAGGGAATTTTCGCGCTGAGCACGAATCCGAGTTCAAAAATTTTCCATCACGTCAGGTTTTCGAGAAAAAGGGGGTTGAAACCCCTAAAAATAGCGTATTTGGCCATTTTTCAAAAATTGTGGAGCAGAACCCTGACGTGCTACCATCTTCGTTATTGTCAGTAATTGAAGGTTGAACTTTGCTCTTTGAAATAAGCTCAAACCCAAATTGTTCGCATGCACCCTTAGAGTAGGGGGTGTACTTATGTCTACGGGGGTGTACGGTCGTGTGTCAGACGATGTATTAGATTTGAAAATTTGAATTTGATTTTTTTTATTTCTTTTTAAATGGAATGTTTGACTTCAGATTTGTAATCAGCGACACTAAATACCTTAGGAACACTGCACTTTTCATTATATCTTATCTTGGGTGTGGATAAGTTCCTATGTTCATTTTTTTCTCTACCCCCGTAGACATAAGTACACCCCCTACTCTAAGGGTGCATGCGAACAATTTGGGTTTGAGCTTATTTCAAAGAGCAAAGTTCAACCTTCAATTACTGACAATAACGAAGATCGTAGCACGTCAGGGTTCTGCTCCACAATTTTTGAAAAAATGGCCAAATACGCTATTTTTAGGGGTTTCAACCCCCTTTTTCTCGAAAACCTGACGTGATGGAAAATTTTTGAACTCGGATTCGTGCTTAGCGCGAAAATTCCCTTCGGGATCACTAGGTCCCATCTTATTTGCAAAACCGAGGGCAGTGTTATGATTGTACAATTCTCGTAATATGGTATAGCCGTGTTGGTTACATTAAATGGTTTACTGCAATCAGATTCTATCAGAGTTGTTGGTATGTTAATAAATAGTACAAAGTTATCTTCTGGTTGGTAAATGGTCTCCACTATCCCCACATCTTTTACATTACATTTTGGCTGCATCTTTCGTAACAGCTTACCTACACATGTTGATTTCTCCATGGACTCACTTCTTGTAGGACTGGGACAGATATAAGTGTTTTCTAATCTAAGGCATTTTTCATCATAACATTTGATATCATTAGTGTTATAAGCTATAAACTTAGAGGTTATAATTTGTCGTGTTATATTAATTGGTAAGGGTATAATGTGAGACAGAGTAAAGTTTTCTCTTTGAAATTTAGAAATTTTTACATTAAATATTATGTTTGAGTTGTTGTAAGATGCTTGTAATTGCAGGATTTCATATAATTGTTCTATAGAATATGTTTCATGTGTTTGATCATTTATCACTTTGTAAATATTTTCTACTTCGTTATGACTTAAAATGAATTTGGAAATAATATTTAGTTTTGCTAGTACATTACTTTCTGCTATGTTACAATAGTAATTTGGTTTGTTAATAAATCGATATTATAGTTAATTTTATTTAAATATTGGATTTTTAATATTACATAATTTTCTTTGATAATTTTATTTGAAAGGGCTTCTTGTGTATTCTTTAAGAATTTTGCAATTTTAATTTGCTCTTTATTTATGTGTTTAGTAATGTTATCAAATCTTTGTATCATTTCTGTGTTTAAGAAAGCTTGTACGTTAAGTGTTTCTTTAACATTTTTTTCATTTTCAAACAATTCTTTGAGTTGGATGTTTATACATATTATTTGCATCCGTATTATCCATGTTACCTGTTATATATTTGATTGCTGAACCCAATCTATTTAATAAAACTCTTTTCAGCCTTTTACAGGGCATTAAATTGTTAATTTTTTCCGTTAATTGTTTTAATTTCAATTTTGTAGTACTCAATGAGTCTTCAATTGAACTGTTTGGTTCCATTAAATTTAAAGTTTCTCAAATTTTTTCTGTATTGTTAGTGTAATCTTTCAGGTCCATTATATGGATTAGGTTTTGGTAGTGATCTATTACCTTAGCATTGCCCAATTTGAGTTCTATAATGGCCAAATCATTATGTATATTTTGAGTATTCAGCCTTTGGGAGAGGACGAGAGAAAACCTAAAGAAAAATAAGTTAATTTTTATTGTCAATTTCTATATTAGTATGCTTTTTTATTCTTCTTTTAATCTTTAATTTGTGAATCTTTTGATTTTTATTTCAAATAAGTGCCATTTTTCTGTCATTCTGAACTTTGTGTTTAGAGAATCGGGTTGTTGTTTTATTTCTTCTGTTTTCTTTTCGATATATGATGTCATCAGGCTGTAGGGCTTTTGGTTGTTCCCTATTTTCATTTAATTTTTCTATTCTGTTCTTAACATCGGTTTCTAATTTTTCTTTGATTTTTGGGTAAATAGTTTGTTGGTATTCATTTAATTTGCGCAAATAATCGTGTTCACCGTTGAATTTTACCGTTTTATTGAATATATGTGGCCTACCGAAGAATAGTTCATATGGTGTTAATTTTGTAGCTGAATGTATAGAATTGATATAGGTAATAAGAGCTTCTGAGAGAATTTCCTCGTGTTCTACAGAAAGTTTGCCCTCTTTTCTTCTAGCAACTATAATTCGAGACAACTCCGTCAAAGTTGAGTTGAGTCTTTCAACAGGTGCATTGCTAGAGGATTGTTGAAATGAAGTAATGTGTAAGTCTATATGAAATTGTTTACAAAAATCTTTAAAAATTATGGCCGTGAACTCTTTTCCTTGGTCACATATGTTCTTATGGACTTTACTACGTTTAGGCTAGTTCTGGGATCGATAGTGAAACCTGCAGCGAATCTTGAAAATTTGTCGATAATAGTTAATATCTGTTTTTGGTTGATATGATAAATATCTATGTGCAAGATATCTAGGGGTTTTTCTGGAATTTCTGGTATTTGAAAAATCAGTTTTTGTGGGTGCCTATCATATTTTAGTGTTTGGCACAAGTCACAGTCATTAATTATTTTGCTAACTTTATGTTTCATATACGGAAAGAAATATTCTCTTTTCAGGTGTAGGCATGTCTCTTCGATACCACGATGATTATTGTTATGATGGTACTTTCTTATTACTTCATCCTGTTCGTCATTATCCATAACATCTCTTGTCCTGAATATACATCGTATTAAACGATATGTTTTGTTGTTAGCGAAATATGTTGAGTATACTTTTTGTATTATACGGTAGACTTCATCATCTGAAAAAATTGCAACGAGTCTGTTTGGTTTGATAAACTTTGTAAAAATCTTTATTATTGTGTTTTCATCATAATTTGGTTCTTTTATTATTCGCTTTAACTTATTTTTAAAAGGCATTTCGACAGTATTACTTGGTTGCGGATGTACTTCAGAGTAGAAAATATCTCATGATTGTTTATATCTGGTATGGCTCTACTGAGTGCATCAGCGTTAGAATTTTGTACACCTTTTTTATAAATTATTTCATAATTAAATTCTCCTAATTTAAGCCGCCAGCGTATTAATTTTGAATTGGGTTCTTTTAAGTCCATTACCCATGTCAATGACCTGTGATCTGTGACTATCTTGAATTTGCGACCGTAGAGATATGGTCTGAAGTATTTTGTGCCCCATACTATGGCCAAAAGCTCCTTTTCTATTGTGGAATAGTTAGTTTCTGATTCGTTTAATGTTTAGCATAACAAATGGGCCTATCGCTTCCTATTGGTCCCTGAGACAATACAGCCCCTAATGCATAGTTACTTGCATCTGTGGTCAAATCAAAGTCTTTAGAAAAATCTGGGTATTGTAATATGGGTCATTGCATAACATATTTTTGCACATTTCTACAGTTTTTAAATATTCTTCTGTAAGTTTTATTACCATACCTTTCTTAAGCAGACCGTTAGTGGTTTTGAGGAACTGGTAAGGTGCATGCATCAGCTTCTATGCAAAATATGGTCGGATGAAAGCATGCCTGCCGATTGGAATTTAAGTGTGCTCTGCCCAATCCATAAGAAGGGCGATCCTGCAATTTGTGCCAATTACCGCGGGATTAGTCTTCTAAATATCGCCTATAAGGTTCTAGCGAGCGTATTATGTGAAAGGCTGAAGCCCACCGTCAACCAACTGATTGGACCTTATCAGTGTGGCTTCAGACCTGGAAAGTCTACCATCGACCAAATATTCTCAATACGCCAAATCTTGGAAAAGACCCATGAAAAGAGAATCGACACACACCATCTTTTCGTCGACTTCAAAGCTGCATTCGACAGTACGGAAAGGAGTTACCTGTATGCCGCGATGTCTGAATTTGGTATCCCCGCAAAACTAATACGGCTATGTAAGATGACGTTGCTCAACACCAGCAGCGCCGTCAGAATTGGGAAGAACCTCTCCGAACCGTTTGATACCAAACGAGGTTTCAGACAGGGTGACTCGCTGTCGTGTGACTTCTTTAACTTGATGTTGGAGAGCATCATACGAGCCGCAGAACTTAATCGCTCAGGCACAATTTTTTATAAGAGCGTACAATTGCTGGCATATGCCGATGATATTGACATCATCGGCCTTAACAACCGCGCTGTTAGTTCTGCCTTCTCCAAACTGGATAAAGAGGCAAAGCGAATGGGTCTGGTGGTGAACGAGGACAAAACGAAGTACCTCCTGTCTTCACACAAACAGTCGGCGCACTCGCGTATCGGCACCCACGTCACTGTTGACAGTTATAATTTCGAGGTTGTAAAAGACTTCGTCTATTTAGGAACCAGCATTAACACCGATAACAATGTCAGCCTTGAAATCCAACGTAGAATCTCTCTTGCCAACAAGTGCTACTTTGGACTAAGTAGGCAACTGAGCAGTAAAGTCCTCTCTCGACGAACAAAACTAACACTCCACAAGACTCTCATCATGCCCGTCCTAACGTATGGCGCAGAAGCTTGGACGATGACAACATCCGATGAAGCGACGCTTGGAGTGCTCGAGAGAAAGATTCTGCGTAAGATTTTTGGACCGTTGCACGTTGGCAACGGAGAATATCGCTGGCGATGGAACGATGAGCTTTACGACGACATAGACATAACGCAGCGAATAAAGATCCAGCGGCTACGTTGGCCGGGTCATGTCGTCCGAATGGATACAAACGCCCCGGCTTTGAAAGTATTCGATGCCGTTCCAGCTGGTGGTAGCAGAGGAAGAGGTGGAGAAGGACTTGGCTTCACTTGGTGTGTCCAACTGGCGCCGGTTAGCACGAGAAAGAAACGACTGGCGCGCTTTGTTAAACTCGGCCAAAATCGCGTAAGCGGTTATAGCGCCAATTAAGAAGAAGAAGTTAGTGGTTTTGTTAATTTAGCGATATTGGGGATGAATTTCCTGTAAAATCCCAAGAGTCCCAAAAACGATTTTAGTTGTTTTGGAGTTTTAGGAATGGGAAAATTTTTTACGGCAGATATCTTTCCTGGATTAGGTTTGATTCCTTCTGTTGACACCACATGGCCCAAAAATTCTATTTCTTTTCTTAAGAACTCTGATTTATCTAATTGTGTTTTGAAGTTCGAGTTTCTTAGTTTTTCGAATACCAGTTCCAAATTATTGATGTGTTCTTCAAGCGAAGTGGCAAAAATAATTATGTCATCTAAATAAACGAGGCAGATTCTTCCCACTAACTCCCTAAGAACATTATCCATGACTCGCTGGAATGTTGATGGTGCATTTTTTAATCCGAAGGGCATTCTAATAAATTCGTAATGTCCTCCTTCTACTGAAAAAGCCGTTTTTGGAATGTCCTTTGGTTCCATTTCGATCAGATGGAATCCACTGGCGAGATCAATGGTAGAAAAATACATACACCTGCCCAATTTAACGAGAAGTTCATTTATATTCGGAATTGGGTATTTATCAGTGATCGTCTTCTCGTTGACCTTCCTGTAATCGATCACCATTATCCATTTCTGCTTACCGCTAGCATCTTTCTTCTTCGGTACGATCCAGACTGGTGAACTCCACGGTGAGTAGCTTGGGCGTATTATGTTATCTCTTAGTAGTTTAGCGATTTGTTCTTGTATTTCTTTCTTATGGATATAAGGATATCTATAAGATTTCGTGTATACAGGTAATTCGTTGGTAGTGGGTATACTATGTCTGATTTTGTTTGAAAATGTCAATTCTTGACTGTCTCTGTAGAACACATCAGAGTATTTTTTACGTATTATTATTAGGAGACGCTTCTCCTCTTGATTAAGATGTTCGATACGTAATATATTTTTCATATATATCAGATATACCGAATTCCGCGTTATTGATTTCGAAATACTCTTGTGAATTGTATTCAAGTGTTTTTAAAGGTTGATCTACATATATAACTTCTGAAAAATTATTCAAGTTTGTTACTTCTATTAAACTAAACCAGTCTTGGGCTGTATAAATGCCAGCTGAAATGACTAGTTTTTCATTTATAAATGTTTCTTCAATTATTATTTCTCCCTTGTTGACATCAACAGGTAATTTAACAAGCATCCTTGTATTTGGCTCAATCTTTATCTTACTCGAACATATATTTGGTTTCTGATATAATGGAATCGATGTAAATTTTGTTTCTAATACCCTAGACTGTAGATTAATCTTGGCTCCTATATTGGATAAATAGTCAATGGCTAATAGACCATCGAAGTAATTATGAAATTTGAATAATAATAACGATAGTTTACCTTCTTGTTTAAATTCTTTAAATATTGGTAATATTACCATTTTGTCTACTTTATGTTTTGTTAAAATTGTTTTTGTAATCGTTGGTTTACACATAATTTGCAGTTTTTGATCTACATGTTGCGGATTAATGAAGGATGGAGATTCCCCAGTATCTATTAGAGATTTCAAAATTTTCTTACTGGAAAACCTAACTTTTATGTAAACTAATTCTGACCCATGTTTATCTATGTATAGGTAACCCGTGGGTCTTGGGAGGCAGTGCCGTATACATTTATTTCTTCTTCAACGTTGGTTAATTCATATTCCTCCCCTACTTCGTTTATATTATTGATTTCCATGTTCTCGTATCTCCTACTTTGTGAGCTCGGACTCTGCTTGATACTTGGGAAAGGGTTCCTATTTCTCAAGGAAGAGAGCCCAGTCGACGTATCCATTGGTTCTGGCTGAGGGAACCCGAATGTATTGTTGTTGAAGGGTATTTGGTTTTGTTGATTATTCCTATTAAATTGACCTTTATTAAAAGGAGTTTGCCTAAATCGGTGGCTAAAATGATTATAATTGTTCTGATTAATATTGGCGTTTCGTCCATAACTCATGTTTTGTGGAACTGTTGGTACTCGCCCGTTGGTGTTACCTATTTGTTGACCATTATTATAATATGGTTATTATAAAATCGGTCTTTTTGGTGTGGGGAATTATATTGCTTATACTGATAAAATCTATTTGAGGACCCATGATATTGTTGGTAGTATATATTCTGTTCCTTAATGCAAAAATTTAATGCCCCAGCTAATGTATTATATCTCATAGCCCTTATTGTGGCTCCTAATGGGTCTCTTAGCCCTGTTACGAAGGAGTTAAGGCACATTTCCCATATAATGCATTTTTGCCGTTTATAACATTTTGATCTTGCTCATGCAATAAAATATTGTTACAAAGAGCGGATTGTAATTCTATTATTTCGCCATAGAATTTCTCAAATGATTTGTTATATTGTTTTAATGTGTGAAGATCTTTTATTAACGAAGTTTCTGATCTTTTATCTGAATTATGAGTTATCAGATTTGCTTTGATGTTGTCCCAATTTAATGGGGTGCCATACATATTAAGCACTTCATTTGCTTGGTCTTCTATTTTATTGCGAATGGCCCTTAACAAAATTTGTCCATATGGAGTTTTATCTGTTCCTCTGATGAACATGAAGATTTCCTCTACATTATTAATAAATTCATCTAGTAACCTAGGGTTACCATCGAAAATCGGCATTTGTTTAATTGCATCTGGAATTCTTAACGATTGAAATACATCTACTGGTCCTGCCGCAGGTCCTGATAAAGCAAGATTGGCAGGACCTGGATTGCTCTGATCACTGTTCATATTCGTTGGACTTGATTGTTCAGGAATTGAAGATAAATTTGTAGGGCTTTTACTTTTAAATATACTATACGTGGAAACCCTTAGTTTTGGCATTATTAAAGCTTACAATATGGGAATAATATGTGTACTTACATTAATGCTAGTAATATTAGCATGGCAAAAACCATCAATCAAGTTGTTTCACGGATAAGTAAGTGGCTCTTTTAGCAAAAGTCCTTCGTTTCTTGAATTTTTTATTTTATTTTATGTGTTATATTTCTATGTGCTGATATTCATTCGACATGAAATATTTATTATCTTATTATTTTTGTATATACAATATTTTGCTTCAATTCAGCATTCGTTCAGTTTATTTGGAAATTTCACTGATATTCGCTCAGGATTTTTGTTTGTTGTTTTTTTTCTTTTTCACTGATATTCATTCATTGTAGAAAAAACTTTCCACAGATATTTACTCATATAACAGGTGGCGCAAAAGTAACCTTACGATGTTTTTTGGCTGTAATTTAAAAAAAAATGAAAAACTTTGATTCTTCTTGTGGATTATTTTTATTTGGTCTTTTAATTTTTTTTACATCAAGTCGAGAATATGATGCCATGTAAATGGCCGCCGCTACAGTTGATTGCCATTTGAACCCTTTTTATGGCATTTTCCATCACTTTGGCCAAAACTTCCGGCGATAGGTCCTCACATTCTTGACGGATATTGTCTTTAAGAGCTGCAAGAGTCTGAGGCTTGTTGACATAAACCCGCGACGTCAAAAAGCCCCACAATAAGAAGTTTGGAGCGGTCAAATCAGGCGATCTTGCTGGCCAGTGCAAATCGCCAAAACGGGAGATTAGGCGCTCGGGAAATGCATCCTTCAGCATATCGGTTGTGGCACGTGCAGTGTGTGCCGTTGCACCGTCCTGTTGGAACCACATGTTTTCCAATCCCAATTCATCAAATTGCGGCAAAAAGAACTCGTTGATCATTGCTCTGTAGCGCTTACCATTCACAGTAACTGTTTGGTCCGCGACGTCTTCGAAGAAAAAAGATCCGATGACCCCTCCAGCGAAAACAGCACACCATACAGTGACTTTGAGCGGGTGTAATGGCTCTTCGTGGGTTACACGCGGATTTTCAGTGCCCCAGAAGCGTAAATTTTGCTTATTTACGTACCCGCTAAGATGGAAATGGGTCTCATCACTCATGATTATTTTTGATGAAAAATCATCTTCCTATTGGTGGTGATTAAGGATGGCTTGAGCGTATGTTAGACGCGATTGGCGATCAGCAGCTAACAGCTGATGCACCGTCCGGACTTTGTACGGAAACATCTTCAAATCTTGTACCCAAATTCGCTGTAAGGACCGTCGATTGATACCCATTTGCGTGGCACGTCGTCTGGTCGATGTCGACGGCGCTTCCATGACATCCTCGGCTACAGCAGCAATATTCTCTGCAGAACGGCTACTCCGGGGTCTGCCACGCCTAGCAGCATTTCGTGTTGGGCCAGTCTCTTCGAGACGGCTAAACGTCGCAGTGTTTCACCAGTAGGCGTTGGACGGCGAGGAAATCTGCGACGAAATTCACGTTGTGCCAAAGTCACCGACCGATTATTGGTCAAATAAATAGTCAGCAATATTCCGCATTCTGGAGCAGTGTAGCGTAACATTGTTTATTAACGTGTATTTCGCATGTGTTTACTACACAAATGTCAAAACAGAACTGACATTAGGGGCCAATCGCAAAATTTATAGCATTTTCTGATGGGAGGATTACTTAGCGCCACCTGTTATATATATTTTGAATTAGTATATGTATTGTATATATTTGTTTTTTTTTTTGAAATTCTAATTTTTTTGTTTGTTTTCTCTTTCACTGATATTCATTCAGTGTAGAAATATTTTCCACAGATTTTTTTTTTTAACTTTTATAAACATTTTTTGATTTTATTAAAATTCACTGATATTCATTCAGTGCAGATAAAAATTTTATTATATATGTATTTCTGAATTTTAAATTTCTTTCACAGTACCGTTTTTACAAAAGTTCTATTTTTTATTCTTATATAAGCCACTTACTTAAGCCGCCCGTACGACTGCGCCAGTTAATGAATAACAACACGAGTTGTTGATTGATTGATAATAATTGCAATTTATTTTAGGTTTTTCTTTTACTTATACTACTTCAATAGTTAATAATTTTTACAAAAAGACCAAAGAAACAAAACAATTCCCAGAAAAGTAAAAGGGACTTAAATGTATAATGCAATTATGCTCTTTTATTATTAAAATTAAAACAATTCTTGGAAAAGTAAAGTTGACTTAATTATTCATATTATTAATAAAAGCAAAATACTTTTGGGAAATTGTTGTTGTATTATAAATTCAGGTAGAATGTTAATACAATATTTGTGCAATTCAAGCATATAATATATTTAAAGAAACAATTTGGAAATAATTCTTGGAAGAGGTTAACAAAATAAATGCTTACGTATGTGTGTATATATGTATGTATGTATGTATATAAGTATGTGCTCATATCTGTGCCAATTTAGTTTGTTGAACTCGTATCCGCTGTTGGTAGGTAGTAGCTGGGTTGACGGTGACTATCGGTGATTCTGGGTTGCTGCTGGTTGGAAGGTGACCATCGGTAACTCGTGACTACTATTCCGAATTCACAGAGAGAACTTTGGTTCGAATCTCGGTGAAACACCGAAATTAAGAAAAACATTTTTCTAATAGCGGTCGCCCCTCAGCAGGCAAGGGCAAACCTCCGAGGGTATTTCTGCCATAAAAAAGCTCCTCATAAAAATATATTCCGTTCGGAGTCGGCTTGAAACTGTAGGTCCCTCCATTTGTGGAACAACATCAAGACGCACACCACAAATAGGAGGAGGAGCTCGGCCAAACACCCAAAAAGGGTGTACGCGCCAATTATATATACATATATATTAGATGCATTTTAAAAATACAATTTCACACCTTGCGTATGCTTACATTGGCAGGCCAAAGACCTGCTGAAAGCAATTTATCATAAGAATCAGCTGAGACACCTAGCTTTAAATAAAATTTAATCAAGTTACCAAAGTTTGTTTGTTGGTTATCCAACGCATAACACGAAGTATGTTACTTAAAATCAGCAGCATGCTTAATAATAGTATTAATAACGTTATCGGCTGAGACAGAAAGCCTAAACGACAATAAATGTAACCATTTCATGTGGTCAACAAAACTAAATTGTTTCTTACGCTTCATGTTCGCAACTAGTTAAAGAATGATTTCATTCACAAATAATAAATAAAAATAGTTAGGTAAATTCTATGTAAAATCATCCAGGGCTGAACATATCTAAACATATTTTAATACGATAATACCAAAAGATAAACATATGTATTTTAAGAATAACAACAGATAAACATATGTATTTTAAGAATAACAAAAGATAAACATATTTTAAGAATACATAACAAACAATAAACATATGTATTTTAAGAATAACAAAAGAAAATCATATTTAAAGAAAAACAAAAGATAAACATGTTTTTCCTAAACCGCAAACGCAGAAACTATGTAATATACAAGTCGTGTACCTAAAACAGTAATATGAGGTATAAGTATAAAAAAAACTGTCAAATATTAACATAGTCTTAAGAACTACCCTAAAATTAATTTCAAAAAATAAATTTTTATAATTTTCCAAAGTCAAGCAAGTCTTTAACTGGCGATCCTGCCAGGGGTATCATATACATCGATGCTCCAGTGAGCGGACCAAAAAAATAGTCATCCTTGTCGCAGCAAGGACATACATACATACATAATCCTTCATAATGAAGGACAAAATCTTTTGTAAAAAAAAATAAAGGCTGTAAGGAAAAGAAGTGAAAATACAGTGAACAAAGAAATAAAAAATTTAGTGATAGAAAAACCATTCGTGTTTCTTCCATTAAAAAAATAAAAACAGTAATCTCATTCTCATAGAAAGGAGCAGATGAAAAAATCTTTGGAGAAAATAATAAACTTAATACACGAAGAACTTTGGTCACCATTGACTTTATGGAACAAATCGACGTGAACACCATGATTCAGCAGATGGACAATTTGCAAGTAATGCTTCAGAGTATCCAAGCAGAAAATGCAACATTAAGAGCCAGGATAGATCGGATCCAAGTTAACCCAACAATGATTCCACAAGCAGCAGAACGATTGGAACCAGTCAACATAACTTATACCAATTCAACCGATATCAAGCTGAACGTTTTTAAAGCACTACCGGTAACATTTCCAAATACCGCGTATGGAGGGAAGATGTCTCTAGACTTATGGATGGAATTAGTAATAATAGGAATTCCAACCTATACGTAAAAGCTCTAAAAATTATAAAAACTAAAACTCAAGGCGCAGCAGCTGCAGCAACACAAGAAGCGGTAAGAGTGTTTAAGAATGGAATAAATAACTCATATAGGTATTCGTTCCACCCAATACGGAAATCCTATAAGGGAGTTAGAGCAGGTATTTGCAGTAGCCCGTACCATAGAGCACGATGACGAACATCGAAAGTTACGTCTAGGATATGCACAACAGAACATTCATCCAACTAACAATAAACACTACTATGAGAAACAACATCACCAGAGACGTCCCATGTATCAGCAGAAATACAACTAAATATAACCAGCCGCCATCACCATTACCAAAACCAGTACCCATGGATACAACGTCCGGAAACACAATATTCAGGAAACCAACTCAGCATCAAAATAACTACTACGACGTGAATAGAAACAATAAAAATTGAAAAAGACCACGAGGTCACAGTGGCCAGTTCACCAATCAATACTCATGCGGAAGAACCACTTAACATCCGAAGAAGACAACTCTAGCACAATTGTAGAGACAGGTAGACAAAATCACGTAGTAATTAAGTATTTAAACTAATAAACGGGTTGTCCAGTATAGTAATGAATGATGGGAAAGGAAATTACAGGTATAATGTTTTAGTAGATACAGGTACAAACCATAACTATGTTAAGAAAACTTTAAAATTTAATATAACCAAACAAGTACAACCATTACAAGTGATATCAATGCATATAGAATTACCATAATTAATACGAAACAAAGTATTAAGTTTATGAATGAATATTTAGATTTTTTTGAGGTAGATGAGATAAATGGATTTGATTTGATTCTAGGATGGAACGGAATAAAGAAATTAAATGCGGTTATAAATTTGAACAAGATGTTATTGGAGGCGTTAAGAAAGTCGGAAATTAGTGAAAAAAGTTGTGCAAATTACACTATAGGAATAGACACGTATAGAGCAGAAATCGATAGGTTAATTAAGGACAATACTGTCGTAGGACCGTTACCCTACACTACAAGGATTGAAGCTAGCATACGGACAGATACAAAGGATCCAATATAAAGGGTGTTTTTTTTAGAGGTTAGGTTTTCAAATTGGCACTACTTTTTTCGTAGATGGTCTTTTTGACAGCTGTCACTTGATTTATGCTCAGTTTGGTTTGCCATTTCATAATGAATAGAATTACACCTGATCAAGCGCGTCGCACGTTCGGTGAATGGGCCCAAAACGAGATGGCCACCGATCCCGATTTTCACAAGAAAATTTTGTTCAGCGATGAAGCTCACTTTTGGTTGAATGGGTATGTCAATAAGCAAAATTGTCGAATTTGGAGTGAACATAATCCACAAGCCATTGCTGAGACGCCGTTACATCCTCAAAAAGTCACTGTTTGGTGTGCTCTATGGGCAGAGGGAATCATTGGTCCATATTTCCTTAAAAATGAAGCCGGCCATAATGTTACAGTCAATGGAGAGCGCTATAGAGCCATGATTAATGACTTTTTCGTGCCTGAATTGGACGATGTTGATGTGGACGACCTTTGGTTCCAACAAGACGGCGCTACATGCCATACAGCCAACGCAACAATCGATTTATTGAAGGAAACTTTTGGTGAGCGCATTATCTCGCGCCGTGGACCTGTGGCGTGGCCTCCAAGATCGTGCGATATAACACCGCTGGACAATTTTTTGTGGGGCTATGTGAAGTCGCTTGTCCACGCAGATAAGTCCGAGACGATTGACGTCTTGGAAGAGAATATTCGGCGCGTTATTGCTGACATACGGCCCCAATTGCTGCAAAAAGTGGTCGAAAATTGGGCCTCTCGGCTGGAATTTATTCGAGCCAGCCGCGGCGGCCACTTACCCGAAATCATTTTTAAAACATAATGGCAAACCCTTATCTTTATAATAAAGCTAAATTCTTGGCCATAACTTTAATTTTATACGTTTTATTTCATCTTGAAAACCTTACCTCTAAAAAACACCCTTTACAAGTTATATAAATGGCGTAGAATTCGTAAATAAGGAAATTGACAAATTATTGAAAGAGGGAATACTAGAAAATTACCTAGTACCAGACAGTGAAATACAATGCAGCTCTAGCTAAACCCTTAACTTTACATCTTAAATGAGATAATTCTCATATCGGAAATTTCAAAATTTAAAATAAGAAAGAACACAAAAATTAGTGTAGACCAAACGGCCATAAATAAACTGAAAAACTGCTTAAAGGAGCAGGTGGAATTATACCAGCCAAATTTTGAGAAAGTTTTTGAACTCACTACAGACGCTTCCAATATAACCATTGGAGCTGTATTGAGTCAAAATAAAAGTCCAATTTATTTCTTATCACTTAAAGAGTTGGTCATTATTATATGGTCGCTACAAAAATTACGAAATAACATATACGGCATAGCCGACTTAACCATATATACGGACCATCAAACACTTACTTACGCGATATCGGATAAGAATCCGAATCATAAACTTAAGAGATGGAAAAATATTATCGAAGTTTATGGAGCAAAAGTCGTGTATAAACCAGGCGCACAGAATATTGTAGCTGACGCCTTGTCACGACAAATAATTAACGCATCTTCTATAGGCAGTGTACACTCATCTGATAGTTCATAAAACGACATAATCAAGGCAGAACGCCAACCGCTAAATGCCTATGGTATCCAAATATAATTGATCCCAAACACACAAAAGAGTGAGACAAGTTCGCGTATTATATTTCAAAGTAAAATACGTCACACAATAACCTTTACTGACGAAAATTATCTGATATCCGAATTAAAAAGGTTTTTGGCTGAGGAATTATTTAGATACGGACAAATTATATGTAGAAAACACGTTCACAGATATAAAATTCGTATACACCAACTAAACTTAAAGACTTAACACAACCAGATAGACATTTAGAATTAGTTAAGCAAATACACAAGCGAGCACACAGGGGATAAAAAAATAATGTAAAATAACTATTAGAACAATACTATTGGTCGAACATTAGACAACAACGAAAGGCAAACAGCAAAAAGTGCACAGCTTGTCTTTACGGCAAATACGAACGGAATACCACAAGAGAACCATTAAAAGAATCAGACGTACCAACACTACCAGGGCAATACATACATTTAGATATTTATTTCCATGAACCCAAAACATATTTAGTAGCAGTAGATAGATTCTCAAAATACATAACCATCAGACAATTAGACTCAAAAACAGAAATGGGCAAAAGAGTAGAAGAAATTCTTATCAACAATTTTCCGAACTGTAAACGACTCATGACAGATAACGAAAGTTGGCTGAATGCACCAATGTTAAAACAAATGTGTATAAAATACAACATCAAGTAAACACAGACACCAATATATAGATCAAAGGAAAACGGTCAGGTAGAACGAACGCACAATTCCATATCAGAATTGTCAAGAATATTAAAAATAAAGAATTCAACATCAGCAACCGAGGAGCTATTTGTAGCTATACACAACCCATACCGTCACTGAAAAAAAACCAAATGATATACATTTTAATCTAATATCATACAGCAAGGCAGACATAGTAAAAAAATTAAAAGACGCATCGGAGAAAATATTACAACGTCTAAACCAGAGAACTAGACACCGAACTTTCAAACAAGGAGACCAGATATTGGTGTTAAGGACTAACATCAGAAGTAAAAGCGATAGTCGTTACAAAAAGTACGTAGTGCAGGAAGATCGTTAGGACACGATTTCGACTAAGGAGGGAAAAGTTATTCACAAAAACATCGTAAAAAAGTACACACTTACAGAAGACGATAATGAATTACCTGATACTACTACGTCATAACCGCAATTCAAGCAGAAGGAGACACCAAAAATAACAACCATAACTAACAGGAATTATATTCTAAATAAAACCGACGATGCATATTTATTTAAAGAATTCACATTTTTATTCTACGTAACTAATTGACAAAAAATTACCCCATCATACGAATAAATATTTAATAAGAACTAAAAATCCTATCATTGCTATTTACAAATATCCTATCATAAATAATCATTGTAAACTATTTAAATTCACACCACTTAGACCTAAGCATGTAAGAATTTTTACCGAAAAGGATATTGCCTTTTGCAACAATATTTACACTAGAGTTAGAGTTGATAACTGTAAAAATTATTTAGTCAAGAAAAACGAACTAACATTAATTCGGTATAAATCGGGACGATTTAATTTAGGAAGGGGAGAGTTGAGGAATGTTTTCATTCACATATTTTAAGAAAAACAAAAGACAAACATATGTATTTTAAGAATAACAACAGATAAACATATGTATTTTAAGAATAACAAAAGATAAACATGTTTTTCCTAAACAGCAAACAAAGAAACTATGTAATATATGTACAAGTCGTGTACCTAAAACAGTAAGATGAGGTATAAGCAGAGAATGTTAATGCAATGAGAAGGAGCAAATGTTAAATGAGCTTTTTTCGAGTACTAATTTGTAGATTCATACTACGGAATTTTCAAATTCAACTTTCCTCACTAGAGGGGATTGCAGATATTTACCACGCAAGTGGAGGGTTTCTATATTTACTTACCACGCTAGGACAGAAACTCAGATTTTTTCTGCGTTTACCACACTACTAAGGAATTTCATAAGATCTTTCGCCACACTACTAAGGAAATCGACTTATTTCACGCCCACAGCGAAGCGAATAAATTTGCGATTAAGAAGGCCGCGCGGCAGTTAATTTGTGGTGCAGAAGATAAAGTCGGCGGAATTATTCGTTTTGTTTTTTGGCACGTATTTAATTCAGGTTCAAGTCCTGAAGTCATATTTTTTTTCGTGCAAAGTTTTTTTTTACAATTCAAACCAGGAAAGTTTGGTAAAATTTTTGAGTTTTTTTTAAGTAAAATTTCTTAAAAATACTGTTTTTTTTTTGTATTTCATAAATGGAAATTTCTTTTCGGTATAAAATAGTTCATACTGGATATGACCTGATTTTTATATGAATCAATCAAAACAGAAAATATGTACATACCTATGTCTTTATTCTCTTTTATCAAATCCAAATTATTTTGATGAGAAAATATCATTCTAATATCCGTAAAGAAAGCCAAACGCGCATACACACATACATATGCATATAATTACGCATCCCTACAAGGCAGCTGACTATCATATAAGCACTCATATTATCATCATCGCTATCCTCATCCAACTACACATTTTTGTTCTAGCCATGGGAAAGTTCTGATAGTTTCCCCTTGTCGGTGTGATATTCTATCTCTCTTTTACCAATAGCAATTTCCTATAACTGAAAAATATATCTACTATGCTCTAAACTACTCATTTTCGTCATCGAAAAGTAATGAGCACAAACTCCTCAACAACTCCTCGTTTTCGTTAAAAAGTAATCAGGCTGATGAGTTTCGTTAAATTGTTTTATTTAGAAATTATAAAATTTATACTTTTCATTGAGATTCGAACTCACGAATTTCCAATATTTTTTTCTTTTCATTAAAAAATGAATTATTCAGACAGCTGACTATCATATAAGCACTCATATTATCATCATCACTATCCTCATCCAACTACACATTTTTGTTCTAGCTGTGGGAAAGTTCTGATAGTTTCCCTTTGTCGGTGTGATATTCTATAGCTCTTTTACCAATAGCAATTTCCTATAACTGAAAAATATATCTGCCCTGCTCTAAAGGCATACTAAACTCCTCATTGTTTTCATCATAAACTCATCAGAACAAATGGCCTAAACTCATCATTGTTGTCATCACAAACTCACCAGAGCAAATGGCCTAAACTCCTCATTGTTGTCATCATAAACTCATCAGCACAAATGGCCTAAACTCCTCATTGTTGTCATCATAAACTCATCAGCCCAAATGGCCTAAACTCATCATTGTTGTCATCACAAACTCATCAGCACAAATGGCATAAACTCCTCATTGTTGTCATCATAAACTCATCAGCACAAATGGCCTAAACTCCTCATTGTTTATCATCACAAACTCATCAGCACAAATGGCCTAAACTCCTCATTGTTGTCATCATAAACTCATCAGCACAAATGGCCTAAACTCCTCATTGTTGTCATCACAAACTCATCAGCACAAACGAAATTACATTGATATTATTATATTCATTTATTGCTTACAAACAAAGTATTTTAAAATTTTATGTTATATATTTACATATTTAAATTTATTCTAATAATATACATATTTTTTTCATTTCTTGTTTACAAACTAAGAAATTTCATTTCCATATATACAGATTTCAAGATTTTACAAATTTACAGATTTAAAGATTTTACATATTTACACATTTAAAGTTTTTCTATTAATATATTTTTTTTGATTACACCTATTATGGCTTAAGCGAACATACTTCCTTATAGCGCCTTGTACATCTTCTTTTGTTTTTTCTGAAAAGAGGTCTAATAAATGGAATAATTGTTAGCAACTCGTAGGTATTCTTCTTTTTGCTATGTACTTACCAAATATAAGTTCAAACGCCTTAAGTCTAAGAAGTGGAATCTTTCCTACTCTTCCTTCTAAATTAAAGCTGTACATGGCGTTATCTGGCGTTAGATAACGCATAACCCCGTCAACCGTCCCTTTCGTGCCTTTTGATCTTGCCAGAAGCCCAATCTACATATGGAAGAAAAAGTGTTATTTTCAAATTATACTAGCATTCATTTTATTATGTTACCATTGCGTCGGCGTAAGCTTTATTTATCAGCTTGGCTTGAACAGCCTGCACTTGCTCCACCGATAATACGGGAAACATAGCAGCAAGTTCCATGGACTCCTCGCTTTCCGCGTCCCCGGTGATGCGACTGACAGACTGTTGAACCCTAGCTGTCAGCACTTTGCATTCGCGCAACAGCTTACTTTGCGCTTGCACCTCACCACGTTCCGGCATCTGAAAAGGGAAATTTCGATGTTACAAACGAAATATATAGTACATATGGTACTAGGCATATCTTCATTAGAACAATCTACTCTATTACAATAATTGCTATTGATGAGCAGGTTCATTCAAATTTCTATGTTTTGCAACAGTGTATTCTCCTTGCTCATCAAGTTGGCAAGAGTTTTTTTATTTATGCTCATAATTTTAACTAAAATATTGTATGTTAAATTTGAGTTAGTATTTAACTACTTAAAATAATGTTATTAATTTACAATGCCTTATTTATAACTTGCAACTTAAATTTTGATTGTAGACAAATTTATTTCGTGTATGATCTGAAAAAAAGAAAATTTTTGTTAGTTAGTATTTAACTACTTAAGTTTTTGTTAGTAATTTACAATACCTTATTAAAGTACACGTTATATTTTCCTTGATGACAAATTGCCGCTTTTATTTAATGTATAATCTTCTGAAAAAAAGAAAATTTTTATTATTTCTATATTATTATTTCATTATTATTATTATTTTTATATTATTATATTTATTATTTTTACATTTTATGAAAATATTATTTTATCGCAATTTTCAGTATTTTGAACAAAATATCACAATTTGTTCAGAGCAGCCACAAAACTGCAACTTCACACTTTGTTGTTGTTTTTGTTGTAGCAGCATAATCGTTCTCCATACATATGTATACGGAGAATACTGCTGAAGTGATAGTCCATGGCCGGATATAAATCCGTAAAGTAGAACGTTAAAAATTCTTATTTTGCCAAAATGCTTATGAAACCACGATAAAATAACATTTGGTTAAAATTTGAATATGCATACCTGATTTACAATAATTAACGAAAACAGTTCGTTTTTACGTTAAAGGAAAAATTTCACGATTTAAATGTAATACATATAATTAATTGTTTTAAAATATTATATAATATGTTTTTTGGGTTATAATATAATTTTTATGAGACCACTGTCAAATTCAATCACACTTTCCTGAATAGATTTTGAATACATGTAATTTTATTGAAAACTGAGAGTTGGTTTTGCATGTAAATATGTATGTTTTTTTAATTGTTTGCTTATTTATGTATTTTATACTGAGTGCGCTTATTTTTTTTATACTTATATGTATCTACATCAATGAAAATAAGGAAACTGTAAATTCCCAATATTTGTTTTAAAAACACCCAATCAATATTTCTCCCGTTGTGGCATTACTGACGAATAGTATAAAAAGGGAGCATTTCAACAGCGCTTTCACGAGAAAAAGAGTTTCACATTTAGTTATCTCTTTTGCTCATTCGACAATTTTCAATTTGTCAATGTGCATGTATTAGAGACTAATCAAATATTTGTCAATGTGTTGGAATTTTTGGCGAAAATACTCAGCACTGTCTTGTAGGGATACAAACTTTGAACTAACGCAGAATATGTGCATATAAAACTGCCAATCGAATAAATGAGTGATTTAGAAAACTACATTAGTAATTATAGTTTAGCGCAATCGTGAAAGACGTGTCGTGTATGCAGCACATCGTCCCATATTGGACTCAGGATAAAGTCCTGTACACACTTTTCTTTGTTCGATATTTTTATTTCTTTTTTTGTATTTGGTTTAATTAGAATTGATTTAAAATAGTGTATTCCGGTTTTTCTAATACCTGTTATTTAGAAATTTACTTTCTGTATAACATTATTCATACTTCTTTTGAATTGATTTATATGTAAAACAGCCATAAAGGCAATCATATGAATATGCATTCCTACATTTAATTTCTTCAGTCAAATCTGAACTACTTGCATACACATATTGATGAGAAAATATTCTAAAATCCACGGATGCATCCAGAAAGCCAAAGGCGCATACACTCATATGTATATAAATATATATAAATATATAGAAACCATCAACGAACGCAAAATGTATGCATATAAAAAACAACAACTGCGACCGTCTTCTTGTCCGTCAGTGAAAAGATGGGATACCCTATGGGCAAAAAGAACCGGGAAGGTGATGTTGACTGTTTTCTTCGATTGCCAAGGCATAGTCCACCATGAGTACCTTCCATCGGGCCAGACAGTCAATGAAGAATATTATTTATCCGTTTTGAAGCCTTTTAGAGATGCTGTATGTTGCAAACGGCCGGAAATGTGAGCAAACAATTCTTGGGCTTTGCGTAATGATAACGCGCCATCGCACCGACCAAAGAGATCAAAGAGAGTACGACGAAGGAGCTGATGGCCATGTCGGCCTACCGGGGCTGTTTGGAGGACTGGGTTAAACGTTGGCACATGTGTATTGCTTCAGACGGGTCATATTTTGAAGGAGATAATACAAATTTGCCTGAAATTAAACTCTGTTATGTTTTATTTAAACATTCCCGGTACTTTTTGATCATAGGGTACATATATGCGGCTTTGCGGACAGAAATGTGTGATTCGCTGGAATCGTTCAAGGAATCTAAGTCGTAATAACTCGCGACTGTCGAAAAGTTAGAAGACATATTTACATACATATAAGGGTGCATACATACATACGAAGCCGCGGCCACTCGACATGACAAAAATTCAAGATTTATCAAATATTGGCAAATAATTCCACGCGTAATATTCCAATATTGACTATTTTGGAATGGTCGCGAAAATTTGCATATGGGAGGTTCGTTTTATGAATGAAATTGAAATATGAGCTCGAACTTATGAATGAACTTTTTGTTTTTGTTCTAAATTGTTCAGTGCCGTCGCAGATAGAATCATGGCCGCTGCGACTGCGTCTTGTATTTTGTTTTTGTAGTCGCTAGGCTTAGATTTTAGCTTTGGGCGACATGCACATGTGAGGTATGTGTTTTGTTGTGTTCTAGAACATTTTAGAATGTGTGGTGGCAAAGCGGCCATCGCGTTGCGCTTGCTGTTGCTTTTGCGTCGATCAAAGTATTGTGTTTTTGTAAGTACAATATTAGGAATATCTACTGGTGAAAGACAAAAGTACACGGAAGCAAGAAGGGAGCGCTGTGCTCACGCATATATGCATGGATGTATGAACGTGCATGGATGTAGTAACATATGAATACAATTATTTTGTAGGAAGTTTAGAAGGCAAGTAGGTATATATGTATGTATATATGCTAGAACATAAAGTGGGTATATATACACACATAGAGCAGAATTGTTTTTGCACTTGTTAGGAAGAAACTCGTTCACTAGTGCGTATGTGTATTAAGGCAAAGCGAGTGCTTCTCGGCTTCTTTTTGGCGAAGGTTTGGAGAAGGATTGGAAAATCGCTGAAAGTGGCAAATTCTATGATCTGGGCACCGACAAAACGCGCAACCACCTACTGAGGCATTCGAAACGACAAATAATTTTCTTTTATTTGTACTCACAGTTTTACCGTTTCTGTCAACTTGATCCATTTGGGTTTGTATGGCAGCTCCACATTTTCGAGGGTACGACACCGCTTTTCCAAAAATGCAGCTAACTGATCCCACGACGGCAGTTCGTTGCTGGATGATTTTTCTTCCCCCTTGTCCAACTTCTGGATTAGTATTTCAACTATGATGCAGTCAGCGAGTTGTTCTTGTGACCCAAGCAACTGCAACGCGCTTATGTGTGATGTTACCTTGTCCGTCAACTCCCGCAGCTTGCTTGCGGATGCATCTGCCCTGTCCAGTCCAAAGATCTGTCTGATGTGTGCCTGAAATATAACTCTCCTGTTATCAAAACGTTTTTTGAGTAAATCTAATGCATTTTTATAATTAGTTTCGTTTATCTTCAGAGATTGGATAGTATCCAAACCAACATGGTGGTCATTGCTGGCAGTCTTTGTAGGGGGAATAACGCAAAGGCCTTCGTGGACTTTGTGCCGTAACTGCAAGACTGTCGGAAGTGCGACTATTCCTCCCCGTGGTGGCCACTGGAAACAGGATACCCCAGCACGGTCATGTCTCTGTTGGGGTCCTGGCTAATATAGTCGGGCGGGAAGAGTAAACTTCCTTGGGTAAGTATAAATCCCCAATCCAAGGTGGAACAGCATACGCCGAGGGATGCTTGGCTAGAGGGGGATCTAGTCGCTACTATGCGGACTTGGGGCGCCCTGGCGAGGCCCCATTTCAAAAATGCCTTCCTGCGCTACCGGGGCACTGGCGCAGGTGACCGATATACCCCTTTACTCGTGGGAACAAAAATGAATACAAGTAAACAAACACAAAAAAATGGCGGAAGCGGCCAAGAAGGCTTCAACGAAGAGGCTAGCAAAAAACCTCAAAAACCAGAGGCGGTCACACCTCAACAGAAAGAGGCCACCAAGCCTCAAACTAATAAGGAGGAACGGTCCGCAGTTGAAGGCGTGAGAACTGCCGAGACGACTCCAAACACCGATGGCGAAGGGCCGAAAACGGAACAGCCAAAAAGGCTCAGTGGTGCGGGCAAGAGAAGACTTGTACACTTTCTAAAAAAAGGGCTAACCAGAGAAGAAGCTTATGCTAAGGCTCTGGAGCCCATGTGCAAAAACACTGAAAAACCAACGACGGGGCCGAAACGACTAAGGTCGGTTGAGGACACACCACCCGAAGCAACAGCAAAAAAGCGGCCTAAAGATGATGGTCCGTCCACATCGAAAGACGCAGCTCTAAAGAGCAAAACGTGGCAGCCCACTGCCACATACAAAGACATAACAACAGGAGTCAGTTTGGCAGTACTTGCTAGGGACTACCCCAACACGGTACTGACAACCGAACAAATGGACTCCATCCAACAACTCCTGTTGGACAAAATACTGGCGGGAAACAACATGGCCACAAAACCAGCGTTCTTGGGCACTACTTACAAGGCAGGATACCTTGTCCTGCATTGTAAGGAGAGCACTTCGGCGGAATGGGTCAAGGCGACCGTCTCTAATGCGTCGCCGTGGGAGGGTGCAACACTGTGGGCCACAGAGGAATCCAAAATTCCTCACTCTCGGATCGCAGTAGGGTACTTTCCCAACTCAGTCAAAGTCGAGACAGCCAAGATACTGGACTTTGTGCAGGGGCAGAATAAATGCCTCAATGTTGATGCCTGGCGCCTGCTAAAAAGAGCCGAAAGAGGCTCCAACGTAACGCTAGTCATAACAGTAGATCAAAAATCAGCCGCCAGCCTGAAGGAGTACAATGGTAGAGTAAACTACCGTTTCATACAAGTGACCCTCAGGCTGAAATCTGAAAATATAACGACCGAGGAGTTAGTGGACCAAATGGAGGCAGTGGAGTTACAAGAAGAGGATGAAAGTCCTCCCAAAGACTTCGAAAAACAACCGGCGAAATGAGGTGCCTCCAGGCAAATCTTCACCATGCTAAGGCTGCCACCGCTGAGCTTAGCAGAAGACTTGCCGGAGGTATCAACATAGGGCTGATCCAAGAGCCCTGGATCTACAGAGGCCGTCCTCAAGGCCTCAATGTCCAAAACACACAGGTAATTTATGACAAAAGCGCTGTCAAACCTAGGGCTGCGATAATCATAGATACCAATATTAAATTCTTGCCATTCACAGAATTCATGGATGGCGACACATCAACAATACTGGTCGAAGCGGAGTCTGGCGGAAGCAAGAGAGAGGTCGTAATCGCCTCAGCTTATTTCCCCGGAGACGCCGACATAGTACCACCAGAAAAAATCAGAGGCCTAGTGGAGTATTGCCAAACCCACAATCTAACCCTCGTAATTGGATGCGACGCCAACTCCCACAATGTGGCATGGGGAAGCACGAATACAAACAACAGAGGTGAGTCACTCCTTGAATTCTTATTACTTAGTAATATAACAATAGTAAACAGGGGCAATAAACCCACTTTTGTAAACGCAATACGACAAGAGGTACTCGACTTAACTCTAACCACTAACAAATCTTTGAATATGATCAGTAACTGGAGAGTCTCGGATGAGGACTCAATGTCTGACCACAAACACATACTCTTTGACCTAAATGGGGTGGTAAAGTTCTCCACATTTTACAGAAGCCCAAAAACAGCAAACTGGAAAAGATACAATGAATGTCTTTCAGCTAAGCTTAATAACAGCGTAAGCAAAATAACATCAACAGAGGAACTAGAAGAGGCAGTAACAGAAATGACTGACTCAATCATGGCCTCATATCAAGACTGTTGTCCACTAAAAATGAAATCCTCCACGAAGAGGGTCTCCTGGCGGAACAACGAACTTGACAAACTTCGGAAAGCAACGAGAAAACTATTCAACACTGCAAAGAAAACAAACAAATGGGACGAATATAGGAAATCCCTAACTAACTATAACAAAGAACTAAGGAAATCCAAACGAAACTCTTGGAAAAACTTCTGCGAGGATCTAAAAGATACTCCAGCAACAGCTAGAATCCAAAAATCACTTTCCCAAAGGTGACTCAAGTCCCATAGGCACACTAAAAGGTCCAAACGGAACTATTACCAACACATTCGTAGAAACACTAGAGCTTCTCCTAAAGACTCACTTCCCAGATTGTAAAAGTCAAGACCCATCAATCGACAGTAGTCTAGACATGGTAACTCACCATCAACGGAGATCTACGGTCTCATTTGTCAATAAAATCGTAAACTTCGAAAGGGTAGAGTGGGCAATTAACTCCTTTAAACCCTTTAAATCACCAGGGCCGGATGGAATATTCCCAGCACTTCTATCCAAAGGCACTGTGGAACTGATCCGAGTCATGGTGAAAATCTTCAGAGCTAGCCTAATATTGGAATACATTCCAAAGATATGGAGGAAAGTGAAGGTAATATTTATTCCTAAGGGAGGTAACAAACCCCCTGATTCTCCAAAATCTTACAGACCAATCAGTCTATCGTCGTTCATGCTAAAGACAATGGAAAAACTACTCGAATATCATCTAAGAGAAGAAGTAATCTTCAAAAAACCCCTTCATAAGCTGCAATTTGCTTACCAAAAAGGGAAATCCACAGTCACAGCACTGCACACACTCGTTGTCAATATAGAAAAGGCCCTAAATCAAAAAGAAATAGCCCTATGTTCCTTTATGGACATAGAGGGAGCCTTCGACAACGCAAATTACAAATCCATGGAAACAGCACTCGAAAAAAGAGGTGCAAACCCAATATTAACTCACTGGATAAGCCAAATGCTTAATCAGAGGATTATTAAAGCCTCGTTAGGCCAAGCTGAACTTAATGTCACAACAGTTAAGGGATGTCCGCAAGGAGGAGTTCTTTCTCCACTGCTATGGTCCCTACTAGTTGATGACTTGGTGCAGCACCTAAACAACAAGGGATTCATAACCATTGGTTATGCAGATGACATATCTGTTATAATAAAAGGCAACCATGAAAGGACACTAACGGACTTAATCCAAAATGACTGGAATGCAACATGGGAATGGTGTAAAAAGGAGGGGCTGTCGATCAACTCTAACAAAACCACAATAATCCCCTTCACAAGAAAAAGAAAGCTAAAGTTTCCTACATTGAAACTAAATGAAACAGTGATAGAACTAAAGGAAGAGGTCAAATATCTAGGTTTAACCTTAGATAAAAAACTCACTTGGGAATCACATATAAATAATATAACAAAAAAAGCCACGAAATCCTTGTGGACAACCAAACAATTACTAGGGAGATCCTGGGGCATCAGCCCTAGTATGGCCCTCTGGACATACACCCAAATGGTTAGACCAATCATACTGTATGGGGCACTAGTATGGTGGAGCAAATCTATCCAACAAACAACGATAACCAAACAGGGAAAAGTACAAAGGCTTGCTTGCCTATGCATCACAGGGGCTATGAGAACTACCCCAACAGTTGGCATGGAAGCACTCCTTAATCTCCCACCACTTCATATAGCAATCCAAGAGGAAGCAGCTACGCAAGCACTCATGCTACACATGAAAGTAAATTTCAAATTGGGCAACCTCACCTGTCACCTAAATATCCTAAACAAAATCAAAAACACCATAAGCATGGCTCAAGTTTCAGACCACATTGACCCAACCCTCTGTTTCACAAAAGGATACTCAGTTACCTTTCCAGAGAGGATAGAGTGGAAAACAAACCCGAAATGGATGAATGATGATTCACAAAAATGGAACACTGATGGATCAAAAACACCTTACGGTGTAGGAGCAGGTGTAGTGGGGCCCAGAATCCACAAATCATACACTCTCACCAGGGACACCACTATCTTCCAAGCGGAACTATACGCAATAATGGAAGCAGTAAACATCATGCAACGCAGAAACCACAAGAGAGTAAGAATTAAAATACTCTCGGACAGCCAATCAGTCCTAAAAGCTCTAGATAGCTATACATACAACTCAAAAACCCTCTTAGAATGCCACAAGGCACTCAATAATCTGGCATCCAAAAACAATGTTTCATTAATTTGGGTACCGGGACATGAGGGATATGACGGCAACGAAAAGGCAGACGTTCAAGCCAAAAAAGGGGCAGAAGAAAACTTCATCGGACCTAGTCCTATGTTCGGATTCAACAAAAACAACCTAAAACAAAAAATAAAATACTGGGCCAAAACTCTATTAAATCAGCATTGGAACAATGTAGAGGGTCTTAGACACTCCAAAAAGTTCCTAAGTTTCAACGCTAAAAGAGCCAACATGGCCCTCACGTTAAACAAAAAGAGCATTCGCACTCTCACAGGCGCCCTCACGGGTCACTTCACCTGCAACAAACACTTACATAAATTAGGCATAACTAACACCAGCACCTGCAGATTCTGCTGCGAAGATGAGGAGTCTATGGAACATCTCATTATCGAATGTCCGGGGTTGACGCATAGAAGAAAAAGGTTTTTAAACAAGTTCATGCTTACAGATGAAGACCTTCAATCACTCCCTCAGAAGGAGCTGGTACAATTCATAAGCATACTTAACAGTCAATAGACAGCATAGGGTGCACAATAGATCAATATGGTCGCAGTGCTAAAGGGCTACTCCTTAACCCTCTACAACCATTAACCATTAACCAACCAAACCAACACCACTCAAGCAGGAACGCAGTTATTGCAGCTTATCGCTTTACGTTAGGTGGCAATCGTTTTCAATGACGGAGGTGAACATCGAGAAGAAGTTGCTCCACTCGGTGTAGTCGCCACTAAATTTAGGTAGCAATAGCAAAGGCAAGCAAGAACGATTGGCATTCACGATGATCGACTGCGAGTCATCAGTGTTCGCTCTAAATGTCGAGCAGTGCTGACCTGTGCTATGTCTCCCAATCTCTTGTTGCAGGTTCGCCTTAAGTTTCACTAATGTAGCATCGAATTTGCAGGGCAGGTCACTGTCAATAGATTTAAAGTCCATTTCCTCCAAACTGGTGTGAGCGACGGTGAATGTTGCTTTTAAATCTCCCACTGATTCCATAATTGCTGCCAAGCCGTACTCATCTATGCCTTGTAGCATTTCGGAGTTCATCTTTGCTGCTGTATGCTCAAGTCGATTAAACACTGACATTGTTTTCAGCTTTAAAAACAACACGCGATCTGAAGACGGTTGCCCACTCGTTGGTGCAGTATTTGGTGAATCGCCTCTAATGAAGGTACCATTACCTGGACTAAGCGACATGTTAAACGTTTGACTTTAAAAATTAATTGACCGGTTATATCGATAGCGCACGAATTTATAGGCACGGTTCTATGTACACGGAAACCGTTGAAAAAGTTAGTAAATAGAAAACGGTGCAAGTTAATTTTTAGCCGTAAATATAGGTTGCGGTTTTAACTGCTTTGTTTTACAAGTCCCGCAAAAAGTTACCAAACGGTTTTATTTATTGGGTAGGTATTAGAAACCACTACGCGACAATAATTAACTACCGTAACAAGATATTTTCGAAGGGTTAACAAATCTTATTATATTGAATAATAATTTTTATTTTACACAAGTTAAACACACGAAAATCACGTCGGGGTCACCAAAAATGTTCGGCCACCAAACTTTTTTGGCAGCTATTAATTTTCAAATTAATTAAACAGTTTTATTTTCACACAACTTTATAATTTATTTTTCACTTTTAGAATTTTAGCGTTCGTGTGTTTGTTATTCCCTTTACAATTGTTAAAGTTCTCCGGCCCCAGCTGATGTCTCGAAATATTTGCTTAGCACAGCTTATATATGTATAATATATGTACATAAGAATGTACGTCGATACGAACGTTAGGAAATGACAAATATGGGATAATGTGTATTAATCAGGGTTGGGCCTGTAAACTGTTTACATTGTTTACAGCAATTGTTTACATGTAAACAATGTAATTGTTTACAAGCTAATTGTTTACGTAAACAATTCATTTTTGTAAACAATTGTAAACAATTAACTTTTTTTGCTTTTTTTTATGAGTCAGAAACAATCTACTACTAATTAAGCATTTTCACTATTTTTCAAACAGTTTTCCAAGCTTGTAATAAAAATAATAGGACTATGAATAAGTTCGTGCGGTTTTACAACAGATGGCGTAACTTGATTATTATTCCATCGATCCACATTTCCAAACATTCATTGGAGAGCTACTGTCGTAAGGCACAAACGTCAGTATAAGTTTTTTATTTGAAGCGTAAACAACAATATTTTTACCACACTTGAAAATGTCGAATTTCGTGCCAAATAATGTGTTTTTGCGGGGAATTCTTCTTCATTATTTTAATATGAAGAAAAAAGCAGCCGAAAGTCATCGTATCTTGGTGGAAGTTTATGGTGGGCATGCTCTATCTGAGCGAACGTGCCAGAAGTGGTTTGCACGCTTTAAAAGTGGTGATTTTGGCTTGGAAGACGAAGAACGCGAGGGTTTTTTTTCGAAATTTGAAACTTTATTGACGTAAAATGGTTACAAATTTAATATTCAAAATATTGTCCATCGCTTACTACTACTTTTTCCCATCTTTCTGGCAATTCACGGATTCCCTTTGTGAAAAATTCCCTCCCTTTAACCAAATGAAATCCTTCATAGAGAATTGATTGATTACCAGGCACATAGAGAGATGGCATATCCAAATTTAAATTTGTGAATTTTTATACATAATTCGCATATATGTATGTATATATGCTGTGTGTTTGTATGTGCACTTGGCACAGCAAAAAAAATACCACGGTAAAACTTCTCAAGAAATCCAACGCGCATTCATAGGCCCGGTGCACATTCATAGGCACAGCATTGAATGTACAGTAACCTTCTAATACTCTGATTTCAGAGTAAGTTTCTAACCTTCCAGAAATATGCATATGTTTTTGTGCAGTTTTTATCAATAGAAGAACTACATACGTAAATTAATATACTAATTAACTATTTACCTACTATCAGAGAACATAAAATAATTGTTTCGAAATTTTCTCCTAGTATTGAAATTTGCGACACAGATTTTTTTTATAAGCTACTTATATTATTTTCTCCAACTTCTGTATGCTCATGCCCGCACTTGACACGCAGCAGCTACGGTTGTCCAGCTTTTGGAAGACATATTTAAATACATAATAGGACTATGAATAAGTTCGTGCGGTTTTTTTCGAAATTTGAAACTTTATTGACGTAAAATGGTTACAAATTTAATATTCAAAATATTGTCCATCGCTTACTACTACTTTTTCCCATCTTTCTGGCAATTCACGGATTCCCTTTGTGAAAAATTCGGTCGGTTTTGCCGCAATCCACGAATCGATCCATTTTTTGACTTCATCGTAATTACGGAAGTGCTGGTCAGCCAGGCCATGTTGCATCGATCGGAAGAGATAGTAATCGGATGGCGCAAGGTCTGGACTATACGGCGGGTGGGGTAGGACATCCCATTTGAGCGTTTCTAAGTATGTTTTGACCACTTGTGCAACATGTGGCCGAGCATTGTCATGTTGCAAAATAACTTTGTCGTGTCTATCGGCGTATTGCGGCCGTTTTTCTCGCAGTGCTCGGCTCAAACGCATCAATTGTCGTCGGTAGACATCCCCCGTAATCGTTTCATTCGGTTTCAGTAGCTCATAATACACAACACCCAGCTGGTCCCACCAGATACACAGCATAACCTTCAGGCCATGAATATTCTGCGCCGACGTCGATGTTGAAGCATGGCCAGGGTATCCATACGTTGCCCGACGTTTTGGATTGTCGTAATGGACCCACTTTTCATCGCCAGTCACAATTCGATGCAAAAAACCCTTTCTTTTGTGCCGTTGAAGCAGTTGTTCGCATGCCATAAAACGGCGTTCAACGTCTCTTGGCTTCAATTCATACGGCACCCAATGGCCTACCTTTCGGATCATTCCCATGGCTTTTAAACGTTTGGAAATGGTTGATTGATCAACTCCCAAAGTTTTTGCAACCTCTTCTTGCATTTGAGCCGGATCTTGATCGAGCAATTCCTCCAATTCGGTATCCATGAACTTTGGCGGCGCACCCTCGCGTTCTTCGTCTTCCAAGCCAAAATCACCACTTTTAAAGCGTGCAAACCACTTCTGGCACGTTCGCTCAGATAGAGCATGCTCACCATAAACTTCCACCAAGATACGATGACTTTCGGCTGCTTTTTTCTTCATATTAAAATAATGAAGAAGAATTCCCCGCAAAAACACATTATTTGGCACGAAATTCGACATTTTCAAGTGTGGTAAAAATATTGTTGTTTACGCTTCAAATAAAAAACTTATACTGACGTTTGTGCCTTACGACAGTAGCTCTCCAATGAATGTTTGGAAATGTGGATCGATGGAATAATAATCAAGTTACGCCATCTGTTGTAAAACCGTAACGAACTTATTCATAGTCCTATTAATAACAAAATATTTAATAATATATTTAGTATTTTAATATTTTTATTAATTTTCACTGTCCGATTCTTCATTGATTTGGTCAATTTTCATTTGATAATAAATAAAAAGTAGCTTTTTGGACCTTGCAAACGAGAGTCTGTTCCTCAAATCTGAATGAATAAAATTCCAATTCGGAAATACGCGTTCAATTTGCCCTGAAGAGGTGGGTATATTGATTAATTTCAAAGCTGTTTCTGCCAGAGGTGGATATTTTATCGATGCCATTCTCCAATATAAACAGGCATCTTCGCTCAAGTTTTTTGACTGTAATACGCCGAAGTAGGATCTTCTGTTCAGAAATAGGTCAAGCTGCTGCAAAGCTTCTCCACTCATAGTATTAAAAAGGAAATCCGTTACTTTTGCAGTTTTATCAGGATCTAACTTGTTTTGGTCATGATATGGATACAAATAATAAGCTGATAGAGAGCAGACATTAAGCGCTTGCTCAATACGTCGTTCGTATATAGTTCTAGACATATGCTGGTAAACGTTTACAATTGTTTACATTTTTTATAATTGTTTACAATTGTTTACATTATTTACAATTGTTTACAATGTAAGTGTAAACAATCCAAAAAATGTTGTAAACGCCCAACCCTGGTATTAATATAATGCAAGTACAAGTATAGGGTTTTTCAGTAAGAGCGCTTCAACTTTTGAACTTTTTTGAATAAAACACAAACGGTTTGACTTTTTTAACTAATTTTTTTTTTATTATCGAGTTTGAACATATACATTTAAGTATGAAATTCGATTTCTTTTGCATGACCACCGCGTGCACGTTTTACGAAGTGCAATCGTTGAAACCAATTTTAGACCACTCTTTTGCATAAATCGGCCGAAATTCCAGCAATTTCGCGTTCAATATTGGCTCTGAGCTCACAAATCGTCGCCGGCTTGTTACTGTAGACCAATGACTTCACATAACCCCAAAACGGGACGGCTTGTTAAATGGGCCGTAAAATGGCCGTAATGCTCTTAAAGTAGCAGCAACAGAACGATTATTTTCATAAAAAATTTGCACGATTTCCAATCGTTGCTCTGGTGTGTAGCGTTCCATGATGAAATGTATACTAATGAAGTTTACAAATGACAAGCGAAAAATAAAAAATATTCCGTCGTTCGCCCTCCCTATCGGAAAAAAGTTGAAGCGCACCTATTGAATAACCCATTACAAGAATTAGGGTGACCAGATGTAACGAGTAAAAAATATTAGAATGTTATAAATTAGACTACAATACTAAATTATTAAATAAAAACTATACAATTAAAATATACTTAAGCTATGTCCTGTAAATCAGGTTCTGCTCCCAACACCAGTATTATGGTGTAAACACATTGGCACTTCTCGACGTAGCGATGTGGCTAGCATTTGTGTGTAGAAAAGAAGAAATTAAACATGAAAGACCAGGAATGTGCTATCAATTTCGCAGTAAGGATTGCTGAAATGACACACATAGCAATAACAAACACAGCTTATGAAGCATAGACGGAGGGTTCGTCCAGCTAATATAATTCGGGAGAAATAGATTTTTTCAGTGGAGGAACGAGCACATCCTTCAACAAAACCTCATCTATATCCGTTCTTAGTCCGAAATATGATTTTAAAATTATTAATAATCTATTAATATATAGAAGTTAACAATATTAATAAATTATGGACGCACGACTTACCAAATGCACATATACCTAAGATGCATAAATGAGATAATTTAATTTTAACAAAACTAACAGTTGGAACACACCACAACAGGTGAACACATTTTCATTGCTGCCAGATTACAAAATTTCCCTTTTTAACACACTTTTATTAGCTCCGGTTGTATGTATGTAACGGAATCTTTGAGCTTAATTTTGGCTGCCTTCTAAAAATCTGATCGACTTGGAATTTGGCACACCTATCCAGGACCGATGACAATGCAATAATTTGATAAAAGTTTTCCATTATCCTTATTAGGATTGCCAGGATTAATATTTTCTTTTTTTACCTGTGGGCAAAAAGTAACGGGAATTTGGTTGTAAAATGAAAAATCTTTATTTTAACACACTTTTATTAGCTCGGGTTGTATGTATGTATGAATGAATGTAAGGGAATCTTTGAGCTTAATTTTCACTGGCTTCTAAAAATCTGATCGGCTTGGATGTTGCACATTTATCAACCACCGATGACAATGCAATAATTTGATAAAAGTTTTCCATTATCCTTATTAGGATTGCCAGGATTAATATTTTCTTTTTTTACCTGTGAGCAAAAAGTAAGGGGAATTTGGTTGTAAAATGCATCCCACGCTTTTAACTTTAAACATCGTGGAAGATACAATCAACCAACTTCAAGCAACGAGGTTGCAATTGTTATATCTTGAGATGAATTTCAACCAAGAGATATTGTTTTGCAAGGAAGGAATGATACACTGCAACTTGTTAATGAAACGCATCGAAAATATGATGCATTACAATATCCTCTTATGTTCTGTCGTGGTGAAGATGGTTATTCGATTGATATAAATGAAATAAATCCAGCAAATGGTCAAGAAACAAATAAAACTGTAAGCGCAATGAATTATTATGCATACAGAATCATGATAAGAGAAAGTCAAGAGAATCACATTTTAAAATGTCGTAAATTGTTTCATCAGTATATTGTTGACATGTATGCGAAAATAGAAACAGAACCATTGAATTACATTAGATTCAACCAAAGAAAATTACGCTGTGACGAATACATAAATTTACGAGATGCAATTAACAACGATACCAACGTTAATAACATTGGTCAAATGGTAATATTACCTTCATTGTGTACAGGCAGTCCAAGGCATATGCATGAATACGCCCAAGATGCAATGTGTTATGTCAGAGATTATGGTCGACCCGACTTATTCATAACTTTCACATGCAATCCGAAATGGGAGGATATTAAGAATCATTTATATACTGGGCAATCAGCTACTGATAGGCATGACATTACTGCAAGAGTGTTTAGACGAAAGCTACAGTCTCTAATGGATTTCATTGTAAAACATAAAGTTTACGGAGATGTACAATGTTTCATGTATTCTGTGGAATGGCAAAAAAGAGGCTTGCCTCATGCGCATATTTTGATTTGGTTAAAACAAAAACTAACCACAGATAAAATTGATCATATTATATGTGCTGAAATTCCAGATATAAATGAAGATCCAGAATTACATACTACTGTAACCAAAAACATGATTCATGGACCGTGTGGTACGTTAAATAAAAATTCTCCATGTATGGTTGATGGTAAATGTTGGATATCCATTGTACCGTAAAAGATCACCAGAAGATAATTGAAAAACAGTCACTGTGAAAATAAATAATCAAGATGTGGATATCGATAACCGTTGGATAGTTCCGTATTCAAAATTATTATCGAAAACATTTAACGCACATATAAATGTTGAATATTGTAACTCCGTAAAATCCATCAAATACATATGCAAATATATCAATAAAGAAAGTGACATGGCAGTATTTGGAGTTGTAAATCGAAATGATGAAATTACTAATTACCAAATGGGAAGATTAGTAGCAACGAAGCAGTTTGGAGAATATTATCATTTCCGATTCATGATCGCCATCCAGCTGTTTATTTCACTGAAAATACTGCTCAACAAATAGCCGAACGACCAGGAGCAACAATACTAACTGCATTTTTCAACTTATGTGAAACAGATTCATTTGCAAGAACATTGCTTTATTCAAATGTTCCTAAATATTATACTTGGAATGCATCATCAAGGTCCTGGGTACGAAGACAACGAGGAATACCTGTAGATGGATATCCAGGTGTTCATTTGGGTGATGCAATCGGACGACTTTACACTGTGCATCCAAGTAAAGTGGACTGTTTCTGTTTACGTTTACTCTTAGTTGATGATTGCCTGATGATTGCAAATAAAACTCTGAGTGAGTTAGGTATGATCGCAGCAAATCGTCCGATGCATGATGCATACCATGCAGAATTAAGACGTGAAAAAGAATATGATCGAAATGATCTGAACACATTTGTAACAACAAACCTACCAAAATTAAACACAGAACAAAGGCAGGCATATGACACAATTATAGACAACTAGCGAAAACCCGCCCGTTCCGCTGGTCGTCTTTAAAAAAATCTAGATTAATTAATTAAATTAAGCCGAAAAACACTGTGCGTATTTTATAAAAATTCTCGCGCATGAATAGTAATGAAAGAAGTTTTAAATAGTAGTAGCATTAAAAAAACGTTTGATGTGATTTACTTTATTACATTTTTTATTGTAATGCACTTTGGTATACAATATTCTTCGTTTTTCCATGCGTTGTTGAATAAATGAACAATACCGATGGCTTACCAACTCTTGAGCATGAAACATAAAGTTGGCCATGAGAAAAACATGGGTATTCTAAATCAATACCACAAATTGATAAAGTTTGGCCTTGTACTTATTAATAGTAATCGCGAATGCAAGGCGAACAGGAAATTGAAGACGTTTGAATTCAAACGGCATATCCGATGGTATCATTGGTATTCGTGGTATTAAAACGTCTTCACCAGAGTATTTTCCATTCAAAATTGTTGCTTCAATGACGTTATTCATCAATCTCTTAACTGTTAATCGAGTGCCATTACATAGTCGTGGTTGATTTATGTTTCTCAACATAATAATCGGTGCTCCTATTTTCAAGTTTAGCATGTGTGGCGGTAATCCAGGTAAATCAAAGGAATTCAAAAATTCAGTGGGATAATTTGCAAAATCGTCTTGATTTGTAACAGTGTCAACTGATCGATATGTTTATTCTGGACTTGGTATGTTAGCCAAAATAGCCGCATTCATTTCATTCACAACTTTATTTTTGCCAGCCATGATGGCTCGTTCACTAAGCCAATCATGATTTTTGTAATTTTGAGGCAAGTTTGGGAAAATACTTTGAATTAACTGTTCTTTCGTTTGTCTTATTTGACAAAAGTTTGGTTGTAAAGTTATTAAGCCAGTTAAATTATCGACAGGAACTTTGCCACTTCCAATATCAATAATTGCTGTGAAAATTCAGCAGCTGATGGATCATTTTGCATTAGAATACGTATATTTGTAGTTAGTTTGAGTGTTTGAACATGTCTCCACTAATATGATGATTTCAAACATGCAGCTAATTCATCTCCTACAGTTGCTCGAGGAGTAACAGGCAGTGTTTGTCTAAAATCACCTGCCAGCAGCACTAAGGCACGACCAAATATTTCATTTTTACTACGTAAATCTCGTAATGTCCTATCAAGCGCTTCCAGTGACTTTTTATGTGCCATCGTGCACTCATCCCATGCAATTACGTGTGCGAAAAAGCGGAGAAGGAGAAGAGAACTGTTCTATTCCCCCCCCCCCCCCCCTCTTTAACCCAGCTATGTGTTCAGGTGCAAATGGGGTTTTTGCGTGAAGTCTGATATAAAATAAGTTCTAATTACTCTTCTTAAATTTATATAAACTTTTCCAGGCGAAGTAAAAAAACTGACATATATTTGCTTCAACCGTATATTTGTGAGTACACAGGTAATACGTAAATATATGAATGATATAGGTGATATCTCATATTAGCATAACCTTTCTGCAAAAAATTAAGGAAACGATCACCAATCACGCCGGCAATGATACAATGAATTTTTCACTATAACTGACTTCAGATTAACGTTAATATAATAAGCGTATATGTAACATTTTAAAATATTTTTAGAATTTTTTTTTTTTTAATTTTTAGTAATAAGTGGTCTTCCTCTTCCTCTTCCTCTTCCTGTAGCTATTCCTTTTCCTCTTCCATCTCCAGCTCCATCTCCTTTCTTTATCCCAGAAATGGGCAGTAAAAATTACTTCACTTAAAAGCTTTCATCAACAGCTTCCATCTGATACCCATATTGTACAAACACATCCAAGGGTACCTTGGTCCACTTTTTCGGCTATATCTCGAGACCCTGGTCACTCAGAGATCTAAAAAATACTCTGTATTAAAGCACTCATCAGTAGCTTTGATTTGATACCCACAATGTAAAAACACATCCTAGGGTTACCCGGGCCCTCGTTTTGCCCTTCGGCAGCGCCACCTGGTGGCGAGTGGAATCAATAAGCATATTATACTAACCACACGACCAAAATGTATTCAATTCTAACGAATGCTATGTGCGGTACAAAAATACGTGCGGCAAATAGCAATAGAAGAGACGCAAACTCTTAACTTAATAACAACAAAGCCCAAATATGTACCAAAGCCACCACCGATCTATGTACAAAAAGTCCAAGTATTAGGCACTCTTATCAAAGCTCTTAATGAATGTATACAAAATAACTATGAACTAAAAGTACTTAAGAACAATGAAATAAAGATACAAACGAAGGAATCAACGCATTATTCAGCAACAATAAAACTACTTAGAGAACGAAATACTCAATACTATACATTCCGACCAAAGGAAGAAAAAGGGTTTAAAGTAATTCTGCGCAATATGCATCATTCTACAGACATAAATGACATTAAATCTGAACTCGCTGATTACGGTCATGAAGTAACAAATATTTTCAACATCCTCAAAGCGACTCAAAACAACCTCTACCTTTATTCTCACTGGAAAGCAAAACAAATAGTAACAACAAAGATATATACAATATTACAAATCTATTGCATTGTAAGGTAAAATTCGAGCCCCCACGTCAAATAAGGTCTCTTCCACAATGTCTCAACTGCCAAAAATATGGGCATACTAGAAACTATTGCACAAAAAATCCAATCTGTGTTAAGTGTGTAGGCCCGCATAAAACTGCGAACTGTTCAATCAATAAAAGTAGTAGCAATATTAAATGCGCACTCTGTGGCGAAAAACACACAGCCAATTATAAAGGATGTATGGTATACAAATCACTGAGGGTGCCACGTTTTCCAGCTTTACGCAAAAAGGAGCTCCAGACTCCGATACTGAACCCGCCGCAACAAGAAAACACAGTCGAACCCGCTAGAATCGGGTTATCAACCTATAGCAGCACAAGCTACAAATAATAACACAGGTATGCCTAACCCTCAAAATGATAATATTCAAGAACTTAAAAAAATGATGAGCCAGCTCATCAATCAAATGACTAACATGATGAATATAATCACACTACTGGTCACCAAATTCGATGCACAAGCAAAGTAAAATGACAATAGCCTTATGGAATGCAAACGGACTAAATCAACATATTCTTGAAACTAAAACTTTTATAGACCAATACAACATTGACATACTATTGGTGTCAGAAACTCATTTTAATGACAAAAGCTACGTTAGTACTCCCGGCTACAAAATAATATGCCCCAACCACCCTGACAACAGAGCACACGGCGGAACAGCTATTATACTGAGACAAAATATTATGTTTAACAAAATGGAAGAATATCAAATGGACCATCTGCAAGCAACGACGATACAAATAAATGACACTCTAGGCCAGCTTACCATATCAGTTGCTTACTGCCCTCCGAAACACAACAACAAAACAACACAATACGCTAACTACCTTGAAACACTTGGAAGTAGATTTATTGCCGGAGGAGATTATAACGCAAAAATTTTATGTGGGGTTCAAGATTAACAAACACGAAAGGAAAAGCATTACTTGACGCCATCAGAGCGCGTAATTGTAATTATATAAGTACCGGAGAACCCACTTATTGGCCCTCTGACATTAAGAAAGTACCTGACTTACTTGACTTTTTTATCATGAAATCAATAAATCCAAACGTACTGACAATTGAATCTTGTCTTGAGCTCTCTTCTGATCACTCGCCAATTATACTAAGAACCCAACAACCACCGCAACAAAACTTAAATCCACCACTTTACAATCATCGTACAGACTGGAATGCGTTTACTGAGCTTTTGGAATCATATTTAGACACAAAAGTATCTTTGAAAACAGGCGATGAAATTGAGACAGCTATGGCTTTTTTTAACGACAAAACTATTAAGGCAGTTAGTAAATCTACACCCTCTCCACCAACTAAAGTAAAAAATGACTACATACCTGATACGATAAAAAAGAAACTAAAACAAAAGAGAAAGCTCAGGAAGAAATGGCAGACAACAAGATTTCCAGACGACAAGAAAAAGCTAAACAAATTGGGAAAAGATATAAGAGACCTACTTCAAAAGGAAAAAGACGAACAACTTAGCAATTATCTCAAAAATATTGACGCAACAAAATCCTCAAACTACACACTTTGGAAGGCGACGAAAAAAGTGGTGGGCGCCACAATACATTTACCACCAATAAAAACAACTAAAGAGAAATGGGCCCGAACCTCTTCAGAAAAAGCAACGGTCTTAGCTCAACATTTTAAAAATACTTTTGAAAATAATAATAATGACATAAATCTTACTTATGCAGCAAACGAGAATAAGCAGCAAATTAAAAAAATCACACTTACGGAGATAAAACAAATAATAAAAACTCTAAAGAACAATAAATCGCCTGGATACGATCAAATTTCGGGAACAATTATGAAGCATATGCCTGAGAAGGCAATAATTTATCTAAGAAATATTTTCAACGCTGCTATAAGTCTCAAATATTTCCCTAGTACCTGGAAAGTAGCTGAAATTATAGCGATCCCGAAACCTAACAAAAACGCTACACTAGCGACATCATATCGACCAATCAGCCTACTACCGACAATATCAAAAATTTTCGAGAAAATATTATTTGACCAGATAAATCCTATTATAACAAGCATGAATCTGATACCCCAACACCAATTTGGATTTAGGAAAAACCATTCAACAATCCAACAGATTCATAGAGTAGTTCACAAAATTAATGACGACCTGAATCAAAAAAGAGTGTGCATGTCCATATACCTCGACGTAGCTAAAGCTTTTGACAAAGTGTGGCACCCTGGGTTACTCCATAAATTAAAAACACAACTACCTAATGACTTTTACCTTATGCTTAAGAGTTACATCCAAGGCAGGAAATTCTATGTTAAATATAACGACGCATGTTCAGACATTCAACCTATGAACGCAGGCATTCCCCAAGGCAGTGTCTTAGGACCAACATTGTATCTATTGTACACGGCTGATCTACCGGAACCGAAGTCAGAAAACAGCATGATTGCAACATTTACGGATGACACAGTCATCATGGTATCTCATAAAGATACAAAAGTAGCAAAACAAAATTTACAAAACGAATTAAATGTGACATTAAACTGGTTCAAAAAATGAAACATCGAAGTTAACGCTGACAAAACAATACAAGTAAACTCCACAAACCGAAGGACAACCATTGAACCAGTTAGCGTTGGTAATTCTGACGTGCATATTGACACCAAAGCGAAATACGTGGGTATTACGATCGACTCGAAATTAAACTGGCAAGAGCATATAAAGAAAAAGCGAAACGAAGTTAAAAATCGTTTTAAGAAATTGTACTGGCTACTTGGACCTCAGTCCAATCTATCATTGCAAAATAAAGTACTTATTTACCGAACGATAATTGCTCCAATCTGGAAATATGGAATTGAGATTTAGGGCACTGCTGCAAAAAGTAATCTAAGTATACTTCAACGAGTCCAGTCTAAAATACTTAGGACCTTAACTAATGCACCTTGGTACATACCTAACGCGGATATTCATCGCGACCTTGACATCGATACTATTGATGAAACAATACAAAGCGCTAGCAGAAGACACATAAATAGATTATTAACGCACACAAATCCTATGATGAGAAGACTACCAAATAAAGAAAAATCTACCCAAAGTCGGCTTAACCGTCAAACACCAACAGATCTTGCAAAATCCATGTAATCAATTGTCAACTAATCGTATATGTCATTGTTAACCACTTGTTTTTAAATAATATGTAAGTATATATTCATTCTAAATGAGCTTGGGGGCATTGGCCCTTCAATATCACATTCATTCCATCTTTTTGTAAATAAAATTACTTATTGTCTAACGACAGATGTAATATTTTATGGAAGAAATAATAAAAAAAAAAAAAAAATTGCAAAAACACACTCACTTAACCGACGCACCGCACCACATGCGTTATCGGATTTCAACCAAACTTCAGAGAAACCTTTGCCAAAGAAACACCAACAATGTGTGAAACTTTTATTGTTTTCCTTACACGCGTTGCTGAGATTACCCCGGAGAAATGCACACTTTTTTTCGGCTTAATTTTTATATATATAGATGTTGCAAATGAAAGAGGAGGAATATTCTTAGATGCACCAGGTGGGACTGGAAAAACGTTTTTGTTGTCGCTAATTTTGGCCACCATTCGATCACAGAATAATATTGCATTGGCTTTGGCATCATCTGGAATAGCGGCAACTTTATTGGACGGCGGTCGCACTGCACATTCTGCATTAAAGTTACCATTAAATATGCAAGTAAATGAAGAACCAACTTGCAACATTTCTAAAAATTCTGGAATGGGAAAGGTTTTACAAACATGTAAAATTATTGTATGGGATGAATGTGCGATGGCTCATAAAAAATCACTTAAGCCTTAAATAGAACACTGAAAGATTTTCGAAATAATACAAACATATTTGGTGGTGCACTAATTCTATTGGCCGGTGATTTTCGACAAACTTTGCCTGTTATTCCCAAATCAACAGCAGCTGATGAATTGAGAGCGTGCCTTAAATCTTCTAATCTGTGGAGATATGTTCAAAAACTCACATTAACTACTAATGTTCGTGTGCAGTTACAGAATGATCCAACAGCTGCTGAATTTTCCGAACATTTGTTGCAAATTGGAAATGGACGAAAGCCAATTGATAAGAATACAGGCATGATCACACTTCCAACTAATTTTTGTACCGTAACAGAATCAAGAGTACAATTAGTGCAAAATGTATTCCCAAATATTGCACAAAACTATCGAAATCAAGATTGGCTAAGCGAGAGAGCTATATTAGCTGCCAAAAATGTCGATGTCAATGAAATCAATGCCAGTATTTTGACTCAAATTCCTGGTGAAGTTGTCACCTATAAATCAATTGATTATCGACGATGTAGTGAATTATCCAATTAAATTTTTGAATTCACTTAATTTGCCTGGGTTGCCACCACATCGTTTGCAATTGAAAGTCGACGCAGTGATCATTATGATGCGAAATATCAATCAGTCGAAACTATGCAATGCGACAAGATTAGCAGTGAAACGGACAATGAACAATGTAATTGAAGCAACAATTTTGAAAGGCAAATTTAAAGGTGAAGATGTTTTGATTCCGCGCATTCCAATGATTTCAACAGATTTGCCTTTTGATTTTAAGCGACTTCAATTTCCCATTCGCCTTGCTTTTGCTATTACAATCAATAAGTCTCAAACAAGGTCAAACTATGTGGAATTGACCTAACTTATCCATGCTTTGGACATGGGCAACAGTGTGTAGGATGTTCTCGAGTAGGGAAACCATCGTTACTTTATATTTATACACCGCATGAAAATAAAACCAAAAATTTTGTGTATCAGAAGGCTTTAGAATAAGTGGTTAGTTTACAATCATTAGAGTAAGTCACTAAAATAAATAAAACATTGTTATTAGAATAAGTCACAAAATACGACAGTCGGTTCTACGTTATCGGAACGACCCGGATTTATATCGGACCAAGGACTGTCGCTCCAGTAGCATTCCTCGTGCATCGTGAACAAATACGAGGAAATTCTAAGGTGAACAATTCTTACTGCAAAATATGCCTAGAGAACAAATATGTATGAAAGAAAATCACCAGATTCTAATATCACCAATTCTGTTCAATTCCAGAATGCAAAGGGAAAATTCTCAGCATGTCATTCTGAGTACGAATCACTCACTTTGTCTTACAATTATTAATACATTTTCAAAATTCGCAAAAGTCAGATTTTATTCAACAGTTTTAGAAGCATAAAAGTACAGCTCAAAATAAACAAAATAAAAGAGTTGACTTGGCTTGTGATACACATGTATAGCAAAACGATTCAGTCGGTCACTAATTCAAATCAAAACTATCCGGTACAAAAGTTTGTTTGACAAAATTAAAGACATGGTAGCCAGGACACAAATTTTAACATTGAATAGACTTAATTGTAAGGGAATATCGAAACATCGCAAAAGTTTTCCTTCGACGAAATAAAAGATTAGGAAATAAATTTAAGAAAACTTTCATAGAGAAAAATTTTTAAATCTTAATCAAGTTTATCTACTTCTTAGCTCATTGAGTAGGTTCGTTTATGTATACGTTTCTTTATCAAACGCGGGACGATTTTTTCATTCTAGACGAGATATGCCAGTTATTTGTTTATTTATTTAGATTAACACAACAACCACAGGTTATATTCTACAGTTAGATACTAATGGTATTACATTATAATGCATTAAAATTGATGCAAATTGAACCTAACACTACATTATTGATGAAGGGTAAAATTTAAAGAAAAAGAAAGAGTTATACAAAAATTTAGCCTCTACTTCTCTTTAGAGACCAATGACGCGGATTAAATAGTGAGAATTATAATTTACTGTATATAGTATTTAACTAATGTTATTTTCAAGTGCAAAGCTTTTTAGTACGCCTGATATTATTTATGCGATAGCAATGGGAAGAGTGTTCGAGTGGGTTTGCAATTTTTTTGAGATATTTTACCCTGCTTTTTCTACTAAGGGTATTTGAAGATCTCTATGTATGTATCTTGGTGTTTATGACATACCATGGGGCTACTGGTATTGTTCTTAGTACTTTGGATTGCAGACTGAATATGATGTATTATATTACAAGCATATAAGTATACAGGGTTTGATTGAAAAGTAATGAGCCTTATTTTTTTAAGCAGTTTTATAAAACCTTTTGGCTTATACAACTAATATTCTTCAAAATAGGACTGTTACGCCAAATGGCTTAGAATTTTAATTATTAATTTAATTTTATATATTTAATTTAATTTTAATCATTATTATCATAATTTGTTAAATTCCATAATTTCTCGTAACGTTTCAATATTAAGCTTACTGTTTTCTAAAAATACTGTTCAATTTTCGTATATGAATTTAAAAATAGCACTATATATGTATAAACACCTATATTACATAAACGTAACAGAGCAATACATATTTACTCCAATTACATAAATTTGAACTTAATCCGTTAGGCTAAGACACTATAAAAACTCGAATTCAGAAATAAATAAATCACTTGTGAAGTTACCACCGAACGCGCTCGCATTTTATTTAACAGGCAATTCGCGCATTTCCCACGTAAATTAATTTCTCATCTCAAAAAAGCTTGAGATTTTTCATGGCGCCCGAGCAGGGACAGTAGTGCGAAAGTGGTAAAAAGTGATAGTGATAAAAGACCAAAAGTTGGCAATTTGCGAACGCAAATTTTTAATAACTAATATTTAAAATAACCAGCCGAATAAATAACTAAACGAATATTGCCTGCGCGGTCCGTTCACAAGCAAAACAAAAGTCGTCTCGCAAACAAAAAATTTAAAAAAATAACAAAACAGACAGCAAAACTAATATATGTACATACATATGTATATGCATATAAAAAAACAAGTGCAGTAACTGAAAAAGTGCACAGTGACAGTGAGCCCCCAAAAACCAAAAAAAAAAACAAAAAAAGGAAAAACTAATACATCTATCAAAAAAAAAAAACAAAAAAACGTTAAAATTATTTAAAAAAAAAATTGTTTAACATATAAATAAAATAAAATATTAATAGCCAAAAAAGTAAAAAAAAAAAAAAAAAAAAAAAATATAATAAATAAAAAAGAATAAACTACAGTACACAGTGCAAAGCTGAAACAGTGCGGTACTTATATAAACGGTCACAGTGATATGTAAATGTTCTCGGCCAAAAATAAGGCAATTTTATAAAAAAAAAAAAAACAGTGCAATTCACCGCTGCTCATTTGCAGTTCGTCGCCCTCGTGTATATATCACTGTCCGCTGACACAGTTCTCGCAGTTGCTGCCATACTCGCCGCTGCTCTCATCACTGTAACCGTCGCTGCTACTCTGGTCACTGCTGCTGCCGTCATCGCCCGCTGTCGCTGCAATCTCTACCGCTGGTTCTGTCGCCGCCAGGAATGACCTGCACCTGCATCCTTTGCAAAAGGAAAGTCAAGGCTTGCAATAAGCCTATACAGGTAACAAGTGCAATAAATTGAAAGTTGTGGTTGTTGTTGATAAACACTCTCAATTTTTTGCATCACCCTTTCACTTTCTTGCATATAATCGTTGGGATTTGATAATAAAGGGTGTGACCTTAAATGCGAAATCGTCAATAAATTTAAAAAACAAAATTAAAGAAATTGAAGACCTTTTTTTCGAACAATAAGTTCAATTAAATTAAAATTATTATAAAGTTAAATAAATTTTTCGTAAATACGGATTATTTACAAGGAAATAATTTAAACAAAAATCGATTTTTCGCAAATCTGTTGAACAATTTTCGTAGTGTTGTGCTACTGTGCTTGCTCATCCTTTCGTGGCCTGACCACAGCCTTGTCCAACAGCTATTTTTCGTTTTTCTGATTGAGATTTGTGCAGGCTATTCAGCCATCTTTTCGTTTTCGTTTTTTCAGCCACAAACTCTCACAGATATTTTTTCGTTTCTGTGGACATTGAGCAAATTTTTCGGGAGTTTAAATAATTTAACTCAAAATGAGCAAGCCAAAGACAGCAGTTCCAAGTCTCTCTCCAAGTAAGGAGATTATGGAATTGAAATCACTAAAGCGCCAGCGAACTGTTGCGAAAAATAGTATAGTGCGCATAAAAACGGGTCTCCTCGATAAAACAATGTCGTTAGATCCAATTGAATTGGAGTGTCGACTGGACATTTTGAACTCTCATAGCGATAAGCTTATGAAGTGTCAGTCGAAAATTGAAGAAATCGACGAGGAAGACATAGCCCGTGGGGAGTTAGAGGACCTAATAGTGGAAACTAAGTCCGTTATAAAATCTATTCTGGCGAGAAATAAATCGTCAATAGCCGAAACATCCTTTATTGCACCTCACAGCTCGCGACTACCGAAAATGTCGCTACCGAAATTTAAAGGGGAATATTCAGAATTTAAAAATTTTATGAGTCTGTTCGAGAGTTTGGTGCACAACGATCCTACAATCACAGACATTGAGAAATTTAATCACTTGGTTAACTGTCTGTCTGGTGAAGCTTTGGGAACGGTAAAGGCCTTCCAAATGTCGGACGAAAATTATTCGAAGGCGTTGGCTAGTCTCAAAAAAGTTTATGACAATAAATGCTTAATATTTTTCGACACAATTTCCAAACTTTTTGAACTGCCAATTATCCCAAAGCCATCTGCGCTTTCATTGCGCACAATGATTGATACAGTGTCGGCTGTTTACGACTCGTTGCTGTCGTTAGGTGACGAGAAAAACATCACAAACGCTATCATAATTCATCTGGTAATGTCAAAAGTTGACACCGTTACTCGGTCAAAGTGGGAGGAACAGTTGGATTATGATAAGCTGCCATTATGGCGTGAGTGTGAGGCAGCATTAAATAAACGCTACCAACATTTATCTGCCGATGAAGCCTCAACGTCGAAGCTCAAGCCGTCAAGCAGTCACAGCATTCAGAAACCCCACCTTCATGCGGGAAGGACGAAAGCTGCCTTAGTGACTTCAAACATAAAACAGCCGGTGTGTCCGTACTGTAAATCAAATGATCATAGTATACCCGCGTGTCCTACTTTTAAAACTCTCTCTGCTCAGCAGCGATTTGAGTTTGCTAAATCAGTCCCCTTATGCATAAATTGTTTGCGAAAGGGGCACTCAGTCTCAAAGTGCAAAGCGGATCGGTGTCGTGTTTGCAACCGTTCGCATCACACGTTGCTGCACCAGTACCCTGTATCCTTTGCAACTGCACCACAACTTTCGACCTCGCATGCCATGCACACGACGAGTACGCCAGATCGGGTTATGTTGGCTACAGCCGTAGTCAACGTAAAAGGTAGCTCCGGAGAGTACCTTGCTGCACGAGCCTTGCTGGATTCTGGATCTCAGGTGAATTTCATGACAGAGGATTTGGCGCAGAAATTACGAATTCGTCGCGAAAGTACGACCTTAAATATTATCGGCATCGGAAATGCAACCAAAAAAGTAAGGACGAAATTAAATACGTTTGTAAAATCGCGGGTCAATAATTATGAGTTTTCGGCACAGTTTTGGATAATGCGATCCATTTCAGCCAGCCATCCAGATCGTAACGTAAATATTAATGGCTGGAAAATACCTAAAAACATTAGCTTAGCGGACCCAGAATTTTATAAGGCTCAAAAGGTAGATCTTTTGTTAGGTGCTGAAACATTTTTCGAGCTTTTAGCTGTAGGCCAGATCAAGGCCAGCCCCAATCACCCAACATTGCAAAAGACACTTTTAGGCTGGGTTGTGTCTGGCAAATACGCCTCCAACCAACGTCCTCCTCCCACAGTCATTAGCACATTATGCCATACTGAAGAAGATCTAGCAAATATAGATTCCATTGTCCAAAGGTTCTGGGCGATGGAAGAAATACCTTTAGGACTAGTCCGACAAAATTCACACCTTAACAAATAGAGTGTGAAACATTTTTCGTAAAAACTACTAAAGTTTTGCCGTCAGGAAGGCTTCAAGTAAGACTGCCTTTCAAAGATGACCGTAAGTTACTCGGTAATTCCTATGAAACCAGGGCTCGGCGGTTTCAGGCCCTGGAGAGAAAGACTTTGAAAGATCCAGAGCTTCGTCAAATGTATCTGGACTTCATGAATGAATACATCGAATTGGGTCACATGAGCCCAACAAATAATAAGATCCCGAGTGAGCCACACTACTTCATTCTGCATCAATGCGTTCTTCGGCCTGAAAGTACGACGACTAAATTACGTGTTGTTTTCGACGCATCAAGTCGTACCTCTTCTCAAATTGCGTTGAATGAAATCTTGATGGTTGGGCCGACCATTCAAGAAGAGCTGTATTCAACACTTCTTCGTTTTCGCTTGCATCAATATGCATTTACGGCGGACATTACTAAAATGTACCGCCAAATTCTCATGCACGAAGAAGACAACAACTTTCAGCTTGTAGTGTGGAGACGGCATCCCTCTCAGCCTTTCTTTCGACTTAACACCGTAACATACGGCACTACGCCTGCTCCATTTCTCGCTACACGGTGTTTACAAATGCTCAGCGATGCCAATACACATATGTATCCACTCGGCTCAAAGGCAATAAAAAGAGATTTTTATGTAGACGACCTGCTTACAGGATCCGATAATTTCGAATCTCTAGATCTTATTAGAAGTGAGGTAGTTAAAATATTAAACTCGGCAGGATTCAATTTATCTAAGTGGTTTTTAAATCACCCATCATTTTTCGATTGTGAGAGTTCTGAGAAGGCCTTAAACTTCAATCACACAGACTCCACAAAAACACTTGGAATCCATTGGTTGCCGAAGGAAGATTTGTTTCGGTTTGTCTTAAATGACAACTTTACCAGTTTACGAGCCACTAAGCGAAACATATTATCAGTTTCGGCTCGTCTTTTCGATCCTCTTGGTTTACTTGCCCCACTAGTTACCAAAGCAAAAATCTTATTGCAAGAGCTTTGGCTGCAAAAACTAGATTGGGATGAGTCGATTCCATTGCACCTCGACACCAGCTGGGAAAATTTCAAAGCCAATCTACTGCAGCTACCATCAATAAGCATTCCTCGGTTTGTACACACCGAGTCGAGTGCAAGCTGCCAAAGTCATGGCTTTGCCGACGCCTCAATACGAGCGTATGGCTGCTGTATATACATACGTAGCCATTCGGCTGGTGGAACGAAATGTACACTGCTTACTGCAAAGTCTAGAGTGGCTCCGCTGAAGACTAAATCTCTTCCGCGTCTAGAGCTCTCGGCAGCCCACTTGCTGGCCAAATTATGGTCACGAATAGCGCCAATGTTGAGTCGGCCAATTGAAAATATAAACTTCTGGACAGACTCCGAAATTGTTTTGCATTGGATCAAAACGCATCCATCTGTACTACAGACCTTTGTTGCAAACAGAGTGTCCGAAATCCAAGAGTTGACGGATAAAGCTACTTGGCGACATGTGCCAACTAAGCAAAATCCCGCGGATCAAGTGTCTCGGGGTTGTAACGTGGACGAATTGAATAATTCTATCTGGTTTAGCGGTCCACAGTTCCTCCTAGAAGACCCTGCGTTATGGCCAACAAACACCCACTTCCAGCTCTCTCCAGGAGACGAAGCATTAGAGAAGAAACGGAACGCAACAGTTTTAGTTGTTCAAGCAAATGAATCGCATCCAATTATGGAACTCACCAAAAGAGTATCTTCTCATCAAAAACTGCTTCGTATTGTCGCTTACATATTAAGATGGATAAAACGCATTAGAAACCCATCTGCGACATTCACACAAATGCTGACGGCTGAGGATATTAAATTAAGTTTCCTCAAAGTCATTCAAGTGGTTCAACATGTTGAATATGGTGAAGAAATTATGAAACTCACCAAAGGTACCACCCTACCCTCAAGTTTGCAAAAACTTAATCCATTTTTGCACAACTACTCGGAATTGTCGCTGTCGTTTAATTTACTCCGAGTAGGAGGCCGCCTATTAAATGCGCCTCTCCCATATGATGCCAAGTTCCCACTGCTCTTAAGCAAGAACTCGCACTTCGTTACCACATACTTACGGTACCTACATTTTCGAAATCACCATGCTGGAGCAAAGGCATTGGTAGCGCTTCTTCGAGACCGCATTTGGCTGGTCAATGCTCGAGAAGCTTGTAGTCGTACCGTTCGAAACTGCACACACTGCTTTCATTATAAGCCGAAGCTGCAAACCCAAATAATGGGAAATTTGCCTGCCGATAGGCTTCGTGCACTACGACCCTTTCTAATATGTGGAGTAGATTTTTGTGGTCCCGTATATACTACATTGAAAATACGTGGTAGACCCCCAGTAAAAACATATATCGCAGTGTTCGTTTGTTTCACTTCAAAGGCAGTACATTTAGAACTAGTAACAGACTTGTCTTCTAATTGTTTTATTTTCGCCCTAAAAAGGTTCATTGGACGCCGAGGAATGCCGCGGAAAATATACAGCGACAACGCCACCAACTTCGTCGGCGCCGATCGCAAGCTTCGCGAGCTGAGGGATGCTTTCGAGGCCCAACAACCGGAAGTACAGAAATACGCAACGGACGAAGGATTCACCTTCGCCTTTATACCACCCAGGGCACCGCATTTCGGCGGGTTATGGGAGGCGGCAGTGAAGTCCGCCAAACACCTTCTCGTGCGCGCAATCGGCAACGCGCTGCTCACCGCCGAAGAACTACAGACGCTGCTCGTCGAGGTCGAGGCCGTACTCAACTCGCGACCCCTGGTACCACTGAGTCAGGACCCGAACGATGGAGAGGCCCTAACACCAGCGCACCTACTAGTTGGGTGCCCTCTTCGAGCGCTGCCACCAGCCCAAGTATCGATGGACCCAATGCGTTGCTGCGACAGATGGCAACTTGTCTGTTGCCTCAAGCAACAGTTTTGGCGACTGTGGTCCAGGAACTACCTGTTGGGTCTTCAACAGAGGAACAAGTGGTTGCATCCGAAACGCAACCTCGAGCTGAACGACCTCGTCCTGGTTCAAGAAGACAACACACCACCGCAGCAATGGGTGCTCGGCCGCGTCGCCGCAATCGTAACAGGGCAAGACGGCAAAGTCCGCGTAACAGACGTGGCAACCAAAGCGGGCGTAATTAAACGCCCCGTTCACAAGCTCGCCGTACTGCCATCAGACGTTGAAGGACCATGAGCCTTTCAAGGTGGCCGGTGTTACGCCAAATGGCTTAGAATTTTAATTATTAATTTAATTTTATATATTTAATTTAATTTTAATCATTATTATCATAATTTGTTAAATTCCATAATTTCTCGTAACGTTTCAATATTAAGCTTACTGTTTTCTAAAAATACTGTTCAATTTTCGTATATGAATTTAAAAATAGCACTATATATGTATAAACACCTATATTACATAAACGTAACAGAGCAATACATATTTACTCCAATTACATAAATTTGAACTTAATCCGTTAGGCTAAGACACTATAAAAACTCGAATTCAGAAATAAATAAATCACTTGTGAAGTTACCACCGAACGCGCTCGCATTTTATTTAACAGGCAATTCGCGCATTTCCCACGTAAATTAATTTCTCATCTCAAAAAAGCTTGAGATTTTTCAAGGACAATTGAGCGTCAATACACCGCTGGTAGCGGTCCTTCCACTGCAGGAAACATTTTTTAAACTCATCCGCCGGAATCGCGTTCAATTCAGCTGTCACAGTTTTTTGGATCGCCTCGATGGAGCCGCATCTCAAGTTTTCCGGTCACGATTTCCCGCACATTGTAATAAGTTAAATTTTACTCTTCACTGATCTCACGTAGACTAGCACGACGGCCAATGTTGAAAAATTCACGGACCCGGTTCACATCTTCGTCTGTTTGCGTCGTCGAAGGCCATCCAGATCGCTGTTCGGTTTCGACGTCCTCCCGGCCTTCCTTGAACGACTTGTGCCACCGTTTTACTTGGGCACTGGACAGAGATTGGTCCCCGTAAGCCTCCTTGAGTAGCCCAATGGTTTCGGTACTCGTTTTGTTTAGCTTTACGCAAAAAATTAACTGCACCGCTGTTGCCATCGAACTAGGACCGGTTTCTATTGGAAGGAGAAGGTCCAACGATCATTTTCCCCCACCAGCCGATTCGGTTGATCGCTTGGCAGACGCTTCGCGCGGGAAGGCTCATTACTTTTCAATCAAACCCTGTACTTTTCAATCAAACCCTGTAATTATGTCAGCATAGGGTTTTGCAATCAGCGGTGTTATTTTGATATTCAAAGAAAAAAACGGACACGCTTACAAGACAATATCTTTTCATGAAATTTTCCATAACCTATGCCCTCGATAGCATCACGAATTCCATCTTTGAGGTCTTGAATCGACCCTGGACTTTTGGCGTAGACCGTCTCTTTCATGTGGCCCCAAAGAAAAAAGTCACAAGGTGTTAAATCACAATATCTCGGTGGCCAATTGTGATCACCTCTTCGAGAGATAACACGGTCCGGAAACTTTTCCCGTATAAGATCAATAGTCTCGTTACTTGTGTGGCATGTAGGGCCGTCTTGTTGAAAATAAACGTTGTTTAGATCAATACCACCCAATTCTGGCCGTAAAAAATCGTTAATCATCTCTCGATAGCCTTTTATATTTTTAATGAACACCTGTTATTAGAAAACCCTTTAGAAGGGATAGTGCTCCAAAGTTGTACACCACGGTACATTAATTAATTTATTTATTTCCGAACGTTTTGAAACTTCGCTCCTCTTCGTTTTTCAATACTTGTTTTAGTTTCTTCTCCGCGTTCTCTTCAGGGTCCGGCACTTGAAGTGTAAGTTAAAAAAGCCATAAATTTAGTTTAGAAAATAACTTTCATTCAATTCAAAGTAAAAAATGTGTGAAAATAATACAAAATTAAGGATCAATTTACTATTGCTCAATATCACAAGCTTTTGCCTTGACTATGGCTTTGAGACCGTCTAGAAACGAATCGCGAGCTGCCCGTCAATGATTTTCTTCAGCGCCTCGAGACTGGTGAATCTTTTAGTTCGGACCTTGCTCTCCAAAATGGCCCAAAGAGAATAATCCATCGGATTTGCGACTGGTGTATTTGAGAGCCTTTATGTGGACGTTATGAAGCTCGGAAGGTTGTTTCCATTCTTGGTTCACTCGAGCTTTGTGAGACGGTGCCGAGTCCTGTTGAAACGTCCATGATCTGCCACCGAAATGTCTGTTTGCTCACGGTTTCAAAGCCACCTCCAGAATACTTTCCCGATTATATTTTGGATTTTCGCATTTACCTTGAAGCCAGGCTCGGTGAAAACAATTGGAGAGGGCCCGTCTGCGGTTACAGTGGCTCAAACATTACCTGTGACGTGTACTGCCTCCTGGTGGCCAAGCGATGACTCGCATGAACGTACGGTTCACTTTGAAAAATTTTCTCATCAGAAAACACATTGTTCGGAAATTGACCGCTTTCGGCCAAGCGAAGCAACTCCTTCACTCTCTAAAGTCTGACATTTTGCTGCTTTGGTGTGAGATCATACGCTGTTTGCGCATTTTTCAGTATGCGGCAGATGCTACGGTCAGATACTTACAGTTTTTTTGCCGTTTGATTGACACTTCCTCGAGGACTTCGTTCAAGCCGCTTCTTTATTGTTAAAACCATGTCACGTGACGTTGCAGCCTTCTGATGGCCACCTCTTAGACGTTTAGCGATGCTACCAGTATCGTTATAACGAGTAATTGCGTTAACTCTCGGTAAAATGCTTCCGCGTGCTTATAATCAATACTCTGAACTGTCATTTAGCCAACTAACAGACAGCTGATGCCCATGCATCTGCTTTTCTTTTTGAGCAGTTTTTTTCTGACACAGGCTTTTTGTAGCCATCACTGCAGCTAACCTTCATATCTAGCTATCTTGAATGGTATTTTGACTGTCTCGGGGGCACAAAATCAAGACGGTCTCGTCTGTAGGTAATGGTATTATAAAGTTGTTGGCATTTATTTATGTATATAGCATTAACCTCATGTACGTCTTGCATTAAAATTGCCACCTGTTTAAAAACGGCACCCCAATGTGTGTTGCTGAAATTTTTGAGTTTTTATGGCACGATTTTCTAGGCATACTGAAGTGATTTGCATACACTTGGCAAAGTAAGGTTCCAGAGAGTATTGATATTGTGAAAAGTCTTTATTATCGGGGAAGAGCTTTAGAGCAAACCTGCCGACTAAAGGTTCCTTTTAAATAAAAGATTTTTTTTTTTTGATTTAGTTAGGGCAAATGACTGCCTTCCAACTACCAGGCTAAGACTGAATTGCCCGCCTTCTGATAGAATGGCTTTATTTTATACTTTCTTTTTGTCTTCTCATCAATATATAATTACAACTAAACATTGTTACAAGTAAAAATCAATAACAAAATTATAAATTCAAAAAAATACTATACAATAAAATTTTGCTTAGGCTGACTTAAATTTAAATGGGTCTCTGAACTTGACAGTAAGCTATGGTTTTGCTTTGGAGTGAGGTATCATATGACAGAAAAAATGTATTTGGCGTGTGCCTTTATGTTTTGGGTTTCAAAAAAAAAGAAAAAGAATATTTTCATTGAAATTAAAGTGTTTATTTGACAACAATGGCATTGACATTGAAATGGTTTAAATAATTTAAGTTTGAGTTCATTTACCTATTAAAAATATATTTAAAGAATTCGAAAGAAGTTTGAAAGTGAAGTGAAGGTACTCTACCCCCCTATGGTTAAGATTGAAAATTATTGTGCTAAAAAATTTGGTTAAATTGTGCAAGTTCCGTAGATTTCAATAAAAATAAATTTATGACCTTAAAAGTTTCTTAGTATATTTAAATTTATTTTTAATTGTATGTTTTATAATAAATTTTTCTTTAATTTATTTAATATGATAATATTTAAGATGATTTTGTATTTCTTAAGGGTATTATTATAATATTCCTTAAGCTTATTGTTAATTTGTAATACAGAATTTACTCCTTTACGCTCCACTATGAGATAAGGGCCATGATATGGACTTTGCTGTTTTCTTCTAGTTTCTAGTTTTACAAATACCCAGTCACCTACTTTTAACTCTGATGTGTTACTGCTCTTGTCATATAGTTCTTTTCTCTTATATTTTGTTAGTTTTATCAGCTCTTGTGCCCTAAGAAGTGGCTCTTTTAGGCTAAGTTTCATCTCATTTGCGTAATTGTTTAAGTTATATACTGGTTGAATGTCCTTGATTATGTCAGTTGGTAAGCGTGGAAGTTTTCCGTATATTAACTCGTACGGTGAAAATTCCGTCCTATGTTCGGTGTGGTATTAAAAGCAAATGCAAAATAAGGTAGCCATTGATCCCATTCGTGATTTTCTACGAAGTGTAACAGAAATTCATTTAGGACTCTGTGACTCCTTTCAACTGTTATTGTCTGATGGTGATAGGGAGCTGAAAAGGTCTGCTTTATATTTAGTATTTCGCATATATTTTTCATAAATTCATTTGCAAACTCTGTACCTCGATCAGATTTTAATGTATTAAAAAGTCCATATTTTGGTATTACCTGTTCTACTAGTGTCTTTGCGATAGAAATTGCTTCTTTAGTTTTCATTGGGAATAAGATTACGTATTTTGTCAGTTCGCATTGTACCGTTAAAATATATCGGAAACCATTTGATATAATCAATGGTCCTACTGTATCTATGCTTAAATTTTCAAAGCTTGTACTAGGTGTGTCCGTTATTGTCATTTTTTCTTTTATGTACTTTGTCTGTTTGTTTCGAGTACATTCTTTACACCTGTTTATATATTGTTTTATTATTTTTCTCATGTTCTTCCATATGCATTTTTGTTTTAAGTTTAAGATAGTTTTTCTTATACCCAGGTGTCCTCCTAGTGCAGAATTTTGATACTCAAATAATAAATTTTTTATAATTTCTTCGTCATTAATTTGTTTTGGGGCTTTATATAAAATTATTCTTAAGGGTCTTAAATTTTTTTCTAATCTTTCAGTTTGCAACTTGTTGAATGCTTTCTTAAAATTTTCAATATTCATTTCTCTTAGTAAATTATCTTTTTCTAGCGCTAGCTTTTCTATATTTCTTTTAGTCGCTATTGATGATAGTTTCGCCATGATTGAAACCTATTTCAGAGGCTCCTCACTATATCGGACTATTATATCCCCATTTTTATTTATCTGTATTTTGGATCCTTTCATTTTTTCTTCGTGTACGAATTTTAATCTTTTTATATTTCTTATATCGGCTGTGGACATACAATCCCAAATGTGAAGTTGGCCTGCCTTCAAATGAGAGTTGTAGTTCTCCTTGTCTACCCTGGTGTTATTTTTGGCAGACATTCCCTTTGTTATTACAAACATTTTATTATTGTCATCACAATCCGTTGGTATCATTTTTTTTAGTATGTCTGAGTCTATCTTTATTCGTGACAATGCATCGGCATTTGTGTTCATTTTGCCTTGCTTGTAGACTATTTCGAAATCATAGTCTGACAAATCAAATCTAATCCGTGTCATCTTGGCCGAAGGATTTTTGTGTGAAAATAAGGAGATAAGAGGTCTGTGGTCCATTACCACGGTGAATTTTCTACCCATTAGGTATGGACGGAAGAAATTTATTCCCCAGTGAGTCGTGAGTAGTTCTTTTTCTATGACCGATTTATTTATATCGTGTTTTACTAAAGTTTTGCTTGCATATGATATATGTAGGCAAATCTTTTCCTATTTCTCCTTGACTAAGTACTGCACCGAGTGCGAAATTAGATGCGTCTGTTGTGAGTACAAATGGTTGCTCGAAATTTGGATATTGTGAGATAGGTGGATTGATTAGTTTTCCTTTTAGTGATTCGAATGCTTTCTGATATTCGTCAGTCCAATCAAATACTTGTCCCTTCTTTCCAAGATTATTTAGGCACTTGGTTATTTGAGCAAAATTGTGTACAAAACGTCTATGATAATTGCAAAATGCTACAAATCTCCTAACCTCGTCACTACTTTTGGGTACGGGGTATTTTTTTCTCACTTCAAATTTTGATGGGTCTGTTTTTATGCCATCTTGCGTGATCAGATGCCCTAGGTACACGACTTCGCATTTTAAAAATACGCACTTTCTCGCATTTAGTTTTGTAAAAGACTTCGTATAATTAGGAACCACCATTAACACCTATAATAAGTTCTCCCTTGAAATTCAACGTAAGATCTCTCTTGCCAGCAGATGCTACTTTGTACTAAGTTGGCAAATGGGTAGTAAAGTCCTCTCTCGACGAACAAAAGTAAGGATCCAGGGGCTACGCTAGCTCGGTCATGTCGCCAGAATGGACACAAACGCTCCGGCTCTGAAAGTATTCGATGCGGTGCCAGCTGGTGGTAGCGAAGGAAGAAAACGGCCTTCCCTGCGTTGGAAAGATCAGGTGGAGAAGGACTTGGCTTCACTTGGTGTGTCCAATTGACGCCGGTTAGCACGAGAAGGAAACGACTGGGGCGCTTTTTTAAACTCGGCCAAAATCGCGTTAGCGGTTATCGCGCCAATTAAGAAGAAATAGAGCAGCATGCTAGTACTCCCATTCTGGAATTTTTGGTAACAATTTTATAAGCGTTACCTCATGGACTAGCATCTACCTCATTTACGAGGCTAGCAAATGCCTCCGCCTTACTTTTTAATAAGGCCTTTTTCAGTACTAGGCGTTTGGCTTTGTAATCTGCCCACAGCTGTTCCCCCTCTGGCTTGTTTGTGGCAAATGAATTGAATTTGAAAAGGTCGAGCCAAGGAGCACCAGGAGATTTGGTCGCTCCTAAAACACTCAGGCTAAAAAACCCATTGTATTTAAAGCTCTGGAAAGGGGGTAGATAGTCAAGGAGGGAGGGAGAAAAGTATCATAGAAAGAGATAGGAAAGAATAGAGACAGAGATAGAGATTGTTAGTCGTGTGAGAATTTTCCAGATTCTTTGGCAAATCTGTAAATATCCTCCAGTTTTAGAGAATGAATATTACTCATTCTCATGACATCGGAACCCAATACTCGTAGTCGCGCTCTAGCAAAGGCAGGACACTCACAGAGAAAGTGCTCAGTGCTATCCGCTTCCTCCAAGCATGACAGGCATACCGGGTCCTCGATGATTCCAATGGTGGTCATATGCTGACCCCTTGGGTTGTGTCCTGTAATGATGCCGACCATCAACCGAATGTCTTTCCTTCTAAGTTTTAGTAGAAAGTTTGACAGTTTTCTGTTCGGACTTGTCACAAAACACTTTGCAGTTCTTCAGCGTTCTAGACCGGACCATCGCTCTTATTGTAGATTGCTTACATAATCGTTGATCCAGTTCTTGATTCCTGCGGGACTGATTCCGATTATTGGCTCTGGCCCCTGTGGGGGCACCGCTGATCCATGGTTGGCCAATTCGTCGGCAATTTCGTTTCCTTGAACACCGGAGTGTCCCGGAACCCATATAAGTACAAGCCTGTTTTGTCTTGCGACAGAATTAAGCTTCTTCTTACATTCTTGAACAATCTTTGAGGTTTGCTTCGCGTTCTCCAGGGCCTTCAATGCAGCCTGACTGTCACTGAAGCCTCCAATCTGTTTCCCGCTCCATCTCCTCTCGATTATCCATTCGGCTACTTTTAGGATGGCAAAAACTTCTGTTTGGAAAACAGTTGCCATTCCCCCATAGCATAGTGATACTTATTACTATTGTTTAAGTACCATCCGGCTCCAGACCCTATTTAAGTCTTGGACCCATCGGTAAAGAAAATATCCGTCAAACCTCCCTGCATGCCTCCTGGATTGCTCCATTGCTCACGCAATGGAAATCTGACATCAAATTTCCTTCCAAATGAAACTGTGGGTATCAGGTCATCTTTAGGTGCCAAAAACAGTGGATACTGCTCCGATAGCAACTTAAAGATTTCTCTGTGTCCCGAAGTTCCATCTTCGTGCCAGAAACCATATTTATGGAGTCTACACATTGTTTTTATTGCTTCCTGTTGTATCTTAAGATCCAGGGGGAGCAAATCAAGCATAGCATTTAGGGCATCTCCAGAGGTTGTACTCATGGCACCCGTGATGCATAAACATACACTTCTTTGCAGCCTGTATAGTTCCCGGATTGTGGACTTAACCATGCTCCGTCGCCACCAGACCACAGAAGCGTAAGTGATGATAGGTCTGATAAGTGCCGTGTATATCCATAGGACCACAGCAGGTTTCAGACCCCAAGTTTTGCCAAAGGCTCTACGGCATTGCTGAAAAATCTTCAATGCACGATTCACCTTCAGTGAAACGTGTGTCTCCCAGGTCAGCTTCTTATCCAAGATTACTCCTAGATATTTAACTTCGTTGGAAAGACCAAGTGTCACACCTTTCAGTGTTGGAAGACTGAGTCCATCCAATTTCCGTTTTCTCGTAAACAAGACTATAGTTGTTTTGTTCGGATTAACGGAAAGACCTTGTCTCATGCACCAATCATCGATTTTGTCAAGAATCCTCTGCACTTTCGTGCAAAGCCTCCTTAAGGATTTATCCGATGTTAGCGCACAGACGTCGTCCGCATATGCTTGGACGTGAAAGCCGAGTTCCTGCATCTCCACTAATAGGGAGTCTACGACGAAGCACCACAGCAGCGGAGAAAGAACACCCCCTTGGGAACATCCTTGCTTGGCCCTGACTGTGATTTGCTCGTCATCGCTCCCACCAGCGGTTAACAGCCTCTCAGAGAGCATGGAGTATATCCATTTTATAATGGCTTGATTAACTCCGTGTCGTTCGGCAGAAGAACATATCGAGCCGAAAGTGGCATTATCAAAAGACCCCTCAATGTCCACGAACACGCCCATTGTGTATTCGTCAGCTTCCAGCCCAGCTTCAATCTTGCTAACAAGATCGTGTAAGGCTGATTCACATGATTTTCCACTCTGGTAAGCGTGTTGATTTCTACTAAGTGGACTTCTTGGCAATACCCCCACTCGAATATGTTTTTCCACCACTCGTTCCAGACTTTTCAACATGAACGATGTCAAACTGATTGGTCTAAAACTTTTTGCTAGGGAATAGTCACCTTTTCCTGGTTTTGGAATAAATACTACTCCTACGCGTCGCCATTGGGATGGATTATAACCAAATGCAAGACAGGCTGTGAAGATCCTTTTCAGGGCCTCAATCAGCCTGTCTCCTCCTTTTTTAAGCATTGCTGGATATATTCCGTCAGGTCCAGGGGACTTAAAGTTCTCAAAGGAAGATAAGGAAAACCTTATCGATTCCCTTGTCACTATCCGACTAGCAATATACCAGCTGTACCTAGAGGTTCCACCGTTGCCACCGTTGTTGTTCATGCCACTCTCAACTTCAGAGAGAGTTCTACTACCCGGAAAGTGGGTTTCGAGTAGAGCATTAAACGTTTCCGATTTGGAAATGGTGTATGAACCATCAGGTTTTCGAATGGAATCCAGCCTTACTGAGCGGTCTAAATGAAGGACCTTACAAAGTCTCGCTGTTTCCCTCATTTCTTCGACGTTACTGCAGAAATTTCTATAGGATTCAAGTTTGGCTTGCCGTACTTTTTTCTTATATTCTCTCTGTGTAAGTCGATGATTGGCCCAGTCCTCTTCTGTTTTGGTCTTCAAGGCCTTATTAAGAAGTTTCCTGGACCGTACACGAAGCTTCGACAGTTCGGGGTTCCACCAAGGAACCGCTTTCCCCTGTCTGCTTTGCCTGAGTGGACACAGTTCCTCAAAGCAATTGATTAAAGTACCTTCTAATTTCTTAGTCGCATCTTCAATCATTTCTGCTGATTTGAGTTTTTTCAGGTTTGGTAATCGCTCTGTTACAAGCTCACCATACCTGTCCCAGTCCACATTTCGAGGATTCCTACCGGAAGGTATTGATATTGTGTCAATTCCCAGTCGGAATTCGATAAGACGATGATCAGAGAGAGAGTCCTCTTCCAAAACTCGCCATCGGTTGATTTGATTTCCAACTGACCTATTGGTAAGTGTTAAATCAATCACCTCTTGTCTCCTTCTGGTCACAAAAGTTGGTTTGTTACCAGTGTTTTGGATGACCAAATCGGATGACAGATAAAAGCCAGTAACTTGAGACCTCTGGGGTTGCATTTGCTGCTTCCCCACACAATGTTCTGTGAGTTTGCATCACAGCCCACTATTAGCCCCAGATTATTGGATTCTGCGTACTTGACAACTTCTCTTAGCTCCCTCGAAGGAGGTGGCTGTAAAGAGTCGTAGGGTAGGTAGGCCGAAACTATAATAGCTTCGACACTGTTCCCACTTTTCTAGTACTTTATTTTTGCAGCAACGATATCTCCGGAGCATAGCTCTTTTAACATCGTGTGTTCGATCAACCTCGGCATGATAATATATGCTCGCGGTCTCACATTCCCTTCACAATGAAGTATTTGTCCCCACGACATAGCACTTAGACCACAGATACGCTTGTGACATACCCATGGTTCTTGTATAAGTATTATGTGTGGGTTTGTTTGCAGTTTTGCATGCCTACGGCACAAAAGAGCCGTAGACGCTTTGCTATGCTGCAGATTTATCTGTGTAAATATTACTTCAGTCATGAGACTGAGTATATTTACGCTTTGTCCTCCACCTTATCCTGGACGCGGAACTGGATCCGCCCCAGATGTAGGTGGGGACGGCACCCGTACTTCGACTTAAGAACCTTGAGGGACCCAAGATCGATACCCAGTACCAGGTGGGATCCCACCTCCGAAGTGGTAGCGGATTTCTGCCTGGTGCACGAGTATACTCTCAAGAAAGTCGTGTCAAGATCCTTATTCTGAACACGGATGCGTTTGAGGAGTTCTGCTGAATTACAGGAAGGACCCGGAATCCAGAAACTCGCTCGTACCAGCCTTTCTTTGCTACTCTCAACAAGAATAAACTTGCTGTTTTCGCAGGCTGGGATTTTTGCTATCGCTTTTTCTAGCCATTCTCGGGAAAAAGCATTGGAACAGTGCACCTTTACGATGCCGTCCACCACGCTTTTCCCCTCGAAAGTCGGCGCGTCTTTCGACTCACCGATAGCTTTCCAAAGATAGCTGTCAAGATAGTCTTGTTGCCCTTTGCACAGTAGACCATCTTGTTTGTCGGTATGTATCTCCACCGTCATTGCCTTTGCTGCCATTCTCGCGAATGATTCGCCAGACGTTGACGGAAGAGTGTCATTCGACATTTGAGGTCTCTTAGCCTCTGCCTTGTCAGGCAAAGGTTTGTCTGCCTTGGATTGGGTCGAGGATGCAGGCATTTCCGAATTCCGTTTTTCAACTTTCCTCTTTTTTGCCTTCCTCCTCTTCCCGGTCGTTGGCACAGACCCCGTTTCGTTTCCGGAAGAGCGCAGCGCTACAGAGGAATCCTCTGTTCTGCCACGCTTTCCCGTTTCCGTTACAGGTGTCGAAGTTGACGGAGCTTGAGTCCTTGCCTTAGCTAGTGCTTCGGCTTGCCTCGCCTTCTGTCTTCTTCGTTTGATCTGCCTTGCGGTTAGACCAACACTCTCCAATAACTTCAGTCTTTTTACCGGTACTTACCTGATTCACACCAGGTTTAACCGTTGTCAAAGACTTACTCGGTACCAGAGATCCGTCTGAGTCTACTGAGAGATTGTCCGCCATCTCCACATCCTCCACAACTTGTTCAGTTGCTTCAGATCGTTTCGATGGCGGTGTATCTCTCACACTCACTCGGCTCTCCATTGGCATAGCCAATGTGCCATGTTTCACAACTAGTATTGCGCTTCCTCCGGAACCCTGGGTGTCAGTTCCGGTCATAGGGGAATGTGGGGTTCGGGCCTGCACATCCGATGCCCGAGCCGTCGATTGCTCGACGGGAGGATTTCCCAAAAGTGGATTACCTCGTGCAGAAATATCCTTATTTAGCCTCCACATTAAAGAAAAGAAATGCATTTTATCCCTCCTGCCAGGTTGTCGGTACGGTACTCTCCACATAGTACTTGGGTGGCCACCAATTCCGCCGTTCCGCGGATGAGTGGATACCCAATTCCTATATGAAGCTGCCCTCTTAGTTCGTGGTAAGTTAATCTCCATAGAATGGGGTTAACTCGCCACTTAAGCCTCATCCCCGCGACAAGGAGACCGACATGACAAGGCCTTTTTGTGGCACTCGCTTCTCAAATGCGCGATGTCGTCATTCCATCAATAATTAGGTGCTCTCCCATTTCCCCGGCATTTACGAGGCATTGCAGCATCCAACGCGACTGATAGTTGGCGTATTATGCAGTTGGTTTGCTGTGCCTCTAGCTTCCCCTATTTTCTCTAGGAATTTTTGTACCCTTTCGACGTGTTTTCGCATTTGAAAGCGTTGTGTAGGACTCCATTCAAACAAGATCATCGTATGTCCACTATGTGTATACTTCTCAGACACATGGCATCGTCTTGTTCTAGCTATTGTTGGACTAGCAGAGGTCAGGTCTATGGTGGATCTGCCTCTGCCATTGTCGAAGGAAGTCTTATTGCCTCGATTTAGTAACACTAGTTCTAGACTTCCCAATTCCTCCAGTAGTGCTGCTGCCCTTTGTGTTGTTACCGAGCAGCCCCATTCAGTAGCCCATGTATTAAAATCGCCTGCAACTACTCTCGGTGCTTTGCCTCTGATGGATCTGGTCAATACATCAACCGTTTGCTCTAAGTCATTCATGCTGCAGTTTGGGGAAATATAGCAGATACAAAAGAAAATTGTGGCGATTACGAATCCGTTATATTTCTGGGGCTGGATGTCAAAGGAGTAGTTGCCGCAGTTCATTATGGCTGCGTTGCCGTTTGCATCAGATGCCCACCGGTTGCTATTTGTTTTGATGCGGTATGGTTCGCTTAAAAGAGCGATATCAATTTCTTCCTCATTTAGCGACTGGTTGAGAAGATCTTGTGCAGCTTCACAGTGTTTAAGGTTTAATCATTTCTGGTTCTATTGTTAATCGCTTTGTTATAAATCCAACATTTGATGCTGCCCAGAATGTGCTCTGTTTCGCTAAACCCCTTCATTTTATACACAGTCCTTCAGTCCCGCTTCTTAAGCACATTTTACCTCTGTCTGTGTTTTGGCATGATTTCGCCACATGACCGAATTCCAGACACCGATACCATCGCGTTAGCGTTGCCTTTTCCCGTATGCGGCATCGTACCCATCCCACTTTTAGTTTGCCTACTTGTAGCAATTTCCTCGCATGCTTAGTGGGTAGTACTAGAGTCGCTATTTGTGTGTTATATCGAAGTACCCGCATGGACTTAACTGTGCTATCTGCTTCTTCTTCCTTCAATACTTGTATCACGTCATTATTGGTAGCCGTTTCTTCCAGATCTCTACATTCGATAGTCAGTATACTTCCTACATGGTCTGTAAATTTTTCCGTTTGGTTACTAGCACCATTTATCAGATGAATCAGAAGTTCCCCTTTCGCCGTTCTTCTAATTTTGTTGATGCTTTCCCCTAGCTCTTTCAGCTCAGGTCTGCCTTTAATTGCTTTGAGGTCATCGGCATATGACTTCTCTCCGGTTTTGGAAATGATTAGCGCGTCGGGACGTACTTGTGCTAGCTTGCGCGGTCTCTTTACTGTGTTTTTGCGTTCCACAAGTCGTCAGTCATTTATCACAGCATGGCTCTCCGTATGCGGTTTGTGCTGTTCGCTTGCTGTCCTTTCAGTTTCTGTCGCTTTGCTAGCTATAGAAGTAGGTTGCCTATTAACTCTGCTACCATCCTTGCCCAATGTAGCTTGCTGAGCTTTCCCATTTTTGATACGAGGCATGCCATCTGTCTGCACTCCCTTCGTGGCCTGCATTACCGCTATTGGTGCTTCAGTCCCCTTATTTATTGACACCTCTTTATGTAGCTGCTGTATTTTATTTGCCGGGTCTTTCGTTGCCTGGTTCACATGTCGCTGTGCTGCCATCAAATCGATTAGTTCGACAATTTTACTTCCCAAATTCCCATATGCATCGTTATTTTTAGGCTCCTTATCCTTGGTAGCAGTACCGATATCTTTGCCCATTGGCGTATGTGGGGTGAGGATGCTTCCCTTAAAAGGATCGCAGATTCTTGACGAATCAGCCTCTGCAACCACCGCGTCATCAAATATAATAGTTGTAGTTGGGCGTGTCGGCGATCTTGCCATTTTGTGGCTTCTCTTGAAGGGATCTTTCCCTTTCCCAGCATTCTCTTCTAATACGATTTCATTATCGTTCTCATATCCGCTGTTGCTGGTGCTGTCGCTTTTTTCCGCTATAGTTAGCGCTGGCTGTTATTGTAATTTTTGTGTTGGTGGTTTTTAGGTCTCCATTTAGTAAGGGTATTCACTCAAGTCCGTTATCTCTAGTGAGTCAAGTCCGTTACGTAGTGTATTTGCTTTATAACCCCATGGTTATCTATACGATGTAGGGAGGCCATGCGAGGTTTGACACATGACTTTATGGGTATATGTGTTCAGAGCAGGGTCGGCACTATTCAGGAAAAATTCAACTGGACCTACGCGACCAACTAAATGGTGACGGCTAGAGAGCGTTAATGAGCGATGACCAGCCCATGTCAAACAAAATAATCTCCTATCGCCAGTTTGCCATAATTAAGTTCTTACTGGTCTCGATCTAAATGGGGTCCCCCCGCCGTAATTTTTACCTGTTTCGCGCAACCTATTGCCGTTGAGTTAATACTCGTAACTAACAGGCTGAGCTGTGGATTTCAGTCGCCTCCTACGACAAGCATCCCTTACCGCGGCAAATTCTAACCCCCTAACCCGCAGGGGCAAGGCAAGCTTGATCTTAAAATTTGCTATTAAGTATGTGTGTGTATATGAAAGCATGCAGTTCTGAATGCCAAATTGTATTCATACATACTTAAATAATATAATTTTTTGCCACAACCACAACCACAGTCAACCGCAATAAAGCAATACATGTAGTGGTTGACGGGTGCCCGGTGGAATTTGTCGAAAGCTTTTGCTACCTTGGCTGCAGACGGTTGAGCTGCGTTCAGGCGAATGCATATAAAGTAGTATTGGAAGAGAACACTGCAAAAATATTTGGCTTATGTGGAAGTCAGTATTGTTGTGCGGAAGTGAAACATGGCTGGTCTCCAACACCATCACCCAGAGGCTGCAATCTTTCGATAAAAAATGCGTGCGCATCATATGTAGAATATTCTGGCCTAACACCATCAGCAAGGTGCTTTTCGTGCTTAAGTGTCGTTCCGTTTGGTCCCACGTGCAAGTGATTGTAATATAGCAGAGACTCAATCTGCTCCTATGCATATTCTTTTGGAGACCAATCAAAGCAAGGCTAAGGTGTTGATGTACCCGTGTTGAGAGCTGCATGACTGGTAGTGCCTAAATAACCAGTCTTCAACGATCCCCTCCGATGCCCAGGCAAGGTCGGTTGTAGCAAGTGCCTTACCGCGGTATGCCGGGTCTGCCGCGGGGGACCATTTAACAACAAAAACTGAGAGTGCTGGGCACACTCTCAGAAGACGAGCTGCTGGCTTCAATCCTGGACACAGTGGTCGGACCCAGGACATCGAGTGCTCACCATAGCACCCCACTGCAGAAACTCAGCCGTCTACAGCCAATAACTCAACAAACGCAATCCTCTTCTTCGGCGACCTCTGGAAGGGATACCAAAAGGAAAAATTAAAAATTCTCAGGATTGCTGCTCAAAGCGCGCTACCTGAGAGCCAAGTTCATTCTGTTCTCATTCTGGCTAAGATAGCTAAGAACAAATTGGCCGGCAGACCAGATGATCGCGATACAGGGAGTAAGAAACCATGGCCGCGAGGAAAAGGGCCGACCTCTAATCACATAAAAATCCTCAGAACCAACCAGCGGTTAAACGAAACCGATTACAAGATGTGAGGTAGGGAGGTGCTGGCCAATTGAGGTGCCCTTGAGGGACGGCTGTCAGAAATGATCGTCAAATACCTCATGGCAAACCAAGGAGATGTACCTCTTTTCGACTCGGGAGATATCTGCCATGGCTGTAGGACGATCAAAAGTGCCGATGAGTTATGCAGGGGTTTTCTGGAGAAGTTCGATGCTGAGGTCAGCAATGCCTGGAAGAGGCTCTCACGTAAGCTCACCCCAGCTTCGGAGATTCCAGGAAGACACAGAGCCGGCATTTGGCTACCAAAAGTGAATCTGGAGGGTCCGAAGATCCTCCACTGTCCCGAACTTCAAAAAAGAAAAAAGAAGTATCAGAAAAAGAAGTACACATTTAGTTTTGGCCTCAGGAAGGCCAAATTTAAGACCTTTCCGCGTTTGGTACTCTGGATGGCGAACTGGACGGAATAAGAGCATATCGTTGTGAGTATATTATTACTGAATCGTCTGTTATTGTCATTCTGTTCTGTACATTGTGTTAAGGAGCTCTTTCTAGGGACCTACGTGCATATTCCGCGTATTGAGGGTTCTTCATGATATTTGCGGCCATTACACATGTAATTTGCCAGTTTTCCTCGTTTTCGCACTCATGTGGGATAATATTTGCTCACTTATGTTTTCACCAAACGCTTCTTCATGCATATTTCACTTATTAATGAAACGCGGGCGTTGGAACAAGATAAGTAAAGGTCGTTCTCAAGATGGATCCTGTGTAGGTATGCTTTGAAGCAACCGTGACCAGTAAGAAACTGTGATACAAAAATCAATTCGTCCTTGTTTTTGCTCAATCCACCTCGCAATATTTGGAATCAGTTCAAAGGTCCAACTACCTTTTTCGGATTGCTCCCAACGTATCTGTCATTCTTCAATTGTTCGCAGCCTTTCTTCTTTTTTATCCACGTTCGACGGTTTCTGCCCAATGGCGTTGTGTAACTCATACATCTCAGCCGCGAGAAGGTCGATAGGCACCATTCCCGTTATCACATGGATTGCGTCACCTGATATAGTGCGATAGGCACTGGCTACTCGCAGATTTATGTTGCGTACAGAATCACTGAGCTCGTAACATAAGTTTCCGTACACTTGCGTTAGGGCAATATTGCGCATTAGTCTAGTCAACGCGTTAATTATTCTTACGGCTTTTTCACTGACTGGGTGTAAATGATGCTTAAAAGTCATTTTCGAGTCAATGAGTACTCCCAGATATTTGATATATGGCTGCGGCCTTATATAATGATCAGCTAGCGCAATCACTAACTGTTCACGTACTCGTCGCGTTGCCGTTGCATAACGCTTGCAACACGTCCAGATGCTTTCCCACTTCCACCAACGCAATGTCGTCTACGTATCCAATGAGAGTAGCATCTTCAGGAGCTCAAGCTTGAGGATACCGTCATACATAGCATTCCAAAGACCGTCAGTTACCTTATACCTATATGCCCGATAACGGAATCAGTCTCATTAAGCAAGAGCCTGTTTTCCAAGTAGCTTGATATGATTTTTTGCAGGTATATCGGAACCGCGAATTCTCTCAGTGCACGCACTTGCGGAGCTAAACGCATTTTTTATGTCTAAGCTAACAACAACGCAGTATTTCTTCGTGGCACCTTCTCATGTCGTGCCGCTAGTGGCTTGACGAGCAATACTCATTACAGCTTGTACTGCGTCCACGGTCGAACGGCCTTTTCTAAAGCCGTATTGGTTTGGGGAAAGCCCTTTTGGTTTCTCTAGAAACTGTTCATTCTGTCACATATTACGCGTTCTAGTATTTTGCCGAGGGTATCTAGCATACACAGTGGTCCTGCGGCTTTCCTGGTTTGAGGAGCAGTACCAACCTCTGTTTCTTTCACACTTTTGGAAAAACGCCTCCGTTGAGACATGTGTTCTACAATTCAGCTTCAGCTTTCTGCGCACCCGATTGCAGTCTCCTCTTGTTTCCACCAATATACTGCTTTTCTGTGTGGCCTTCCCGATAACCTAGCCATTGTCGGGTCGCAGGCCTTGCTGATACAGTTGCTTATGACCGCCGTCATGCCTTCTGCTTTCATTTCCTCAACGCTATCTAGAGTTAGGCAAGCGTTCCAGCTCATGTTGAAAACCTCGCGATCAAAAGATTGTCTATTCCACCCTTTTTGCTGTGCTCTTGAAAATCACTCTCTTCTCCACCCATTGGTATATCGATGGTTATTGCCTTATGATCACTGTACGTGTAGATTGTAAACTCCATCTATCCTGCGATGCGCGCTATAGCACTATAGGCGAAGGAAAGATCCACTATTGAGCATCCTCTTTCGGGTTGAAAAGTGCATTTACCAGGCACATTGAGCAATTCCAAGTCAAATTGTGCCAGGCTTTTCAAAAGCTCTCTGCCACGTCTGTTCATATGCGTACTTCCCCAGGTAGTAGACCAGGCATTGAAATCGCCAGCTATAAGTACTGGATGCTTGCCACGTCCCTCAAATGCCAAGGCTGTCAGCATTCGTTCATATTCTTCTGCGGTGAGGCTCGGTGGAGCATAACAACTGAAGAAATAGATGCCTTTCGTCTTAACCCATGTAAAGCCGTGTTTAGCAGTAATAATTTTGCTCTGTGGCTTAATATGTCCCATTGTCAAAATTTTCGACTTGTTTGAACCATCCGACGTCCAGGAATAACCATCCATGTTTTTGTATATAAGTTTGTAAGTTGCTTTCGGATATAAGTCCAATATCTACTTTGTGTTCTTGCATGGTCTGCTCCAAGAGTTCTTGGGCAGCTTGACAGTGATTGAGATTAAGATGTAAAACCCTCATTGGATGGCTTCTCTTCGAGCGTTTTAAGCTAACGGACATTTGTAGCTGCCAGCGGCATGGTTACCCTTGCACAGTGCACATTGTTCAGCTTGTGTTCAAAGGTAGGCGCTCCTAACATGGAGAACAGACGCTGACCAGGGCCGCGCTCTCCGTTTTGAAGCAAACTCTAAGGGGTTCTGTGTCCAGTCGGAAGGTAAGCACTTGCTGCGATTACATCAGACGTCCTTCAAAGTGGCTTTCCCAATATCTTTTAGCAAGAAAGACTTTCCTCCCTGGTAGAGGAAGACGCTGACCGACTTCAAACAGAAGGTTAGGTTAACGAATGCTACCAAACTAAAAACTTTAAAAATTACTGTGTAATTTTGAATGAATACAAAAAAGCCATTAAATATGCGAAACGCAACTCCTGGAAGGAGTACTTCGAATCCATTGAATCCCTAAAGGATTCTGCCAGGCTAAGCAAGATCCTCTCGAGAGATCACTCCTGCAGAACTTTTGTAAAAAGGGAGGATGGACTGTGGGCTGAATCTGCAGAAGAATCTTTGATAATCGTGGTAAATAATCATTTTTCGGAAAATTCTATTGCCCCACGTAACATTGTAGACGCGAGTCGACATGTAGGGCTACTTGATGTTTCCTTGAAATCTATCCTGTCAGTTGACAGAACCACGTACGCAATAAATAGTTTTCCCCCTTTAAATCTCCTGGTTCTGACGATATCTTGCCTGTGCCTGCAGAAATCTACTTGACGTGTACCGCTCTTAATCACGTCCCCGCTAACTGGAAGAAAACGGGAGGGAGGAAGGGCCACGATTCGGCCAAGGACTTTGCGCCTATAAGTCTTACCTCATTTATCCTATAGGTGTTTGAAAGATTGATTAACTATCATATCCGAGAGCACATCGAATCCAAATTGTCTCCAGCGCGACATGCTTACCTGAAGGTCGTAGGGACTGTGGAAAAATCTCTAGAAGGCAAACAATTAACTCTGGCGGCCTTCATAGATATAGAGAGAGATTTTAATAACATCAGGGAGGAGTCAATTGTCACTGCGTCAGATAGACGAGAGGTGGAAAGACCTGTCTGTCTCTGAATCTCGACCTTGCTTGGGTGCAGTGAAGGTAATGCGGTGGCAAGAGGGACTAAGGTCACTAGATTCGTTCACAGGAGGACGCCGCAGCGTGGTGTCCTTTCGCCCTTACTTTGCTAATTGCAATTGACGAAGTTCTGATAATGCTTAATAAGGGTGGGGTTAAGGTAGTAGCATATGCCGATGACTTGATCCTTATGATATAGGGACCGCTTCCCTCAGTCATAGCTGGATTTTGGAAAAGTAACTGGTCGTACTCCGACGGCCGCCGTAGCCGAATGGGTTGGTGCGCGACTACCATTCGCAATTCACAGAGAGAACGTCAGTTCGAATCTCGGTGAAACACCAAAATTAATAAAAAAATGTTTCTAGTATACATAGATCGATATATATATATATATACATATAATTGGCGCGTACACCCTTTTTGGGTGTTTCGCCGAGCTCCTCCTTCAATTTGTGGTGTGCGTCTTGATGTTGTTCTACAAATGGAGGGACCTACAGTTTTAAGCCGACTTCGGACGGCAGATATTTTTATGAGGACTTATGAAGAAATGAGAAATACACTCGGAGGTTTGCCATTGCCTGCCGAGGGGCGACCGCTATTAGACAAATGTTTTTCTTAATTTCGGTGTTTCACAGAGATTCGAGCCGACGTTCTCTCTGTGAATTGCGAATGGTAGTCACGCACCAGCCCATTCGGCTACGGCGGCCGTATATATACATATATAATATATATACATATATAATATATATATATATGGTTGTACTCAGTCGCTGGGCTCCCACTTGTGGTATCTCTGATAAAGCGGAGCTGGTGCTATTTACCACAAAATATAAGCCTCCATCTTTTCGACGTCCCAAATTAAGCAATCACGCTCTCCCTCTTCTACCCCTCCAAGCCACAGGTCGTGCTGTGGATGTAAAACTCAGTGGTTTTTCCAATTTTAAAGTATGGATGCCTATTTTTGGGGAAAGCTCTTCGGAAGGGATATAATAACACTAAACTGGGTTGGGTGAAAAGGACTGCCTGCATTGGTATCACCGGAACATGTAAAATTTGCCCCAGTTCAGCCCTTTATGTTGTCTTACACTTACTTCCCATCGACTTTTACGTTATTTCCATCGCAGCTCAAAGTGCAATCAGTCTCAATGAGGTTGGCCCCTGGAGGCAGTTGTTGGAGGGACCTGGTAGCATTTTCGGGCAGTTAACAACGTATTTCTCCCGCACCGTATTTTTCTATCCGCAAAATAGAGTTTGAGGGTCGTGCTAGGGCAATATCTCCAAATAGCCCAGATTGGAGCGAGGGGATAATCTGCACCGAAGCTTGCACCTCGTGTTTTTCAAGCAGAAGTCTTTGCGATCCTGCAGGAATGCAAAATGCTTAGGGAACGCGGGAGCGAGGGAGATATGAATAATTTCTATCGGAGAAGCCGCGTGCAGAACGAATAACAAATAGAATTGGTTTCTCTTAATTGTTAAGAGCCGTATTGCATGAAAATAGTGAAACCTGAGAGAATCTAAATGTTTGCATATTTTATTCTAAAATAACATCTAGGCGCGTCTTTTCAAATACTCTTTATTTACCTATAGTTCTTGCATAATTATGTTTGGGGGATACTGTTTTTCACTGAGTTGCAAATATCTATAAATATTTGGAGTTGAAATAAAATTATCGCATCTTTTCCAGTATTGCTGCCGGACAAATAAACTAATTAGCCCGTACATATTTTGACGCCCAACATGAGGCACGATATATGGTTGGTTAGAGTGGTGATTCATCCAGACTCCAACTAACGCTTCCGCACCAATTTGTTGCCACATCCTCGTTATCAACTTGTTTAACATTTATTTACATCAAGACTATATCCAGTCTGTGCAGTTTAAGAACTTTATTAGGTTGTTGACGTCTAAGCGAGACGCTTGTTCGAGACTCGCGAGCTGCGGTTTGCCCAGGGTTAACATTCTGTCCTTCCATAGCGCAGGGCATTCACAAAGGAAATGGCAGATTGTTTGCTTTTTTTCTGGTTGTCTGCAACTATGACAGTATATGTTGTGATAGGTGCCCATTTTGGGTGCTTGTCCTCCTACAGACAAAACGCCAGTTATGACTGCCATGCGTCTACAGGCGTCCCGTCGTTTCATGTTTATCAATGTCGATGATTGCTTGAAGTTGCAGGTGGGCCATACGGTTCCGCTAATTTTGCATTTTGTCTGGCCTCTCCATGTACAATCCGCGATTCGAAAGTATTTTAGGGAAATTGTATTCTTGACTGCAGCTAATGGTGTGAATAGCGATTCTGAAAGAGCGTTGCTCATGGCAGATCCCCCTCTTGCCAGTTCATCTGCTTTTTCATTACCTTCAATGTTCCGATGTCCCGAGACCCAGATTTAGGTTACTTTATGGTTCTCAATCAAGGTGGTAGAGTGTAGTGTCAAAGTTGTTTAGTGAGAATCCCTTATTCGATTCCTCCTTAGATGGAAAGACAGTGGCAAAGTTCCTATTGAAAGTTACCGTTGGGACGATGTAATCAGTTCTCTCCGAGGTTAACTGAGTTTGTCGCAATAATAGACCTGCATGAACATAAGCGTTTTCTTTCCAGCGACCTGCTTTATTTAACCTAAATGCAGCCATGGTTGCCATCTTCTTTATGTGTACATAGATCTATTTGAATAACATGTTCCAGTGCATTGAGAGCCTCCCTGGCACATGATCTGATTGCACCGACCGTTATTGCACAGACTGATCTTTGTATTCTGCCGAGTAATTTGGTATTGTAATCTCTCCCTACAGCTTTCCACCAAACTACCAAACCCTACGGTAAATATGGTCATGTAACCGCCTTATAAAGCCATAATATATGCTTACGTTGAAGACCCCATCTTCTTCTAAGTATACTTTACAGGCATATAAAGCGGTTTCTGCTTTCTTTACGCATTCTTCAATTTTCAGCTACGTTTGGAGTACAGAATTACCCCTAAATACTTTGCCCTGGTTGAAAGTGAGAGATTTTGTCCGTTGGTACCTTATATCTGGTGGTGGAAAACATAAGTTCTGTCTTATGCGTGTCCTGTGGTCTAAGAGGTAAGCTCGCCTAGCGCCCTTTGAATGGTCCCACAGATTGTTTTGGGACACAGTCCTGACGCCATTAACACCATATTACTAGCGAGGCCATCGCTTTTACCCCACCTATTAAGTTTTGTTAAGATTTTGCTAATAACGTATAACCAAAGAAGTGGAGATAATACTCCGGCCTGCGGAGTGCCCCTGTGGATCTTCTTGGTTATGTTGATATTACCCAAATTAGTTTTGACGATCCTGGTTTCTATCATAGAGACGACCCAGTTACTAATGCGAGTGTCCATTTCTAAGTCTATCAACGCCCGTTGGATGGCATCTATATTAACATTGTTAAAGGCGCCTTCTACAGGCTCCGGCACTCGAAGTGTAACCAATTAAAAAAGGCATAAATTTAGTTTCGAAAATTGCTTTCATTCAATTCAAAGTAAAAAAATTTTGCAAATAATACAAAATTAAGAATCAATTTACTTTTGCTCGATATCACCACCTTTTGCCTTGACTACGTCCAGAATCGAATCGCAAGCTGCCCGAATGTGACTTGCAGGTATTTTGGCTCACTCGCGGACAATGAATCGCCTCGAGACTGGTGAATCTTTTAGTTTGGACCTTGCTCTCCAAAATGGCCCAAAGAGAATAATTCATCGGATTCGCGTCTGGTGAATTTGAGAGCCATTGTGTGGACGTTATGAAGTTCGGAACGTTGTTCTTTAGCCATTCTTGGCTCACTGAAGCTTAGTAAGACGGTGCCGAGTCTGCCGAGTTTGTCTGCCCACGGCTTCAAAGCCACCTCCAGAGTACTTTTTCGATAAAATTTCACATTTGATTTGACTCAAACTCTCGTATGAACCGTCGGTTCAATTTGAAAAATCTTCTCGTCAGAAAACAGAATGTTTGGAAATTGACCGCTTTCCGTCAAGCGAAGTAAGTCCTACGCTCTTTAAAGTCTGACTTGTTGCTCCTTTGGTGTGCGATTACACACCTTTTGGATCTTTGAGATTATTTTTTAGTATGTGGCGGATGCTACGGTCAGATATTTACAATTCTTTCGCCATTTGATTGGCATTTTGTCGAGGACTTCGCTCAAGCCGTTTCTTTACTTTTTGAACCATTTCACGTGACGTTGCTGTTGATGACCACTTCCATGACGTTTCGCGATGCTACCAGTATCGTTGTAACGAATAATCGGTTTTACTTTCGGCAAAATGCTACCGCGTGCTTGTAATCACTACTCTTGACCAATCGGCCATCGATAATGAGCGGTTGTGAGCCTGGAGGTAAGGAAGCTCATTGGGTTCAAACTCCATGTTTGGTATCCAGATGCGAGCCTTCGGGCTTCGTGGTATCTCACTTTCGGAAATGAGCTTGAGCTTGGAGTCCTTCCAGCTGCTCTGAATTTTGCTAATCGCGCTTATCAGGAAATGCAATAAGTACTGCCCATCGCATTTGATTACACGGTAGCCGCAACCCCCTTCCACCTAGTTGAAACCTGGTGACTGACCCTCCAGGTTCGCCTTGACATGGTTTTCGAGACAGCCGTACGCCAATCTCCGACGATTTCTCGAAGACAGGTTTGCTGCGGTTGGAAGTTTCGTCTACCAGTGCCATTTGAAGATGATCCCGTGTCACCACACTGAATTGCTTGACCCTGATCTGAGATCTTGCGCTTCTTTGTTGCCTTCTTGTTTTCGTCTTGCGAACGATTTCGCTTTTTGGCTTCCGTCTTTCGGGTGGTTTGGAATGCCAGGTATTTGTCCACCACCTTTTGACAATTTGCCTTATCAGCCTCATCTGTGGGATGAGCTTTACCTTCGGTCTCGTTCTTACGAATCCTGCCAAGGATAGCTAAATATCTCTGGTAGAGCTTATATCTCGAGGAGCTTTTATTTACGCGCTTTCGCCTCATGGCTTTGCCGGATGTTTTCGGTTCATTTATAGTTGTTGGCGTGCTGTGGCCCATAGTTTTCCCCTCAACTATAGCACGATATATAGTGCGTCTTAATTTTTAGAGGAATCTCTCATAAAGGAATTAAATATAAAATAAATTCTGGCAGCTTCTTTCGACCAATTAGGATATAATTATGTACATAAAATTTGGCTGCAGTGATTCACCAACCACCAAATAATTTTCGGCGCATTTGCAAGTGCGCACATTCAAACCTTTTTCGCTAAATTGTTTGGTAATTCGGATCGCTGGAAGAAGTCAAGCGGCAGCGCCTACTGACGCGCAAGAACATGTCCCGCATAAAGATAATAGTGAAGACAAGCGAAATCATAACTGACAAAATATTGAGTTCAAGTGTCGACTCGGTAGTTTAGAATCTTATATTAAGACAATGGTATTTGAGGCTTGGAAAATATCTATGTCATAAAAGGCAGAATGAATCTTTAGACTTCACGTCGCTATCATCTTGGGAAGAGTGCGCAGAGGCTCTTTAAAGACGCTGTCAGTTTTTGGACTCTGTATCTGGCTCTCTGTCCTTTGTAGATTATGGCGAACCGAGCAACAAACAAAAATAAGCCGCCACGCAAGCATTATTAGTTTTCTTGCACAAATCGCTCTTGTCCATTATGTTCCAATTCCAATTGCTTGGTGTGAAAGAAATAAGTTAAATGTAAATATAAGCAAGAGTTTTTATTCTAAATATTGTTCTTGGTGTTGCTAGTTTATTCAATAGAAGTGAAATTATTGACCTTGATGTGGTATTTGACTCTAGATTCACTTTTCAAAGACGCTTAAATTACACCATTGCAAAGTTATATGTACGCCATAATTGGCGCGTACATCCTTTTTGGGGTTTTCGCCGAGCTCCTCCCCCAATTTGTGGTGTGCGTCTTGATGTTGTTCCACAAATGGAGGGACCTACAGTTTCAAGCCGACTCCGAACGGCATATATTTTTATGAGGAGCTGTTTCATTGCAGAAATACACTCGGAGGCTTGCCACCGCGACCGCTATTAGAAAAATATTTTTCTTAATTTGGTGTTTCACCGAGATTCGAACCTACGTTCTCTCTGTGAATTCCGAATGGTGGTCACGCACCAACCCATTCGGCTACGGCGGCCGCCAGTTATATGTACATGCTTTTATTCGACGTTTTAGTTCGGACATTGTTGATGCATATATTCTAAAGTTGTTATGTACCTTTGAAGTGCGTTCGAAGCTGGAACACGCCGTCTTTATTTTGAGCCCATGCGTCTGGCTGTTCTCAATAAGGTAGAGCGCTATTCGACTCTTGCTTTTAATCTCATTTTATTACCGAGTAGTTTTCCCTAAAATTGCGCCTTCCAAAAGAAAGACGTGATTGAAACCTGAGCATTAGGGATTCGGTAACAAATACTAAACACTATTTCATTATGAAACACTATTGTCGTGTTACCTACCGTGTTAGGGGGCGTCCATAAATTACGTGAGGTGTTTTTTTCAATTTTCTGAACCTCCCTCCCCCCCTGGTGAGATGTCGTGAGATTTTATTCAACCCCCTCCAACATCCCCCAATCTCACGTGAGATTTTTCAAAATGTGGGTTTCTTATGTAAACGCGTTGGATTGTTATTGTAAAAAGAAAAAAAATTTGCTTCGTGCTTTTATTTACGACTAGTTAAGACTAGTAATCAGTATCGCTGAGAGTTATAAGTGTAATAAAAATTTAACAATAGAAGACTTAAATCGTAACTACTGCGATTAAAAAAAGAATATCTACTCGAATTCAGTCCATGGAGAATCATGCGCGGTTTCAAGAGAGACTATTGGGACCAACATGTCCATATGATTTTCAGTAAAATCATGTGCTCCTTCAACTTCGTTCTAATCTAGTCACTCTAAGCCGTTGACGCTTGCGTACAGTAACTCATTAGCTCGTCTTGTGACAATCCGTGAGGGTCGCACTTTGCGGAACGTACGCGCTTGCTTAGCTGGTGCAATGTGAGCTGCTCTCCTGTGCTCTGCAGCTCTTGTGATAGATGCGAAGTAAATACCGCATGTACTGCAGCCTATTTTCTCTAAATCATCACGTATACTTGGGCAATAGAGATCAATAGGCGTGCTGATGAAGGCATTCAGCGGTTGAATCGGTACGCGTATTAGAAATGGAGCAAATGATTTTCCGTCATGTTCTTTAAAGACCGGAATTGTCAAACGTCAACCTGAGTGATAGGGCGTTCGGCTCATAGTGGCGCGAAAACAACCGACGGGCTACACTGTACCGCAAATTCAGATTAAATTGAGGCTATTTGGTATAAAACAAATATGGTGGTTTGACAGTAGTAATGTATAACGTCGAAGTATGAATGAAGTTATTTTCTTTCGAACGAATTAGTGAATGATCTTAATCATACTACGATTACGCTTGAGATTAAATCTTAAGCATGTACAATTTTTTTGTTTCAATCAGAAAAAAAATTGCGTGATATTTGCCGCGACTCCGC